>NC_141149.1:141542824-142742824 GCF_053477565.2 Lygodium microphyllum
ATGGCTGGTCATCTGAAAGATACAACTCTCTTTAACATTGCCAAGTTGGATGGTACCAACTGTGGGTATTGGAAGTCCCAAATATGGGAGGTTTTGGTGCAGAAGTTGCAAATTAAACCCTTATGTTTCAAAGGTGTTAAACCTGAGGATATGGATGATGATGTTTGGATGGAAGTTGATGAGCTATGCAAGTCTACCATTATTTTGTCACTCTCAGAAGAGGTCCATCATAATGTTATTGAATATGAGAATCAGAGTGCATGGGATTTATGGGAGAAGATTCAGGAGCTCTACGCGCAGCAGAGTCCTGTGTCACAGATGTATTGGCTAAAGCACTTTAATGGACCTTCGCATAAAGGAGGGGACCTCCCTTTCATCCCATTTCAGTCAGTTTCATGCTACCATGAAGAGTCTGTTGTCACAGGATATTGAGTTCAAAGACAACTTGCACCCGTTGTTTCTGCTTGGCACCTTGCCTGAATCATGGGATGTCTTCCATATTGCCATATGCACGAACAAGCTTGATGGACTGCAAATCAAAGATGTTGAGAGTACTTTATTGACTGAGGAAAACAACAGGAGAAACAATGATGCTTCCCGCTCTTCACATGCATTGACCGTTAGAGGTGGCAGACATGGCAGGCATGATAATGATCATAAGGGCAGGGACTCTTAGAAGTCCATGTCCAAAACACGTGGTCGCAGTAAGTCTCATGGACAGAAATCTGTTCTTACTTGTCATTATTGTGGGAAACCAAGACATATTAAGCTGCAGTGCCATAAAATGCACGATGTTAAGCACAAGGAAAATAAAAAAGAAAAAAGTGCAGGAAAAATCTTCTAAGTGCAGTATTGTACCTACAAAGTCCAGTGTGAAGATAGAAGAGGTTAATTTCATGCAGGCCACTGATTCAAATAATGATTACATACTTACAACTTCTTCATGAGATGCCTTACAGACTTTTGAGATACATTCTATGTATGTGCTAGCTCTTGGATTCGGGTGCGTCCTTTCATGCGACACCCTGTCGAGATTGGTTTCATACCTATCGTACCATGTCTGGTTCTGTGCGTCTTGGTGATGACAGGTCTCTTGACATTGTGGGCATTGGAGATGTTAGGTTGCAGTTTCCTTATGGCAGTTCTTTTGTTTTGCATGATGTACACCCTGTGCTTGTGTTGGCTCACAACCTTATGTTAGCTAGACAACTTGATGATGCAGGGTATTTTGTGTCTTTTGGACACTCTACATGGAATATTACTCGTGGTAGGCTTGTACTCGCAATAGGTGCCAAGTCCGGTAGCCTCTATCCCTTTATATCTAGAGCTACATTGGATCATGTTTTGTCTATGGGTTCTATTCTCCATGTATCCCTTTGGCATGCTCGTTTGGGGCATATGTCTTTCAAAGGAATGAAAATAATTCGTGCCTTGCAGTATCTTCCGCCTTTTGACTCTTCGCATTTTGATTCTTGTGATCATTGTTTGTATGGCAGGTAGACTAGAAATACGCATAAAAAGTCTGGTAAGAAACGCATGGGTGAGCCCTTGGCTCTTGTGCACTCAGATGTATGTGGGCCCATGTCCTGTCAGTCACTTGGTGGGGCAAAGTACTTTGTTGCTTTCATAGATGATTACTCATGTAAGGTTTGGCCTTATCCCATAAAGAGAAAATATGATGTCTTAGACACATTTCGCTTGCATTGATAGAGAACTAGTCTGGGAAAACGCTCAAATGCCTAAGGTCAGATAATGGGGGTGAGTATGTATCACGTGCTTTTGAGCAGTTTTGTGATGAGCGGGGTATTAAGCATCAATTGACTGCCCCTTACACCCCACCCAAGAATGGTATGGCTGAACATATGAATAGGACCATTCAGGAAAGGGTCCGTAGCATGCTTAACCAGGCTGGCTTACTGCAACACTTTTGGGCTGAGGCAGTTACTACTGCATTGCATCTCATTAACAGGTTGCCTAGGAGTGGCATTGACTTTCAGGTTGTTGCAGAGGAGGTATGGACAAGTAAACCCCCCTCTTATGATCATTTACGTGTCTTTGGATGTGAGGCATTCTGCCATGTGCCCAAGGACAAATGCAATAAGCTAGATCATAAAAGTGTCAAATGCATTTTCATTGGCTATAGAGATGCAGGAGAGATGGGTTGCCGTCTATGGGATCCGTAGGCGCGAAAAGTGATCCGCAACCATGATGTCATCTTTCATGAGGACAAAATGCATATGCAGCCTGAGAAAGTGATTGAGGTACGCATAGTTATCTTTCAGGAGGAACCACCTGCTCCCGTTCTGCCCGCTCCACAGCCAGCTAAATAGTGTGCGGCATCACCTGATACTCATGGCCCAAATGCTAGACATGCTGCTGTTAGACAAGATGTCGATCAGGCAGCAGAGCCTAGGTTGAGGCATTCTACTAGAGATAGACGACCTCCTGACCGTTTTGCGCCCTCTATGGATAATGTATTGGTTACATATGCAAGAGAGTCTCTCACTTATGATGAGGCTATGCGCAGGGGTGATTGTCACTAGGGCTATGCAGTCTGAACTTGACTCATTGCATAAGAATCAGACTTGAGATTTGGTTTCCTTGCCTCAGGGTAAGAAGGCTTTGCCATGCAAGTGGGTGTACAAGCTTAAAAGTACCCCTGGACACCCCAAGCCGGCATACAAGGCTCGATTGGTTGCTAAGGGTTTTAAGCAGGAGCATGGTGTTGACTTTGATGAAGTCTTTTCTCCTGTGGTCAAGATGATCATCCTACGCTTAGTCTTGGCCTTGGTTGCACAGCTTGACCTGGACTTGTACCATATGGATGTCAATACGACTTTTCTACATGGGGTCTTACATGATGAGATTTACATGGAGCATCCTAAGGGCTTTGCAAACCCTAGCAGGAAACACCTAGTGTGCAAGCTAAAGAAGAGTCTATATGGCTTGAAGCAGACACTTAGGAAATGGTACCATAAGTTTGATGCATTCATGCAGTCACAGGGCTACAACCGTAGTGCTATGGATCCGTGCTTGTACACGAAGAAAGCCCATGACGGTTCTTTACTAATTTTGGTACTCTATGTGGATGACATGCTTTTAGTAGGGACATCTCATGAGGAGCTAGATACTCTTAAGGCTCAGCTCAAGAAGAGCTTTGAGATGAAAAATCTGGGACAGGCCTCTCATATACTTGGTATGCGCATTTCGCGCGATAAATCTCAAGGACTACTCTATTTATCACAGAGGAAGTACTTTCATAAAGTCCTTGAGCACTTTCGCATGCAGGATGTTAAGCTTATTGGCTCTCCATTACCTTTTCATGTGAAGGTTTCACACGCCGATTGTCCGCAGACAGATGAGTAGAGGGCCGAGATATCTAAGATTCCCTATGCATAAGCCGTGGGCAGTCTTATGTATGCAATGATAGCCACTCGTCCAGATATTGCTTTTGTTGTTGGGGTTGTGGCACGTTATATAGCTACACCTGGCAAGAAACATTGGGATGCCGTGAAGGGTATCATGAGGTGCCTGAAAGGCACAATAGATATGTGTCTTTGTTATGGCAGCTAGGATATAGGAGTCATGGGGTACACTGACTCTGATTATGCAAAACATGCAGATAGTAGGAAGTCCACTTTTGGCTATGTGTTCACTTATGCTGGAGGGGCTATCTCTTCGATGTCCAGGGCGTAGAAGTGTATGGCTCTTTCTACTACAGAGTCTGAGTATATTGCAACCACAGAGGCTTGCAAGAAGGCTATCTGGTTAGGCCGTTGGATTGCTGACCTTGGTGTGACAAATGCTATGTCTACACTGCATTCGGATTCCATGAGTGCCATTCAGTTGGCCAAGAATCTGGTCTTCCATGCGGACGAAACATATTGAGGGGAGGTATCACTTCATTTGTGAGGTCGTTGAGGACAGGTTTGTTGTCCTTGTCAAGATTCCGACTGAGCAGAATCCTTCAAATTTGCTCACGAAGAGCCTCACTACCTAGCGCTTTGCCTTCCTCAGGAGATTGACGGGCATCTTTTTCCTCATCTTGTTGTACATTTGTACATGTTCTACTATTTGTTCTTTTTTCTCTCTCATTGGGGCAGATTTGCCTTTAAGTGGGAGGTTGTTGGGGATAAAGGTGCCTCTGCCTAGCCGCCCGTGTATTACTATATTGACAGTACCTGCCACTACACATTGCAGGTAGCGGGCGCCTGTCACAGTCACTTATTCTTTATTCTTTTAGTGGCAGTTTGAATAAAGGAAGGCCCAACCACACATTGTGGTTGTAGGAGTTCCCACTTTTGAGTCTCTCTCTCTCTTGGCTCTTGCTCTCCATCCGCCATAGCTCTCACCGCCAAGCTTCTTCCTCCTAGGTTCCACTTCCCTTTCACTTTCTATGATTGATTACAAAGTAATCTTTCTAAGGTGGATGCTAGATTGCTATTAGAGGTGACTTATCCTTGCTTCCCTTGTGAAGTAGAATTGAGATTCCCATATTCTACTGAGTTCGATGTTTCCCATGAGGAGAGGGGGTGGTGTTGTGCATGTATAGAAATTTCAATTGACTACTCAAGGACTCCTTCAAATCTATTAGAGAATGCACCTCACACTTATTTCAAAGTTTTTGGATGTGACACCTATGTCATATATCATGGGTTTGTAAGTATAATCATGAGTGTGCAATCAATTATTTTTTATTTTTATGCCATATTGTGTATACAAGTGTTTGAAAGGTGGACCTAAAAGGCAACAATCAGTTTTTTGGATACATGCGTGCTCTCCAAAATATTGTCATTAAACAATAAACTAGAGAGTTGAGATTCTAGGAGAACCCTAGCTTAAGACATGCTCGTACCAGGGAGCATCCAAGAGTACTGAGGCACAAGCAAACAAAGGGGAGGAAAATTGTATGGTTAGAAGTTGGAAATTGTCCTTTCATTTGCTCTTGACTCTACAACAATTTGATGCACTAAAATATTAAGGAAAGAGGATGACTGCATTTTGAATACTCGCTAATAAATATGTTCATCAAGCTATGCATTATCGACCCATATCCAATAGCATTATTATTTTTGGTCTAATAAATGTTTGAAGAAGTGCTAACTAGCATCGTTTTCAATACGAACATGGACAATGTGGAAAAGGTTTCATGGTCATTGAGCGATCAAAGACACCACTAGGGCCTCATTAATAAAACATAGACATGTGGTAAATAACTTTCAATTGTATCAACATAAGCGTGCTTATGAATAAGGAAACTCGACAACACATAAAATTCCAATATAGGATGATAGTTATTCTCAACTCTTGCTCTTTCTAACCATTGTAGTGGCATTATTAGGCTTACATTTTATACATTGCTTTATGTTTCAACTCTTACTAATGACTTTGCTTCTTTTTTCTTACAATTATTAAGGGCTTCCAATTGGTTCACATGGTGGATCAACACTAGCAAGATTGAAAAAAAATTTGATGAAAATAAAATAAAATATTTATGTTTCGAAAAAAATGTGGTGTTACAAGGACAAGGCGACCCCATATGATGATCCCATGACATCAAATGTCAAGTAAAATGCAAGGAAATTTTGATAAAGACAAGGGAAGCTATGTAAAGAAAGTTGCACAACAAAAAGAGAAAGAAAAGCTGGACATGTGAATTGATGAAGCACGAGGAATAGTTTCGTCGAATTATTGAGGCAATTATCTATTGGTATCTTAATCCAAGAACTACAAAAAAATTCATTATAAATCCAAGTACCAGCCCTCTCTAGGCAATCTATAAAATCCCATGCACAAAATGGGATGAAGGAAAATACTAAGAGCTAGGTACTATACTATACTCATATGGATTAAGCCAAAAGGCTAAGTGAAAGGCTAGAAATAAACTGATGAACTTTAGTCTTATATATGTAATCTTGTATAACTCTCTTTCTTTATCCCCTTTGCTCTTCTCCTTCCACCATAGCTCAAGCTTAAGTGAGGGTGAAATACTAAGCTTGTGAAAGATTCTCGAGCTTGAGGGTATGAGAGATTATCCGTCTTGCCTTCTAGAGCGTTCTCTTCTTTCTTATTCTCTTGCTTGCTTACATGTTTAGGAGAATGGATTGAACAAGATGAATTGAGAGGAGCTATGGGGTATGCTTTGTGCATGAGAGCACATGAAAGCACCTTTTCATACTACTTGGACTACAATAGTGGAGGTTGAGGCATTGATGAGTACTCATGTACCTTTCAATCTACTTTCTACTTATACCTCTCATTCTTGGAGTAGGAGTAGTACAAAAAGAGGGAGTGAGGCTCCTTGGAGATAGAGTGACCCTAGGTGAGAGATAGGTAAGCCATGGGAGTCTAAACACCTTGTTGAAGGAATAGATAATCCATTAAGCCCTTGCCATTGAGTTTTTTTTTTTTTCATAGACATTTTAATTCTATTGGTGGGAGTTGACAAAGGTCTACGTAGTCTTTTGTATCCTCTAAATCCTTTTTATTGTGGCATACAAGGATGTGCCCCTATTATAAATGTTGGATCCAGTTCCATCTCCAACATGGTAAGCATAGCACTCAGATACCCACTATGATTAGTTTAGGAGGTAATCATGTAGGTGACATATTTGATTGATTGGAAAATGTTGGAAAATATAGTAGATTTATATTTCAATTCTTGTGCATTTTGCATTTCATATCCTTCCCTTTGAGCACAATGTTGTTATATTTCACCATGGCAATATATTAACAGCACAATAGGTTTTTTAATGAAGTTAAGGCTTATCTCTTAATCCCTTTGATTGTCTTGTGGTTTCACCCAAGGGACAACTCGCACCTTATGAAATGCCCAATGCATTCATCATTTTGGGTGCCACAAATTTGTGACATCAATGTAAAGTTTCTATTATGATAGTGTAGTAATATAGTCGATACATTCTCACAATTTGTAATACAAGGGCATATACTATAGACGACATACTAATTTAATTTAATACTAGGGCAAATACTATAGAGGATATTCTAGACTAATTGCCAAACTTGGAAACCAAAGCCTAGACCTAGCCAATAACCCTTGACCTCAAGTGAAGTTGGGTGCTAAATAGACCAACCCAATGAGAAAAATGTCACCAAGCACTTGTGCAAAGAGTAAGGAACCTTGGAATTAAATGTATATCAAGAAAACTATCAATTAAGAGTAGTATGCTTGCTTAAGGAGCTATCCTAGAATAAAGTTCTTTAATCTAAATATCCTAGTTCATTTGATGACCTTGATGACCTAAACCATCCCTCACACAAGGACTTTGTTGGCTAACCTGTAGAGTTATGAGTAGCTAAGGATGCCATTAGCACATTGTCTAAGGCTGATTTGAGAGGGACGAACTAAAAATAAAGAAAATTTAGTGATGCTTAGACAACAAAAAAGTTTCAAAACCATAGCTAGAGCAATGATTAAAGACTAGAAGACCATCAAAAAGAAATTAGATGAGATCTAAAGGCATAAATATTAGATGAAGGGTATTAATGACTATAGTATCCAATGGTGGAGCATTAGGGACCATTAAATATTCTATCTTCACCTCCTCCAAATAATAAGAACTCAACTACAAATATGAATGCAACACTAGCAACCAGCATGTTTATAAGGATCAAGCCAAAATTCCAATGGTAGCCAAGTAACTAGACAAGTATAAATCATGTCATGATCCTTATGGCTTTATATGAGCAGTTTGAGTGGAGCTTTGAGGCTAACAATCTCACAAGCAACAAACAAGCATGCAAAGGCTTTCACACATGGACCCAATTGAAAAGGGAAGCTTCTCCACACTTAATAATCACGAGAGAGAGAGAGAGAGAGAGAGAGAGAGAGAGAGAGAGAGAGAGAGAGAGAGAGAGAGAGAGAGAGAGAGAGAGAGAGAGAGAGATGGCCATGAAAAGCGATTCTTTGTAGATGGAAAAAACCAAAGAGGCTTTGATGAAATCATGTACAACATTGATCCATGTCAAGAAAATAATCATGGATTCTTGAAGTGATCCCACAAAAAGGTCTTTGACATTGTCTATAATATCCCATTACACATGGTCAAACCATAATATAGAGATGTTATTGCATTGAATTCTATGACTAGTGATGTCACATGCACTCAGCCTTAAATGCTGCAATTTGACCAGCATTGGTCCCAATATAGGTATTTGACACTTGAGAGCACAAAGCATCCATTCCTATGTCAGACTTGCCTGTTTGATGCTTTGTTCTGTCTGGTAGAAGTAATAAACAAGAAGAATATTAATGCAGCATGTACTTCTCATGCACTTATAGTTAGAGGCAACATTATTAAGTCTATTGTTAAGATTGAGGAGATAAATGCATTGAAGTACAATTTTTATGATTATATACTTGCTACTTCGTTACTTAATGCTGCTTAGTTGACTGATGGTCTATCTGCTTACTCTCACAGTTGGATGATGGCATCTTTTGGTGATTCTATATGGTAGATCTACACGTGGCAACCTCATTTTTGCTAGAGGTGCTAAGGTTGGTTACATGTATCCCTTACTTGTATTTGGATCTATTGATCATGTTTTGGCTATGACTGATCTTCTACATGTATTTCTTTGGCATTGTCACCTTGGGCATATGTGTTCCTTAAAGGAATGAAAGTCTTGACTCGTTTTCAGTACTTACACCTCTTGACTATTCATATATTGATTCATATGATTATTGTTTATATGGCAAATAGACTTGTAACTCGCATAAAAAGTTTGGTTCTATGCACATGGTGAACCATTGGCTCTTGTGCACTGATATATTTGTAGTCCCATGCCCTATCAATCATTACGTGGTGCACAATATTTTGTCACATTCATTGATGATTATTTGCATAACGTTTGGGCCTATCCCATAAAGTAGAGTTAAAAAAATTTGCCTATATTTTAGTATCTTCTTACTATGGTTGGGAATCGGTCAAGGCATAGGCTAAAATACTCATGATATAACAATGGGGGTGAATATATCTCTATGTCATTTGAGTAGTTTTGTGATGAGAGGTGTATTAAGCATCAATTGATTACCCCTTATACCCCACCCTAGAATGGTGTTCCAAAGCACGTGAAAATGATTATTTAGGAAAGAGTTCACAATATACTTAGTCACGCAAACTTGCCACAACATTTTTGGGTTGAGGCAATTACTAATGCAATTCATTTGCATATTGATAAGTCTTTGGATGTGAGGCTTTCTACTATATTTCCAAAGATGAATGCAACAAATTGGATCTAAAGTCCATCAAATGCATCTTTCTTGGATACGGTGATGCAAGCATGGTGTTACAAAAATGGAGTGCACTTGATGCCCTAGGCCACACTTCACATGGTAAGCATGTTGTTTGCTAAACATGCTTCACACATAGGTATCATGATTTGTTGCTAAGATCTGCACACTAAAAGACACATTATTTATAAAAAATTACACATTATTAAGAACTTCTTTTGGCATCTATCTTAGTGTTTCACAATAAATTCATATTAAATTATAGAATGTACACTTACCATACTGTGGGGGAGGCATGGGGCAAGTGGTGCCCTTCAGACATCATGTATGTAACGTGCTTTAGAATAATTGTAGCAACTCTTAGTTCTATAAGGGGTGTGTGTGTGTGTGTCACTATTGTACACTTTAAGGTGTTCTAGAGTAGAGATCAATGCTTTGGTCATACTTTGTGTGGTATTATGAAAGGAGAGTGTGCTTCACACCCCCCAAGCCATGCTTAGCATGTCAAGAATCGTAGGCATATGTGTTCCACACAAAGGCATCATATTTTTATTATTTTATCATCTCACCCATCCTATGGTTGAGAATGGATAGAAATAATACATGAATGACAATGGTCTTCGCACTATGGGCCACACACACACACACACACACACACACACACACACACACACACACACACACACACACAGAGAGTTTTATGGCAAGTTAGATGAATGGACCAATCTTTTGAAAAGTATTTGTGCATATGTACAAAAGTAAATCACACGTATTCATCCATTTACATTGCCATAAACAAAAAGGAGAGAGAGAGAGAGAGAGAGAGAGAGTTATGGCAAGTTAGATGAATTGACTTCTCTTTTATAATGTATTTGAGCATAAGTACAAAAGTAAATCACAAGTATTCCTCCTTTCACTTGTGAACTTAAACAAGATGTATGATTAAATTTTTAATGATTCTTCATTATTGATCTTTGCTTCCACTTGGACCTTTAATTGTACGTCCCTACATTTGGACCCATTTTTATTTATAAAACAACTTATAATTGGTGCCACTCACTAAATTATGAAAGCTTTTTGAGCATGTAGAGTAAATTTGCCCCTATTATTGCCTATCTTATGGGCTCTCATGTCTACATAGTTTAAGTTCTCGATGTCTCATTTTGTAAGGAAATGATAGCCTTACATTGCACTTGCCTAACAGATCCCTAAGGGACTCATATCTTTCCAAAATTGCCAAAGAGATCCCTAAGAGACTCATATCCTTCCAAATTTGACAATCTTCCAATTATGTAAAACTATCTGAGGCTTCTAGAATAATCTCAATTCATTGTGTATACGTACATTGTGAGAATTTGTTTCATCTTTTGTTTAGATGCATAGGTACAACATTGTATCAAGGAATACATATAAATAAGTGTGCATCTATAAATTAATCTCTAGTATCACCTCATTGCACCTAAAGTTTGTACACACCCACCCACCCACGCACGCTTTCATAACTTCATATGTATTATTAGACTTCTAATTACATAACAAACATTATTAGATTTCTACTATACTTTTACATGTAATATATATATGCAATAAGATTTGCAATCATGGATTTGCCTTTAATACCTTACCCAAGCCATGACCACTTATTCATGTCATGGCAACCTTTTAAGGCGTGCCATGGCAACTCCTTTAGGTTTATAATACATGAGTAAATCCTACATTAAGAATCAAAATTCTCTAAGGGATCAAGAGATAATTGATTATGTTACCACCATACACAGGATTATTGATCATCATCAATTCACGATTACTTTATCCATGTATGATTTACCAATATTACCGTTACTTTGATCTTTGTGATGATTATTATTGTCATTATTAACTATAGATACAATTTGATAAAACACAATGTCCATCAATGTTAACGAAAAATCAAGGTCTAATGTAAAGTGAATTGCAAAGATTTAGAAAAAACCTTCAAACTTTAAAGAACAAGGTTTAAAACCTTGAACCCTTCAAAAAAATTAGTTATAAAAATGGCAAATACATGTGATCTAATTTAAAAGTCCCTTTGAAATTATTTCATGAACATTGATGTCCATCTACCATAGTTGTTTAGATATTGATTATGGACTGATCATAGGTTGTGTTGCCCAATAAGTTGACCAAAATGACCATGTTTCTATAACTAATGCCTATGAAAGACACACACACACACACACACACACACACACACTCTCTCTCTCTCTCTCTCTCTCTCTCTCTCTATATATATATATATATATATATATATATATATATATATATGTATGTATGTATGTATGTATGTATGTATGTATGTATGTATGTATGTATGTATGTATGTATGTATGTATGTATGTATGTATATATATATATATATATATATATGTATGTATATATATATGTATTAGGATTGCAAATATATTAAGAAATAGTAATTTAAATTTCCTTGAGTATGTTATGTACTTTTGCATGTGTGCATGTGCCAAACATGATGCTTTCATGGAAGTGCACACACACTAACCAAGCACCTACATGCAACCACTTACACGTGTATGTTTACCACACATCATTCGCCACTTATTAGGCCTTCCCCTACTTGCTTCTTACAAAGTGTTATAGTTAAGAGATATTTAGTTAATTTATATCCCTAAATTTTACTATATCATTAATATTGATATACCTAAGGTAGCATGTACACTATTTATATATGATAGATTACAATAATAGTATATTTTTAGTATTATTTTTAAATATAATAATGATGTTAATAATGTGTCATTTTATAATATTCAATAGTTATATTTTAATATCTATATATTAATAATATTATTAGTTGGTAGTACAAAATTTATAATAACATATGCTATTATTAATTATATTAATTCATGATATTATTATATTAATCATGCACGTCATGGTGATGTATGGATAATCTAATTAATAAGTTGATATTTAGCATATTAATATTAGTAATAAGTAAATTCACTATATAAATCATATACTAATAATTGTAATACATATATTAGCTATAGCAACATACAAACTATAAACTATATCAACTAACAACAATGTACTAACTGTAATAAAACTAACATATTAACTAAAATAATACCAATGTATTAACTATTACTTGTATGGATACTAAAATATGATTTTATTAGTAATAACATACTAAATAACAACAATGTACTCACTGCAATAAAATTAATGTATTAACTAAAAGAATACTAATGTGTTAACTATTACTTGTATGGATAGTAAAATATGATTTTATTAGCAATAACATATTAATTATATTAATTGTAGATACACATTAGTTATTGGCTATACTATTGTATTAAAACATTTATGTATGAAAATATATTAATTTTGAATATTAAAATATAATAAATATTTATTATACTATTTACTAATATCCTAATTAATATAATAAATTGTACTTATGTATTTAAAATGCTAATATATTATTGATGTATCAATAATCTTAGTTTTCATGATTATTTGTTATGGTTAACCAATGTTAAAATTGATCGTTGATGTTAATCATTACAATTAGTTGTACTAATGTAACAAATATTCATATATTGTTATTTCTATATTGATTGAAGGTTAATAAACAAATAAAATGATTAATATGATGTTAACAATTGTTTATACCATTAAATAAATAACATTAATAATTATTAAAGTCAACATCAAATCGATAAATATGTTTGCTTCAATGATAATAATGATTTAACATTATATTATTATTGGTAAATATTAAAAAACATGAGCCTTAGCCCTAGCTTATAGAGGCACACTAGATGCTCAAAATTATTATTAGGAAGGTAGGAATCGTTGGCTTAGATGATATTGCCATGATTGCAAACATAGCCATTGCCAAGAAAGCAAATGAAAGGAAGCTCCATGCACAAAGGTGCACAATGGAAAGCGAAAGCGGTGGAGTATGGGACGAAATAGGGTAAAGCGTGTATGATGGCTCTATACATGGCCTCCGCATGCATTTGCGCTCATGATAGTGCATTTAACAAAGTATAGGATGATTTGGAATAGTAGTAATTGCAATGCACTGCAGAGCAAGTCAGGTTGAGACACTCCAGCATCTATAGAAACAAAAAACTCCCATCAACCACACCAAGGGCCACCTCCACCACCTTTTGACCTACTATGGAGACTTCCTTGTTGGCTTTGCAATCATCCTTTGTTTTTGCTTTAATGCTACAATCCATTGGTGGATGGTGTTGCACTCCCAACTCTACTAGTAGCCCAAAGAGGCCGCGCTGCCCGCTAGCTAGGGCGGGCAGGGCCCAGTGAGAAAAAGACGATGCTGATGAGCGAGGGGAAGTGGCGGGAAAAGGTTTGGCGGGAACCAGCGCAGCCAACGAAGGAAGGCCTCCCCCATCTCCCTGTCTCTCTGTCTCTCCTCCCCCGGTCCCGTTGCGTCTCCGTCTGTCTGCCTGCGTGTGGGTGAGGTGCGGTGGTGCCGGTCTCTTACTCTCGTGAGGTGTCTCAGCTAGCTGCAACTCGAGATGGACCATGCGGCTCTCAACGACGACAGAGGCGTCCATGTGGGAGCTTTGTTCTTCGAATTCCTCAGCTCGTAAGCACCACCCCTCCGATTCCTCGCTCAACTTCTGCAATCTTCCGTCCCCGATCATGCCATGCCTCTAACACCAGGTTTGTACTTTGTCTGTGTCCGCTCAGCTTCACTGGCGATGCCGCCACGTCAGGAGTAAGCGGCGAGCCATCAGGGAGAACCAAAGTATACGAATCAGAGCTGGAGGTGATGAGGTCCAAAGAGTCTACCACCATGTTTGTGGATTTCAACCATGTCATGCTCTTCGATGATGCACTGCAAGTGGCCATCTCTGAGGAGTTCCTTAGGTTAGGAAATGCTTCCCCTATCCGTCAGAGTGCGCTACGCTCCGCCCCGCTCATTATGAAGTGCTCACGAGGTTTTCCTTGATGTCAGGTTTGAGCCCTACCTTTCTGCCGCTGCCAAGCGATTTGTATTGCAGCACAGACCTACATACTTCATGGAGGAGGACCCCAATAAAGACGTTCACCTGGCATTTTTCAATCTTCCCACTGTGAAGAAGTATGCCCTCTTTGCACTCTGTTTACATGAATCTTTCCTTTCCAGGTTTCTCTCGCAGAAATTGGATGTTCTGGTCATTCTTTCTGCAGTTTTTGTATACTCGATTTAGTCTGCAGTTTCCGTATATTCGATTTAGTCTGCCTATTAGTTATGTAACCGAGGGATAAGAAAAATACCTCTTGCACACTTTTTTTTTTGTCATTGTACCCATTACCTAAAATAAATCTGGTTCGATTGTTCTTCAGTCTTTCTTGGTGTGAATTAAAGCTATGTGACTCGGTGGGCGGGTTAGGATACCACGAAAAGCACATTGAGATTAAGAAGCTTTACAACGTGCGATCTCTAGATGAAGGGATTGCTTTTGTGGCAGTAGCATTTGTCTCTTGTGCACAAGAGATTTCAATGGCTTAGTATACTCAGTGGTGCCCAATTTCACATTCAGAGTGTCCAGGTGCGAAATCCTTGTTTTTTCATTGAACAGGTTGCGTGACTTGAGCACGGCAGAAATTGGAAAGCTAGTTTCTGTCAGTGGAGTGGTTACAAGGACAAGCGAAGTGAGGCCTGAGTTGCTTCTTGGTACATTTAAATGCTTAGACTGCGGAGCAGTTGTGAAGAACGTGGAGCAGCAGTTTAAATACACCCAGGTATTGAAAATTGCTGCGGCATCGGATTCTGACTTGTAACATCTGAAACTTATCAAGTCCTGCTTACAACGCTTTATGGATACCACAGCCAATCATATGCGTCAATGCCACGTGCTCGAATAGAAACCGATGGGCATTGCTACGCCAGGAGAGCAAGTTTGCTGACTGGCAGAGGGTCAGGATGCAGGAAAATTCCAAAGAAATTCCTGCAGGCTCTCTACCTAGAACATTGGAAATTGTCCTTCGGCACGAGATAGTGGAGCAGGCAAGGGCAGGAGACAAGTGAGCCTTACTTAATTTTCCTTCGATCTGTTTTTGAACGCGGTTGTAGCTCGGTACTTCTTATGCACGTGCTTTGTTTTTGTGCGCAGATGCATCTTTACAGGTACAGTAGTAGTGATACCTGACCTCGCTGCCCTTGCTTCTCCTGGTGAGAGAGCTGAATCGCGGAGGGAAGGTGCCTCTCAACGCAACAATGCTGGTGCTGGAGCCGAGGGTTTGCGAGGATTGAAGGCTCTTGGTGTCCGAGACTTGTCATACAAGCTGGCATTTGTAGCCAATTCGGTTCAGGTACAAATAGCATGGCATTGAACTATGCAACATGATCAATATTGGTCTAGACGCATTAACTCTCTGCTTGTTTCCAGCCCCAAGACAAGAAAAGGAGTATAGATTTTCGAGGCGGGAAGAAAGATGGGGAGGATGAGGAAACAGTGAAGTTTACGGTACTGCATTCTAATCGAGCCGTAAATGGAGAAATCTATGGTTTCGCTACCTATTGAGGTTCAGCCTTGTTACTCATCTACATTGACTTGGAATATGGCAGCATGGAGAAATGGAACAGATCTACCGGATGAAAAGTTTACCCCAAATCTATGAGCGCCTTGTGAACAGTGTGTCACCAGCCGTTTTTGGGCATCAAGACATTAAAAGGGCCATCTTGCTGATGCTGTTTGGTGGTGTTCACAAGAGAACTCACGAAGGTATTAACCTAAGGGGGGACATCAATGTCTGTATTGTTGGTGATCCTAGCTGTGCAAAATCCCAGTTTCTCAAGTAAGTTGCCTTTTCCTGTATGCTGCAATAGTTTCTCCATGGTTTCAACAGTCAGCCCATAGTGCTTGGCAGTAGGCTTTTGAATTGCTGTAATTGTATCGATGCCTTTTCTGTTCTGGATTTTTGGTCGTGCAGGTATGTTTCAGACTTCATGCCACGCTCTATTTACACATCAGGGAAGTCCAGCTCAGCTGCTGGGTTAACTGCCAGTGTCGTAAAAGAACCTGAAACAGGGGAGTTTTGCATTGAGGTATGGAGCTTATTCCTTTGCAGATCCAATCCGATGGAAGTCTGATCAAAATCTTTAAAAGTGTGATACTGTCAACTCAAAGCAAGAAAGGGAGGGAAGAAGCAGGTAATGCGAGATTGACTTGATCTTTTGTTTGGTTCAATCAGGCCGGTGCTCTCATGCTGGCGGACAACGGAATATGCTGCATTGATGAATTTGACAAAATGGACATCAAAGACCAGGTTTCTTGCTTTGGCTTCCTTATGTAGAGACACGTGAATTTGTTCTGCTTTGACCAGAGGTAGACAGTACTAAGTTCTAACCAGCTCATAATCTAACAACTGTGAAGGTTGCAATTCACGAAGCAATGGAACAGCAAACTATAAGTATCACTAAAGCTGGGATCCAAGCAACTTTAAATGCTAGGACTTCAATTTTGGCAGCTGCAAATCCTACTGGGGGAAGATATGACAAGTCTAAGCCTCTCAAGGCAAGCTATTCTTCAGTTTTAACTCTTTTTTGGTAAACCTTTTTTTTTTGGGAGTGTGCATCATTCAACCATCACAACATTCAAATTTCCCATATATGTATCCCACAGTACAACGTTGCTCTTCCTCCTGCTATTCTCTCGAGATTCGATCTGGTTCATGTCATGATAGATGAGCCAGATGATGATCTGGACTACAACATTGCACGTCATATGGTTAGTGTCCATCAGAGGCAAGAGGAAGCCTTGTCTTCTGAGTTCACGCTTGCTCAACTTCAACGCTACATAGCCTATGCACGGACGCTGAAGCCTAAGGTGCTCGCCCTCTCCTAACTTAACTGATATCTCATGTCTTTGTCTTATTTTTTGGCTTTTAATCACATCATTGAAGTAGTGGTTAACTGCTCTAGATGGTTTAGCCCATGCGCTTTGTCTTGTGCTCCCTGCAGTTAACTGAGAAAGCTAAAGAAGCTCTCGTGGAAGCTTATGTGACACTCAGGCGAGGGGATGCTGTCCCAGGCAGTCAAGTGGCTTATCGCATCACAGTCCGGCAGCTTGAAGCCTTGATCAGGTTGTCAGAAGCCATTGCTCGCGTCCACTGTGAGACTCAGGCATGTTAGTCCCTTCTAATTATGTCCGACTACAATTGGGGTTTACGGATATCAAGCATTTCCGCCTGCAGACGCAATAGCTGTCATTGACCGTAGCAGCAGTTTTAGCTACACCAGTGCTGTGCCTTACAGTCTTTGCTTGTGTGAATCAGGTTCGCCGTGGTCATGTACTGGAGGCTAAGCGCTTGTTGGGAACTTCCATCATCAGGTAGGAATCGCAAGTGTTGCATTTCATGTTCTATTGTGCACAATGATGGGGTTATTGTTCATCTTTGTGTATCCTCTTCCATGTTGCAGTGTGGATTCTCATGAAATCGATCTTGATGATTTCCAAGATGGTGAGGTTCCAGAGGACGTGCTTACTGATGTACACTTGAGGCCTAATGGTGATTCACAAGAAAATGAAGCACGATCGGCAGGTAAAGAGTAGGAATATACCTATCCGAGCACTGAGAAGCTTACACTACTAAGTACCAAGGCAATCCATTCATCAGTTCTTTTTACTACTAACTCTGTTTAGTTGTTGGTCCTTGACTGCTACAGACCTAAAATCCACTATGAACTACTCCTTTATTGTTTTCATTTCTCCTCCGCCTTGTAGTCCAAGTCCCAACTCTAGTCAAATGCTGCTTAATATTAGAACTCATGCTCACTTGGTTAATCTTCCCATTTTCTGATGCTATTAGGTTTCAGAACTACAACCAAATGATTTATTCAGTAGTTATAATCACGCTAAGACATTTTGTCACTGCTTTAAGATGATACAGTCATGGATGAAGCTGACAAAAGGAAACTGAAAGTCACATATGAAGATTTTCAAAAGGTCACCAGAGCCATCGTTATTAGGCTCCGCCAGCACGAGGAGTCCATGGAGGAAGGTACTGTTGATTTGTTGCTGAAAGTGAAATCAGGTAGGAGTCTGAAACAATAAACTATTTACTCTTAACTGGTTATGTAATCTGGTCACAGATGCAGGGATGGCCGGCCTTAAGCAGTCAGACTTGGTGCGCTGGTACGTTGAAGAGCAAAATGCCCAAGGATTATTCAGTAACATGAGTGAGGTCGTTGAGGAAATCAAGCGGGTCAGGGCTATCATACAGGTATGCTTCCACCTTTTTGCCTGTATTAAGACATAAAACTCCCGTGTGTTGATGGTGTGGTAATTAATGGTTGTCCATCCTTCCTCCAGCATCTGATCAGAAGGGAGGGAGTGTTGGTGGTACTTGATGATGGTACTGCTGGGGATGCTGCTGTCGATCAAGCTGCTGCAACTGAACAGCGGATTCTGGCCGTCAATCCCAACTATGTCCTCGATTAAGAGGATTTTGTCAAAAACTCCACACATGGGAGGACCCTCGAGACATGATAATATTCCAGAGGATGGACCTGGAAAAGAAAAGAAAGCCGATCCTGGAACAGGGCCATTTCTCGATAACGTGCCACTGCACTTCTGTATTCACAATTTATTACCCGAGGGAGCACAGGATATGCGCCAATCCCCTCCCTGAAGGAAAGACTACCGAGAGGGTTTCTTCTTTGGTAAGAGTGTAAAATAATAGTCTCCTACTAGGTACACGCCGCTCCTTCTGTATCATGAAATATATACTCAGATTCTGGAGCTTAACGAGCGCCCGAACAGTGCACACGGAGAGAGGGAGAGAGAGAGCTCCGTACGGTAGGATTTTAATTGCGAGTGAGGTATTTATTGGAAATTTGGGAGCGAGGGCAGGAAACTTCGAAATTTCTGCAATCTGAGTCAAAATGCAGCACGTTCTCGGCAAACTCCTAAACTTTGCACCATGAGGATCACCATCTATATTATTATATTATTATTTTGGTTGCACGTTTGGTTATTAATTGAATTACCAAAATGTTTTTAAACCTGACGCAAGCTCCCTAATTTATTCAAAAATTTCCCCTAGAAAATAGTTCATTGTTTAAATTGTCCTTGTTAGATATGAGCCAGAGTTCCTCACCTCCCTCCCTTAGTGCTCTAATGTTTGTAGGCATTTTTGTCTATTTCACATTGCTATGTGGATGTTGCTCCATGATTAAGATTGAGGTTTTGGCCTTGCGATGCATGATGGTCCTTGCAATTGGCATTACGACACTATCGAGTTGCATTTGTCTCTCTTTGTATTGGAACGGAAGGCCAATAATTGTGGCAAAAGGCCCCAAGTTAGCGTGATCTCTCTCTATTTGTGCTTTGTTGGGTGCCTCTCTTTCTCTCTCCCCCTCTCTCAACTATGATTGTGGTTGTTGGGGCTCTAGCTCTCTCTCAATTGTGGTTGTGGGTGTTGTAGCGATGATGGTAGAAGCAATGGCAATGGCAAAGGGATGGTGGGCAGTTGGCCATGGAAGAGAACGTTCTCTCTCTCTCTAGGCATGCAAGAAGTGCAACATGCCTTAAAGGGGCAAGAATCACGGGAGGGAGGGCTCTCTCTCTCTCTCTCTATATATATATATATATGTATGTATATATATATATATATATACATACATATATATGTATATATGTATATATATATATATATATATATATATATATATATATATATATATATATATATATATATATATATATATACATACATATATATGTATATATGTATATATATGTATATATATATGCAACTCACTTTTCAGGTGCCTTGATGTCTCGATGTTAGGTTTGATAATTGAACCATTAAAATGATTTTGAACGTAACATAAGTTCCCAAACTCAAATTTAAAAATTTCCCCCAAAAAAACACTTCAATATCCTTAATCACTTTATTACATACTTCTTTTTCGTCTTGGTGCTCTATGATAGGATAGAGGCCTTGACCTTACCATGCATGACATGGCTTGCAAGTGTAAATATGACACTCTACCTAGTTGCATTTGTCTTTGTCTCTCCATGTTGGATTAGAAGGCCAATAATCATGGCAATAGGCCTTGTGCTCTTAGCACATGCTCTCTCTCTCTCTCTCTCTCTCTCTCTCTCTCTCTCTCTCTCTAAATTGTGGTTGTGGTTATGAGGGATTTGGTTCTTTCTCAATTGTGGTCGCATGAGAGCTCTAGTGATGGCAAAGGACACATTGGCGATGGTGAAAACATGGTGGGCACTATGGTGGGAATGGGTCATTGGTGGATGAAGCGATGGTGGGCAGTAGAGGAGTGTGAAAAAGGAGGGAAATTGTGTGTGTGTGTGTGTGTGTGAGAGAGAGAGAGAGAGAGAGAGAGAGAGAGGATTTGACACTCCTGGTAGGGTAGTGGATCACCTCAATTACTTCCAAGTTATCCCCTTGATTTTCTATCACATTATATAATTCTTTACCTTAACTGTGAGTTATAACCTCTATTAGACCTTTTATGTTGCATAATTGTTTACATTAAGTGTGAGTCATAACCTCCATTGGACCCTTTCCATTGCATCATATAGAGTAGCTGAATACTATAATCAAGGAAAGATCCATCTCCTTATAGCCACTCCATCTTCTTGATACCACCCAAGGAGATCCATGTCCTCAACAGTTACTCAAGGAGGTCCATTTCCTTAATAGCCACACTCAAGGAGATATCCATCTCCTTGATAGACGATCTCATGTGATGAAGCAAAGAAACTCGAGATAGAGGCATCACAAAATATTTGGTGCATTGTTTTGCGTGGGATGGTAAATTGCACTAGTGCAAACTCCACGATTTGCTCTCATACATGATGGTATGGACCTCAATGCATTTTGTGCAAGCGTGAAGCAATGGGTTCTTCATGAGGGAGCAAGAAAACTCGGGTTTTCAACTCATAGCATTGTGGGACATGTAAACTCTAGCAATATTCAATGGAGCCATACCATCTCCTATGTGATAGAAGTTCCCATGTAAGGGAAAGTAGATCTTGTAGTAGAACTTTGAGTGTCAACGTCTCCAACCCAATCAAAGTCACTCCAACTTGTAAGAATGGCTCTCTCTCCCTACATGATCCCATAAGATTGAGTCCCTTATAGATGGTGTAAGACGTATAGTGTGGCTTTGTAGCAAGCATGCAATGGAATCTTCATAAAGGATGGTAGTAGAGCCACCACATAGGATACATCCAACCTTGTATGAATGAGCCAAATAAGAGATTTGGGAATGGAACTTTGACAAGTGGCATCAAGTAGGGAATCACCTTCAATAAAAATCTTGGACTTAAGGTCCATAATGCGTGAAATGAGCTTGCAAGAAGCCATACTTAGACTTAAGGTCCATGGTTCAACTCAAGGAAGAAATGGAGGATGTCCAAGTATATCATATTAACTTCTTGGTGCAAAATGTCCCATGAACAATCCACCTATTTGGGGGTTACATGTCAAGATAAGGTTATCAACATAGAGGATGATGAAGTTGCACTTTGAACCATCCAATTTGATAATAGAGGTTGGGATTCGACACAAGCCATTTTGAAGAAAGAACCAATCAATAATTTGGTACCACACCTTGGAGCTTGCTTCAAGCCATAGAGAGCCTTTTCAAAGGGATAAATATGGTCCTCCTTTCTAAGCATATCAAAGCCTAGAGGTTGTTCAATGTACTTCTCTTGAAGATGCCATTGGGGAAGTTAGATTGCACATCAACTTGATAAATGGGCCAATGGTGGTGGGTTGTAAGAGCCAAAATCATTTGAATAGTAGACATAAGAGCCATTGGATGGAAAGTCTTTGAATAGTCCATTTTTTTCCTTGAGCAAAGTACTTGGTAACAAGCCTCGCCTTGTTTTTGTCTAAGGTGCCATCATCCATCAAAGGATAGGAAGAGCTTGAGTGGTGAAGGATAAAGTTGTATTATTGCCAAAGTATATATGGCATGTACATATGCCTCTTTCACTAAACATGGTGTGTTCATATGAGAGAACTCCATTTTTATACCATGTTGCCTATACAAAGGCTTTCAAGCTCCTTAGAACAAAACTCACATCCAAGATCAACTTGAACTCCTTGAACCTTAAAGGCAATGTGTTTCTCCATAGACACCTTTCATTCATAGAAATAAAAAAGTGTATTGACCTCAAACTCCAAATCATAAGGCCACACACATTTGGAAAAATCATCACCCACAAGCCATTCTTATGTCTACACACGTTAGTATGCACCAACTTTAACAACATAGAAGCCCATCCTTGGTAGCTATATTTGGAAGATGTTGGCAATGTTGTTTGCCCCTCAAATAGCTAGGGCACAAGGTACTAATGGAAGGGAGATTCAATAGAACCCCAAGAAGGCCCTTTTGGATGCTTGTCTAATGGAGTCAAAATTAAAATACCCATTATTGGCATGCCAAAGTAGCATAAGAGGCAATACTTATCCACAACATGTCTCTAGTGATCTTCTCCTCCACAATAACTGCCTCTTGGAAGGTGGGTTTCCATCTACGTGATTCCATGAATAAAAATAAGGTTAAAAGCTAAATTTGGTACATATAAGACTTCTGCTATTATCGAGTCCCATGGATCTAGAATGAGAGAAATCTTCCTCACTCCTTGAGCTAGCAGGGACGAGTTGTCACAAATGGTGACACCTCCTTTGGAATAGAGGACTTTGATCCAATCTTGATTATATGTCATATGGGATGATGCCCCACTATCCACAAGCCAAGACCTCTTTGATAAGAAAGAAACTAGAATAGTGTCCTTAACCTAAATATATGAATGAAGATGGACTTAGTCATCCTTGGCTCTAGACTTCAAATGGGGGTATTTTTGCCAACATTTTTCTTCAAAGTGTACACCTTTTTGATAGGGTGGTACTTGGTTTTCCTTTGTACTTCTTGTTCTTCTCGTTCTACTCCTTTTTCTTACCTTTCTTTTGCTTTTGATTTCTCCCGCCCAAAGATGACCTAGCCATAAAAGTGCAACTCGTGATTCTAGTTCCATCAATAGTAGTCTCCTTATGTTTAGCATCTTACTCCAATATTATTGACACAAGCTCCTCTTATGTGATGGTGTCCTAGACTCTGGAGGCAAGGACGTGTATAAAACATCATACTTTGGAGATGGAATGTATGTCAAGAGCGTCACATCCATGTCTTTAGAAGATACCTTCTTATTTAGGGAAACATTACTCACTCATTAGAGTTATTAAGATGGGTGGTATGGGTCTTTCATTGCTTTTCATAGATCATAAATTAGTGTCGTGGTATCCTATATAGTGCCCTCAACTCTATTAGTGAGTCTACAAGGTTAAAGATGGTCAAAGGTAGATCTGTAGATCTCTTACAGGTTCCATCTAGAACGATGCAAGTTTTGGACAGTTTCACAGAGCCAACTTTGGGCTACTCTATCTTTTTCTATCCTAATAAAAATTTTATTGTTAAGTACTTCAAAGAGGGTGACATTAGCTTTGATTTGAATCAAGAAATTGATAAATTGGAGCTTTCAATCAAAAGTTATGGGTGATTTTGTAAATGTAGGTGCTACAAGATTGCACTCTTCATAGGTAAGGAAACAGAGTATTACGAGTCTTATCATAGAGATTAGTTTGAGTAGGATGGATGTTCCTTTGGTAGACATAATGGGTACTTTGGCACATGCGTTCATGAATTACCATGACTCTAAAATGGAAATAGAGCTGACATATATGAGTTTGGTTAAGCATGTACTTATCTACTAGTTAAAACCTCATGCTTCTTAGTTGGTTGAATAAGGTGTTATGTAGGCCCTTATCAATCTCTATGATAACAATGTTTAATAAGGATGTATATGTAATTTGGAAGCCAAAAGAATGTTGGTGGGATTACCATGGAAAAAATGGAGGTTCAAGCTAATTTATTGGCAATCACTGAAGTATTTTTGCAGCAATGCTACTACTCTTTTACAATCTTTTCAAGGTATGGATGTATTACAAAGCATGCTTAATTGAAAAAGGAAAATGCTTGCATTGATTGCCACTTGGTGTAGTCATGCGGGTAAAATTTAGCTTGCTCGATAAGATGTGGTTCTTTCTTTGGAGCATTATGATGTTGGCAATATGTCTAAATGTGTAGAATTAAATCATGGGTAGTATGTATACTTTGTACAATACTATGATGAAGAGGATTATTCCATTAATCTTGGACATGTCAATGGGAATCAACCAAATGCAATGCTGAATTCTTTGTTTCTTCAAGGTAATGATGATGCTAAAGTGGACAATGGGCAATATGATGGGCAAGAGGAAGAATAAGAAGAGGCCAATGAGCAAGATGATGAACAAGAGTATAAACAACAAGAAGATAACTAAGATGGCTAGCAAGAGGATCACCTAGAAGAGTACAATGCATATGAGGATCACTTAGTAAGTGAGCAACTTTATGGACCATTTGTGGAAGGATATGAGTATGTTGAAAATGAAGATTTGAAGTCTTTGATCACTCTTATGATGGATTATTTGAGGATATGCATGAGCTCACACTCAACCAAGGTCTACACCAACCATAAGAAGAGCGGTATTATTATGATTGGTATGTTGATGATGAGAATGTACATGAGATTCATCATGGTTATGATTTGATGGATGATGGATATGTTTATGGTTGTGATTATGGGGATATTTCTTCCTACCCATTTGACTCGAGTGGTCAAGATTATGAGTTTGATTATAGTTTACTTACTCTTGATCATTATTATGATGGCATACATTTTGATCTAGGAGGTTATGGGATGGCTTTTACTCCTTCATCAGACTAGCACCCATATTTGTGTCAAAATGTTTATCTTTATGTAGCGTGCCCGCCTATCAGCTGCCCAAGCACGTTTTTAGCGGTCCATCGAGCGAATCTAAGCAACGCCGCCTGGCATTCCCATGGAATGTCACGGGGTTTATCGCCTAGGGTTCATCGAGTCCACCTCGCAACGGAACATTTGCGGCTGAACCCACTAGGATCGACTTGAAATCTGGGTTTCTAGTGGTCAAGATCTCTTGATAGCATTCTAGCGTCGGGTCCTGGACATCCTACTTTATGCAGAGATACCCAAGCTGAAGTTGATCCATGCCGCACTTGGTTTAAAGAGAATGGGAAAGGAGAGGGATGCACCGCTCAAATTCTCTGCTCGTAGGGCATATCCCCATTTCGGTCCCCTAAAACGGCACGAATTGAGGTTCAAACCTAACACTTACTAAGGGTCGAACGTCGATAAAACTTTGTGAGAAGTCTCCCAGTTCTTTGGGACCACGCTGTTGTAGAATGGACCCGTTGGGGTTCCATCCACCCGCTTTGCTTGATAACTTTAGTTTTTTAATTAGGTCCTATCACATTTATGGCTAACATTAAAAATCAACTTCCTTAATTAGGCCTTTTTAGGAAACATAGTTCGTTCACGTAATTTATGGCACAAACGCAAAAATAGAGCAAGTAGCTCTTTTGACAAAAAAGTTCCTTAAATTATCTTCGGGTTAATCTTTGTCTCTTGCCCATACAAGAGAAATTATGCATCCCTTCTATCCAATAGATGTACTCGGTTTAAATCACATGGGGCCATAATTTCCATCCAGTATCTAGAATAGGATCTTCCAACACGCTAGATGTTGGGCTCATGGCAGTCTACAACTCCGTTCCGGACTAGGCAAGGGGTGTCCAAAGCTCCAATGACCCCAAGTGTCCTAGGAGTGAGACACAACTTCTGTGGTTGGCCTTTTCACCACTCGACCTTCTGCTTGTGAATCGAGTAGCGTCCTCTCGGGTTGAAACATAGCATGACCTTGGAGATGATCCACCTGTACAACATATCCTTCCTTAGTTAATCCAATTAAGAATCAAGCACGATCAAGGCAATTAGCCTAATATCATCTTCCAAGGAAAATTCCTTTATTTTTCCATGGCAACTTGTTATCACTGACCCCTGCCATGCATTTACCATCAAACACAAGCACTTGGAATAATCATCCAAATCACATCCCACAATCAGTTTAATGCAAAAGCATTTAGGACGTTATTCGATAATCACAAAAACAATGGTATCCTTTTCAAAACATTGCAGGAATAGACGTGATAACCTTCCCGTTGCGTATTTGCTCTTCCCCTTGGGATCATAATCTTTCAAATGCATTAGATGAAGCTTGTCCCTTCCCGACCAATTTTCTTTAGAGTTTCTACCAAAACTACTCTCCAACTCACAAAAACACCATGGTTTATATGCCCTTTCACCTTCAAGATCTTGCTTCGTTGACATTTATTTGATTGTTTTGCTATTGAGACTCTGCAATACATATTTCTGTGCTAACTTAATGGGCAATGTATAAATGTTTCCCTATGCATATATTGTGATTGGAAGGCCAAAGCATCTACTAGCTATTACTTCTCAATAGAATTTGTAGGCTTTAGATAGCCCCCATTGTTCCCTACCTTCATCAAATGAATACACATTTCCATCAGGCTTCAATCCAATGATGTAGCAAATTTTGTTAAATAGCTTCCTCTCCTTCCTAGAGTTGTGGTGAGAGCTAGAATAAATGGCTAGGCCTAAAAGACGTATTCTTCCCCTACTAATTTTATGTCATTAATATGCCAATTTGCATTGCTTCGTATCCTCTCGCACAAACCTACAAAACACATGTGATTTTCAACTTAACATGCAATGACCTTACCTTCAAACTCCAACAACTCATCTCCTTCCTTAGCTTGTTTGACACCCATTTGGTTTTCTATAATTATTTGGCTTCTATCCATATTGGAAAGCCCAAGTACCTAAATTTAATGTCCCTTCCTACAATTTTCCTTTTTAGTCTAAGTTCCTTAAGTCATCCTAGTAATGTTGACCAAAGGTCCAAATTGGTCATGTTAGCGACATTGAGCATCATTAACATATCATCTCATAAGAGGAAATAGTAGCAATGTTGGTGTATGCTTTTGGGGTTGCCAACATGAGAGCTAGTCCATGGGACTAGCTTAACTCTTTTTAGTGCCCAATCATTTTGACAAAGCGAGTTCGACATGATGGAAGCATGCAAGGACAAATCTAAAGCTAAATGTAATATAACTTTAGCTAAGGAAAAGATCTCATGGGTCAACCTTGAGGAATTGAAAAACCTCATTGATGCTAACCCTAATACTAGATTTATATGTTCCAATGATCAAATTTGATCCTTTCTAGATCTAGGCTAGATAGACCTGACATTTTAGCAAGGCTACTTTCCTCCTTTGTCCATGTCAATGTAAAGGTTTTTAACAAAGTTGTGCTCTCTAATCATGATGTGTTTTTGCTCTTCCTTGTTAATTATCATTCCAAGATTAAAGCTAGGTGGTTCCACATTGATCAATCTTTGTCTCAATTTAAGTATTCTCAAAGGGGCATCAATATGATTTAGGACAATGCTTCAAGAACCCTAATGGTCCTCCCTGGGCTTGATCCCTTGCCATCCAAGACTCCTAAAATTTCCTTAAGGATGTAAGTGAGAGTGGTTAAGGTTAGAATACAGAGGAGGAATTAAGCCTATAAGCTACTCATTTTGCTTGAAACTAGAATAAAAGAAGGGAGTATTAACATCCAAACTCAGTTGGTAGTGCATTGGTACTAATAGGCACTAGCCCCATCCTAGTGCCCTATTCCTTGCACACACCCTTGCATTAGTGCACAAACACCTTTGCATACCCATGTGGTACATAGCCTTGCACCTAGGTACACACATCTCACTACTAGGTTAGCTCCACCATAGTGCATTGTGCACACTAACATACCCTATTGTACACACTCATGCACACCACATACTCATGGATACCACCTCTACACCTAGAGTAATGCACAGTTCTGGACTCATTGGCATCCCCTCTTTCTCTCTCTGACCCTTGACCTGGAGAAACAATAGCTTGCTAGAATAACAGGCAACTAAGACACATGTTCTTGCATTGTTCTTGATGACAAAAACAACCTAAAGATGAACGATGCCTTGATTATGGAATCACTCATATGCATCAAGATTTCCCTAAATGAAATGAGATTAGCATGGTTAACCAAGATGTGCTCTGTGCATGTGGAAATCCAGTGACTAAACCAATACATTTTAATTTGGCTGTCACATTGATGGATTCAAAGTCCATCCACAGTATGTGTTGAAAGAATGGCCAGTCAAAGTCATTGAAGTAGTAGTTAGCTTTGTCATTATGAAATAGGTTGACTAAGATGTGTTGCTTAGACCTCATTGGATATGCAATGCATGACTCATTCAGGTTTGGAGTGATAGTCTAGTCTTCCTATAGAGTAGGAAGAAAGACATAATGTGAGTCAAAAAGGAGGCAAACATCTCCAGTCAATGTTGATGTAAATTTTAGCATATTGCATAGAGATACACAGCACACTCCCATTCGAAGGGGTGTTTGCCCCTATGAAGGTTTGCTCATAACCGAGAGAACAACTCGGGGTCCTGCAAGGGGATGAGTGATGGGGCCCACAAGGGGCCCATATTGCCGGGTGGCCGGACATGTGTCTGACAATCTCTCACTAGATACATTCCATGCCCCAATGATGAGCAAGATATCGAATGCACATACTCACCACCCTTGAATTGTTGTTCATGTAGGAACCAAATTATCGAGAAATATATGAATGTTGAGCTAGTAGGGAGCATCAGAATCCACAATTTAGACAATCAATTCTCAATTAAATTGTTTCTCAATGCCTCTCTTCATGATGCCCCTTGACTTAGTGCCACAAATCCTTACTAAGGGCTATCCAATTCCGACAAATAGGCTTGAGCAACGCAAAGTATTGAGTCAATGGCAGCCATGTTTCCATAGTAAAATTGAAGCTAATCTCTAATTTTTCAATGAGTTGCTCACTATCCCAAACTAGCAATCGACAAACCTCCACCAATTCTTGTCTAATTACCATGATGACTTCTTTGCCTTCCTAATGTGAGAGTAAGGTCTTAGCTATGACACCAATGGTTTAATGATGGAGAAAATCTCAATGGACCTAGAGCCTTCTTTAAAAAAAGGTTTGCTCACACATGAGTGTGTACTCATACTCAAATCAAAGTTGGAATGGTTGAAGCACTTAGAGGTACTTGATTACAAGCGAATGGAATATCAATCTATTGATTTGATTTCTACCTTTGAAGCGCTAATTGTAATAAAATAATAATATACCATTTAGCTTAGGGGAAATTAGCTTAATTGGGGATAGAGTATAAAAGGCAAGAGTGTACCATTGTAAAGAACTTTTTTTAGCACATTTGTAAAACTTCTCCATTTCTTAAACCTTAAGGGTTCTTACCTTCCCCACAAACATTGAGGATGAATACTCAATGCCCACCATTTGTAAAAATCTCTCATCCATTATTCTCATTGTACTTTAGATTTCATCTATCTATGGCTTCACTGTGTTGTAGATTTAATACATTTTCACTTATGGCATGGCTATGGCCAATTGACTCAATTGTTGTTTCTTGATTTTCTTGTCATTTTAATTCAGTCTAGGCTAAGTTCATTTAATGGTATCAGAGCCTTGAATTTGATTTTTGGGAGGGTCGCTTTCAAGCCTAGATCTGGTTACCAGTACCATCTAGGGTAACTGGAGTTCAAATTTTGGTTACTCTTCAATATTTTTGGAGCTCTTGAAGAATATATAAAGAATAAATGGAGGGATCTTGGATATTTTAGAAGCTCATGGATAAGAAGAGGCCCATTTTGAAGGTTTCAGGACTAATTGGGCTTAATAAAGTTTAGAGAAAGCCTAAATTTGATTACTTTTTGCTAATTAAGGGTTTCTTTATTCTCTCTCGGCATATCTCAAGCTTATATGGGGCTAAAATCTTGCTTAGATCCCTTCTTGATGCCAATATCTTCTTCCATTGAGTGTACCACTTCATTTTCCTCATCATCTAGAGCAACAAATTGACCAGCTTGTGGAGTAAATTGACACATGGACTAATGAGCCTCATCAGTGTGATTTGCATTGCATTTTTCAAGTTGACTCATGTCCTTCATGTCCAGCTGATATCTCCTACCTAATGCGTAAAGAATGGTCCATGACACTTCCTTAATGCTCTCCAACAAGCTGATGTTATTCTTTCAATGATTCATCAAGATTCAAGGTCAGCCATGGATTTTGTCTCCTCCCCTTATACTGAGTATTCAAGATAGTATTGAATCTTCAACAATTTCTTCAAGACTCCATGGGGTTCTCACTTCTTTGAGCTCCTCGAAGCATTCTCTTACCCTATTCTTCAAACATTTAGCCATTTCCTCCTCTTGAACCTTCTTCCAAATCCTAGTCATGGAGTTTATGGACAACAAGCTAAATCTTGCTTAATTCTTGTAAATTTCATGGAGCTTTTACTCAAATACCTCCTAATTACTATTCTTAACCTTCTACATGTAATGACGAGGCAAGATCGAAGCATTTGGATAAGATGTAGAGAATTCTTAGTCTCTAATTTGGAGGAAAATAGGGGATTCCTAAAATTCTTCAAAACCTTGATCAATTTGTGGTTTAATCATGGGGATTATAAAGTGTGTTGCTTCAAAGTATCAAGAGAAAGGCTACTTCATCAAGATTGATCCAATATTGGAGCAATAGACCTTACAAGGTTCATAGCATTTCCTTCTTCTTGAATGCTTTAGGAATTACTAAAATCACTTTGATTCTTGTTTCTAATCAAGAATTGAATTATTTCTTGAAGCTTTGGATTAATCTTTAGCCTTACTTGAAGGCATTAGTTTAGATTTATGGGTATTTGATCACTCTTCAGTCATTGCAAGCAACAACGGCTCAAGATCTGTGACAAGAACCTGTTTGACCTTGTAATTGCCTTGTTTTGTCAAATTTTGATCATGGGTATGCATCATATACCTATGTCCACTAAATTAGAACATTTGTACCTTCAAATACCATATAGCCACATGTAAAAGATTTGTAAACCTATAATGACCTGCAATTCTTTTGTGTTCACACTACCCTATTTCACCTTGTTTTATTGCCCTCTTTCCAAATGAGCTTCAATCTTCTTCCACTCTATCTTGAGTGGTATTTCATAGTTCTCCACCTATGCTGAGACAATGGATGGGACACATAAATGAGTAGTGAGACTTTAGAAGGTGTGCAAAGTTCCTTTCGAGCTAGGTTGTGCACCCCTATAGAGTCATAAATAACAAGGGAGGGTCACCTCTCTTTTGTCTTGCTATCTTGTTTGGCTTCAACCTAGGAATTTGAAAGTTACAAGAAATGAAGGGGGACTAAGAAAGGTTTATCTTTAGTAATTAGTGACTCATCAATCTACTAAACTCACCTTTTACAATTTTCTTGGATATCTTAATGTATAGGATCACAAGAGATCAATATTCAGAGATTAAGCAATCACATGAGCAAGAATTCACTGAAATTTTCAGATTGGAATGTACTATTACGCATGTTTCAACCATAAAAATATAAATGATGGAAATCAAGTTGAAGGGTTGAATTATCCATCATTTTATGATAGAGATTCAATTAATCAAGAAAGGCTATTAAATTTGAGCATAAGTGGACTAAATTTGTCAATCAAACAAAGAGGAAATAGCCAATTCAACCCCTCCTTCAGCAATTGGCTAAGCCTCAACAATTAGAATTAGAGAGATTAGAAAAGAGTAGATGATACCTTGTTTGATGTAGCTTGTTGAAATAGATTAAATAGCTTCATAGTAGTTAATGGAAACTCTATATAAGCCTTCCATTGATTAAGAGTCCACTTCAAGTCTTCAAAATCTTCAAGAATGCTGGTTTAGATAGTCATAAAAAAGTGAATTAAAAATTAGACATTTTAATTTTGGCATAGAACTTTTGTACTCTGCATATAAAGGACGAAGCCCTTTGATTCTAACCAAGAACTTTGGCAATTGGAGTTACGGAGCAAAAGTTATGCCTATTTTTCTAACATGTGGTCACAAAAAACAGCTCTTGGACACCTAGGTAGGGTACATTGTTTTAGTTTAGGACTACCCCTTACCCAATTGCAACTTGTAATTTCAAAAATTATATCCTACCTACACATATTAAGGGTCATTTTAAGCCTATAAACACAAGGATTGAAGGGGCAAAACACTTGTTATAGCCCATTTATTGACAGTTGGTCTTCTTTTTTGCAACCATTCCAATGACCAAAAAAATAAGAAGAAAGAGCAAATGTTATAGAGCATAAATGAAGACTTAGTTGAGTATCAAGCAAAGATAAATTTATCTATTAGAGCAACAAATCATGGAAAAAATGATTTTATCCATTATAAGATTAGAAAATGGTTTTTTAAAGCTTTTCAATAACTACATTGTATCAAATAGTGATTAGAATGAGAGATATGAAGCATTGTAAGAATTTAGCTATGGCTACCATTTGATAGTGTCTAAGTATTTTTCTCACAGTAGCTTGTAGAAACAAAATTTCTCAAAGCCCACTTAGGTGAAGTAAGTCGACTATATGCGAAAGAAAAGCCCCAAAATAGCATAGGGAATAATACACTAAGTAGAAATGTATCAAATTGGAGGAAATGGCAATGTTCTCCACTGCATGCTTTAATCTTATTGATTTTTACATTGAAGAGGGGTGGTTGATGTGGAGGAACTCCCTGTGAAATTTTAGGTACAATGGTTTAGTGAATTAAGATATTCAAGTCCTCCAAGGCAGGTAGGCACATTGGCCAAGAATAGGGAAGGCAAGTTGGAAGCTTTAAATGAAGACAATGTGATTGTATTTGGCTTGTGCATAAAAAACAAAGGTGCCTAAACTTCAATGTGGATTCTAATCCATGAATCTGGGATGCAGGTGCTTTGATACCATGTCGTCAAGCTAGAAACATCATGCTTCATTACTCTATATCACATGGACATTGAATACCCTATGGTAAAAAATAGTCAAATATAGTCATGACTAGCAATGCATGCAATTAGATAAGAGATAAAAGATGTGCTAAATAAAAATTGAAGATAAAAAAGATGATGAAATCTGAGTCAAGCTAGGAAGAGCTAGACCGATCCACTTGTAGTTGTTCAGCTTATACAAATGAAGTTCTAGTGCCTCTTATATAGGCTAGTACAAGTCGAACAGCAAGTAGCAAGATGACATGATTATCATTCATTACGAGAAGAAAACAAATTTCCATTCGATTGGCTTTTGCCCTGACTATTAACAAGTGTCAAGGATAAACATTGACTTTTCTGGGGTTGAATCTCAAGATGCCATTGTTGCCCCCCATGGTCAACTTTATGTTGCATTCGATTAGGTTAAGTGTGTCGATTCTACAAAATTTATATTGACAGATAGGACTGAAAACTCACATATGATGAGATATTACAGAGAGCAACATGAATTTTTTTCTTTTCATGTCCTAGTTGGTGGAAGTTTGGTGCAAAACTTATTGACATCATTTCCATTTGTGTGTATTAGATGCATGTATAGATATTTAGAAGTCTTGGACTAATCAATTACATTTTTATTTGCATAACTATCTAATATACTACGAGCTTGCCTATATTGGCTACATCAACTTTGTCCACTTCTTCTAAGTTTGATATGCATGATTATTGAGTTCTATTATGTGTTGAGTGAACTTTTGCATGGCAATGCCTTGTGGACAATCCTCTGTCCCAAACATCCTTTTGGCCATCTTAACGAAAGTGCTTGCCACATCTCTAAAGTAATATATACAACATGAAAGATGGTGCAACTATGATATCTCGATGACACTTTCCTTTTTCTGGAGTCATTCAAGAGGCTATGGTGTGTTTGTAGATTTTGGAACCTTTGGAAGTGCTAAGCTTACCCTCAACTTACCTTGATTTCTTTATCATGGATAATTTGGAGTTGTTTTCACATTTTTGCAACCTCAATTGTCAAAGAAGTGTAGAGACAATGATGAGTTCTTCATTTATTTGGGATGGGAAATTGGGTCGATTGGTTGACCATGTTGGAAGCACCCTTGATTCTTTGTATAAGGAGATATGAATGGACACTGCATGCCATCGTGATGTTATTTGGAACAATGATTCATGCACCAACTTCTAATCTATGTGAGTGTAATTACATTTTAAAGTCACATTCATTTCCCTTTGAATAAATAATATAAACTATTTTTTAATAAAAGCATGCTAACTTCAACACTTATTTAAAAAAAGGACTTTTCAAAAGAATTTTGTTGATTTATATATTTATTATATAAACTTTTGGTACTTTGTGGAAGCATATTCAACAATGATAATGAAGAATGGAAGGAGCATGAGTACTACAAAGCAATGGTCTTTCGAGCAACAATTGAAGTCGCGAGAGAGACTCACATAGCCCTCATTGAAGCTCTTAACCTAGCTTGCTCCACAACCTTTTATACCTTGTGGCTCCGTTGTATTTTATTTTTTGATGTGTAACTTTAAATATAATGAAATAGCAACTTCCTATTTTGTCCAATCTTCATTATTGATTGATGTATATTTAATATTGTGATTATATTATTTCTATGGTCATGGTAGACATCTTTAGGTCCCCCCCCTCTAGTTTTGTGATTCTTTAAATTGTGTTTTGCTCTCAAATAATGTGATTCTTCGAAATGTATTTTGCTCTTTTAGTGAAAATATTCTATGTTTATATATTACACCTTGAAGTAGCTTAAAATTTGTATCATCACATTATGGGATTCATGCTTTCACAAGAAAAGAATGATAAGTGGCCTAAGCCTAAGGTTCAACCCCACCTCTTGCACAAGTCGAGATCCCAAATTCCAATGGTTTGGGCAGCTACTATGGAGTCAACAGTGCAGGAAAGGAATTCTCATAGGGTTAATAGGGGTTACAATCAATAAGATTGTACGATTCTCATAAACAAACATATGGTAGATAAACATGCATGTAGATGAAGAGATTTAAATCCATGGCCTAAACCCTCCCCCCTCCCTGTCAAGAAGTACATCCACTAAAATATGCATTTGATTCATGTTTTTTTTCATAGAATACTTGATATGCACATACCCACACATGTGTATACATTCATATATGCTTGCATATGTTCATGCAAATAATTGGACCCATATATTGGCCAATGCCCTATAGTTGGACGGGCACCCTTGTATACATACACATTGTATAGTCATAAATAAGTGAAGATAACAAATAGTAAGGGTACCATTCATTTTGTACCCACATAACTCTCTTGTGTTTTTCTCTTTCTCAACCCTCTTGCACTCCATAGCTTCTACCTCATATCCCAGCATTGCTTCCCTCTCAATTGGTATCAAAGTGGTGTTTGACGTTCATGGGAGATTGTGCTTGGAGTGAGGAGTGTGAGGAGTGAAGTTTTTCCACAAAGGTTGAGGATTCAAGCTTCTATTCGACATTGATACTTGTTATCAACAACTTATAAATGTACTACTCTCGTCAATGAGATCTAGATTTGAGTCAAGCAGGTGCTTAAGCCATTAAGGCTCAATTTGGGATTGCAATGCTTTGTTTTGAAATTGATGAAAAGAATCAATATGGATGTGCAACGAAAGGGAGATGGCATACAATTTGAAGGCTCAAGTAATCTTTTTCTTCTTCATATTTATTAGTCTCTTACATCCATTCAACATGATACACATAAAGTATGTCACTAAAGTGATAGATACTTGTTGACTCTAAAGTCTCTTTACACATAGCCTCTCTTTTATTTAGTGCATACATAGGATATAGACTTAGCCTATGTTATATTTCTCAACACTCCCCCTCAAGCTTAGAAAAAGCTTCCAACAATACCCCAAGTGCACTTCTAAAGTACTCAAACGTATCTTTACCTAATGCTTTGGTAAAGATATATGTGACTTGATCATTGGTTTTGTGCACACTTTACACACAGCCTCTCTTTTATTTAGTGCATTCATAGGATATAGACTTAGCCTATGTTATATTTCTTAACACTCCCCCTCTCAAGCTCAAAATGAGCTTGTAGCTACAATAACCCAAGTACACTTTTGAAGTAATCAAACTTATATTTACCTAATGCTTTGGTAAAGATATTTGTGACTCGATCATTTGTTTTGATGGCTACTAACTCTATCTCTCCATCCATGACTTTCTCTAATAAAGTAATAATACACTTCTATATGCTTCATCCTTGTATGATAGATTGGGTTCTTTGCCAACATAATGCTGCTAATGTTATTACAATACATGATAACTCCATGATCTATCTCAATCCCCATATCACATAGAAGTAGTTTCAGCCATGTCTGGTCACATGCTGCCAATGCTATACTTGTGTATTCCAAACTTAACAAAGCAAGTGTAGGTCACTTCTTGTTATTCCAACTTACCATGGTTGAATCAAATGAAAAATCATAACCATTGGTGGATCTTATATCCATAATACTTCATGCTTAGTTTGTATCTATGTATCCAAACAAAGTAGACTTGATCTCTTTCTCATATAACAAGCCATAGCTAACTATCTTGTTTACATATCTCAAGACTCTCCTCACTGCAAATGTGACTTGTATGGATTTTCATGAATTAGCTTATCACTCTCACTGAATAACTCAAGTTTGGTTTCTAAACATAGTAACATCATCAACATATTGTCCATCATTCACCATCTCTATGTTTTGATCTAAAGATGTATCCATTGGTTTACATGCTATCATCCCATACTTCTCTAACATATCTCCAATGAATAATGACTTTTCACTAACCAAATTCCATGTGGAGCATCAATTATTCAATGCCCAAAAAGTACCTCAAGAATGCAAGGTCTTTGATATCAAATTCCTTATGTAGCCCATGCTTTACAATAGCAAGTTCTATTTCAAGAGTACTTGTAATAATAAGATCATCAACATAGATGATCACAACTGTCATTCCATTCTCTATATATTTAGATTAGAGTGAATTATCAACCATGCTTTGCTAAAAACCCATGCTACATAAGAACTTGCTGATCCTCTCACACCAATCTCTAAGTGCTTGCTTCAATCCATACAATGTCTTCTTATGTATGATAGGAGTTCCTGCATCCAAAGCAAACAATTTGCCTTTCTTTTGACCACGAGCAATCAACTTGCTAGGTTCTTTATTCCTAAAATCTTCAATAAAGTAACTATATTTGTTGAATCTTACTTTCAGCCCTTGATCAACCATTTTACCAATTGAAGCTAAAAATGTAGTGATGGCAAAAACATACAAAACATCCCCAAGCTTATTCTCTATCCCATCTCTAGTCACCAAAGGCACACTACCAATATGAGCTATTTATGCAATATATCATCTCCTGTAGCTAGATACTCTTCACTTTGCATTTGTTGCTTTCTATTAAACCATTCTACATGATGTTTCATATGGTTTATTGCTCTTGAATAAAAAACTAGTCATTCTCTCTAAGTGATGCATCGACTACCAAGTATATGCTTCATAGCAAAGAGATGACCTCTAGGTGATGAACCACCTCAAGAACCATAGCCAGTACCACTATATCCACCTATATAGTACCTGAATTGGGTCCTTCCTTGACCACTAGGTGTAACATGCTGCTTATGATAGCACACTCTCTCGAAGTGACTAAATTGCCCACAATAATGACACCATCTCTCTGTAAACTAAAATGTTATCTACCTCTAGAGTAGGATCTCCCCCTGCCTCTAGGCATAAATTCACCACATCCAAAAGAGCTACGACCACATGCAAAGGTATCTCCACAATCACATGAAGATTCTCTAGCTCTAGATGAGCTATCATGGCCTCTCTAATGATAGGATACACTATCTTGATTTGCATTCTTCCCACTGATAGATGCATTAAGGCCCAAATTATTTATTTTGCAAGCAATAAAGCAATCAACTCCTCAAAGTCAAACACATCTCTCATAGAAATAGAGGTATCAAGGGACTTGTATGCATGTCCAAGTCCACTTAAACTAAGAGCTACCAAATCATCATCATCAACTAGTGCATTGATCGAAGCAAGATCCACTGCAACCTACTTCATCTCTACAACATAGCCACTAACACTTCAATTTCCATGCCATGCACCATGCAATCTCTACTTTAGTTGTATCTTCCTTGCCTCCCTGCAAGTCATTTTCTCAATGATCTCCCAAGTCTATTTGCATGTATTAGTACTCTTGATGTGCGAGATCAATGCCTCTAAAATGCATATAGATATCCAGTGCAAGATCTTTTTGTTTTTACCTATCTAGTCTTTGTAGGCCTTCTTTTGTTCCTCCATAGGCTCATTAAGAAGTTCAAGGCATGCATCTTCACCTATAATGAGGTCCCATAGACCTCTCTCCATCAAAAAGTTCTCCATGCAGTAGGACCATACACTGTAGTAGTTCTCCTTAGGCAACTTGCCACCAATAATTTGAGTAATTTTTGTGGTTTTTGATATTATGACGATTCAAAAAAAAACCAATAGTATGTGCTTTCAAAATGCCCAAGAAAATACACATAAACTAAGTTCCATTACTATGGCTATCATACATGCGTGCAATCATTGCCACATACACCCATACATCATGCCCATATATCATACATCATTTGTCTAACAAGAAACAATGAAAACAAGGCTCAAAAGGTGCCCACCCCAAGGCATCAAAATATGGATCTAAATCAACAACTTTTCATGTTTTTTTTTTACAAATTTTATGCCAAAATGAAGTGCTAGATAGGCTCAATCCATACTAATTTTCTTGGAAGTTTTTGGATCATTTTTATCCTTCAAACTGACACCCGAAAATGGCATAACAATGATCTTTTAACCTTGAAACATCTAGGTCAAGCTTCATGTGTGTGAACACATCTGAACACAATGAAGATAATAAAGATAACTAGTTCATTGTATGTCTAATGTGAAAAGGGTTTACTTTTTTTGGGGGGGAGAGGAGGATGCTATTTTAGTATTTACAGCTAAGGCTTACAGTTAAAAAAGAAAATGAACTAATTGTCGACACTTGCATCATTATGCAGGTGATGAAATCAACGCAGCCCTCTTACATGCATTTCGGCTGGATTGATTTTGGTTAAAATGTCGTCTCCTCCTTCTTGATTACATTGTTGAGCTTTAGATCATCCTCTAATCCACAACAAAATTGTTTTCTTTTCTATTTGTAGCCATTGAACCCCTTGCTTATTCTTCCAAGCATGCCCTATGCGTCTAGTAAGCTATCCTAGAGCTTTTGAGTGACAAGCAAGCTCCTTGCTCAGCATGCCCCAAGCTTAAGCAATTGCCAAGCTTTCGATATCCAACCATGACTTGAAATTGCAACCAAAACTAATCAAAACCTTGCTACCATACACATTTCTAGCCTCTTTTGGCTTCCAAGATGCATTTAAAGTGAGCACCAATGCTTGAAATCTGAGCTCCAATGGCTCTACAAATCTGCATACTTGTTTCAAATGGATTATATGAATAGGGCTTGCTTAAGCAAGGAGCGACTTGTCTCTTAAAAGCATGGCAACTTGTTTCTTGCAAGTAGAGGGTTTAAGCATAGGGATCAAGCCGGGGTCTTAAGTAGAGGCTTTGCTTGTGTTTGTACTAGAGAAAAGGAAAGGGAGAAAAACTGGATGATTTACAGAGATCATGATGTCTTTGGACATACTATTGATCTAGATGTAGAAAAAGCCCGTTTATGCTAAAAATGACCTGTCCTGATGCATTTTTCTTAGTTAGGATGCTCATGCCATTTTTCCACCTTTTTAATGTTTTAGAAGCTACAATGCATCTAATTTATCAAAGAAACCTTTCTCTAAGGTTCAAAGACAATGATTAGTTTCCAATCGAATGCTCATAGATTACTCTTGGCGTCAAATTGCACACATATTTTGATGGATTTCTTAACTCAAAGGATTTTTCACATTGGTTTATGATCAATTTGCAAATATTATTCGGGTTGAAATTGATTTATGAAGTAGATTTGAATGTATTTGGTCTTTGATGATTGTTTTATGCTTAGAAGATAGCTAGAATACTTGAGAGACTTGCATGAAATTCATATGAAATGAGGAGGGTTGGCTGATCACATGAAGGATCAATGATGGATAATGGATAATAAAAGTGGGAGGGCAAACTGCCTATTATAAGCAAATAAGAGAAAACCCTAAATGTGGTCAAACCCCTAAAAAATAGCCAAAAGTGCATAAAAAGAAATGCACTATTATGCCCTCCATCTGAAGTGTCTAAAACACATAAAATGACAAACCAAGATAGTGTTAGAGCTCCTAGTGTCCTCATCTAACTCAGACTAAGGCTCACAAGCAGGAGATGACCACACAAGACACATATGACTGTTAATACCCCTCTTAGATATCCTAGATGTGGTGGAAGGCCAAAGGAGATGTGAATTCAAGGGTTGTAAGAAGAGTACCAATGCCGATGTAGTATGTTGATGAAGAAAGTCAACCAAGGAGCAAGATCCCCTCTCTATATAAAACTCTGAACAAACAAAAAGCCACCAAAGGGCAAAGGAAACAGAGAGGCCTTGAATAGATCACTTGTGAAAACTCTAGTCGAGGATGGGTGAGCCAAGCCTCTAACCCAACTATGAGACAATAGTCAGGAACTATAAAAGGCGCATATGCTTCATAGAAACAAGAAGGACCAAGGGCCAAGCGGGTAGGAAACGGTGGCTCAATGACAAGGAAAAGGGGTAATCGCATAAGAGAAAGGCCCAAGGTAGACTCGAAACCCTCAAGAAACTCACAATCCTAGAAAGCCTCATACGAAACATAAAGGGCCAGACAGCCACATCATCAATATCGTCCCCTTCTAAAAGGGATGGGAGGTATGAGGGAACCATCAGAGGAGATGGTGGGGGATGGGATGGAACCTGTGGGATAAACGATGCACAATTGGGAATGCGTGAAGTTGTAGAAAGATGTGTCGAAGGGCCACGGAAAAAGGAAGGGGAATGGAGCATAGATAGTCCCCCTCTCCTACCAACCTATCACAAAAATGGCTCTTATAGAAGAATCCCCAACAAAAATGGCCAGCTCAATGAAGACAACGTGGGTCTCGAGTCTAGGAAGGCCATAAACTAAGAGGAGAAGGAAGCCCAAGTCAATAACATATAGGGCCTTAGAAATGGAGCTCGATGGATAGAGGCAAGGTGCCAACACCACTAACAGGCATTGAAGAAATGGCACCAATAGTTACGATACCCTTTGACAGACAGAGAACATGTAACGAAGCACCTTGGGGAGCCATAGGACTTGATGCACTATGGTCAATGAGCCAAGGCTACTCAATATATGAGATAGTCGAAGAAAGCTCCTCCACCTAAGAAATGTGTAGAAACACTCACTCAATGAAAATAGCAAGCGACAAGGTATAGGTAGACAAAGGCTCTACTATAGATCCACCCTTTGCTCCCAAATGAAGGTAAGGATATATCCTATAGCAATTCTCCTTAGGGTACAAGGTCTTCCCACAATGAGGACACATGGGATATTCTCTGCGCTTTCCCACAAAATCTATATTAGAGTCAAAAGATGACTCCAACTTCCTCTTCCCTTTCTTTTGTTTGGCTTGTCCTGTACCTGTAGATAAAGTCGCATAAGCATGTCCATATGCACAAGCTTTGCAAGAACCTTGCTCACTGTGATGTGAGAGTCTCTTGACTATGAGAAGTGAGAAGATTGGTGTAGAACACGTCATATGTCAGTGATAGAAGATGTGAGAGAAGTGTCACAACTAGGTCCTCTAAAGAAATGTATATACCAATGAATGAAAGCTCATCTCAAATCTCCTTCATCCTATGGATGTGATCCCTCATCGTAGGGGAATCTACAACACATAGTTGTTGTAACTTCAACTCAAGAGATAAGCAATGCCCAAATGTCTCAATCCGGAAGAGAGATACCGAATCTCCTCCAAACCTCTATATAGCAGTGCAGATATGTCCAACATGCACGAGCATAGAATCTGTACAACTCAAAAGGAGAGAAGAGCGAGCTCTCTAGCATTCAACTGATCCCATAAAGCTACCGAATCCGCGATCACACCATCATGAGGATCCATGGGAGGTCGGGGTATAGGGACTATAACAAAATCCCAAAGGTCACAATTGTTGAGGAGACACTCCATGTGGCATGACCATAGAGTGTAGTTAGTCCCATCCACCTTGTCGAATCCAAAGATAGAGGGTAGGACTAACACCTAGATTGGCACCTACTTAGGAGATGCCATCAATGCCAATCGAGGACTAGAAGCACCAAAAGAATAAAATGAGAAAGGGTAATAAGATGTTGGGTGACGGAATGATCCTGAACCACACAATCCCCCATAGCATACACATGGGCCATATATATCCTTCAATAAAGTACCTACAAGAAAACAAAGAAGATGCTACCATTGGAATAAAGGTGACCAATAAGAGGTGTCCTCTGGATAATTAGGGTCCGTCGCGCCACAATATAGAAGAAGACTCATCCAAGGCAAGGCAGACAAGGAGTATCCACTACTGAAGGTAACACATAATGCCTCATAGAGAAAGGGAGCAATAAATGCACAAGAATGCATGTCTTCAACCTATAAACATGGCGAATCTAGGGGCCATCCAAGGACTAAGAGCACTCAAAAAGTGAGTCCATGCCAAATACAACAAAACTACCTACTTGTCTAGCCAAGAAGCTACCACCCAAACCTGAAATAGGCTGCCCAAGTCTATAATATGCCCACCTAGTTTAAATAATGACTAGTTAGCACAAAAAACAAGTCGCCCAAGTCTATAATATGTCCACCTAGTTAGCACAAAAAACAAGTCGCCCAATTGAGAATGGATTGCTTAGCTTGGAGACTACCCTACAAGATAAAAACGTAGATGTGGCAATAGTGCACTTGCCTGAAAACAAGGTGCCTAAGCTATGTTAATATTGCTCACATATGAAGAGTGGCCATCCTACTAAAAATGCAAGTCTGACTATTTGTAAACAGGCCACCCAAGCTACTACAATGTTGCCCAACATTGAATAATGTCTGCCCAGCCTGGGAAGATGTGACCTCATGCAAAACACAAAATGTTGATGCCAAATGTAGCATGTTATGGGCTTGAAATAGGCCACCTTGCATTTTTTGACTTCAAGCACAACGTTTGCAACATGTGGGGATGACGCCTAGCAAGTTTTGTTGCGAGCAGCATGATCCTCTTTGAGATCTCCGACTCCCACATATGGCTCTGATACCATGTGAGAGTCTGTAATAGAAATAGGAAAATGAACATAGAGAGAAGGAGGCAAAGAGAACGCAAGAGAGAGAAGGAATAATGTGACTACAATGGTTGATGGCACAAGGCTACAATAGTTAGGCCCAACACGCTACTCTACATATCAGTGTGGAGGCGAGAGACGTAGAAGGGGGATGAGAGAATGAGGAGGGCGGCTGGATGATCATGAAGGCCCCATAATGCAAAGTCTCGATTCTTATACATCTTAGCCAACATGTTTGGAATGTGAAATAATGACTTTTGTGGTCGCAATGGTGAGGGTTTGTGGTCTTTGGGGCCAATTTTAACATGCTTTGGGGGGTGGTTAAGGTAAGAGCTTTGGGGGGTTGGGGTTCTTCTAAGGGGGTAAAGGTTAGCATTCTAGGTGAGTAGCCTAGATCTTGGTTTTGGAGAGAGAGAGAGAGAGAGAGAGAGAGAGAGAGAGAGAAGCATAATATCATGCTCAAATTTGTGATAACAAGTGTGTAGGTAGACATAGAGAGGGGGAATATTCCATATTGGACATATCAATGTAACATTATGCACCTTGAGAGAGTTGAAGATATCGCTTTCATCTTTAGACTATAATCAAGTAGAAAATGGGAAATATTAACAAAATTGCCTAAGTTTCCATGGAAGTTGGTGTTGCCAAACTAATAACATCTGGAAAGGTCACTATGGTGATAATGAAATACTTTGTGGATGGTTAGAAATGTCCAATTTGAGATTTGGAAGAGACAAATAAATGGCCTAGCATAATGGTAGTGCATGCAAATATATATCTATACATGTCATACTCTACTCCAAAGGCCCTAATCCTTTCACTCCAAATGCTTTGCTTGAAAACCTTAACCATGAGTCCTAACCATCTTGGCTCAAAATACTAACTATCCTCCAAGCCTGGCCTCCTATTTTAAAATCCAAGCCCTACCTTGCAAACGAAACCTCGATCCATCTACATTGTCTTGAAAATTGAAACCCCACACCCCTGAAAATATCCCTAATTAATGTGTTATCCCAAATACCTTAAACTTGCAACAACTGATGAGGAAGATAGGCATAGATAGATGTATATGTGTGCGTACACATATACACATACCTACCTTAACATCAAGTCTTAACCCTTTGGCCCCTAAAATGACATCCCTAATTCATCTTCTCTCTAGATCAAGCCATAATGTCTAAAATAGTAACTAGAAGGTCATATAGAGCCCCATCCAAACTCCCCCCCCCCCCAACAATTGAAACACTTTTTCTCCCCCAATTCCTAGTTGTCCCCACACTAAAACCCTGATCCCATGCCCTTTGAGTGTTAGAAGAATGCAAGTATATAATGCACATGCATTTGCTAGATGCAAAGCATGCCTAACTTCCAAGATAGAAATCGTACACCCACCCAAGCTCTAAGTCCTAATATTCTCCCCTCATATTGACAGGTTGACTCCTAATAAATTATCAACTATTGGTCCAGAAGGCCCCTAACCTCCAAAGAGCCCCCAAATTGATAACATTTGCCTAAGCTAGAAATTTTGAATTTTGAAATCCACTTTGACACACTGCAAATTTTTCTTTGTTTGAGAAACACAATACTCTCTCTTTTCTGTGTGTGTGTGTGTGTGTGTGTGTGTGTGTGTGTGTGTGTGTGTGTGTGTGTGTGTGTGTGTGTGTGTGTGTGTGTGTGTGTGTGTGTGTGTGTGTGTGTGTGTGTGTGTGTGTGTGTGTGTGTGTGTGTGTGTGTGTGTGTGTGTGTGTGTGTGTGTGTGTGTGTGTGTGTGTGTGTGTGTGTGTGTGTGTGTGTGTGTGTGTGTGTGTGTGTGTGTGTGTGTGTGTGTGTGTGTGTGTGTGTGACATATTTGTGATAAAGCATAATATTGTGCTCAGATTTGTGATAACAAGTGTGTAGGTCTAGAGAGGTAGAAGACTCATATTAGACATATCAATATAACATTCTGCAACTTGAGCAAGTTGGAGATATCACTTTTTATATTTAGATGTTAATAAAGTAGAATATGGGAAAGATTGACAAATTTGCCCAAGTTTCCATGCAAGTTGGTGTTGCCAAAGTTGTTGCATGTGGAAAGGTAAGTAGGATGATTATGAAATATTTTGTAGATGGTTGGAAGAGTCCAATCCATGATCTGAGAGAGACAAATAAATGATCTAGCATAATGGGACTGCATGCACATATATTTGTACATGTCATACTCCACTCCAAAGACCCTAATCCTTTCCCTCCAAATGCTTTGCTTGCAAACCTTAACCTCAAGTCCTAACCATCTTGGCTCAAAACACTAATTGTCCTCTAGACTCTAGCCTCTTATTCTAAAATCCAAGCCTTACCTTGCAAATTGAACTTCAATCCATCTACCTTACCTTGAAAATATAAACCCCATACCCAAAAAGAAAGCCTAATTAACATGTTATCCCAAATACCTTAATCTTGCAACTCATAAGAAAGGCAGACATACATACATGCACATGTGTGTGTACACATATACACACACCTACCAATCCTAGAGCAACCCCCATCAATACACTTTTTCTCCCTAAATCCCTACTTGGCCCCCTCACAAAACCCCTAATCCCATGAACCTTAAGTGTTAGGAGAATGCAAATGAATAATGCATGTGCATTTGTTGGAAAGAAAATGCGTCAAGCTTCCAATTCAGAAACCATGAATCTCCCACCTCTAAGTCCTAATGTTCTCCCGCCATATTGACACCTCGAGTCCTAATAGATGCCCCTCCTAGTTGGGGGGAGAGAGAGAGAGCGAGAGAGAGAGAGAGAGAGAGAGAGAGAGAGAGAGAGAGAGAGAGAGAGAGAGAGAGAGAGAGAGAGAGAGAGAGAGAGAGAGAGAGAGAGAGAGAGAGAGAGAGAGAGAGAGAGAGAGAGCTTATAACCCCCTTCCTCGCCACCATAGGAACAATTTGCCCTTAACAATTTATCTAAAAATCCTAATTCTGGGTCCTAACCTTGGCCTACAAATGCAACTCTAGTTTTTCCTCTCGAAATTTGACATCATGTCAAGAAAAGGAGAGAGAGAATCCTAACATAAAGTATTGTCTGACTGACTGACCTTGATTTCCAAAAACCCTATCCTCACTATTCTTAAAGTGCAAGCATATGCCCATTGGTAGGCTCAATGTTCATGCTCCTTAGTCTCACAAAGAATAAATTCTTACTCCTATCATACAAAGCATTAACCCTTGTAAATATTAGTGGGGCTTTTAGGACATGGTTTGGGGGTTGGTTAAGGTAAGGGCTTTGGGATTAAGGTTGCTTTGAGGGCAAGGGTTAGCATTCTAGATGAGAAACCTAGATTTTGATTTTGGGGGTTAGGGGGGGGGGAGAGAGAGAGAGAGAGGGGGGGGGGAGGGGTGCTCAAATTTGTGATAACAAGTGTGTAGATGTAGAGAGAGGGAAGATTCATATTAGACATATCAATATAACATCGTGCACCTTGAGAGAGTATAAAGTAGAAGATGTGAAATATTAACAATGTTGTCTAAGTTTCCTTGCAAGTTGGTGTTTCCAAAGTGATAACATGTGGGAAGGTCACTATGGTGATTATGAAATACTTTGTAGATAATTGGAAGAGTCCAAGCCATGATTTTAGAGAGATAAATGAATAACCTAGTATAATGTGAGTACATGCAACTATATATCTATCCATGTCATACTCTGCTTCAAAGACCCCAATCCTTTCGCTCCAAATGATTTGCTTGAAAACCTTAATATCGATATTGGCACAAAACACTAATTGTTGTCCAAACGTAGTCTCTTATTCTAAAAATTAAGCCCTACCTTGCAAATTGAACCTCAATCCATTTACCTTGCCTTGAAATATAAACCCCATACCGAAAAAGAAAACCTAATTAACATGTTATCCCAAATACCTTAAACTTGCAACTCATAATAAGGAAGATAGAGATACATCAATGCACATGTGTGCATATGCATATACACACACCTACCTTAACATTAATTCTTAACCATTTGGGCCCTAAAATGACATCCCTAATTCATATTCTCTCTAGACAAAACCATCATGTCGAAAATAGTAACTAGCATGTTACCTTAAACACTCTAATCCTAGTGCCATCCCCCATAAAAACACTTTTTCTCCCCCAACCCCTACTTCCCCCTCACAAAAATCCCAATCCCATGAAGCTTGAGTGTTAGGAGAATGCAAGTGTATAATGCACATGCATTTGCTGGAAACAAAATGTGCCTAGATTCCAATTCAAAAACCATGAACCTCCCATCTCTAAGTCGTAATGCTCTCCCACCATATTGACACCTTGACACCTAATGTATGCCCCTAGGAGAGAGAGAGAGAGAGAGAGAGAGAGAGAGAGAGAGAGAGAGAGAGAGAGAGAGAGAGAGAGAGAGAGAGAGAGAGAGAGAGAGAGAGAGAGAGAGAGAGAGAGAGAGAGAGGCTCATAACCCCCTTCCTCGCCATCATAGGAATAGTTTGCCTTAACAATTGCTCCAAAAGCCTTCATTTTGGGTCCTAATCTTGGCCTGCAAAATGTAACTCTAATTTTTTCCTCCTAGAACTTGACATCATGCTAAGAAAAAGTGAGAGAGTCTCCTAGCATAAAGTACTATAATTATTGATTCAGGGGGTGGAGAGAGAGAGAGAGAGAGAGAGAGTCTTAACATGCAAAACTCTAATATGAGGGGAATAAATGAATTGAATAAGAAATTCACTTTTCTTTTAATATTACTTTGTGGTTTGCGAAGCAACCTAGCATTCCTTCCATGTGAAGTGCACAAGGAATGTTAGCACTTTTTAATAAAACCTATCCAAGTCCACACGTATTAGCTCCCTTGAAGCTTTCTGAGTAGCAAGAGCATGCTACATGGAAGCATGCGTGCGCCCACACACACACACACACTCTCTCTCTCTCTCTCTCTCTCCGTCTCTCTCTCTCTCTCTCTCTCTCTCTCTCTCTCTCTCTCTCTCTCTCTCTCTCTCTCTCTCTCTCTCTCTCTCTCTCTCTCTCCCCCACCATTTAGTGTTGCTCAATCCCTCCCTCCCCTCTTGCTATTTTATGTTTAATGTAATTATATTGATTATATTAATAAATAATATTTATTTACATGTATAATATACATCTTACATATTTAAATATTTTATATTATAGTTGATATTATTAAAAATTACATAATAAATTATCTAAATAATCAACATAATAGAGTATAACTATATAATCACTTGTACATATCATATTATTGGTAGTATATGTTTAATATATAAGTTTATACATTAACTAGATGTTTATATTATAAAAATTTAATATAATATGTAATTTTACTTAATAATAACATTATTATATATAACATATATACGTATCAATAATATATATGTTAATAGAATATTACATAATTGTGTTTTATACATCGATACATATATATTATATATCGATAGACATATTGACATATTTTGTATTAGCATATAATTAGTGTTATATGTGTCAATGTATGTATGTTACTTGTGCATGTGTTTAGATACGAATAATTAATTTATATATATAAAAATACATATACTTACATACATACTTGTTAATGTGATTATGAATAGGAATACATTAATGTACTTCACATCAAACGTGTCAATGCAATTATGAATATTAATACATTAATTTACTTCCACACACACACAAAAAAAGGTGAGAAGGATCGAAGCTTGCTTGAAAGAGCTATGGCAGGAGAGCAAGAGCAAGAAAGAGAGAGAGAGACAAAATGGGAACTCCAACAGTCACAATGTGTGATCGGGTCTTCCTTTATTCAAACTGTCATTAAAGGAATAAAGAATAAAGAATAAAGTGACGGTGACAGGCGCCCGCCACTGGTAGTGTGTAGTGGCGAGTACTATCAGTGTAGTAATATACGGTCAACTAGATGGAGGCGCCTTTACCCCCAACAACCTCCCACTTAAAGGTGAATCTGCCTCAGTGAGGAGTGAAGAGAAAAAAGAAAAGGCAGTACAATAATGTACACATGTACAATAGGGTGAGGAAAAACGTCATCTCATCCAATGTCCATCAATCTCCTGAGAAAGGCAAAGCGCTCAGTAGTGAGGCTTTTCATGAGCAGATCTGCAGGATTTTTGTTAGTAGAGATCTTAACAAGGTCAATAGACATGTCCTCCACGACCCCACATATGAAGTGATACCTCACCTCAATGTGTTTCGTCTTCGCATGGAAGACTGGATTCTTGGCTAGTTAAATATCACTCATAGAATCCAAATGCATTGTAGGTATAACATCAATCCAAGGTCATGAACCAAACGGCCCAACCATATGGTCTCCTTGCAAGCCTCAGTGGCTAGAACATACTCGACCTCAGCGGTAGAGAGAGCCGTACGCTTCTAAACCCTGGACATCCAAGAGATAGCACCTCCAACATAGGTGAATACATAGCCAGAAGTGGACTTCCTACTATCTACATGTCCTGCATAATCGGAGTCTGTGTATCCCACAACTCTTGTATCCTGGCTGCCATAGCAAATACACATATTTGATGTGCCCTTCAGGTATCTCATGATACCCTTCACGGCATCTCAATGTTTCTTGCCAAGTGTAGCCATATAGTGTGCCACAACACCAACTACAAAGGCAATATCTGGACAAGTGGCTATCATGGCATACATCAAACTTTCCACGACTGATGCATAAGGGATCTTGGCCATCTTAGCCCTCTGCTCATCTATCTGCGACAATCGGCCCCTGTGAGAACTTCACATAAGAAGGTAATGGACAGCCAATAGGCTTCACATCTTGCATGTGGAAATGCTCAAGGACTTTATGAATGTACTCCCTCTGTGAGAGGTAGAGTAGTCCTTGATGCCTGTCGCGCTTAATGTGCATACCAAGAATGTGAGAGGCTTGTCCCAAATCCTTCATCTCAAAGCTCTTCTTTAGCTGAGATTTAAGGTCATCCAACTCATCATGAGCTTTCCCTGCTATCAGCATATCATCTACATAAAGTACCAAAATAAGTAATGAGCCATCTCGAGCTTTCTTCGTGTAAAGACATGGATCCATAGCACTCCTATTGTAGCCCTGTGACTGCATAAATGCATCAAACTTATGATACCACTCTCTAGGTGCCTATTTCAAGCCACAAAGACTTTTCTTCAATTTGCACACTAGGTGCTCCCTGCTAGGTTCTGCAAAGCCCTTAGGCTGCTAGGTTCTGCAAAGCCCTTAAGCTACTCCATGTAAATCTCATCATGCAAATCCCCATGCAAGAATGCAGTCTTGACATCCATCTGATACATGTCCAAGTCAAGCTGCACGACTAAGGCCAAAACCAAGCGTAGGGTGGTCATTTTGACCACACGAGAAAAGACTTCATCAAAGTCAACTCCATGCTTTTGTTTAAAACCTTAGCAACAAGTCTTGCCTTATAAGCCGGCTTGGGGTGTCCAAGGGTACTTTTCAGCTTGTATACCCACTTGCATGGCAGAGCCTTCTTACCATCAGGCAAGGAAACCAAATCCCAAGTCATATTCTTATACAAGGAGTCTATCTCAAGCTACAAAGCCCTCTCCCAAGAGTGATTGTTGCCCCTGCGCATAGCCTCATCGTAGGCGAGAGGCTCTCCTACATCTGTAACCAAGGCATAATGCATCGAGGGCTCAAATCTATAAGGTAGACGTCTATCTCTAGTAGACCATCTCACTACAGGCTCTACTATCTATCCAACACCTTGGCCATGTGTATCAACTGCTGTTGCAAGCTGTCCAACTGGCTGTGTAGGAGCATGTGGCTCCACCTAGAATAGAACCCTGCATATCTCTACCACCTTCTCAGGTTGCCTATGCATCTTATCTTCATGGAAGACTACATCATGGCTACTACGGATGACTTTCCGTGCCTACGGATCTCAGAGGCGGTAATCCATCTCACCTGCATCTCCATAGCCAAGGAAAATGCATTTATACTCTTAGGATCGAGCTTATATTGCTTGTCCTTGGGCACATGGGAGTATGCCTCATATCCAAAGACACGTAGATGCGCATAAGACAATGGTTTCCCAGTCCATACCTCCTCTGCGACCTGGAAATCCAAACCACTAGAAGGTAATCTATTGATGATATGCACAACTGTACCGACTGCCTCAGCCCAAAAGCTATGTGGTAGGCCTGCATGGCTAAGCATACTGCGTACACGCTCTTGGATGGTTCTATTCATTCGCTCAATCAAACCATTATGGGGCGGAGTATAGGGGGTGGTCAACTGACGCTTTATACCCCTCTCGTCACATAGCTGCTCAAAGGCACGTGACACATATTCTCCCCCATTGTTAGTCCTAAGGCATTTCAGCCTATGCCCAGTCTGGTTCTCAACCAATGCAAGCCATCTCTAAAACACAGCCAAGATGTCTGACTTAAGCTTAATGGGATAAGCCTAAACTTTACGCAAAGAATTATCAATAAATGTCACAAAATACTTTGCACCACCCATAGACTGATAGGGCATGGGCCCACAGACATCCGAATGTACCAATGCCAAGGGCTCACTCATGCATATCCCACCAGACTTCTTATGCATATTCCTAGTCTATCTGCCATAAAGACAATGCTCACATGAATTAAAACATGCAAGGGGTGGTAAGTACTGCAAACCAAAAAGCATTTTCATTCCCTTTAAGGACATATGGCCCAAACGGGCATGCCAAAGAGATACATGTGGCATAGAACCCACTGACAAAACATGGTCAACAGAGGACCCATCAACTACAAGAGGATAGAGGTTGCTAGCCTTGGCACCTCTAGCAAGCAAAGTCTGCCATGTGTGATTTTCTAGGCAGAATCCCCAAAAGAGACATAAAACCCAGCATCATCAAGCTGCCCTAGAGACATAAGTCTGCGTATAAGTGCACGTACATGACGTACATCCTGTAACATAAAAGTACCGCCAGTAGAGACCTGCAGCCATACATGCCCAATGCCAAGAATAGCAAGTGACATGTCATCACCCAAGTGAACAGAACGAGAGACAATGCAGTAGGAATGGAACCACTCACGGCATGGTGTAACATGAAATGAAGCACCATCATCCAAAACTAGCACTGCACATACATAGAGTGAACCTCGGTCAATGGCATAGCATCAAAAAACTAGCTGCAAGTATGTACTCCCCATTGAAGTCATCAGTCTACATGACATTTATCTCCTCGATTTTCACACTGGATTTCACAGGCATAATGTTGCGATCAAAGGAATTTTCCTGTACTTTGTCTTTCCCCTTCTCTTTGCGCTTCTCATTGCACAACTCCCGACACTATGGGCGTATATGACCCTTCTTGCCGCAATAATGACATGTCACATTAGCATTTCTCCCAGAGACTTGAGCACGACTTACCGCGTGACTTACACCTAGACTTTTGCGAGTCTCTGCCACGTCCATACCCATGGTCATTCTTTCTAGTACCATCTCTGCCTCTAACAGTCAAAGTATACGACACACAAGAGGTATCCAAGTTCTTACTGTTGATCTCTTCCTGCAGAAGAGCACTCTCTACATCAGACAAGTTCAAAATAGTAGCAGGAGCACATAAGGTAGTGCGGAAGACATCCCATGACTCACTCAGAGTCCCAAGCAAAAACAATGGAGTAACCTCATCATTAAAGGTAATGACTTGTGAAGTCAAGTTCTTGAGGATAGCATGGAAATGGCTTAAATGAGCAGACATCATCATATTCTCCTTCATGTGCAGATCCATAAGTTGCTGCAGCCAATACATTTAATTTGCTGGAATTTTCTTGTCATAGAGATTCTTGATCTTATCCCAAAGCTACCAAGCACTCTGTGCTTCCTCAACCACATTGTAATGCACCTGTTCAGTGAGAGACAAGGTGAGGGTGGACTTGCATAACTCATCAAGCTCCATCCATTTGTCATCAATCATAGTTTCAGGCTATTGTCCATGCAACTTGAGTGGTTTTATCTGTGATTTCTGCACCAATACTGCCAAACTTGGCTCTTCCAATAGGCATAATTCATACCATCAAGCTTAGTGATGTTGAAGATAGCACTGTCAGTGGAAGAAGATGCCATACTGCAATCCAAAATGGTGTAGACAGTTCAAAACTGCTTGTTGTTTTCTGCTGTAAAGAGCCAAAATACCACCAAAACCAAGGCAAAATGACCACGAACTGATAGCTAATGATGCTGCCCACCAAGTACCATCAAAAGCACATAAAATCAGGATGATTAAGCATGAAAATTTCATGTCAATCCATACATAAATGCTTGCTGTAATAAATTACATCCAGGTACAATGAGAGCAAACTGTAGGCAAAATGAATGCACTAAGTCAACCACTAACTGTCAAGGCATAACCAGCATCAAGCGGGCATAAATTAGCATGTGACAATCATACGGACATCGAGCAAACACGCAAGCATGTCAAATGAATTCAATAATAAGCCAGCACACCCCCTGTGTAATAGGGCAAAGTGTACACAACACTGGCAAGACCTGACACAAATAGGTATATGCTCAGAGACTGCAAAGCCCAAATCAGCCCAAGTACTATGTGAGGACCACGGCATATCAACCATACTCAAGTGAAGATCCCAGTCTCAAGTGTCTGAATGCTCAAGTAGCATAAATCACCTGCTCAATGTCTGTTAAGCATTCAAAGACGCTCCCACTGGCACAAAAGCCGTAAATATCAAGCAAAGAAGCTCAACAAGGGCATATGATGGCACCAATTCCAGAAGATCCAAGATCAAGTATCAATAAGACCTCGTGAGCATATAGGCCGTGTAGCATCCATAGACATCAAGTACATCCAAATTGTAACACTGGCAAGCGAAGAAATAGCCAAAGTAAGCTCCAAACGATCAAATGCCAAGCCAAAGCAAGGCTTAGTAGCATCCAACTCGAGACAATGTAACGGGCGTGTACTAGTGGCATAGGCCAAGATGTCAAGACCGGTCAGACATGGTGCGCAGATCGGATGCTGTACGCTTACGTAGTGAATGTCGGAAGGTCCGCAAGAACAATAGAACTCTACTTTTTGCACAAATTACAAGGTAAAAAGCATGAACGACATGAGCAAGAGACCAATTGGATGCAATCTCCCCCCATGCCTTGTGTGAGCGCTCCACAAAGCATGTATTTTTTGTATTATTCATCTTCAAGCTCAAATAATAGCCCAAATTACAAAATAGCAAGCTTTTAGCTTTTGAGTTTGCTTTAGCACAAAATAGGAATAAAGCTAATAGACGGTGCCCAAAGAGTCTGGCATGCCCAATACAATGTCCAAATAGAAATAACATAATCGTGCGCCCATGCGCATACAAAATAATAATAAATATCGAGGCGCGACAAAATATAGGGGCCATGCCTAATGTATGCGCCCATCAAAATATAATCAATAAATCGAATACTTGCTATCCTCCAATGCTTTCCTCCGCCACTGCTGCTATCTCTACACATCAACTGAAGCATTCACAATCGTTAGTAAAATAATACAATAAAACCGACAAAAGTGAATACCTAGCAGTCTTCAGCTACATAAATAAATCAACTGGTTAGAAATAAATCCTAACCTTAATTTATTACGAGTGCGCACTCTAAACTCGTAAACGTTTATTAATTTAATATGCATTTTGCGGAATCACCCGCTATGGAATCACCCATGTACACACTAAATTAATGAAACGCCCGAAAAGGACAGGCGTCCCCATCAACTTCTCGCACAAAGAATCCACTCTGTGTATGAGCCCCGGTCATCAAAGTTTACGGAATCCACCATAAAACCTCACGGAATCCACCGTGAAATATGCCTCCTGGCATCAAGACATAAGCAAAGTACAACATCAAAGATGGAGATCCAAATGCTATGCAAAGCAAGCTCAAGCTCAACCAATGATCCGAAGCAATATCAAGCTCAAAGTCAATCCCGGATGATCGATACATCAAAGTACATCTCCAAAGCATGTCCCGATTCCAAGAGACATAGGCAAACATGAAGTAATAGGTTTCAGCCCACTATTGTACAATAGTGATTTACTGTTCAAAACTGAGATTTTTCAGTCCAAAATTTAGTCCAAGATCATGGAAAAACATATGTCTTGCATCCCCCAACAATCGGTCATCAACAGGCATCAAACCGCTTAACTAGGAATCTCCAAACAAGCATAGTCATTAACTACTAGTGTAGAATTGACATTTAGTGTCTGTAAGTTGCTGTAAACTGTTTAAAAATAGTGCTACAGGATCTCAGATCAAAGTCCAAGGCTTGGGAGGCTTCAAAGCATGTCAAGCATCAATGCTAAGGGTGCCACAATGATCTAAGAGGCATGACCTTTAGCAAGCGGGAGATGAGCTATCCAAGGGGCCTACAGATAAGGTGCAAATCACACTGATCTACCTAGGGTTGCTGCTACTATTTTTTTGCTTGGTCAGGGTGGTAGCAAGCTCCAGGGGGTGCCAAAGAAGGCACACAACAAGCCTCGAGTAGCCACAAGAGGTCTATGTCAATATATGAAGCACCGAAGCTTCAATGGTTTTGCCCCCTTTCTCTTCTTAGACTTGTAGACCTGTAACCAACATGAAACCCTGAAGAAGATGAATGAATACCTTTGTTGGAATGCCTTGAGGGTGCCCAAAGGGGCTAGGTAGGTGTTGAGGAAGTCAGGGAGTGACAGGAGCTCGAGAGAGTTGGCTATGCCTGCCGAGAAGGAGACCCAATGAGTGTAGGTAATCAAGAGGAAGTTGAAGGAGTCACGAACCGAGTCGGAATGCTTGAGCAACTATGCTATGATACCAGTTGAAAAGTGAGAAGGATCGAAGCTTGCTTGAAAGAGCTATGGTGGGAGAGCAAGAGTAAGAAAGAGAGAAAGACCAAATGGGAACTCCAACAGTCACAATGTGTGATTGGGCCTTCCTTTATTCAAACACTCACTAAAAGAATAAAGAATAAAGTGACGGTGACAGGCGCATACCACCTGTAGTGTGCAATGGCGGATACTGTCAATGTAGTAATACACGGGCGGTTAGACGGATGTGCTTTACACCCACACACCCACACACCCACCCACCCACCCACCCACCCAAAGGTTCATTAGTGAGGTTCTCAATATGCTCAATATGCCATGTAATATTCAAAAATATTCAAGGGATGAGATTCACATGCCACCTTATATATCTATAGGATAATGCCATGTTTTTGGTTAGAGTAGGTGATGGCGATCATGCCAATTATTTCCTTGGATTGAGAAATAATTAGAATGCCACTAATCATGCAGTTAATACTCTTATGTTGGTTTCGGACGAGATGGAGAAGGGAATGGAGGAATAAGGAAATCTAGAAGACAATGAGATTTTTGGGATGACTAAAGAAGAAGATTGCACTATTAGGGAGTTCTTGGTAGAATACCTTGAGTTGGACAATTTGGAACTGATAGAGTGGACAAAGGAAGAAATCACTACCAGAGTTATTTGACTAGTTCCCATTAGAGCACCCACCTAAAGGGAAATACTCACCCTATACCAGGAGTTTGAAAAAGCACTAGCTACCCCATTGGGCATGCTTGGAAACTTAGTTCCCTCTACCACTATGAAAGGATGTGTGTATTCCTTGGTAGACGATATATGAGGGTGTGTGTGGAATGGCTGAAACATCTCCCTCATCAATGTCAAGAGAGCTACTAAACCACATTATTTGTGACTCTTCTAGCATAGCAAAAGCTATCTATATCCTGTTTCGCCTATTTAGGGGAGGAGCTACCTGATACTTCTAGAGAAGGTACCTTGTACAATAGCTATGTGCAACTTCCTATAAGGATTTGGATGGTTATCCTAGGTTGATACCTCAAACTAAGGGGTGATCATTAACCATAGAAGACCTTAGGATGGACCTCAAGGGGACTATGAAAGAGGTCTTAGGGAAGACTATGCTGCCTCTAGAGTTGGTTCTTGAGGAAATAGATATTGTTGCATGCCACACTGGTATCTATGCTTAACTTATGGGCAAGCCGTGGGTACCTAAAATGTGGGAGGCTTACCACACCCCTTCCTTCTAGAAGTACATATTTTCCTAGTGGGGAGAGGATATTCCTAAGCCTTTATTGAATACATTGCTTTATTTGGGTTTAAACAGAGCTAACCTGATAGGGAATGGGACCCTGCAAGCTAAAAGTCAAGGAAGCATGTGGGCATTTGTCTAGGGTGGAGTTTGAGATATACATGCACTGGGTTTGCACCACTCCCTTTTGCAAGAGCTATCAAATTTTAAAATTTGGATAGGGCAGAGAGAGAAGATCTATATGGCCTACCCGTGGGTTCCGTTACTATGGGTAGGAGGAGGAAACCTCAATATCAGGTAGGAAAAGGAGTAGTTATCATGAGGGTTTGATGACCTCTTGAGCATTGGCTTCTCACGAGCTTGTCCTTTTTATGTCTATAGTAGAAAAGCTACTCAACGATCGGTCTAGGATACCTATCAATCTAGAAAATGATGGTCTACTCTTTCTTACATACAAGAAGAGATAAGAGAGGCATGTACCTAAACTCTTTTTTGAGGGCTCAGAGCTTGGAGTCCTTATGATTGCCTATTTTATTGGAGAGGAAGAAATAGACCCAAACGAATAAACACAAAAAATGCAAAAAAAAGAGATCCGAGGAAAAGATTGACATAATCAACATCACTTGCTTATAATGTCATAATCCCTCCCCTCAATCTCCCTCTTAAAAAAAAAAAGAACAAAACAAACAAAAAAGCGAGATTCAAGGGAAAGATCAACATAATTGACACGATTGGCATGGCCAGCTAGAGTGCCACAATCCCTCCCCTCTGTCTCTCTCTTTTTGACTCTTTGTTCCTTCCCTCCTTGCATCTCGTACATGCTTTGAGGAGGCTTTTTCTCACATTTTTCTTATTTATTAATAATTTTTTTCTCATTTGGAGGACATATGGGACTCATTGCTACTTTAATAGATGGCTTCGATATATTCAAGTATTTCCTAGACCAATCCACTTTGGTCTCCCTTTGCTTCCTTTCACAAACTCTTGACAAGGCCGTCTCTAACCAAAAGAATCTATAATAAGAAGACCAACATTGCTTGCTTGTTAACCTAGCTACTGAATTGTGGGCTTCCATGGACCTAAAATAAGATCAATGTGCCAAATTTTCAACTTGAATGGGATGGGATCCAATCCATTTAACTTTACTTCGTACCCAAGTCATTCGTTCTTTACTTTTCTTCCCTATCTACATACTAACCTTTCTTGTATGGTATTTTGTGGATAAGTGAAGACTAGATGTGCCGTTAGGCAGCAGACCCATGACCTAGCTATCAAAGGGATGTTTAACTTTATAGTCCCCTTTGTTATTGCGTATTCCACCACTTTCTTACTAGTATGTGAGATGAAATATGTGTGCACTGTAAACAGGTTGGGGCCTAACAAGGACAAAATACATTAGCAGACAATCCGCACAAGGCCTCCCCTACCATAAGGTTGTTTTCATGGGTTTTTCGGTGTATCACGCTGAGCTTCTTTTTACTCTCGGTTAACTAGTAGGGAATCCCGCCCCGGCCCAATAACTTGATGTGTTAAGAGTAAGGAGACTTTATGTAGGACACTGTCATGTGCACCTACGGGAGCCAAAATACAGTTAAAGAGGTGAGGATGCTCCGTGATTCTCCGTCCCTTGGTTCGGACGAGCGAGCTGCGCCCTCGTTACGCCTTAGAGCTTGGTATTAAAGGTGACTTCTTGAGCATGAAGAGAGAGGACATTATTTGGCGAAAGGGGTTTAAGGCAAGCGAACTCATGCCAATCAGAGGAAGAGCAGTAGTAGAAACTCTATTATGACAGACAAAGACACGGAGAGAATGAATATCGTCGGGGAGAGCAGACTCTGTTAGGAGGGGCGTGCAACATGGGGGTATGGCCTATCAACATGCACAGGAGCTTCAGCTGCGGCCTCCTTCATTCCACCTCGGCCTCCTTGCATACGTTCGCCAGCCCCTTGAGGGTACGTATCATTTCAAGCCTCAAATAAGAGTTCCGTCACTTTGTTAAAGTAGCTTGCATAACAGTTCTTGAAGCTTTCATTTCAGACCTCTCTTTTTTGCCTTTACCCTTGTTCAAGTAGCTTTGCTAGCAATCTCTATTCTCCATGCAAAGCTTGTATTACTTTAGCAAAGCTTTTGTTACTTAAATAGCCTTGCAAGCAGTTTGTTGTTTTCGCAGAGCTTCCTTTCTTCCTGCATACCATTGTACATGCACCGGCAGCGTAGTGTTAAAACTCGGCTGTCTTTGCACCAAATTTGCAATGCAGGCAGTAAACATCTAGGTGGTGGCAAATTGACTCAGTTTTGCTGATCGGGATGGTTGGTAGTTGTTAATCCTCCTGAGGTACATCAGTCTTCATTCTCCATGACAAGAACAACTTCATTTGGAGGTCACTTTTTGTTGCCTCGCGGAAGGAATCCTTAAGGAACATGAAAGGGCCTCCTTGCCTGTACAGAGGTTCAACTACACTACTGACACATAGTGTTAGGTTAAGACTCCCACCCAATTTTGGTTCCGTTCAAATACCCTTGAAGCCAGGGTTAAGGTAAATATCATCCAATCTTTCATTTCAGGTCCTAGTGTAACATGCACGTGACATGTGGGGCACTGCCCAGAGTAGTTTCCGCATGGGGATGCTGGGCTGGGCTTATAGGTAGCAACTGCCATGTAGCAGTCGCCTGCTCCAGTCAGTTTGTTGGCCTCAGACTCTGGCCCACCAACCCACCTCTAATATAGGGCCACCCTGCACCTCCTCAGTCACGATCAGTAAATTCGGCCATTCTTATCCTTGGCTCCTCCTTGGAGGGCACAGATTCAGAGAGTCAGATTCAGTGAGTTCATGGCTTGTGGGAGATTGCAAACATGAGTGTTTGTGGTTGCTTCTAATACTGCAGCTACTAGTTGGGCATATCACGTGTGTTCACTTGGTCACTTCATTGTATAGTGACTTTGCATATGTGGGAGAGTGGGGACTTGAGCATGTTCTGCCTGCCATCTTGTTACGCATTGGTTGTAGATCATTGAGCATTGCTTTTGGATTCCTCTCCTTGTTCATTTACCTTTTGTATTCTTATGCACTCTTTGATTATCGATTTTTGTGTCCATCGTTTGTGTTGTTTTGTGCTATCTTGACAAGCCATGAGATGTTTAGCTTTGTTGTTCTATCCTTGGGCCACAAAATCAGCTGAAAGGTGCTTGAACAACTGATGGGATTGTGGTGAAGGGTCGCAAGCTGATGGGTTGGATGAAATACACCTACATAACAACCAAAGTTGAAGATGACACAGTGAAAAACCCCTCACCATGCACATTTAACACAACAGGGCTGAAGGACGAACCTCGAGTGTAAACTGCCAGGAGTGCCTGCAAGGGGGAAAAGTACCACAGCAAATCAAAGGGCCAGATGGCTGCTCCCGTTGTCAATGGGCATGGATGGCATCGTAGATGCTTGTTAACATTTCAGGTGCTCCATAAACAGAAGGAATAGTGGAAATCTGGGATTCTAGGGCTAGCAACAGTTGCCACCATGCTAGAGGGTACAATAGCTCACCATACGATTGGAAGGAAGTCTGAGAAGAGGATTCAAAATTAAAGGTACTTTTCCATTTCCTCAGCTATTATCTTCTTGTTATCGCTTCCATCATCCTCCACTGCCTGCATTCTTCATCATCTGCCCTCAGTCCGCCAGCATCCTTGTTGACACACTTTGGCATGTGTAGGGGCTGACTTTTTGCAGCCTTGTATCAGTCTTCAGATCAGAGTGTTTCTTCTTTCTCTTGCTTTCATCTTGTCTCTCTCCTCTCTTCTTGCTTTGTCTTCGAGTTCCTTCTCTATTGTGCACTCTCACAATTGGGACTTGATGCTGCATTTCTGCATCGAAACCAGCTGTAGACCTTGCATTTTATGTTGAACAGTGATTCGATTGGCTTGGGGCTCTTGTGTTCTTGTGTTTGTGTGACATTTAAGGTATATACTTCAGCTTCTTCATCATGGATATGTTTGATGTTGCTTCTTCTTCAGCTATCTCTTCTTCCCAACTTACTACGGCGGTTCCAAGGTCAAGTGTCACTTCTCTCTCCTTCTTGTTGCAGTGCATGATCATCATAGTAACATGGAACAAGGGATGGGAACGGGGACGGGGAAGGGGGATGGCCAAAAGTAGGGAATGGGGACGCCATACATAAATAGTATTTTAAAATGTATCCATGTGATATGATGGGTGGATGTGTGGGTGAATGTATGCTATCAAATAACATGTGCATGCGCATGCATGCATATATGTATTTTCTGGTGTAGAGAAACTGCATGTGTTATGTGGACTGATTTGATATGGCTTCATAAGGGAGTATGCTGATTTTGTATGTGCATGTGTGACAAAAAGGGGAAGTCCTTGGAGAAGTCTGAAAAACTCACCCACAAAAAAACCCCACCGAAAAATCACCCCCAAAAGGTGTTAGAGCTGGTTAGTTGGTCATTCCCTATACAGGCAGTAGGTACAGCAGGTTTCCCAGGCAGTGATTGGTGCAGGAGTGCCATGTGGCAGCTGCCATGTGTTAGGCATCAGCAAAGTGCAGTCGAACAGCTGCAATCGAACAAGTCGGCTGCATTTAATGCAGCTGACCTAGTATTTTCGGCATTTTTTTGCTGGCCTATTTATTGGCCCTGATTTCAGTATCTTCTTCAGTTGTTTTCACAGATTTCAAGTTGTAGACCGTGGAGATTGCCCTCGGGACTGATAGAGATTGAGATCTTTGAGGTGGAGATATATGTAGATAGTCTCTCTGCACTCGTGTATATTTCTGTATCCTTATATAGCATTCTTCATTGCAGATTTTCTGCATTTCATTGTCTCTCTCTCTCTCTCTCTCTCTCTCTCTCTCTCTGTTTACTCTTTGTCTTGGTCATTTGCTTCTGCATTGCTTCACTCTGACATGGTATCAGAGCATTGAATGATTGACCTAGGGTGGACCCATCTAAAGAGGAGACTTCAAAGTGATACCAGACTGCGTTTTTAGTGTTCAAAGTGCGAGTAGGAGGGTTGCGCATTAGAACAAGGCTGAGGCGAGCATGGGCGTGTGAGAAAGGAGAAGATTTGCTGAAGCTGTTGTTGGTTTTTGCTGTTAGAGAAGGAAGAAGGCTGTGTTTTGAGCCTTCAAGTGCAGATTTTACATTTTCATCGCCTCCAACAGGTGAAGAAGGAGCGGGACGAGCAAACAAGAGTCCTAGTAGGTTGTATTTTCACTATCAGAGGGGGTTGCTTTTTGTGTTTTGTGCATGTATTGTAGGTGAAGATGTCTTCTGAGGCTGAGACAAAGTTTCAGGTGATCATGGACCGGAAGGTGCCCGTCTTACCAGCTCTTCCATCAAATCAAAAGCTCGATGGCGAGAATTACCGCATCTGGCGGGTCATGATGCTTGCCATTCTAGAGTCATATGATTTGGCGAAGCTTGTTACAGAGGCTATTCATCGTCCTTCGCGAGGCGAGCCTAGACTCTCTTCTAGTGATAAGGTGGAGTTGGTAAAGGCTCAGGCACATTGGGATAAACTCAATGCTCGCATTTGCTCGTTTTTATTTCTCTCATATACTACAATAGTTATCTCTCATATTGAGCATTTGACAGTGGCTCGGGAGATATAGTTGGAGCTTGATCAGATGTACAATCGGATGATCGTCATGAAGCAAGTTTCTTTGGAAGTGCAGATGTGGACCATGAGTGTAATAAGTCATCTTCTATGCGGAAGCATATTAACAAGCTGAGGCAGCTTCAGATGCAGGTTTAAAACGTAGGGAAGGTGATCACTTTTGAAGACATGAGGATAACTCTTTTTTCACAGCTACCGCCCCACTTCAGTGGTTTTTATTCTGCCTTGATTGCTCCTTGGTGGTCTGAGCTCTTCGGTGGGAAGAGTTGGTTCCTATGGTCTTGGACCAAGAGGAGCAATTGAAAGGGACCGATGCTTATAAATGTGGGGCCTTGGTTGGTCAGTCCTCTCAGAAGAAGGGGAAGGACTAAAAGAAGAAGAAGAAGGACAAATCTAAGAAGGACAAAAAAAGGAGTCTACTTGTTACTTCTATGGCAAAACTGGTCATTGGAAGAAGGATTGCCTCGACAAGGAGAAGAAGGAGAAATCTTCAAAGGATTTCGGAGCAGTGGTTGCTCCCTCATCAACAACTTTCCTCCACTTGGAGGTGGTTGAGGATTTGACCTTGACGGCTTTTGATGCTGCGTTGACGGCCCCATATACTCGGGAGTGGATTGTTGACAGTGGTGCCTCCTGGCACATGACTCCTTCCGCAAGTGTTACTCATTTGTGGCCTTCGTATGGCTAGATTCTCATTGGTGATAGTTCGTCTATTCCTATTCAGGGATGGGGAAACATGCATCTTATTCTAGATGGACGAGGTGGTGCCCATACATCCGAGGTACTTTATGTGTCGGCCTTGGGGTACCATCTCCTTTCAGTGTACAAGATTTGTGCCCTTGGCCTCTCGGTTGAATTTGATGAGGATTCTTTTCGGATTCTTGATCGTGGATCGAGATAGGTTCTTTCTTCAAGTTATGAGGAGAATGGAGTCTACAAGTTGCGACTTGAGGAGAATTGAGTCTACAAGTTGCGGTCTTCTTTTGCCTTGACTTTTCTTTTTCTTACCTCACAAACTCAGTTCGAGCTTTGGCATGCTCAATTTGGCCACCTCAATTATGATTACCTTCGGAAGGCGTCTTACGGACAACTTGTTCGAGGTTTGCCGGATATTGTGGTGAGCTAGCAGCCTTATGTATCCTGCATCCGTGGGAAGCAGACTTGTGATGCTATTCCTAGTAGGCTTCGAGGCGGTCTTCAGTACCCTTGGAGCTTGTTTCTATCGATCTTTGTGGATCGATAAGGACGGAGTTGCTTCGAAGAAGCTTGTATTTCATGCTTAGTGTGGATGATTATAGCAGCATGACATGGGCTTATTTCTTGAAGTTGAAGTTTGAGGCTTTCTGCAACTTTAAGGATTGGTTGCTCTTTGAGGAGAACCAATCGGGCTGGAAGCTGAAGACCTTATGATCGGATAAGGGCGGAGAATTTGTTTCTAATAAGCTTGCTCGTTTTTTTGCAGAACGTGGTATTCACCAAGAGTTTGCAAATACAAACACCCCTCAAGAGAATGGCATCTTGGAGCAGAAGAATCGCAGTGTGATTGAAATGGCCCGTACTTTGATGAAGCATCATCAGATAGCTTAGTGTCTATGGGTTGAGGGTGTGGCTACCGCAACTCGCATCCTTAATCGTTCCTCTACTTCTGCTATTGTTGGTATGACTTGATATGAAGCATACTTTGGGTCCATGTAAATGCCCCGAACAACGTAGTATGCTTAACAATTATGATATTTGCTTGTTTTCGAGATTTAATATAAAAGAGAAAATTCATGAAGGATTACCCAGACATTCTTCAACCCTCAATCTTGTCTCCATTACTTTTACATTTTCATGGCTGTAATTTTGTGAGTAATTTTTATTTTCAGCTTTAAGTGTTCATTCTCTTTTATATTAAATCTCGAAAACAAGCGAATATCATAATTGTTAAGCATACTACGTTGTTCGGGGCGTTTACAGTCCAAGCTAGATTTTTCTTATTTCAGGATTTTTGGGTGCAATGCCTATGTTCACATCCTGAAGACACAACGTGACAAATTTGAAGCAGCTTCCAAATGACAACAAGTACAACAAGTTTCCCAGGCAACAATTGGTGCAGGAGTGCCACGTATTAGGCGTCAGCAAAGTGCAGTCAGATAGTTGGTCGGATAGATTTGCTATCCAATCGGCTGCATTTAATGCAGCCAATCTGGTATTTTTGGCATTTTTCTGCTGGCCTATTTGTTGGCCCTGATTTCAATAGTCTTCCTTAGTTGATTTCACAGATTTTAGGCTGCAAACGGTGGAGATTGCCCTCAGGGCTGACGGAGACTAAGATATTCGAGGTGGAGACATACGCATATATTCTCTCTGCATCTGTGCATATTTCTGCATCCTTATACAACATTCTTCATTGCAGATGTTTTGCGTTTCACTCTCTCTCTCTCTCTCTCTCCCCTCTCTCTATTCACTCTTTGTCTTGGTCATTCGCTTTCGCTTTTCTTCACTTTGACAAAAGGCCCCCCCACCCATCCATCCATCCCCCCTTGCCAAAAAAAAAAGGGAACCCTTATCAGAGGATGTGACAAAGGGATGGGTTAGGGGATGGTCGGGACAGGGGGATGGCTGTTGGGGATGGGATAGGGGATATCCCTTGTCCGGAGTTTGGCGTTCCCTTCAGCAGATATGTTCGGGACAACCATTCCTTGTTACTATGACGATCATGTTTTCCCCACCTTCCTTGATGCATAGAAGTTGAATGGCTCCAACTATTTGCTTTGAAATGGAAAGGCCAAGGTATTTCTTGACACCTATGAGATGTGGAAATTGGTGTATTGGTCGATTTCTTTGCGTGTTCCTACTTTTAATGATGGAGATTCTCTAGGTAGGGCAAATCTTTGGGATGAAATGAATACTTGAGCTTTTACTTTCTTATTTTTGAATTGTATTCGTAGTTTGTTGATTCATGTGAAGGAGCTATCAATGTAGGTGTGGATCAAGTTTCAAAACCTTTATGAGATTTGCACCTTTTTTCATTAGCTCACATTAGAGATGCGATTTTGACAAATGTCTTTTATTGATTCTCCTATCATGAGGGATGGCATTAACAAAATGGAGTAGATTTCGTGTGAGTTGCCTTCTTTTAGACAAATGGTGAATTCTAGGGATCTTGCAATAACATTGCTTACCCTTCTTCACTCCCCCATGGACGGAATGCCAGTTAATCATGAACAATGAACATGATCAACTAACAATAAGTCTACAAAGTACAAGTCTATGAATCATGATGTATCATCTAGTGAGAGTGATCAGTATCATCCAAAGGCATGTCCTTTGTCTTGTCCTCCTCAGGGCTACTAGCAAGAGTACTAGTATTACTGCTAGAGGAAGAGGAGGCATTATCATCGTCATCAGCCATTGGAGCTGTAGAGGTAGAAGTGGTTGCATATCAAAGTTGAGCTTTTCTCGCTCTAGATGATACACGGCTAGACTGTGTCTAATGCATAGGTGTAGACATCTCCTCATAAAACATGTTGTGGATGTCTCTCTCCTCTGTTGGAATGGTAGGAATGTCCTTCACCTTCTCTATATAAATCTTGTCTACATTTACTTGCTTTGGCTCAAGTGTATAACTTGAATTCTCAATCAAGCGCAAGTTACAATGGCAAAAAAGCAATTCCTGAAGCTAGACAGTCTTCAACTTGTTTCTCTTTTTGGTGTGAAATAAAGCCCATGTGCTCCAATTTCTCTTATTAGGACTACTATCACAATCATGTGAGAGAATACGGATAGCTATTGTTTTCTGCGAAATCCCAAATTAGAATCAGAATTTAGGATTAAAAAACTATGAACTAAATTAAAGCCCTAAAACAAAGAATAAGAAGAAATTCAGCATACATATTTATGTTTATTGTTTATTTATCAAAGTTGAAGCACAATTTTTCTACTTTTATGGACATAGGCTAGAGCTATGTCTCACGTAACTTTGCAACAAGCCATGCAAATGAAAGAGTATGGTTATAAAACTTGAGGAGATCATTCTCAAGTTGGGTAATCATTTAAACATCATCATCAATCCACTTATTAAAGTAATCTTGTAGCCCCTCTTTAAGCTCCTCACTTGTATACTAATTCTCACTATGCCAAAGGGGATGCAAGTAATGTGTAATAGCATGGTTTGGTTTGTGAAACCAATTCTATCTTTTGTTCCACACTTTACAAATGTCTTGTATCCTATAACATTTATGAAAGTTAATCCACATATTGATATAAATCATGAATCATGATAGATCATAGATGTGATTAAAAAAGAGAGATTAGAATGAATGGTTGTTGATACACTTATCTTGAGAGAAGAAGATGTTTTTGTCTAGCATCTCTCTAATCTTATCTATATACTTGTACAAAGGCCTTGAGTGTTACTGTCTATGTTAGTGACCCTCAACATTGTGTAAATGGGAGTTAGATATTTCACCAATGTAGCTACATCCTCCTAATAAGTCTCATCCGTGACATTTTTGATAAATGTCAAAGCCTTTGGTTGATCCCTCTCATCCCATGCAGCCCAATCCCTAGAGACAACCATCCTCACGAGGCCCTAATGGACTCTAACAAGCCTCTCTAGATCAATAAACGTATAAGCAAAATAAGTGGAAGATGGCTTAAAAAAATCCAACCACTGTTTGCCCTAAATATAGCATGCACTCTAGGTCTCTCTGCGATGAATTTTACCATGCGTCTGCCTGTCTTGAAGAGGTCATTTGTCTATCCAATCTTTTCTGAATCCTCGATGAGTAGATTCGAACAATGTGATGCACATGGAGTCCACATGATCTTAGAGAACTCTCTCTCTAACAAAGTACCCATAGCCACACAATTACTGCCATTGCCAATGATAACCCGCACTACATTTTCTGCACTAATCTCCAAAATAGCAACCTTGATGTGCCTATAGATGTAATCACCTGTAATCAATGTCTTTGTTGTCGATGCATCTATGGCATGCTAGAACATGGTCCCCTTGCAGGAGGACACCAAGATGTCATACACATTCTTCCTCACGTCTGTTGATCCATCACATAAGATAGTGCAGCCATGTTTTTGCCAAGTAGTCTTCAAATGCTACGTCTCTTGCTCTACACGTTGTTTCTCTCTAACAAGTTCACATTTGTGCAAAGCTTCAGAGGTATGGGCCCTCCCACTCATCACATCCAATCCGATTGTCAAGGACATGTCTCATCAAGTTCGACCAAGTTGTAAAGTTTGATCCGTTAAAACGAATCTTATCATTAAATGCATGCTTCATGGAAGATAAGGTAGAACCATGAGATGTCAAGAATGTAGGATAGAATGGATATGAGGGATAAGATGGTGGTGGTGGTGATAGTGGTGGAGGTGTTTGCTAAGAAGATGAAGGGAAAAGAGATGGGTAGACAAAAATAGGCTATGAGTGTACAATAAGTGTCAATTGATACGGAGGCACTAGAAAATGAATGTTTCCATAAGGTGCCGATGGAGGTGAAGACACTGGGATACATAAACCCTGTCCGAATATTGGCTAGGACACAACATAATGACCAAAGAATCCACTAGGTAATGCCATAGAGGCAAACTGTCGCACCAATCGATCCACACTTGGAAGAGACTGGGAAAAATACTCAAGCTGCTGCAATGATCATGAAAGTGTGTGAGGAAAAGGTGTAACACTACCCGGCTGAGGAAAAAAGAGATCCTAACAGTTATGCCTAAGTCTGAAGAACCCCCGTATGGTGAATGAAAACACATGTGATCCTACATGAGATGCATCATGCGCTGTAGTTAATGAAGGCTGAAAGGATATGGTAGCAGAATAAGAGGGTAGGATGGAAGGGAGATTAAATGGATTTGTGATATGTGTAAATGTGGGAAATAATGTGGGTTTCTTTTGTCCATTAAATGCATTAAATTGAAATAATGATCATGAAGATGCACCTACTTCATTTTGACCTTTGAAAAAAAAATATATCTGAAGGAAAAGAAAGAGAAGGAGTACTCACAGTTTCTTGTTTCAACTGCTTACCTAGGCTTGAGTTCATAAAGAAATATATATCTTCCTCATTATTCATAAACCAAAAATTGTTTTGCATACATCCTTCATCGTGAAAATCATCGATACCAATAGGAAAAGAGAAATTATCATTAACAAAATCTGAAATGATAGACATATCCGACACAGGAGAGAATAAGTATGAAGGCAATGGAGTATACTCTACGCCAATTTACACTTATAGATGGCCAGTCCTAAGTGGAGATTCTGCCCTTCCTGCATTATCAGTAGATCGGTGCACCGAATCTAAGGGTAAAATTCAAACTTACCTTCTATCTGCTACTCGGCTCTATGCATCAAAATGAGATCGTACTTAGCTAAAGTGATCTCGTAAGATCTTGGAACTCCATGGTAGTCCAATGTCTGTCCAACCATATCAGGAGCCTAAGAAGCAAGTTGTGAGGCTCACTCCGATTCATTCCTCCATGGATTAGCTCGAATGTGAGAAGTGATGCAAAAGTAGTGTTCAAAGCCATCTACCCTTCTATTGTTCTTGCTTCTTGTGTAGGGCTTTTAGATCAAGGCCTAGGTTTCTCTCAAAGAACTCGACTCTCATACCATGTGAAGAAAATACCCTAACACAGAAGCACAAATAACACCGTACAACAAAGCACAGATTGATAGAAGAACACAATTAGGGTTAGGGTAACTCAAAGATAATGAACACAGAGAATGAATGAAGTGATATGACTATTGAATATACAATGCTCATGCAATAAACACACTATGCAATGAATAAATATTGTACCTTGAACTCTTATATCTCAAGAATCAGAACAAAGATAATGAGTTGGACAATGTGTTGTACTTCAAACAGATCCCAAATCGCAACAAGGCAACCTCCGAATACCGAACACCAAAAGACGCAGCCAAAGAAGGCTAGATTTGATGCAAACAGCAGTGCAGAAGAGAGAAAACAGCAAACGCAAGCTAGGAGAGAGAAAACAATAAATGCAGACTGCAAGAGAAAGAAAACAGCGGCGACAAGCTGAGGAGATGATGGCGACAACTAGAGGAGAGAGAAAATCTGCATGGTGGCAGCTAGGGCCTGCAAATGCAACAGTATGCTGATGTAGAAAGCTGTACGATAGCTGGATGACGGAAGCAGCAGTCATCTGGCTGGAAACAACAGCAAACTGGTAAAGGAGGGCTGGAAACAAGCGCCAGATGAGTGAAGACCGCAATGGATAGCTTGAGCTGAGATATCCTTCACGAACGGGGTGTGGGCAGTAAGCTGAAACACCTAAAACCTGCAAAAACGAGATTAGGGCTGAATGGAGGGTAGCATACCTATTTATGGAAAGTTTGGGCCCTCCCAAGTGGGTTTGTGCTTATGGGATACAGACACTCTCTCGGAATGCATTTCTTTTAAATAAACAAGGTCTCTTTCTTAATGAAGCATGTTTTGGGGCTGTTTAAGTGAAGCTAATGCATTTTTAGCTCAACAACCTCTGCTTCTCGAGGCTCCAACTGCACATCACCCTCAACACATGGAGGATGTCCCAATGACTTCTCATCTCAACCACTCACATGCGCGTCATCCCAGAGGATAATATTTTCTCATATCCGATAAGGATTTTTCTCTTGTGCCATCTCTCTAAGCTTTGCTCAAATAAATCTAATGGCAACTTGCTGAGCTTCGTACTTTCCATTTTCCACTTGTACTATGGACATGGATACATTACCACTTTAGTTCCATCTAGATCCTTTCAAAGGAGAGAAGAACAAATGTAAACAAGACTCACGTCGACTTATGGCTAGCCAAGTGAATGGCCTATTCTGATTTGTATCAATTCAATGACACACAATGCATTGGACAAATACAAACCAAACTCCAAGAAAAAGTATACACTTGGGGGGCAAGGTACATCCCAAGCCCAAATCATAGGCAAAGTTTCAATCTATTTTCTAGAAGTAATTCAAGATCGATAATTGCACTGAGAACTTCTGCAAGTTATTTAAGCTTGACATGGGCAAAAAGTCCTTGGACACATACTCACAACAATTCAAGGACCTTCTTCGCAAGATGAAGCCTAAGAAAATTCCCAACACTCCTCTTCATGTGTTTGAATTGTTGCTAGAGGACCAAATAAGAAGCTGCCCAACCCCCTTCATTCATTAGAGGATGTATATAAGAATGTCAAAAACTTTGATAATACTTTGGTGGCAAGCAAAGAAGGCCAATCAACACACAATTTCCATCGGGCCAATCAACACACAATTTCCATCAAGCCTCCATAAAGCCAAAGAGAGCCCCCACAATATTGACTCCTAAATAGCACACTTTTGATTCACGGAAGCAAAAAGGTGAAAAGAGCCTCCTTTGTCAAGATATTTGGGCTATGCAAGGAGTCTCAACACTGTAAGAAGAAGCTTTCATTGGAAAAAGCTCAAGGGAAAAATATGTTACTAAGTGCCTAAGGTACCAACAAGTCATGGCTAATTACGTCAAGGTGCCAGGGAAGCTCCAACCATTTGACATCCCACAAATGAAGTGGAAAATTTTTAGCATGGATTTTGTAGTTGGATTACCCTGTGTCCAAGGAGGATACAAATTGATCCTAGTCATTCTGGATATGCTAACCGAGATTGCTCACCTTATGCTAGTTAAGACCAACTACAAGGCTTCAGATATTGTAAGGATCTTTGTGAAGAAAATTTTTAGACTGCATGGATTGCCTAAAAGGATCATCTGGCAAGGATCATATCAAGAATTGTTGTTTTAAATGTCCACAAATTAAAAAGCATGGGCAAGAAGATATTGGACGCATACTCACAAGAATTCGAGGATCTTTTTCACAAGATCAAGGCCTAAGACAATCCCCAATACTTTGGGAACGAGTAAAGATGGCCAATCGACAGGGAATTTCCATTGATCTTTCATGAGCTCAAATCCAAAGAAAGTCCCCCATGACAAAACCTCCTAATTAGTCTACTCTAGACTTATAGAAAGCACAAAATGGCAAGTGCAAAATGATTCATAGTGACAAGAATGGTTGTTTTGAGTGTCTCCAAAATAAAAGGCAAAGACCATAAACTCCAAAGCTTTAGTAACAACATGAAAATTCCAAGTAAACTTTTAAATTTTCCTCATGGAGATGTGAAACCAGCTTGCCTTCCATGAAGGGGTGGTACATAACCTAATTAAGCACTAATTACAACAAGCATAAAATTTACGTAAACTGAAAAATACACACTTTTACCACTTTAATCTTGGACATTGGACACCCTGTTGGCCCCAAAATTGGCACCCCTTGCAGTATTTCTTTATCTTATATTGCAAATGGAAGAGTACAACTGGGATCCTCTAATCTCCTTTGCTAATCCAAGGCCTCTTTGCTATCAAAATTAACCAACAAGCCTCCAAACCAATTTGCCCCTTGGTGTGCTTCAAGATTGACCTTCACCCTGCTCCTTGAAAGACAAATACAGCCCCAAATTTGATATTGGCTGGCTGGCTTATTGAATCTCCCTTACATTTCTTAATTTCAACCATAGGAATTCGAGTCCTGGGCCATCAATTCTGAGCATGCATCACAAGGTGGCTGTCAAACCCTAATTTCTGTTGTAAATTAGGGTTTACAGCAGAGATTGACTAAAATCTCTTTCTCTTATGGCTCAATCTGCTGAAAAATGTTTAGATAACTTGAGAGATGGCTGGGGGATGAGAGAGAATGCTGTAGAGAGAGAAAATTCAGAGTTTCATCGCCAAAAATGCTGAAAAGCTACTACTGCCATACTCAAACAACCATGGAAGATGTAATCTACAACTTAGGACCACCAAAAAGACTATTGCCCCCTCATGTATGCTGTCATTTGCACCAAAAGAACCTTGGGCTGCTAGCACTTGCTTCTGGAGGGCTCCAAACTATTGTCACATACTGTAGGACTGATCCTTGGTGGCTACAAATCACATCGGTAACCTCTCCTTGCTCTCTAACAATCTCCTTCTCTCTCACAATGGTTGAAATAGACTTCTATCAGCCCCTAAAAACGTTTTTTCCACTTGTATGGGCAAGTTTTGCCAAGTGAGAACCTTCTAATCCCATTATATTAGTGGCCAATCTTTTACAATTTCAATTGGCATTGGCTCTGCATATAATTTTCTTTTCTCTCATTTGGTGCATAAGCTTCAGCTCTACACGGCACCCGCTACTAATCGTGCTTATCAACTCCAATATATAGATCTTATGATTCAATAGTACCATGAAGCCTTCAACAATATGTTGTGTTTTCTTTGCCAGAATATCTTCACATGTGTGAAGCTTGGACATGCGACTTCTCCATCTTCTCCTTGGAAGCATGCAAGTAAGCATCATGGCCATAGACTCAAAAGTGAGCGACCAACCCTAGAATATCTTCACACATGTGAGGCTTGTCACATGTGCAACTTATCGTTCTCCTTAGGGATGTGCAAGTAAGCATCACAGCAAAAGACTCAAAAGTAAGCAACCAATTGGCTTTCTCAAAAAGAAAACTTCATAAGGAGTCATGCCTACAAAAGTTGATGTAGCAAAGCAATTGCAAGTATGAACTACAATGGCCACTACTTCAACCCAAAGGGAAGGAAACTTGAGACAGCCCACAATGCTCAACCACCCAATGGGTCATCTCCAACATTGTCTTATTTAGTTGCTCTACCACATCATTCTTTGATGGTGTGTCAATAGTGGCGCACTCCACCTAACTAATGGCTCAATAAAAAGCCTTCTATGGCAAAGTTTATTTATCATGCTTGCCTTGGATGTAACTAAGTCAAGGTGCTGCAAGGCACACTGCAAGATTTCATAATCCCTCAACCTATGCACGCAATCGACCTATCGTAAAGCCTCATAGTGCACATTGCAAGTATGAACTACGATGGCCACTACCTCAACTCAAAGGAAAGGAAACTTGGCATAGCCCACAATGCTCAACCACCCAATGGGTCATCTCCAACATTGTCTTATTTAGTTGCTCTACCACATCATTCTTTGATGGTATATCAATAGTGGTGCACTCTATCTAACTAATGGCTCAATAAAAAGCCTTCTATGGCAAAGTTTCTTTATCATGCTTGCCTTGGATGTAACTAAGTCAAGGTGCTAGAAGGCACACTACAAGATTTCATAATCCCTCAACCTATGCACGCAGTTGACCTATCATAAAGCCTCATAGTGCACATGGCTTGTCACATGTGCAACTTATCATTCTCCTTAGGGATATGCAAGTAAGCATCACAACAAAAGACTCAAAAGTAAGCAACCAATTGGCTTTCTCAAAAAGAAAACTTCATAAGGAGTCATGCCTACAAAAGTTGATGTAGCAAAACAATTGCAAGTATGAACTACAATGGCCACTACCTCAATCTAAAGGAAAGGAAACTTGACATAGCCCACAATGCTCAACCACCCAATGGGTCATCTCCAACATTGTCTTATTTGGTTGCTCTACCACATCATTCTTTAATGGTGTGTCAATAGTGGCACACTCCACCTAACTAATGGCTCAATAAAAAGCCTTCTATGGCAAAGTTTCTTTATCATGCTTGCCTTGGATGTAACTAAGTCAAGGTGCTAGAAGGCGCACTACAAGATTTCATAATCCCTCAACCTATGCACACAGTTGACCTATCATAAAGCCTCATAGTGCACATGGCCCTATCAAGCATGCCATTAAAGGCCCAACTTAGATTAGAGGATGTCATTGTATAATCCTAAGGATAATGGAAAGAGAAAAAGGGAACACCCACGCATTGTCAAGGTATTAGCAAAGGCATGCAAGGGAAAGATTCAAGAGTGGTCTCTGTGACTTCCATATACTTTATGGACTAAGTGCACTACTCATAGTGCTATGGCAGGATATATGCCCACAAAGTTGATGTATGGATCATGTCAATAGAGCTTAGAGAATGTCATTTATGCGATCATGAGCTTATATAGCAAACACCCATACACCTTGACTAGGAAAGACAATCGCAATACCTGGCTATGCAATCGCATAAACAAAAAGAAGTCTCAACCCCAAATCTAGAACGTAAAGGACCTCACAATCAACATGCGGTCTTATGATTTAGTAATACAAGGAGCATCCCTATTTATGCCCCTCAAAGGACATGATGACCTCTACTACAAGAGTTGTAGCCATCGCCATAAAGTCCATGTTTGTCACTCTTTTTGATGCATAGGAGAAAAAGATGCTGAGGGCATCTTTATCCGAAGCCCTAATTGATGGATATTGAAGCCACTAGCTATATAACTCCACATAGAGAATAGTTGCAAGACGTCCAAGATGAAGTGGGATCGATCATTCTCGATGACAAGTTGACTGTACCAGTTTGTGGTATGGGCACTAGTGTTGATCCTATGTATGATTGTCTCGCTTGCAATGTGAGCATTTCTTAGAAGATCCTTCTTTACCCTACTCTCTTAATGCCAAGCCTCTTGTTCAAGCACTAATGAAACCACCTCCTTCCATGTCAAAGTTTCACATGACCTTGAGTAAGCAAACTAGTATAGAAGACATCATCAGCATAGTTGCCTGGGGTTTCAAAAACAACGAAACAAAAACACGTTTCGAAGTCATGAAATAGAGTTTTGACCTAAGGCCGAAATGACGAAACAGATTTTACATCTATTTCTAGGAATATTTTAATATTAGACACATATAAAGAGGTAATATCATTTATATGTTGAGCCTCTACACCAAAACACTTAACTCCTCGACAATTTACAATATATATGTAACATTAGAAGAGATTTGACAAGTATACATGATTCTATCGAAAATTTAAGGCAGTAAGACTGTAAAATCATAATCCATGAGTTTCAAAAACTTTCAAGATCAACATTTAGAACTCAATATAAAGAAGTCTTACTGTCTTAAATCTTTGGCAAAATCATGTATACTTATCAAATATCTTCTAATGTTTCATGTATACTATATATTGTCGAGGAGTTTAAGTGTTTTGGTATAGAGGCTCAACATATAAATGGTATTACCCCTTTATATGTGCCTAATATTAAAATATTCCTAAAAATAGATGTAAAATCATAATCCATGAGTTTCAAAAACTTTCATCCAAATTTAGAACTCAATATAAAAGACGAATGAGTACTCGATAAACAGTGCGTGAAAAATAAATACAACTATGATGTATCATGTATCAGTGTCAAAACTCGCATGATCACAATATCTCATACAAATGCATACTGCAGTGTTTCAAGTTGCTCGAAATCGACACATTTTGGTTCAAAACACATTTCCGAACAGACGTTTTAGACGAGCAAGGTTTTTACCTAGTTTTTAGACAGGTGCCTCGTTCTGCCTCATTATAAGCTGATTCCACCTGTTTTCGTCTACTCTCCACCCTCTTTCTCAGCTGATCACTCTCCTTGGCTGCTGTTTACTTCCTTCTTTCACATGTACTGCTGTCTACAGCCATGAAACTATACATCCCTCATCCTTCAACTGCCCAATCCTTTTCCTTTCTTGTCCACACTATTTGCAGCTCCTTCCCCTCAAATTTACAGCAGTTTTTCACTATTTCCAGGGAGCAATCCCTCTCCTTTGTTCATGATTTGCTGTCCACACTCATTTGAACTGGTTTCCCCACTTTTGCTACAAGTTTCCTCTATTTCCAGCAAGGTACCGCCATGGTGAAGGATACATTTTGGAGCCACACACACATCATTAGCAACTATGGAGCTAGTCGTGGCTCAAAGAGGTGGGAATGCACCTACTGTCATGTCACACACAAAGAGCATTACACAAGTGAAGGATAATCTTGCTCATGTTAGTCGTAAGGATATTGATAATTGCCTTGATGTGCTTGATGATGTGTTTGCTGGTTTAGAGCATTGGAGGTGGCAACAGCTTGTTGTTAGTGTGGCAAATGAGGATGATACTCTGCGGATTGTGACAAAGTGCATGTCCTATGGTTCCATCTCCTACCATAGGTGATAGTGCCCCAAACAAGAGTAGTATGTGCATAGATGGTGCTTCTACTAGTGCCAACATCTCTATGTATGCAAATGCAGAGGCAACTCAAGCAAGTGCAAGTGCATCAATTGAGGGTCCAGTTGCTTCACAGACACTTTGTTGCATCTTAGGGGTACGCAAGTTGGTAGTAGCTCGTCCGCAGGTGCATATACCACTAGGGCAACAAGGGGACCGTTGGGAAGGGCAACTATTACAGAAGCCCTTCAAAAACAAGCAAAGGAAGAGGCTATTTGTGAGATCACGAGATTGTTTATATAGTGCACCATCCCTTTCCATGTTGCATGCACAAAGAGGTGGAAAAGGACCATCAAAGGAATCTTGTACAGGGCTTGGAACCCCAATCCGATCCCACACTTGTTCCATACGAGGTCGTTCGCTTATGGAATGCTAAGAATACCTTTGATGTTGTCGAGCTGATGTAGGGCTTATTGCTTGAGTTTCATTCTTAGCTTCAACATTTTGACTTAGCATTAGAGCGATAGGCGCACTTGATTGATCACTATATGACTTGGGATAGGACCTGTCGAATCAATCTTGACTATGAGCTTTAGAACTTCAAAATCTTTGATCGTGATGACTTGAAAGTCAAGTTGGTTGAGTATCGGCATCTCCTTACTGAATTCTCCACTACAGGGACTCCTAAGTTCTTTGACGATTAGGTCACATTGTTTCTTAACAAGCTATTGTGTAAATACATCAATTTTGTGCATCAAGTGGTTTTTGTGCCCAATTTATTCACATTCTATGAATTTGAGTGTTAGTTATTGTGTTATACACGGTTGTTCGATGAGTTTTATATAAATAATCCCTTAGAGGGGGACTCTTGTTACTCATTCTTAGAAGGAGCAACAAGGAAAGGGTAAACAAAATCAAACTTCAAATTAAAATCAAAATCAAAATAAAAACCAAGCAGGGCAATCATAAGGAAACTCCTAGTCTCAACTCAAATGCAGGTGATAGAATGTACCTAAGAAGAATAGGTATTGGCAACATTGTCAAAAGGTTGGCCATTTTGACGACGAGTGTCGATCAAAGGCAAGAGGCACAACAACAAAATCCAAGTCACAGACTCTCACCCCTTAGTCGGGCAACCCCCCTTAGGGAAGGCAGGGTGATGGCAAGGGGCAGTGGAAAGATCATACTCACACTACTACCGGTCAATCATCTCAGTTGACAACGTTTTAACTCCAAAGGGCTTGTCTGACTGGTCTGTAGAGGCCCACATTTTCTTTGTAGAGACATCTGATGAAAGTCTTGTTCACACGTGTGAGTTGCCTCCTGATGACGAGGTTACCATAGAAGTCCACTCGTCACAGCCAAGCACACCTGCACTTGTTTGGATTGTGGACAGTGAAGCTACACATTACATGACTCCTATAGAGGACATCTTCCGTACTTGAGCCCTTGCAGCCCGGCGGGTCCGTATAGGAAACAACTCGTCAGTCAAGATCCAGGCTTAAGGTTGCGTCAGTTTTTCTAGTGACAAGGTTCCGGCTTTGTCTTCGTTAGAGAATGTACATCATGTCCCTCAGCTTGGGGTGAACTTGTTATCTCTTCAACAACTTTGCTGGTTGGGATGAGTAGTTTTCTTTACAACGACCACAGTCAAGGTCCTTGACTCTTAGACTGGTTTAATGATTGCTCGTGGTGAGGCATAACCTAATGGCCTATACTACATGACCCATTTTCTTACTGAGCCGACAACCGAGGGCTCCATGATCCACAGCTTCCATGCATTAGCCGCATCTTGGGAGCCTACAAACATTGTCTATAGCATTTTAGCCTAGGGCATCTTGGCTATGACTCTCTTTATGAGTCGCTTGTCGTGAGATGGTTAAGGGTCTTTCTCACTTGAAGCTAGCTCAAGATGTCTAGTGGAAGTGGACTCCCACATGCCGTGTTCGTGGTGTGATGATCGGATTGTCCCCAAGGGCAATGACACTCTAGTTGTCGCAATAGACAACGGTGGGAGAGTTACAAGGGAAGTAAAGCACCGCTAGTAAGCTTCTCAAGTGGGTGGCATTCATAGTGCCATTGAAGAGAGCCCTATATACAACATCGCCTGTGGAAGCCACCACTGTCTCTTGCTTACGACGATCGGATTAAGAAATGGGAGTTGTGCCCAAGGTGAAGAGGTAGCCGCCATGGAGACGCCAGGTGCTAGGATCTCTTGCCCAATTAGAATCAGTGTACCCTTGCAAACATAAACCAGAACCATAAGTGAGGCCATAAGAATAAGTACACCATAAATAATGCAACACATGAAGATATGCAATCCGATATAACATCTTAGGTGTTGTGAAATACTGATTGAAAATGTAGTATACTTCTACTATGACACAAAAATACAATCCCAGATCGAACTACCTCCATCCCCAAGAAGTAAGACAACAAACCGAGGCCTGTCATCTCAAATGTAGTACTAAGCTTTGCCATGATTTTCGCTATGGCATTAAAATTTGAGCATGTGATGAGTAAGTCATCAACATACAGCAGGATATAGCTAACTCCCTCTGTAGTAGATCGAACATATAAGTTCAGGTTATAAGGAGTAGAATGATATCCGTGAGTTTCTAAGAACTTGTCCATCCTATGGAACCAAGACCATGGTGCTTGCTTCAACCCATAAAGAGCTTTTTGCAAGTGGAATACCTTATCCCTCGGGTTCGCAGAAGCAAATCTTGATGGCTACTTCACATAGACTTCCTCCTCAAGATAAGCATTCAAGAAGGCACTCTTGACATCCATCTGATCTATCAGCGAACCATGGTGAGCGACTAGCGCGTGTAATAACCGAAAATATGTCGACTGCGTACTAGATGCAAAGGTCTCTTCATAATCAATGCCATGGTTCCGTCGAAATCCTTGCACAACAAGGCGAGCCTTGTACTTGTCTAAAGTCCCATCAACCTTTAGCTTGGTCCTAAAAATCCACTTTGACTCAATGACTTTCTTGTGGCTCAGACGATCCACCAATGTCCAAGTCTCATTTCGGTCAATACTCTCTAGCTGCTTTTCCATGGTTTCTCGCCATTGAGGGTGCTAAAGAGCCTCCTATCATGTATCTGGCTCAGAATGCACTATGTAATTAGCTGTAAATAGTGATGCAAATAATGCTTGAGAAGCAAGTTGGATAGATCTTCTAGGTCCCTCCGGAGTGGAGTATGGTGGTAAGATCCCTGAATCTCGTATGGTCTGCTAGTACCGATGAGGTAATGGGTCTCACGGAGGAGGCCTGGAAGCGGAAGAATCTGCAGGTAGATCAGGAGCGGGTAGTAAACCAGGCCCAAGAGACACGATCTTCAATGATGTGGAAGGAAGAATTGGATTGGAATCTGGTGCAGAGGATTGTACGAAATCCCTCTCGTCAAAGATGACGTCCCTGCTAACAATCACCTTGTTCGTTCGATGATCGAACAAATGGTAGGCTTTCGCTTTGGAGAAATATCCGACAAAGGCAAGGAGATCAGTGCGGGAAGTGAGCTTTCCTATTTTATCATCAGGTGCCTTTGTGTATGCATGACACCCGAAGACTTTGAAGTGGGACATGATAGACCGAGAGCCAAAGAATGCCTCGTATGGGGTCTTTTGAGGAAGAGCCGTAGTCGGGCACCGATTGAGGATGTACACCACAATGTTAGCAATCTCAACCCAAGGGTGCTTAGGGAGATCTGCTACAAACAACATCGAGCGCGCCATTTCCATGAAAATACGGTTCCTACACTCTAGGACTTCTCTGAGAGAGGGAGTTGGTAGAGGTGAGCTGGCGAGAGATGCCATATTGTTGTAGAAACTCGAAAAACTCGTAGGAGATGAACTAACCACTACTATCACTCCTCATGCAACCAACATGATGACTAGTTTGGTTATGAACTAGCAGTACCCAAGCAGAGAAATATGTGAAAGAATTAGACTTATGCTTGAGAAAATACACCCACATGTATCTCAAATCACCATCCACTATAAAAAAGAAGTAAAGCATGCAATTTAAGGTGGTAGTGTATGTGGGCCTACAAAGATCAACATGAATCAATCTAAGAGGCGTCTCATCTCTATGTGTAGAGTATTGAGGGAATGGGATACGGTGCTTCTTCCTGAGCTGATATGCTTTTTCAAAGAGCAGATTGAGCTAGGCACTATCCGCCTAGAGTTTATGCCTTCATCAGACAATTTTGTAGACATTTTGACCAAAGCGGTCAACCGGCCGATTTTTCAGTACCTTCTACCTAGCATTGGCTTGGGTGCACCCTCCCCTATTTCTTCAGATTGATGGGGAGAGGGTGCTTCCCTTTTGCTGTTTCTTCCAGTTTGAGAGGGGATGGCTACTTCTCTTGATAGTGACAATGATGATTACATTTTTTAGATATTCATTCATTCATTTATTCTTTTATATTGTACTTATGGACATTTGTAACTTCATTCGCACTGTCAAGATGACATGATTGTAAAAGGGCACTTGGGCAAGTGAACAATTTTCATGCGGAGGCAATGTCTAAGTGGCACCGTTGTATGCGTGAGCATGACATCTTACATCTCCCTTTGCATTTTCTCATGTATTGGCATTCTGTTCATGTAAAAATGGATTTGTGTGTATTGATCTCTTTTCGGTCTTTTGGAGTGATTGACTTTGGATCCATTATATTCGTGGCAGTGCAAATGACAGTCTCCAAGGCAGTCCTCCCTAGCTTGCTTGCTTGCTTTGCTTGTCTCGCTTGCTTCACATCTTTGCTATATTTGTGCGACCCACACCTTAGCCATTTTTCTTTTTCCCCAATATCAAGTAATGATAGGGATAGTATGCTTGTTTTATGAAGGTCTTGGGTTTGGACCATCCCTTATTACTCTCTTGTTTGGGGCACGGATATTCAATAGGACGAAAATGGATTTGAAACCCTCACTTAATGTTAAATCTATCAAAACTACAATGCCCTTAAAAAAAAGTCCATAGCTGTTTTCATCCGCCTTTGCAGGACTTGGTAGGCCACTGGGCCGTCGACATGCACCCTTTGTCCGATGTCCTGGCCTCTTTGGGGTGATCATTTGGGCTCCTTTGGTAAGATAACCATCGCCTCTGTAGTCTTAGTAGGCCACTGGGCAGCTGACTCGCATCCTTTGTTTGATGCTTTGACTGCTTTGGGGTGGCATGCCTTGGGGTAAATGATAAAGAAAAAAGGGATTGACTGGCCTACTTCTCGTGCCACTGTAGTTGGGCCTGAGAGGGGGAGTTGAGCTAAAAATGCATTAACTTCACTTAAACAGCCTCCAAAATATGCTCAATTAAGGAAGAAACCTTGTTTATTCAAAAGAAATGCGTTCCTAGAAAGTGTCTCTATCCCATAAGCACAAATCCACTTGGGAGGGTCCAAACTTTCTCTAAATAGGTATGTTGTCCTCCATTCAGCCCTAATCTTGTTTTTCCAGGTTTCAAGTGTTTTCAGCTTGCTGTCCACACTCCGTTCGCGGAGGACATTACAGTCCAAGCTGTCCATTGTAGTCTCCACTCATCTAGCGCATGTTTCCAGCCCTCCATCATCAGTTTGCTGTTGTTTTGAGCCAGGCGACTGTTGCTTTTGTCATCTAGTTGTTGTACAGCCTGCCACGTTAGCATACTGCTGTGTTTGCAGGCCCTAGCTGCCACGTTGCAGATTTTCCCTTTTCCAGCTGTCGCCATCATCTCCTCAGCCTGTCGTTGCTATTTTCTCTCTCTTGTAGCTTGCGTTTGCTGTTTTCTCTCTCATCCTAGCTTGTGTTTACTGTTTTCTCCCTCTTGCAGCTTGCATTCACTGTTTTCTCTCTCTTCACTTGCATTTTTAGTCTCTCTCTCTCCTGCACCGCCGCGTGCATCAGATTCGGCCTTCCTTGGCTGCATTTGCTAGTGTTCAACATCCGGAGGTTGCCTCGTTGGCGATTCAGGATCGGTTTGGAGTACGACACACTCTCCAGCTCATTACCCGTGCCGTAATCCTCGAGATACAGGAGTTTGAGGTACAATATCCATTCACTGCATAGTGTGTTTGTTGCATGAGGATTGTATATTCAGTAGTCATATCACTTCATTCATTCTCTGTGTTCATTGTCTTCGAGTTACCCTAACCCTAATTGTGTTCTTCTATCAGTTCGTGATTTGTTGTACGGTGTTATTTGTGTTTTTGTGTTAGGGTATTTTCTTCATAGAGGTGTGTTGTGAGAGGCCATGATGGTGAGAAGAGATGATGATGTTTGCCATTGTAGCTGCTCGCCAAATGCTTGGTGTCACACTGCTTATCTGCCTTGCATAATGATTGGCATAAGGGTCAGCTTTGATCTCTTGGGTATAGTTGTCAATACCCTCCATTTGGTTTTTCCTGATTGGAATGAGATTTGACGAGCATTCATAAGTTAATGAATATTGTGGGCCAACTCATAGGGCTTGGTGTTGTCAGATTTTTAATTTGGGTTCTTTTATTATCTCCATTTGTACTACTGGTAGTATTGTGTAAGCTATTTTATCCTTTCTATTTTGTCCTTTTGTATAGAATTTCTGATAGTGGTTAAAATTTTGCTAGTAACAACTTGTGATCACCATGTTGACTAGACATGGTCCTGTGCAACAACCTGCTTGCTTGCTAGCTTTAGTTGCTTGGTATCCAAGCTTCTCAACAGAGTCAAATCTGCCACAATTAAAGCAATCTCTCTCTCTCTCTCTCTCCCCCTCTCTCTATCCATCAACATCAGTTGTCCTTGTGCTTGACATGACATTCTTCACTTTCTTTATCTTAACCACAAAAAAATTAAGAAAGGTAAAACTTTTAATGATTAGTTGTGTGGAGAGTCTATCGATGCTTAATGATGGCTTGCCATGGCCATCGAGTGGTAGCTTCGTGGGAGTTGATTGCCGACACACGTCCAAGAAACTTACACCAAAATCTTTTATACCATCCAGAGCAGGAGTATCGAACAAAAACAACTTTTCATTGTATCCACCACTTGCAACATGTGCCTTCCATGTTCACCCCTCTTGTTAGTGATGCCTTGTATTGCCCTGTTGTAAACAAAAGGGGACCTATCAAGCGTGGTGATAAGACAAAGAGCGCGAGGATCGAGACATGCAAAGCTTTCTCACAGTAGAGAAGCAGAGAGAGAGTGTAGAGTAGAGAGGAGAGTGAGCACGACATTCTTGGGTACAATGACGAGTGTATCTCTTTAGGTTTATATATATATATATATATATATATATATATATATATATATATATATATATATATATATATATACATATATATATATACATATATACATATATATATATATATATATATATATACATATATACATATATATATATATATATACATATATATATATATATATATACATATATATATATATATATATATATATATGAAAGTACAAATGTACTAAGGGTGTGTTCACACCTGTGCACATATAAAAGGCACGATGGCCCTTTATTCCCAACAACCTTCCACCTAAAGGCAATGTGCCTTAAGGGGAGAAAAGAATCAGCTAAGTCTAGGTATGTACAAAGCTGAAATACATATATCTATCCAACTCCCATCATATGTCGGCAATGAGCAAACTACTGTGCTGGAAGACCCTTCATGAGAAGATCTGCAGGATTATTATCAGTATGCACTTTGACAAGCTCAATGCTCTTCCTGTCAAGTACATCTCTAATGAAGTGGTACTTCACTTGTATGTGCTTCGTTTTTGCATGAAAGACGGGATTCCGTGCTAGCATGATAGTACTCTGACTATCACAATGGAGAATAGGTAACTTTGTAATGCCAAGCTCTCCCACCAGACGTGAAAGCCATAAAGCCTCCTTGCATGCCTCAGTGGCAGCCACATACTTTGCCTTTGTAGTAGACAATGCAACACACTTTTGTAGCTTGGAGATCCAAGAGACTGCTTCTCGTGTGAAGATAAACACATACCCAGAAGTGAGCTTTTTACAATCCGCATGACCGGCACAGTCTGCATCCGTAAAGCCAACAACAGATGCCTTCTGCTTTCCAAAGCAAATGCACAAATCCTTTGTGCCTTTAAGGTATCTCATAATACCTTTCACTGCTTCCCAATGCTTTTTACCAGGGTTTGCCATGTATCTGCCAACCACTCCCACTGCAAAGGCAATGTCAGGACGTGTAGCAACCATGGTATACATCAAACTGCCAATAGCTGAAGCATATGGTATCTTGGCTATTTCAGCCTTCTCATCATCCGATGTAGGGCTGTCCTCTGCATTGAGTTTCACATATGGAGGCAATGGAACCCCAATTGTTTTTTCCTCCTCCATTTTGAAATGCTGCAAAATCTTGAAGATATACTCGTGCTGAGATAGATAGAGTAATCCTTTTGACCTATCTTTGAGTATTCGCATGCCTAGAATGTGATTTGCATCGCCAAGATCCTTCATGTCAAAGCTGCCATGAAGACTTTGCATCAGTGAGTCCAAGGCATGAGTATCCTTGCCAGCAATTAGCATGCCATCAACATACAGGACCAAGATAATCAAGCTGCCATCTGCGGCCTTCTTGGTGTACAAGCAATGATCCACTTGACTTTTATGAAAACCTTGAGACTGCATAAATGTATCAAACTTAAGATAGCATTCTCTTGGTGCTTGTTTCAGCCCATACAAACTCCTTTTGAGTTTACATACCATCTTCTCTTTCCCTTTTGGCACAAACCCTTCAGGTTGCTGCATATATATGTCTTCATGCAGATCACCATGTAAGAATGCAGTCTTTACATCCATCTATATGAGCTCCCTATCTTCAGCTGCAACCAAGCCCAAAATGGTTCTCAATCTAGTCATCTTGACTACAAGAGAGAATATCTCATCAAAGTCAATTCGATGTTCTTGCTTGTATCCCTTTGCAACCAATCTTGCTTTCTACTTTGGTGAGGAACTAGAAGTGACCGTCGTCTTGTAAACCCATTTGCATGGAAGGGTTTTCTGCCCTTTAGGCGACCACACCAAGTCCCAAGTGTCATTTTTCTCAAGAGATTCCATTTCTGACAACATGGCTTTATACCATTTCTTGCTGTCCTGTCTGTCCATTGCTTCCTTAAAGCAAGATGGTTCACCACAATCTGTCAACAATCTGTCCATTTGCATGGAAGGGTTTTCTGCCCTTTAGGCGACCACACCAAGTCCCAAGTGTCATTTTTCTCAAGAGATTCCATTTCTGGCAACATGGCTTTATACCATTTCTTGCTGTCCTGTCTGTCCATTGCTTCCTTAAAGCAAGACGGTTCACCACAATCTGTCAACATGACATCATTAGCCACATTGTTTGCACCATGAACAAATCTATCAGGTTGTCTAGTAGCCCTAGACGATCTCCTAATCCAATGATCATTATTTGCTGGCTATTTCTACAAATTTTCATTTTCAGCTTGCTGTCTTGGCATTTCACCGTGCAAATCAGCATGAACAGCTTACTGTCCTGGTTGTTCCTGTACATCCAGTGGCTCATCATTATGGGCAATAGCTGGCTGATCATTTCCAACATTATTTTCTGCATTTATAGGTTCATTTATAGTAGGTATTTGCTGCTGTACAATGGGCACATTTTGTTGTCCAAAAGGTATTTCCTCCCGGAATACAACCCTAGGGACTTCCTCAGTCTTTTCAGGCTGTTTATGCATGTGATCTTCTCGGAAGATAACATCATTGCTGTGTATTACTTTCCTTTTCTCGAGATCCCATAATCTATACCCTATTTCACCTTCATCACTATATCCTAGAAAAATATATTTACAGGACATTGGCTCAAGTTTGCTACGCTTTTCCTTACGTATGTGCATAAATGCTTCACAGGAAAACACTTTCAAGTGTGCATATAAAGGTGGCTTGCTCGACCATGCTTCTTGGGGAACACCCCCCCTCCCCCCCCTTCCCTTTAAACAAAAGACCCGTTTGGTGACAGATTAATCAAGTGTACGGCTATCATAACAGACTCTGTACAAAAACCATGAGGTAAAGCAGCATGAGATAGCATCGTACGGACCTTATCTTGTATGGTCCGATTTATACGCTTTGCAACTCCACTTTGGGGTGGATTATGAGGGGCAGTGAGCTCTCTCTTTATCCCTTTGCCGTCATAAAATGCGTGAAAGGCCTTGGACACATATTCCCCACCATTGTTCGAGCGAAGACACTTAAGTGTCCCAATGCCAAGAATTTTTTACACTTGTCAAGCACTTCATCCTTGCTACGAATAGGATAAACCTATATCTTTCGGGTAGCATCATCGACAAAGGTGACAAAGTATTTCTTTCCCCCTAAAGATAACTTTGGCATTTGACATACATTGGAATGTACTAACTCTAGAGGAGAAGATTTCAGCGAAAGAGACTTCTTATGAGACATCTGTGTATGTTTACCATAAACACAATGAACACAATGCTCAAAATCAGCATAATGAAGACAAGGCAAGTAACCCAAACGAGAAAGCACTTTCATTCCAATTTGACTCATGTGTTCCAACCGGCCATGCTACAAAGAAACACTTGGTTGCTCTGTCACGGCAACAACATGATCACTCACAGTAGATACATGGAGAGGATACAAGATATCACTTTTACAACCTCTGGCAATCACTCTAGATCCTTTACAAATCTTCCATTTCCCATCACCAAAGGTGGTATGAAATCCATTGTCATCTAGTTATCCTGTGCTAATCAAGCTCTTCTTGAGCTGAGGTACATGTTGTACATGCTGAAGTGTGAAGGCAGAATCATGTTGAAACTGCAGCTGCACACTGCCTATACCTGCAATATCACATTTATAGTTGTCCCCAAGATGGACAACACCATGTCGACCCCCTGTATAGTCTGAGAACCACTCACAATGAGGGGTGACGTGAAAGGAAGCACCTGAATCGAGAATTCAAGTATGCATGCCATCATCCGTATCCGCAAGTAAAGCATGTGTACTAAAGTGTGAAGAGACAAAGAGTATGTCATTGCCACTGTCACTGTCATGAGTGACTACATTCACCTCTTTGATTTTGACATTGCTCTTTTCAGGATGACTCTCTTTCTTCTCTTCCTTGCTATCATCTATCTTCTTGCCCTTTCCTTTCTCTTTCTTCCACTTGTAGCAGTCATGTTTAAAGTAACCCTTCTTGCCACAATGATGGTATTCAACATAATAGCTCAAATCTGGCCTGGTAATAGTCATATAAATCAAACTTCTTGCTATGAGTCTGTACATAGTAGGGTCTTCCAGAAGCTCACCTGCATCTGCGCTCAGCTTCATATTCTGCTCCAAAGGAATTGAAATAGGCTTACAGCCTGTCATCCCATATTTGGACAGCATGTCCAATCCATACTGCCTCTGCAAGAGCTGTATCCCACTTGGTGATCTAATCACCAATATCCTTACCACGTGATTTACTGCGTCCCTTGGTATCAGATTTGCCTTTCTGCTATGATCTGCCTCTAGTATGTAAAGCACTGGAAGACTTACTGGATGCATTGTTCTGTCGATTCATTTCTTCCATGAGTAGAGCACTCTCTACATCAGCATACAAAAGGATCGCATTAGAATTGCTCATAGTAGTCTTGAATGTATCCCAACTCTTTGGCAGAGTGCAAAGCAAGAACGTGGCCTTAAATTCTTCATCAATCATGAACTTCAAGGCAACCAGCTGGCTGAAATTGGAGTTAAACTCACTCAAGTGAGTAGACATTGTTGTACCCTCTTTTATACGCAAATCCATAAGATTTTTCAGCCAATAAACTTTGCTTGCAGCACTCTTTTGTCCATATAGTTCTTCCAGTCGAGTCCAAATAGCATAGGCAGAATCCAAACCTTCAATGTTAAACAACAAGGCATCAGAAATGGATAGCTCAATGGTTGAGCGTGCAAGCTCATTTAACTCATCCCAGTCTTCTTGCTCCATATCTGCGGGCTTTGCCCCTTTGGTCTTAATCGGCTTTGCCAGACTGCAAAATTATGTGCTCCTTCAAGTTTCTTAATGTGCATGAGATGACTGTTGTCATTGCTGCCAGCCATGATTTTCAGCCCAAATGTGACCAAAATATTCAGCAAATTGCAAGCCCAAACTGTCACACAAGTGACCAAGGTACAAAAGTACCAACCAGCAATAAATGACCACGTAAAAGCAGAAATTTCAGACCTGCAAATAAATTTTCAGAAGCACTAAACCTTGTGCTACAGCACTCCACAACTGATTACAACTGTTCCAAGGACAAATACATCACATTACATGAGAAGTCCCAAATTTTAGCTGCAATTTCTGTTATACATGCACCCACGGGCACAAAATTTGACACGCATGGTCAAAAGCCCCAAAAATTTTTGTGCTCAAAGCATCAACCATACATTTGCACTGTCTCTGACATACATAGAATAGGTCAATTTTGCCAAAATAGAGCAATTTCAGCAAAACCCCCAAATTTTCCAAGTGTTAGATGTCCAAATTGCATGGAATTAAACCCGCATGTCCATAAAATGACCAAATGGCGCACAAATTTCACCCAAACAGCAAAAGCCCCAAATTGCACGGGGTTCAATGTGCATCAAAGTCGAGAAATTGGGTAAATTTCAGCCCAATTATTGTATGTACATGAAAAACCCCAAATGTTGGAGGCAAAATGTCACAAATTCTTGCTATTTTTGAGACAAATGGTCTTGTTCTGCATCAAATCCCCAAATTTGGGAAAAGCCCCAAATTTTCGGGCCAAGATTGCACAAATTTGAACTCTGTGCTTATGCGCGTGAACCCTTGTTAGGAAAGAGGGGCAAAAGGGATTTAAAAAAAAAAGATGTGAAGGGGGGGGGGGAGTTCATTGACCTAGATTTGGGATGCGCCCGTGCAGCTGGTGGCCGCCATGTGCTGGACCCGTCCTTGCCTGCATGTCGTCGCCTCTGCCTGCCTGCCACCAGCGCGTTGCGTCTTGGTTACTTGTAGCGCTTGCCCTATCGCCCTCAACGGACCTGTCGATTGCTGCCCGTCACCTTCTGCTGGTCGTGCCTGCTGTGCTGATTGATCCTGTCGGATGCTGGTTACGCCTGCCTGCTATCCAACAGCAATTGTCGCCTTCTCACCTAGCTCACGCCTGACGTCTCGAGAAGCGTTCACTCCTTGCCTGTTGTGATACCAATTTGCTAAGACAAAGAGCGCAAGGATCGAGACACGCAATGCTTTCTCATAGTAGAGAGATAGAGAGAGAGAGTGCAGAGTAGAGAGGAGAGTGAGCACGACGTTCTTGGGTACAATGATGAGGTCGTGTGGTTTCTTAGATGTCCAGGGTGCATAATGCACGGTCGTATCTACTACTAAGATAGAGTATGTTATAGCCACTTTGAGGCTTGTAAGAAGGCCCTATGTCTAGACCTTTGTATTACTATTACTCTTATAATGTATTCGGATACGATGAGTGTTATTCAATTGGCTAAGAATCCGGTCTTCCATGCGAAGACGAAGCACATTGAGGTGTACTATTACTTCATTGGGAAGGTGGCAGAGGACAAATCTGCTGAGCTTGTCAAGTTAACTGATGAGAATCCTACAGATCTGCTCCCTAAAAGTCTCTTAGTGGAACATGTTGTCTGTCTTAAGAAGATGATGGGTGTAGGATGAGATGACGTCTATTTCTCATCCTATTGTGCTTTACAAGAGTTGGCATCCCATACGGACAACCATTGGGTTAAGAGTCTGAGCGTAGTGATCACAATGAATCTGGATAAATGGGCCTTGAGTTCTATTTGTGGGCCCTAACCCTAAAGTGCCCTTAGTGCATTCGCACCAAGTCACGCACGACACAAGGTTGTGACTAATGTTGTGGGCATCCGTCTTGTATGTCCAAGGATGTAATACTTTTCATAGTGGAAAAGCTGTATTCTTTGGCCTTTCATGTGTTTCTCTTACTTTTCTTGCTTGCCATTAGGTAATTAAATGTAACATTAAAATGCAATTATTTAGTCATTACTTTATTAAATGTAAGTGGTGTGGCCCATAACTTTGGTCCATGCCCAAAGTTTAATGAAACTTTAGTAAAACTTTCTAAGTAAGGTTCATTTAGCATGAATTGATTAAATGCATGCACAAACTTACACATCAATTAATTCATTTTGCACAGACAGAACCTTAACCACTTATGGACTTGCTTGTGTCCAACACAAGTATCATTGACCGGTCCAAAGAGCTAGAGATAAATCACATCTCCTTGATACTTATTCTTATAGCACAACTAACATAATTGCTTTTAAGGGGCAAATAGGTTAAAGCGATGAATTGTAGGTTCAATAATACTTGAAAATATGTAACAAATGTTGAAAGACTACTCATTTTGTCCAAAACATCGAGTACTATCTCAAGCTTGTATTTGCCTCATTTGCATGCTTATTATGCTGGTTGAGTTATTGGTAAGACTGTACCACTAGTATTTTTGTTATACAGTTGTGCTTTAATTTTTCCTTGTTAACCTTGTTGGTCTTTTACAATTGTAAGTCTTATAGAAAGATACATTCACTCTATAGATTTCAACAAAAGTTAGGATTTGGTGATATAGATTCTTATTCTTGTATATAATTTATGAGAAGGTAATATTGCAATTGTAGGCCTCAACATCTCAATGTGTGAGCATCTTTCATGAGGAACATGAAGCAGCTCAACTTTTTGAGGAAAATGGTGCTGACGATCTTTTCCACATTGCTTCCTCGATTTTGCAATCTTCCATTGGGGAAGGTATTAACTTCTCTCATTGATTTGCTAATAGTCTTTCATTCTTTTGACAAACACTCAAAACTTTGTGAGTGCTAATGTTAGCAACAAGATTCTTCTTCAAGAATGAGGTGTTTTCTTTGAGGTTCTATATTTTGATTGCGGCATGTCTATTGGGTGTAATGCTCTTTTATTGGAGATTTCAACTTCTTCTTTCGACCCTATTAAAGGTAATATGTGAAGTCAATGTCAAAACACTTTGGAGATCGACATACACTTGATTCATTGCCACTTCCACAAAAGTCTAGTGAGAGTAGGGAGGAGGTGGGCAGCTCAATTCTCTCCCACAAAGGTCACACTTTGGGTAGTATTTTACTTCAATGATGACCCTCCAGATGTATCTTTTCACTATATAGGAGGATGGCAGACTACTAATGGAGAAAGGGCAAAGGCATTCCACCTTTTCCTAACCTCTCATGAAGGAGGATGGGCAAGAGGAAGGCTCAAACCTTGGATCCAACTAGCAAGACATCCACAAGTGGAGGCTGATGGATTCGAGAGGGATAAGCATTGGATGAGTTGAATTGGGATCTTGGGGAGTGGTTTTGGCCAACTTGTCAGTCTCAAAACTCTTTACTATTGCTCGGCTCTTGGAGATGACATATTCAAGCATGTGGCAAAAATCTATACTCATCACATGATAAAGAATGGGCTTCTATGGGAAGTATACTAGTCATTATTGTAGAAGATGAGACTGTGGTAAAAAGGATGATTTGGTGGGTAGCAAGAGATGATCATTTGGTGCGATTTTGTGGTAGAAAGCTAGGTCATGCTCGCATTTCTGATTTTGTAGTGTGTGTCAAGAATGGTGAGGAGGGATATAATGCTATGATGGATGCCTTTCACAACAATGTGATGCACATTATGCAAGAGTATAATGCTTATCTAAGTTAGTGGTTTTGGTTTAGTTAACCTGCAACAAATTTGATTCTTCTTTTGGCAAAGAGCAATGGGATAGAGTCTATTTGTACTATAGTAGCCAACACTAGGCAGAGCAAAGCATTTAATGGCCTTTAAAATGAGCACTCGTAGCTCTTCTAGGACATTTGGCGACTGAGGAGGCACTCTTTTATTTCTTTGGCTAATGGCTTATAGCGGACTTAGTGTGAGGAGCTAGGTAGCATAGATGTAGCAAAAGAAGTCATGTCACCCTTGGTCATACCAATGCTTGGAGATCCCAAAGCAATGCTTTTGGTCTTGTCAAGCAGCCCAATTGGTGTGGAAAAGAGTTTGTAGGATTTCATTCTAGGCAAAGCCAAGCATAGGGTGTGTTGCATGGGGCGCCTTGTACTGAAGAGCTAGACAAGGACAGCACCTACTCTACAAGGCAAAGATCGTGGATCTACTATCTACATCATCAAGGGTAGATCCTATTCTTGTGGTAGCCATGGGGCCTTCCCCCAACACATACTAGAACCCCCAACATGGAGGTCAGGTGTTTGGGAACTTATAGGGGGACTGTACAAGATGGCATATCTGGAAGGAATGTTGTGAGCTAGTGTTCAAATGGAAAGACCCCAGCGGATCTCTAGTCTTCTACGATCTGCTCACGACATGGGCGGTGGGGGCAAATTTTTGGGGGCTTCTACCACTGATGAGCTGTGAGTGCTATTTCTCCACTTTTGGGGCCACCATGGCTTGTTTTTCACATTACAGGATGGGGACCACAGATGGTGCTACTGCCAGACCCTCAAAAAGTCTATGGGGAAAGTATGAGCGGAGGAGGCTGGTGGAGGCCATTGTGAAGATCGAGGGTCTCCATGTTAGTGGTTGACCCTCCATCTTAGCGGTTATGGTCATCTCATGATTTTGAGCCCTACATAAAGTCATCGAGGGACATTAGGAGCTGTGTGCAGGTCTAGGTCACTGGTGGTCGTTTTGTCCTTGTTACCGCGTGGATTACCTTAGTAGGTCAATGTGGGTGTGAAGTGCCTTAAAATGGCATGAGATATGAATACTGTTTATATCTCCTAGTAGCTAGTTTGTCATAAAGAAAGACAAATGAATCAATGGATAATTGAGGTCTGGCAATTCTCTGGTTTTCTGTTTCCTGATTCTCTATCGCTATGGATAGCCAATGCTTGCAACTTAGGCCCCTCGGCTCCATAGGCCTCCCACCATAAAGTAGCCCCAACTCTATGCATGCCATCCCGTGCATCCTCACCACCATATATGCCACGATGAGATTTGCACCTTGCAAGAATGTCTCTGATATTGTGTCTCTTGTCAGAGTCAGGGACCATCTTCCTTAAGATTGTTATCCAACCAACTACAATCTCATTATCCCTATTTTGACGACTCTCTTGAAACTCAAGATCCAACACAAACGCAGCTGCATACAGAGGAGAATAATAACTATTCCATTGTGTGATGCATAATGTGTGCAACTCCTCATACCTCTGTGCCATCTCACAATCCTCATCATCATTATTAAAAGGAAAGAAAGCACGCAACTTCTCAATCATTCTGTCCATAGCCTCCTAGACTTTCCCAATACATGGTTGCAGATTCTCCACAAGTCTTAGTAAATGCATCACTGGCTGAACCATGGCATCAATTCGATACACATCATCTCAAAATGAGGCATCTTTTGCATATTTAGCACATTTCATTCCTGTAGTAGTGTAGGACAATGCATTTGTGTGATACTCGTCACTAATGAAGCAATGTGATCATGATAAAAGAATCTCGCAATTGCCATGTTTGCATCCTTTTTTTTTCTGGCATCCATATGCACATCAAGAGTGGTCTGCCTAATACGTGTCATAGTACATACTGTGGGAGCTGTAGAGCTAGACATCTTAAAAGTACCACTGGCTATCTTGCTAGTGGTATGATTTGTAGTGGATGATGGCCTAGCTGAACCTAGTCTGCTAGAACCAGCAATAATAGTAGTGTCAAATGAGTGTGGATCAATTGCCACTAATCGTGATGCTCTCCTTTGTGCTAAAATGGCATCTTGCTTAGTAGGCTTTTGTTGAAGAAACTGCTTCTTCTCAAGTGACATTCTCACAAAAGAGCACTTGATGGCCTAACTCTCTTAAGAAATGGGCCTTACTTTGTTTTCTCCCTTGTTCTTTCATAGCAATAAAAAGGTAATTTTCAATGTCGTGAGCCACCCCCTGATGTTGGCCTTTTAGCCTGACCCTCACACCACCATGATCAATCATCGGATCTTCTACCCCTACCACGGTTATGAGGGGCAGGAGGTCGAGAAGATGTTGCCAAGGGGACTTCGAAGGATGATGCCATGGCTTGCAAGTTACTCATCAGTGTAGTGATTCATTGTCAAGTTTCAATTGATTACTGAGCACTTGTGTCCTGCTGCCTGCACTTTAAAGTTTAAACTTTATATTGTAGTTTGCACTGAGTACACACTGTATTGCCTTGAGAGTCTGAGTGCACACTCTGTACTGCGTTGGTCATTGAGCCTTGAGCCTTGAGCACTGACACAGTTGAAAGCTCATTGAGGTTTGATTCTTGAAGCTAAGAACTGTGACCTGTCATTGTTCTCTGGTTACTGAGCACACTGCCACACTGCAGTCTGGACTGAAGTTTGAGGAACTCCAAACTTTGCACAGTTCAAAGAGTAGAGCTATAATATTATTATTTAAAATTTAAAATTTTATAACTTATGATTTATGATTCCACCGACCCATGACTGACCAGATGATAGAGACTAGAGTCCAGACTCCAAACAGGTCATGAATAGTGTAATTGTGCAGGGCCTAGGCAGCAGCAAGGTATCTTTGAAGTTTGACTTTATTATTTATTATTTAATCTTAATATTTTTGACTTTGAAGTTATCTGATGGTGGCGTAGGTTACTTGGAGGTTGGGCTACTGGAGTCATGAGTGAGAGTCGAGACTGTGTGTCCACTTTCATGTCACATGTGTGATTGTTGTTGACAAGTCATAATTGACAATAGGGAGCGTGGAGGACCTGAGCTGGCATAGGTGGACCGTTGCAGAGATGACGAGGATAGTGGCATTTCAGGTAGATGGGTCGAGTTTCAAGTAGCAGGTGATACAGTACGGGCGAATAGTATACAACTTGTCAATGTTGAAAGCGACGGGTACAAACCTTGCCATGTAGTGTCCCAATCATGCCCTACAAGGTTGGCCTTGTTTTTGCTCGTCTCGGGACGCGTTCCGTTGTGACCCCAAGTCGCATGGGAATGCCTATGTTTCAGAGCGGTCTCGTGTTCCAAGTCGGGTCCCTTGTGTCTTGAGTCCGCGTCCCTTGCGTCTCTTGTGGCTATGACTTTCAGGATAAAGTAGTCACTATTGCTATTCATTTGATAAACTGATCTCCATGCATTGCTATTGGTTGTTAGGTTGTAGAGGAGGTATGGTCTGGAAAACCTTCGTCATATGCTCATTTGAGGATCTTTGGATGTGAGACTTTTTGCCATGTTTCCAAGGATAAGCGCAACAAGTTGAATTTGGAATTCGTCAAATGCATCTTTCTCAGATATGGTGATGTAGATGAGATGGGTTATCATCTTTGGGATTCACAGGCTTGGAAGGTTATCCACAGCCATGATGTTGTGTTTTATGAAGAGAGAATGCATAAGCAACTTGGGTAGGTAGTTGAGGTATGCATCTTTCAGGAGGAGCCTCCTGTTTAGTACAACTGGCTAAATAGCTTGTAGTTGATGATGTAGTGGCCAAGGATCCCCTTCTTGTGCAGGATCATGATGTTGGATAGAGAGGATCAACTATACAAGCTCCACAGCTAGTTTTGAAACGCTTTGCTAGAGCTTCATGTCCTTCTCATCGCTGAGCCCTTTATGGATTATGTCATGATAATAGTCTTGGCTGAGCCACTTACCTACGAGGAGGCTATGGATTATGTCCTCCTAATCGCTGAGCCCTTTATGGATTATGTCATGATAATAGACTCGGCTGAGCCACTTATCTATGAGGAGGCTATGCACAGAGGTGATTTTCATTCTAGGAAGGGGGCTATGTAGTTTGAGTTTGATTCATTGCAAATGAACTATACATGGGATTTAGTTTTCTTGCTTGATGGAATGTGTGCATTGCCATGTAAGTAGGTGTACAAGCTGAAGAGTATTATTCATTACCCTAAGCTAGGATATAAGGCTAGATTGATTGCCAAGGATTTTAAGCGGGAGCATGGTGTTGACTTTGATGAATGTTGACTTTGCTCGTCTCATGTGCAGCCACCGGGGTGCCAAGCTCTCTAGCCTTAGATGATTCCAGGGTGTCACACGTTTGTGTGGTTCGATAGGTTGGTTGGGTTTTTTGGACCGCAGCAGCCATTGTGGGTTCTGTAGTCTTGGCTGATCGGGTTTTCCGGGTGTTCACCGCATTAGCAAGAGCGTGGCTTCCTGGAGATGGGGGGGTAAGTGATGGGCATGGTTGGATCGTGCTTCTAGCATGTTTCTTCTTGGGCACCCATATCCAAGTGTTGCTTTCGTAGTATCCTTGAGCTTGTAATAGATCTTTGGGGATCCACCGCGGCTTGACTCTGCGCCTATGTCGATAGTGTCGGGTCGGTTGTTTAGGGTTTGAATGACGGTTGTGGGTTGTGCGGGGTTGTGTTTGCTGGCTATGGGGAGGTCGTTTTTGGTGCTTCGGCACCCATTTAAGTGCAGGCTCTGGGACTTTGGGGATGGCCTTAGTTGGCGGCGGTTTTGTAGTCTGGGTGGGTTGTGGTGGCTCATGACCCTCCTCTCTAGGCTTGGTCCTAGGTACTTCTATCGGCGGCATGGCGGGCTTGGGTGGAGCCTCGCTGCCCTTGCTGAAAGCTACCATGATTCGAGCGTTGCCAATGGCCAGGTGAATACGCTGCAGATCATAATCTACGGTGCACTGCGTCTGTTTCTTAAAGGTGCGTCCTAATAACGTTTCTTGACCTGTATCCTTTGTGTTTGGTAATACGTAGAAGATGGCGGATAGGCTCTCAAACTCGATAGAGACTGCGATCTTGCATTTCCCTAGGAGTGCATATGACCTGCCTCCGAATGGGCTAAGTTTAGAATTGGTGGGTTGTAACTGTGGTTGACCAATGAGGGTCCAATGCGTGTGAGTCAGGACGTTACAGTCAGCTCCCTCGTCAATCAAGACATCAAAAGTATGCGTGTGTCGAGCGGTGGCCGTGATGCGTAGGTTTGCTGGTGCTACTACCTCTTTATCCTTGTCCTTTAGTTTGGTGATGGTGGCTACACGGACATTGATAGGGGCTTTCAGCATGGGGGGCTCATGTAGTTCTAGCTTGTTGCTAGGAACATGGGGAGGGATAGGTCTAGGTTGGCTGCTTGAGCTCCTGGCCATCATACAGAGTGGCACTACGGACTCCCTCCTTGAGACACTTACGGTTTTTGTAGCGTGTTTGTACGTCTCCTCCTCGTCTGAGAATGGAAGATCGATGGTTGCTAGTACGTGCATCCAATCTCGCTCTTCGTCAGGATAAGGGATGTATTTGGTCAAGTATCTGTGAGACTTTCTTATTGGTGTGTCACCCCTAAGCCTGAAAAACCATCCAAGAAACTATACATCTCATGACTTGCTACATCATCTAGAAGAGAATCAGTAAAAGGAATGGGAAAGAGATCACTAATGGTAGCTACATTTAATTTCCTGTAATCCACACAAACTCTGATCTTCCCATTCTTCTTTGGCACTACAAAAATAGAAGATAACCAAGTAATCTCATTAACCAGTTTGATAAACTCAACTCTCAAAAGCTTGTCAATTTCTTCCTTGACCTGTTTGGCATAATTAGGATTCATTCTATACCTCTTTTGAACAACATGCTTATCATACTAGGACCTAATTAGAAAACTAAAGCTATCAAGGGAAGCAGGTGGACGGAATCCCCGAGACAGGTCCGTCCTACGGCAAGGTGGTCATAGAGAACTGGGAGACTTCTCACAAGGTTTTATCGCCGGTTGACTTTAGGTATTGTTAAGTTAGAACCCCATTCATGCCGTTTTAGGGGACCGAAATGGGACTATGCCCTATGGGCAGAGAGGTTGAGCAGCGCATCCCTCTCGTTTCCCATTCTCTTTGAACCAAGCACGGTATGAATCTGCTTCAGATTGGGTATCTCTGCATAAAGTAGGATGCCCAAAACTCGATGCTAGAATGCTGTGAGGAGACCTTGACAACTAGGAACCCAGATTTTAGGTCGGCATCCAGGTCGATAGGGGTTGTCTTCCAAGTGTCCATCTCAACCTTTACCACTTCCGTTCGGTTCCCTAGGAACATTAGACCATTGCCCCAGTCTTCAATGACTCGAGCATTTCTCATCTAGGGTCGTCCTAGCACAATGTCGTTGTCCACTCCCTTTATGACAATGAAGTTTACATAGAATTGGACACCTGCGATCTTCACCGACCAATTTTTTAAGACTTTCATTCCGTTAGCTAGAGTGACGCTGAACCTAGCGGTTTCGACGGGCGGGTTTTCCCAAGCCTGGAGCACAGTATGGCTCAACACACTCACTCCCGCCCCGGTGTTTACGATTCCTTTCCATGTGACGTCTCTTAGGGCTAGGATAGGCAAGATTGCGTGCATTTCAGTGCCTTCCCAAAAGGCATTAACGTGTAGTGACTTCGGCACTGAGTGCAGTGTCAAGTTGGGCATTTGCGTGACTGCATCATGATCTTGCAAGTCAGCAGCAGCATGCTCCACCGGTTCTTTCACCTAGTGTTTCAATTCTTGCCATAGCGTGGGGTGCTGTCTAAGGAGGTCTTCTAAACTCGGGGTCATTGGGGTGGTCTCTAATGTCGCGAGGAGGTTGCTGGTTGCTTGCCTCTCTCCTAGGTTTGTGCTCCTTGGCCATGGGTCTTGACTGATCGGCCGGCTCGTGGCATCTAAACTTGGCTGAGGTGGTGCCGCCTGTGGCATGGGTGCGTCTCTCGACCTTGGTCGTGTAGGTGAGATTGGCCTGCTTACACTAGAGAGTTCCTCGATCTCGTCCTCTAAGACAGGTTTAGTATCCTTAAAGTGCTCCTGGGCTTCTTTTACCCACTCCTTGACTTTGGCTATTGCCTCGAGTTAGTGCCTAGGATGGGGACACCCCTCTACCTTGGCACTCCCTTTCTCTGTCGTCTTTGGAGCGGTAGTTTTTGCCTCTATTCGTGACCGTCTTGCCGGTCACTAGTGTTGTTGCACCCTCAAGTCTTAAGAGTGACTTTTGCGTCAGTCTTTTTCCTTCTCCGTTGACTCTTTTTTCCTATTGAGGCCGCATCTACATTGCTAGGCCCTGGTAGTGATATTCCCGCCTGCTTTGTTTGTGCTTTGGTCATGACATACAACGGGATGGGTGTGTCCTCGCTGTTGAATGTCTCGACTCCGAACAGCCCCAAGGACACTAAGGGCACGTTTGGCGGGTTATGGAATGGCTTCCATCTAGGGCAATTAGTAAAGAGGTGAGTGATGCCGCACTCGACAACACAGTTGAGGTTAGCTTTTTCCTTATTCAGTTGTTCTCTCTTTGAACAACGTGATGATATGTGGCCTGGGTGACTGCAAGTCCAACACGAGATTGGATCTTGGCTCAGCCCTGTGAATCCCCTTCCCCTATCTCTACCTAACGCCACTACTAGTACTGGTCGATAGTCCATCAGAATTGGGTTGTCCTCTTTGTCGTACGAGACGTAAGAGCTTACGTAGGCTTCGTCTTCAGTAGGCTCCTCTACGTAATGGACTGGAGTATCATTTGGTGGATGGGTCACATAGGGTCTTGTGCTTGTCGGGTTGATCTCTACCTTAGGGATGACAGGCTTTGCATCATTTGGTGTTGGAAGCGCCAGTTGGGCTTATCTTCCAAGGAAATTTGTTGGCCTGTTTTCCAGGTACGGCGGGTTGTACTGTTGGACATAGGGGAATCTCCTAGGCAATCTACAGTACATGGCATCGTGGCCGAATCTACCACAGTTTGCGCAAGGCCTAGACCTAGGATCTTGGCACTTGGCCGGGAGGTGGTTACCGCCACAATGCACGCATTGGGCGTGTGGTTGTGTTGGTTTCCTCACCAATTCTTGCAGTTGTGCTAACTCCATTCTTACCTCGGCTAGCTCTTGGCCTTGGTCTGCACTCTTTCCCTTGTCTTACGTGCAAGGAGTTGATTCCTTGCTGGACGAGGTCGTCCCCTCTGAGGTCCTCTGAGCGAAGTTATCGCGGTTCGAATTTCGAGAGCTCCTCTCTCTCAGTTGGTAATCCATCCTGATTGCTTCATCGAAGACCCTTGCTAGCACATCTCGCTGTAGGCTAGAGTTACTTACCAAAGCCTTCTACAACTTCTCACTGCGAATTCCGTTCATGAACACGGTGGAGGTCGCTCTTTCATTTGGTCGCTCATTTGTGGGGATTCTCTTGAAGAGGCCGTGCACATGAGTGATGTAGTCTCTTATGTCCTCCTTGTCCTTTTGACTGACATTCGTCAGTCGGACTATGAGGTTATTAGAGTATCCCGCTTCCGAGAATCTCTTAATGAAGAGATCTTTTAGTTGAGCAAAGTTTGCCCGCTCTGACGGGTCTAAGTTGGTGTACCATGTCCTACCCTTATCGCCTAAGTGAAGTTCGAAAGCTTGGAAGCGTTGTGCAAGGTTCGTGAGACTGTTGGCCTCGCAAACTTGCTCAAATTGCTCAACAAAACTGTACGGGTCGCTACTAGGCTAGTACTTGTCTAGCTGTTTAGCTACTGCAGGGATTTTTGATTGGCTCTTCGCCCCATGAGTAATTCCTAGGCCTGAGAGTAGCGAGGTCGGTAGTGTTTCCGCACTCTGTTCAAGAGTTGTGTTGTCCATGAGACACTTGGTCACAAGCTCGCTCAGCATGAGGTCTGCCTCTAGCGCTCTCTCTCTCTCCGCGTTTGGTCCCGCCTTGCTTTTGCTAGCTAGGACCAGCATGCATCGAGCTTCGTGCACATCTATGTCCTGTTGCAGCTTCCTAGTTCTCTGCTCTCGATTGTAGGCAGCTATGCCCTGTAGCGCTTTCCTAATTGCTTTCCTCTCTTCCTTCAAATTTGCCACTACCTCTCCTATTGGCCTACCGTGGATTACTGTCCTAGTTAGCATGTCGTACTCGTTGACCATGTCTTGGACTGCGATCGGAAATTCACCTAGATCCAGCTGGTCGTCTCCCTGGTCTGCGTTTGCTTCTGACATCGTTCCTGCTTCCTGCTCCACGAGGTTGTCAATCAGTCCTAGCAGCTTTGGTAGCGCTTTGCCCTCAATCTTGCTGTCCTTTTGGTTCCACTGTCGTTTTCGAAGGTCCTATTGATGGGGCTCCAAAGCATCGGACTATGTTATGGGGTCTCCTCCTATTAGCGTGTTCCTTGAGTTATTAAGTCTGACTGCATTCCTTGTTATTGAAAACAGTCCTCAACTTATGTACACTCAGTGCTAGGTGTTTCGTTGTGCATGGTGCAAAATTAGGTTTTGTGTCCTTTTCTAGTGCACTTTTGTGAAAGAAATTACTGTGTGGGGTGCATCGATGAAATGATCATGCAATTCTAGCTATCTCCCCCTTCGTGTCTACGACCTAGTACAGCTCTGTGTGCGGTCTCTGGTCGCACCTAAGGGTAGTACGGGAACTATGCTACTCCCTCTACGCTCTATCAAGGTTGGGTCATAGTAAAGAGGCCAATCCTTGGGCTATAAACATAGTCGGCCATGTGATTAGGCTCTTGGAGTCTATCTCTAAGTGGCATAGACATGGTTTCCTCTAGTTCCTGGCTTTGATGAGCCAGGGTGGGTTTCCTGAGGTGTTCGGGAATGTGTCCCAATATGTCCTGCTTGGGGGGGGGGGGGGTGGTCCTACTCCTAGTTCTTTTGTCTTCTGCCCCATTGGTCCGATTCTGGGTGGTCCGATCTCAATGTCGGACGGTCTGACTGGTTTGGTCCGACCCTGAAAGATGTTTTGATTGTTCGTGTGGTCCGATTGCAGTTTTTGGTCGGATTGGGTTACTTGGTCCGATTGACGGGCAGTCCGGTTGGGGAAGGCTGTTCGATTGGACGGTTGGGTATTTGATTGGATGGTTGGTCCGATCGGATCTAAGGGCTTGGTTCGACTATCAGAGAGTGTTCAACTGGACGGGTGGTCCGATACCAAAGAGTAGTCTGATTGGTAGTTGGGTCTGAGTCCTATGGTTGGTCCGACTATAGAGTGATCTGATTGTTGTGCACGTCCTACTGGATGGGTAGTCCAGTTGGGGAAGGTTGTCCGATTGGACGGTTGGGTATTCAATCGGATGGTTGGTCCGATCTTCGTGTGTTCGATTTTGGGAATCGGACGTCCGATTTGACAGGTGTTCGATTTTGGAGTGTCCGATTCTAGATGGTCCGATTTTTGTGTTCGATTTTCGTGCATCCGAATTTGGGAATCAGACATCCGATTTTGGTTGGTCCGATTTTCATGCATTCAATTCTGGGATGTCGGATTTTCGAAATCGGATAGGGTATGTCTGATTGGATAGGATGAGTTGGTCCCATTTTGGGAATCGGACTGTTCGAGTTTGATTCTGGGAATCCGACTATGGTAACCATGTCCGATTCTTGCGGACGAGTTTCCAGGGATGACGAAAATCACTCGATTCTAACGATTCTGGTTATGAGGGGTTGCACAAACTTCTAGAATGTAAGAATAGACCCTAATGAAGGATTGTATATACCTGGAATAGCAAATAAGCTTCAAAATACAGATCGGCAAGCAAATCAAACACTCTTGTCCTATTATGACAATAGAAACCCTACTGCTTGTTTTTTTTTTTTCTTTGTTTTTTTCTACCCTAACGCATCCAAATCACCAAGAAAATACCTACACTACTCCAACTTGCTTTTTCAAATCCAGAAAACCAAAAATCTACTTGCTAAGGAGATCGAATACCTCTTCAAACTCCCTCGCTTCCTACCTATCTACCTCAAGCACCGGTTTGGGGAAAACCCTACTGCAATGCTCGATCCGGAGCGTGCAAGCACTCAAGGCTTGAATATGTTGGTCCCAACAGCAGAACCAAAATATTGAGGCGAGCACAAGCTCTACCGCTAAGACCCACAGACCACTTATTGTTCAAGAGTTTCAAGCGAGTACTAATGGCTACCTCTCACATAGTTGACGCGCTATCCCTCTCTACGAGTGTAGTGAGCTTACCTTGATGCCTGATTGAGTTGCTTCCTCTCTCAAGCACTTCGATAGCTCCATGATTCTTAATGCAAGCTCAAGCATTCCCCAAAAAAATAATCTGACTAGCCAATAATTAAATTGGCTAGGCATCTTCCACTCTTGAGTCTCTCTGTGCCATCTTCGACCATTAGATCGGTGTTAGGTACCATTAAACGCCACATCTCAAGTGTCACCAACTGACACTTATAGCCAAATGAATGACCTAGGCCAACAATTGACACTAGATACCTCCAAGTACGTGTGAAACAGAACTTATAGCAAATTTTGCCTTTGACATCCTGTGATTTTCTCGGGTCCCAGGCTCGTAAATTTACTTTGACCCTAGTTGCATCTCACATGTGCAACATTTACTTAATCATGTGATTAAAAATTAATCTACGTGTTAAGTGAGGTTTCAAAAATGCATGTTCTCATGATAGCTATCCTGTGCTTGGTATTGGACTTGGTTGCTCAGTTAGATTTGAAGCTTTAGTAGCTAGATGTTAAGATGGTTTTTTTACATGGGGGACTTGCATGATGAGATTTATAAGTAGCAACCTAAGGGCTTTGTGGAGTAAGGCAGAGAACGCCTAGTGTGCAAATTAAAAAAAAGTATTTATGGACTTAAGTAAACACCTAAGGAGTGGTACCATAAGTTTGGTGTTTTTATGCATTCGTAGAGATATTCCCGCAATGATATCGATTTGTGTTTATACATGAAGAATGCTTATGATGGTAGCCTTATTATCTTGGTGCTTTATATTAATGGTATGCTTATAGCTAAGAGTGCTCATGTTGAGTTGGATACTTTAAAGACTTAGCTCAAGAAGAGCTTTGAGATGAAAGATAGAGAATATGCCTCATACATACTTGGTATGCACATTACGCGCAATTGCCCTAAGAGACTTCTGTACTTGTCCTAGAAGGAGTACATTCACAGAGTGCTTGAGTGATTTCATATGCAAGATGGTAAGCCTATTGGTTGTTCTTTACCTTCTCATGTGAAGGTTGGTGAGGAGGATTGTCGACAGTCAGATAATAAGAGGGCCGAGACAGCCAAGGTTCCGAATGCATCTATAGTGATTTCTTATGTAGGATGGAAAACCTATCGGTTGTTCTTTACCTTCTCATATGAAGGTTAGTGAGGGCAATTGTCCGTAGTCAGATGATAAGAGGGTAGAGACATCCAAGGTTCCGTATGCATTCATATTGGGCAGTTTGATGTATGCCATGATAGCCACTCATCTTGACATAGCATTTGTAGTGGGAGTTGTGGCATGTTATATGGCTACACTTGACAAGCGGCATTGATACACTATGAAGGGTATCATGAGATATCTTAAACACACAACAACTATGTGCATTTGCTATGATAGCCAGGATATTGGAGTATATTGACTCAAATTATATAGGAGATGTAGATAGTAGAAAGTCCACCTATGGGTAGTCTTTACTTATGCTAGAGGTGTTATCTCTTGGATGTCTAGGGTGCAAAAATGTACGGCCTTGTTTACTACTGAGGCTGAGTACACTGCAGCCATGAGGCTTGTAAGGAGGCCCTATGGTTACATTGTCTGGTTGTAGATCTTGGTATCATTGACTCCTACACTGCATTCGGATTTGATGAATGCCATTTAGTTGGTTCATAATTTGGTCTTCCATGCGAAGACAAAGCATATTGAGGTACGCTATCACTTCATCAGGGAGGTGGTAGAGGATAAGGCCATTGAGTTTGTCAAGATACCTACAGATACGAATCTTGTAAATCCACTTACTAAAATCTCTCAGTGGAACGATACACTTATCCTTAGGAGGTTGATGGGCATAGGACAAGATGACATCTTTGCTCATCTTGCTGTATTCTATGTATATCTTGTACTTTTCTATTTTTTATTTTATCCCTCATTGAAGCACATTTGCCGTTAGGTGGGAGGTTATTGGGGAGTTAAAGGCGCTTGTGTCTAGGTGCCCACGTTTATTCATTGTACATTGTACTCGCCACCCTCGCACACTTGTACACTGTAGGAGGTAAGTGCGCATCACTGTCACTTTATTTAATGACAATAGAATAAGGGGAAGGCTGGCCACACATTGTGAATGTTGGAGTTCTCACATACTATGTCTCTCGCTCTCTTACTTCATCTGCCATAGCTCTTGATTTCACTTGTGTGTTCCACTCGGGCTCTACCTTTCATGATGCATGCCAAGGCCTTTCAACTTGTCAAGGACATTGTGACATTGAGAATACGCCCTTGTGGGGATCAATGCAACATACTAGGGTTTCCTCCACCTATTTTCAGTACAATGGCCATCCTCGGCACAACCTTTGGATTTGCAATTTGCTCCATTGAGAGATAGTAGCTGCTGGACACCCTTATCACTTTGCTCCCCAGGAGAGTGTGGCTGTTAGAGTATATGTGGCTTGACAAGAGTTTCATATGCCTACTCCCTTGTATGATTCCATGGACACATATTCCAGCTTGAGCATCAAGGAGATCATTGTGATATCCCTCGCTCCCAACCCTCTCCTACCTAGCGTGTGAAGGCCACTTTTGGTAGGTATATGCACCTTGTTCAATAATTGTGTGAGTCCCAGATAGGGTGGTTTCGTACGTTTAGTATGCGAATGGAACGTATACAAAACTTTTAAGAATAAAATACGTTGTTTCGTATGTTCATTAAAAATGCATAAAATTTCATATAAAATCAGCCTATACATATAAAATGTGCAACTTAAAGATAGATCATGAAGGGGCCTAGTCATTGTGGAGTAGAATGAGGAGAAAGGAGGAGAGGGAGAGGAAGAGGGATTTGGGAAAAGGAGAGGGTGTAATATGTATGCATGAAATTGAATGATCCCGTTTGTGTTCCTGTTCCCCTTTTCTTTGTCCCATGTGATTGTAGTAGTGAGTATTTCTTTAACTCTTCCACGTTGCATAATTCTCTTGAAAAACCTCATGAAGCACATCAAGAGGTATTGCACATCAGAAATCTTATGTTGAGGCAGCCAGTTCTTTAAACCACTTGGGCTTAAATCCTTTGGAGTTTCTCCAAGATATTGCCTTCTTCACATTTGTAAGTTTATATTCGTTTCTGTTAAATTTTATCTTTGCCGCTGCGGTGAATAGAACTGGATACAGAGAGATACTTGCAAATGTGCAATTGTTTACAAAAGTTGCAAATTAGTACTGTCTTCAGTTCCAATTCTCTTTTTGCCACATCTCCGCATCAAACAGGCTGATATTCAACTCAAAGTAAAATACAGATTTCTTGCAAAAGATAGCTGTGAACCATACTAGAAACTCTTTGCAATCATGGTAGATTTCTAATTATTTGAATAAGTTTTTGGTCAAATCACAAGGTTGCTGCATAGGCCATGTGCAATTGTTGGCACTTTGGTTATGTTGAGTGCCGAAGTCACCGTGTCAGTCGGAATCTAGGTTATTTTGGCTGGTGGGAAGTAAAATTTTATGAGGTCTGGTGACCTTTGTGGAAGGTAGGAGTCATATGTTTTGAGCCACTCTGCAAATGTCATTGCATACTGCAACCCATTTGCACACAAGTAAAATAAACTATAGAGCCCATCACTATCTGTTGTTTACTTTCGTATTGAGCAATCTATGTGATTAACAAGCATTCTTTAGGGATTTGAGAACCACTACGATGATGGATAGCTTTTTGTGCAGGTATCAGCAGGAGACTAATTTTTGTGCTATGGTTTATTTGCAGATTCTTGTGATGACCGGCATTGGAAGGTTCTAAGACCAGAGGAACATGGAATCTCGGACAAGTGGATACCAGATTACACATGGAAAGTTCTGAGAAGATTGCGAGACACAGGTCTGGGAGATCATGTTTTGTATTGTTTGACTTGTAGCAATAGGTATCTATCATTGTTAAGGGAAACAATATATGTAAATGAGAGACAGAAAGGAGAGCAAGAAATGGAGTGGACGACAAAATGGATTTTTTTCTCTGGGAGATGAAAAGCATCAGCATCAAAGGTAGAGGAGGAGCAATGTCCAAAGGGGATGATCATGACAACATTACTAATGGATAATTGTAGCTTAGCATTGTGACTTTTACCTGTCCATGCTCAATTCCAGTTTAAATTTAACACGAAAAGCGACAAGTTATTCATCACTAAATGCATTCTCTTACTAGTTTATATATGTGAACAGGCAACTTGGAAGAGTTGGGAAACCATGATTACAAAATAGTTTTGGGACTTCTGTCTCTGTGTGTTCAATTTGGTCCTTGGATAGACATTTCAAATTATTGCTGATGATTCATTCCATTTTCATTTGACATAGAACTTTTATGCATTTTTGATTTGACAAGTTCTAGTTCTGTGTTTGTAAACACTGTCATTCCATTCATTTGTTACTCATTTTTGTCCCTTGCTTCTTACTCCAAAACAAAACCCCCCACTTCCCCGTCCCTGCCCCTGCCCCTGCCCCTGCCCCTGCGCCTGCCCGCCATGCCACCACCATTAGAGAGTACCAAGGTATTACTTAACTAAGCTTTCTATGTGCATATTGCATCTACTAACTTTGAATTATGCCAAGGGGAGCAGGATGCTGGATGAGTTTAAATGTGTTTTGTGAGCATTTGCTACAGAAGCCAATTTTGCAAAGTGTGCAGTACAAAAGCGTGGGTTGCCTATGAACTGGACAAGTTTCTGAGCAATTAACCAGGACATAACTTTGAAGCTCAAATATCTCAACGATGACAGCAAATTCTTAAAACTTGTTAATCAATGATGACAGGGCGCTCTTAAACTTGTTAATCAAATTCAAATTCTGGGAGTCAATATTGTTAGAATCATTGTAGCCTGAAGTTTCGGAAACGGGAAGGTAGGAAACAAGTTCCTACAGTATTAGTTTTTAGGAAATGTCTAGAAAAAGTTTTTATCTATCTAGTAGAAAATACAAGTAATAGAATCTATATACATGAAATATTTAAAGAAATAATCCTATTTATCTATTATCACGATCAATGGTCAAATTGTAGAATATAAACATGTAAACAATATCAAATCTTCAAGAATATGGACCATTTTTAAACCACATTACAATTTATAACTATCAACATCATCATTAATGACGGTCAACACAATATCCAAAAGGAAACTCATAGTATCAAATATCAATTTGGAGCAAGGACATGTCACATGTATTATAAAAGAGACAAACATGAATAAAAGAAACAAAGTATCAAGTCAGTCTCAAGCCTCATGAACCTTGCCAATGTTTAATACATGCATAGAAACTACTGAAGTCAATCCTAAATCCTAGAGAATGTATCATGACTCATGTCCAATGTGCTCCTCAATGTTCTCAATTTCCTCATCCTCCTCATCATCACTGCTACTACTAGAGTTCGAGCTCTCAAGTAGATCCTCATCTTTAGCTATAGCAATACTTGTGATAACTATATTATGAGTATGAGCTGTTGATCTTATAGCTTGAGCAAACACCATAAGCCTCTCATATAACATAAAATAAACATCCATCAAGAGAGTAGGAACCTCTTTTCTCTTCATAATGTCGGTTCTATCAAACATTTACTTGTCTTGGTTCGATTGGATTGCCCTTTCGTTGCATCAACTCCAAGTTACAATGGTAAAATATAAGCCTCTCCAACAAGCAATCCCAAGGTTGGACTGTCACAGATTGACATTGTACAGGTTGTTACAAATCCCAAGGTACGTTTGCAAGACAGAAAATGTAATATTTAGTTGCTTTCAGGAGAAAAAACATCAATTGTATGATAGGTGACATATTTGGGGGCAAAAAATATCACTTTTTGAACATTGAATTTTTTGTTCAATGACTGAGAAACGCCTTAAAAAGATGAGAAACGGTTCTCACCCCTTGCATGCGTTTCCTATCTTAGGTAATGCGTTTTTATTTGACTATGGTTAGAATTAGTTAGTTTTGGCAGTGTGCAATGTTTTATTGTGTGATGTGGACACAACAAGTCGGTTATGTCACTACTTTAGAGTTAATTTAACTCTAATTGAGTTAGGGATACGTCTAACTTACTTTTGAACCAATTGTACTTTCGTTCTAGAATGTGTGGGATTGCTGCCCACTCCAACTCATTGTCTTGTATTCATTCTCTATCCATTTCCAATAATTGGTATTAGAGCTGGAGGCTAGATCCTAGTTGTCCATGTGTGATGGACGGATGGACTAGTCTGATCGATATTGTCTAGTACGACACATCTGATCATGTATGATGGCATCTCATCCAAATGGTCGGACTATTTCAAAGTACCTATTTGTAACCATTTGGGGTCACTTTTGGGATAGTTATAGATATTGTTTAGGCTTCCTCTCAAACAACACGTGTACACATCCCTAATATATCATTTTTCTCCCTCCCACCCCCCCTCTTTCTTACAACATATTCTCTGTCTCTCTCTCTCTCTCTAATTTCAAAATTAAATTTCAAGCTCAACTTTCAAGCTCTCTACTCTCAAACTCAAGCTCTCTACCCCTTGTTGCTCTCCTAAGCCCTATCTTTGCTCTCAAGCTCTCGATATGTAAACTTCTAGTGTAAAGGCTTGAAGTGACCCAAGATTTATTAGTCTGATTAGTACCATACTAGTGTTGAACAATACTAATTGGATCCATTTGAATGCGACAACCATGAGCTAGGCACACATGTTTTGTCTTGGCACTACTCATTTGGTGCTAATTGCTTGAACTATCATTAGCTAAACAAAGAGAAGCTGTTGTTTTGGAGGGAGGAGACGATGGTGCTTGTGCATGAGTTGTTCCAACTACGCTCCTTTTAGCTCTTTCACATGCCCTTGCACTATCGGTGCTAGTGCCACCTATTGTAGCAATGCCACTTGGTGTCTCTATCCCCCACTGTGTCGTTGCTCCTCTACCTTGTGCATCCATTGTAGCACCCTACACTTGGCCCTCTTGTGTTCGTCGCTTGTATTGCTATTGTTGCTACATGTAGTTGTGTCTCTAACGTTGTTCTGCTTTGCATTGCCACTTGTGCTCCTTGTTGTGCTGTTGTAGCTGATTGCTACTTTCACTTGGTCTTGCAAAGCTACCACAAGTGCTTGCTTGTCTTTGCTCAACTTTTACTAGCACTATCACTTATGCTATAGATGCCCTTGGCTATGTCTGCTTTACTAAGCAACACCAGTTGCTCTATCTACTCTTTATCATCTTTAAGTTGAGCTTGTGACACCTTAGTCGCCTCCAAGGGTACTCTAAGTAACACCCAAAGTCTACCTAACAATTGTTGATGGAGGTGGATGTAGAGGAAGAGGTGGTGGTAGAAGAGAGGTAGAGGAAGAGGAAAAGAATGAGGGATAGGTGGTGGTTGTTGGGTATTTCACTCACGCCTCACTTACGTCTACGCTCACATCGGAGTGTCGGTGATCAGTAGGACACTGAGGCACTTTTTACTCTCGGTAGGAGAGGTTTTTTCCCTCAGACTTATGGTATTATTTTGTATGTGCTTATGACACACACTTACGGGCACTTACTGTGTTCGGGTGTGAACACCCCCCTACAACCCTAAGGTTTAAGGGTTGTATCTTGTACTTTGAGTTTACACTCTTTCAGTCTATTGCATTGGGTGTCGTGCTTCACTCTCTACTGTCTACTGTTTTTTGTGCTGAGCTTCGATCCTACCTCTACTCTCACATTTGGTATCAGAGCATTGGCTTTGCTCAGCTCAAGTCTTGCCCAGCTCCGCTCAGCCTCCAAGAGCTTCTTGCTCAATCCACCTCCTGCCCTTTCTCTACTTGGTGTGGCTCCAATGCTACTAGTCTCCAGTAGCCCCTCGCCCAGCGCCACTGCCCTGCGCCACCAGACTGCAGCTCGCCAGTCCGCTAGGGAGCTTCTCGCCCCTGTAGCTTCCGCCTACTTGGAGCAGTGCACGCCCCCTGTGCTACGCTGCGTTTGACACCTCCTGTCCGCCTTGTGCTGCTGCGTCACGTTAAACGCCTCCTGTCCGCCGTGTACTGCCGCGCCGCGTTTGACGCCTCCTGTCCGCTGTGTGCCACGTCAATGACAGCCCGTTAGACGTCAGGTATTTTTTAAAATTTTTCTTTATCCTTTCATTCCAGATAAATTTCTGGAAGAGGGGATTTCTATGCAGCAAACATAGCATTCAGTAACGTTTCTGGGACACATTGAATGCAAATTTCTGGCCAAATTTATTAGACATTTTGGGGCTTTTATGTTTTTTGAGGACATTGGCATATACAGTCACAGAAAGACTGTTTTGAACACATTTGAGGCAAGACATTTTGGGGATTTTGCTGGTACAGTGTTGCTGAACACTGATTGCACGTTGGACTACATGCATAACAGACAATTTTGACAGAGTGCACCTCTGTATACTAATTGCAGAAAGTTATTTCCTGCAATTTTTGGAAAATTTCAGATTTCCAGTGAAGTTTTGCTTCGACATTGCTCTTTTGCATTTTTGGTAATTGAAAAATCATGGCAAATCAGGGAGGAGATGTTTTCACCTATGTATCCAAGGAGGACAAATTGGATGGAAATAACAATTCACTTTGGTCCTTCATGATGAAGAATGTACTTGTGGCAAAAAATGTTTGGGATTATGTTAGTGGAGAAGAAGCTCGACCTGGAGTTATGGCTCCAGCTACTCCTCCTCCAGGAGGATGTGCACCACGGGCACCTTAGCCTGCTCCTCTTCAGCCACTTCCCCAAAGAACAGCAGCTCAAAAATCATGGGATACACGGGATGCACAGGCTTTGTCGCTGATTGCATTGGTAGTTCAGCGGTCAATCATCCCCCACATTCGTGCAGTAGCTTCTTCACGAGAAGATTGGCTAACTTTGGAGCATATATTTGTAGGCAAGAATGAGACTCGCATCTCTTTCTTAAAGAAAGAGCTAGAGACATTGAAAATGGATGAAGGTGGTTCTATTCAGGATCACTTGAACAAAACTCATACTTCTTACTTGGCTTTTCATACGGCCTTAAACCTCACAATGAGGATTGCCGCGCAACCAATCACTTTTCTTCACTTAGTCAGTTTGCTTCTAGAGGAGGAGCAAACACGGAGGAATAGTGGTGTGGATGCTACAGCCTCCGAGCAGACTTTTATGGCTATACAGAAGGGCAAAGGCAGCCAAGTGAAGAATGCTCCACAGAGTTCTGGAACTTCTGGCACATCCTAGGCAAACAAAAAATAAGGGGGCACGCAAGACAAAAAGGGTAAATGCCATTACTGCAAGAAGCGAGGCCACTACATTACTGAGTGTAGAAAGCGCATTGCCAAAGAGAAGAAAAAGGAATCAAGAATGTCTGTTTCTGATGCTCCTTCCACTGCTACTGAGTCCGTGTCCTTTGTTGCAGACAGGGACTATTGTTTTTACACATGTAGTTATGACACCTCTTGGGCAGATCGAGCATTCAGCTCTACTGAGGATGCAGGCATTTGGTTTTTTGACAGTGGTGCTTCTAGGCATATTACATCTCGCAGAGATTTATTTGCATCTGTTCATGCAGCTCTAGTTGGCAAGTCTGTACAGTGTGCCAACAATGCATCATACCCTGTTAGAGGTATTGGGGAGATTGCGCTCACAACCATTGATGGCTCTCTTCTCCGCCTAAAGGATGCTTTATTTGTGCCAGGCATAAAGAAGAATTTGCTTTCTATCTCTTCTTTGGCACGTTGTGGATTGCAGGTCACATTTGATGATGACCGATGCATGGTGAGAGACAAAGAACACATGACTTTGGTCTTGACAGGCACTTTATGTCATGGGTTATACGAGTTGGATGCTCTTTCAGTTGATCAGTCAGCGTACTTGGCATCCACTCTTACTCCTGCTATGCTACAGGCAGAGTTATGGCATGCTAGGATGGGGCATGTGAACTTTGGTAGCTTGATGCTCTTACAACATACACAGATGCTAGATGGATTACCTCTACTGGAGAGATCTCTTGAGCACTTGTGCATTTTGGGAAAAATGTATTGCTTTTCATTTCCCCGTGATGTTGCTTTTAGAGCAACAGCCAGGTTGCAGTTAGTGCATTCAGATGTATGTGGGTCTATGCAGACAAAGTCATTGGGAGGATGTTACTATTTTGTGACTTTTATTGACGACTTTACACGATTTTGTTGGGTCTACTCTATGGTCAAAAATTCAGAAGTGTATGATGCATTCTTGGCTTTTATTGCACTTGTTGAAAACCAGCCTGGTTGTAAAATTAAGACTCTCCGTTCGGACCGAGGGGGGGAATACATGTCTTCTATGTTGAATTCTTTTTTGAAGCGGAAGGGCATTGTCCATCAATACACTACTGCTTATACTCCACAGCAGAATGGGGTTGCAGAGAGAAAGAATTGGTCACTCATGGAGATGGCCAGATGTATGCTGAAAGCAAAGAGCTTGCCTCAGTTTTTGGATGGAAGCCGTCATGTGTGCTTGCCATGTTTTGAACAGATGCCCCACCAAAGCTTTGAAGAAAATTACACCTTTTGAGGCTTGGAACAGCCGGAAACCTTTTGTTGGACACTTTCCTACCTTTGGGTTCCTTGCATATGCACATATTCCAAAGGTACTCAGGAAAAAGTTGGATAACAAGGCTGTCAAATGCATTTTTATGGAATATAGCAGTGAGAGCAAAGGCTACAGACTCTATGATCCTGTTTCTAAAAAGGTGTTTGTCAGTAGGGATGTACTATTTGATGAAAAATCAGAATTGTCCCTGGCTGGTTTAGATACATATCAGGCTGCCTGTGATGTATTTGAAGGGCTGCTGCCCATTACGGCTGATCTGAATATTCAGCAAAGTGCTGAAACTGAAATTCAGCAAGAGCTTATGCACAGTCAGGAGGCAAGACAAATGCCTAGATGGTATTTACAGACTATGAAAGATAGTCATTTGGATGCACCCATGGCTGGTTGTACTAGAAGGCAAGCTCGTATGCATGATACTGCACATACCATGGAGTTCGTTATGGCAGCAAGCACCTTCGATGATGAGGAGCCTGAATGTTTTGAGGATGCACAATAGAGTGTGCATTGGATGGCAGCAATGAAAGCTGAATTGGATTCTATCACTAAGAATCAAACATGGGATTTGATGTCTTTGCCATTTGGGAAGAAAGCCATTGGAACAAAATGGGTCTACAAGCTGAAACGGAATGCAGATGGATCCATTGACAAATACAAGGCAAGGCTTGTAGCTAAAGGCTATGCATAGAAAAAAGGTATTGACTATGAGGAGACATTTGCTCCTACCTCCTGTATGACGACCATCAGGTCTATGGTTGCTTTGGTTGCTCATTATGGATGGACTGTGCATTAGTTGGATATTAAAACTGCATTTTTACATGGGGAATTTCATGAGGAAGTATATGTACAGTAGCCCATTGGTTTTGCGGTTGAGGGCTTGGAACACTTGGTATGCAAGCTGAAAAAAGCTTTGTATGGTTTGAAACAAGCTCCTAGAGCTTGGTATGCAAAGATAGATGCTTTCTTGCTTAGCCAAGGGTTCATTAACAGCTCATCTGAGTCTACCCTTTACGTATGTAAAGAGGGGGGATGCATGCTGATCATTTGTCTTTGTGTTGATGATCTCTTGCTTACAGGGACACATGCTGATCAGATTTCAGCATTTAAACAAAATTTATAGGCAAACTTTTGAAATGTCAGACTTGGGGTCTTTGCATTATTACTTGGGCTTTCAGTTCATACATGATGGTAGAGGTATTGGGTTATCACAGTCAAGATATTGGTAAACTTCTTGAGAAGTTTGGCTTACAGGATTGCAAGCCAGTTCGTACACCAATGGAACCTGGACTTAAGACATTGATTTGTTTGATATACGCACATATGCTCCAGCAGTTGGATGTCTTATTTACTTATGCAACCCTAGGCTAGACATACAGTTTGGAGTTTCAGCCCTGAGCAGATATATGCATCGGCCACGCATGTCACATTGGCAAGTTGTTAAGCGTGTCTTCCGTTACTTGCAGGCTACTAGATCTCTTGGATTGCTTTATGCCAAGGGGGGACCACTGTAGTTACATGCTTACAGTGATTTTGATTGGGTTGGTGATTATGATTCACGTCACTCCACTAGTGGCAATTGTTTCTTTCTTGGCTCGTCTTGCATATCTTGGCTTAGCAAGAAACAGTCCACTGTTGCCACATCATCATGTGAAGCTGAATACAAGGCAGCTTTCACTACCACAGTTGAATGTGTATGGATTAGATGCTTGCTTGCTGATCTGGATGTATCTGTTATGGAGCCTACTCCTTTGTTCACTGACAGTCAGAGTGCCATTGCAGTGGCACGGAACTCAGTGTTTCATGCACGAACGAAACACATTGAGATGCATTATCACTTTGTCAGAGAGAGGCTACATGTAGGTGATATCAGCCTTGTCTATTGTCCTACAACCAGTAATGTGGTAGACATCTTCACCAAAGCTCTTCCTCGTGACAAATTTGAAGCATTTTGCCATGCTTTAAATTTGATCTCCTTTGGTGGTGGATGATCCTTGTACTCTTGATCACTCTTCACTCCAGGGGGGTTTGTTGGGTATTTCACTCACGCCTCACTTATGCATACGCTCACATTGGAGTGTCGGTGATCAGTAGGACAGTGGGGCACTTTTTACTCTCGGTAGGAGAGGTTTTCCCCCCCAGTCTTATGGTATTATTTTGTATGTGCTTACGACACACACTTACGGGCACTTACCGTGTTCGGGTGCGAACACCCCCCTAAAACCCTAAGGTTTAAGGGTTGTACCTTGTACTTTTAGTTTACACTCTTTCAGTCTATTGCATTAGGTGTCGTGCTTCAGTCTCTACTGTCTACTGTTTTCTGTGTTGAGCTTCGATCCTACCTCCTCTCTCACAGTGGTAAGGGAGGTAGAGGAAGAGGAGTTGGTAAGGGAGGTAGAGGAAGAGAAAGACCTTCAAATTGTCTTTCTTCCCTCTCCCCCTCCAAAAAAAAAAAAGGTAAGTTTTTTTCTTTTTTGGGTCCAGTTCGGACCAGATATTGGATGCTTCGGATGGATCCGATTGGGCTAGAGGGATTGGATAAATCTGCTTCGTGCATGAATGGAATTTAACTATTCCAAGAGTTTTTTTTCAAAGTTTGCTTTTAATAGAAGTGGATTTCATGGTGTCTTTGACGATGACAAATGCATTGTGCATGACAAAGGGCATGATTATATGCATTGAAGCTTTTTGGCACTTTGCACTGGATGACCTTTGGATCAGTTGTGTTGTATATCCACATGTATCCAAAGAGCTTCATGAAAAGCTTGATAATAAGGCAATAAAATGTATTTTTGTTAGACATACACGTAAAGAATCATGATGATCCAAACCCCCTCTTTCTTCTTAGTGTAGAGGATGGGTTCAATGGCCTTTTTGCTAGGAGGTAAGTCAACAAGTCTCCAGGTACTATTATGCTCAATAGAGCTCATCTAATCACTTATGGCTTGCACCCAATGCACATCGTGTTAGGCATCCTCAAAACATGTAGGTTCATCCTTATCCAAAACAATACAAGCAAAAGCATATGCTTCCTCATCATCAATGACATGGCATGTATCAACAAAATGTGTCCACCCTTACATTTCTAGCAATTGAATATGTGTGCTGAGACAAAGGAGCATCAATACCACTCTAGTTAAGAGTTTGTAATACCCATCTAGGGATTGTTTTGGTTGTATGTACAACAGCCCTATCTTATACAGATATGCCATCCACTACCCTAGGAGAAATTGAATCAGTTGGAGGTTGATTTGGGGTAAGTGGATTAGGTTCACCATGTTGTAATGGTCATTTTTCTGCATCATAATCAGCCCCGAACCAGTAGCCTACAAAAGAAGACCCTGGAAGACATCCAAAGAGCCTAATGTGGCTGGCATTCAAATGCACCATGCTTATGTGCTTAATTTTTAGAGATTATAGCATCTCTACTCACAAAAACCTTGCGTGTGGAAGGGTTTGGATCATCCTCTATGCCAAGAAGAAAGAGGGGGTTTGGATCATCATGATTCTTTACGTAGATGATATGTTGCTCACTGGACCAAATGAGAGAAAAATTGCAGGTTTCAAGGCCGAATTATAGTCTATTTTTGATATGTTAGATATGGGATTGCTTCACTATTCTTTGGGGAGCCCATTCACCCGAAACTAGCATATCAAGCATCTTCTATTCTTGCTCATGTTGTATCATTACTTGTTGGTTTTACTCAATGGTTTGTCCAAACATAGAAATATCTATTTATTGCTTCCTTGCTATATTCCTAGGATTTTCTCATTAAGATATTTGGAGGAGGTGAAAAAGCATGGATTGATGAGCATAGTCTTTTTATTTGAGGCAAAATTGAACTCACTGAATGAAAGAACTGAAACAAATGACCCCTCTTACTCACTCAAATGAAAAAATGAGCAAGTCATTTTCAAGAAAAGAAAATTCTATTATTTATGCACTGAAAGAATCCATGAGGTAAAGTACAAGGTACAAATAGCCTTGAAAAGGACTCATAAGTACATCACAAATACAATGGTTGAGTCAATAACCAATTCGATGGGCTATTATGCTAGACCATGTGTGGCAATAAGTGAAAGAAGGTGTGAGTGTCCCATGTATGCATAAAAGCATTTCTCCCTCTTTCCATCAGCTCAGAGTCCTCCTCCAATCCCTCCAATCCCTTGTTAAGAGTATGCATAGACTTTGTCTAGATCCTAGAGAGAGTCTTTGCAATGGGAATGATGAAAGGTCAAATGCATGACTATACCGTGTGGTCCAAATGAACCATGATGCCAACAATTATTTTCCTTTTTGATAGTGTCTCTTAGTCTATCATGTTTGCAAGCTATCTAGTGCAAGATTCCTACTCAAGTGTTGACCAAGGACAAGGAATGAGTGGCTCCTTTGAAAATCTCCATATCCATATGTTGGGCATCTATCCATGACCCAAGCTACTACCCCCTAGCTTGCTATTGTAGTCTTAGCTTTGCCATGAAGAGCATTTGAAGGGCTCTTCTTCACACCCCTTGAGCTTTGTGACAATGGCATATAGAGTGCCTTCATGTCTTCTCTATCTCTCCACATCTCACAACACATGGTATGAGAGTTATGCCATAATTGAGCAAGGTGCGATTGCCAAAAAACTCCTATGGCTGGAAGCCATAGAAGAGAGAGATCTTACTAGGTCTAAAGCTATCATTCAATTTTCTCCAAGGATTTTTCAAGGTGCTAAGATGCCCTCTATGTGCCAGTGTTGAGTGTTTGTTGGCTCTTCTTTGAACTTGTTCATCTGTATTATCCTCCCCACTTGGTGACGTAGCCAAACAAGGTTGCATTGAAGGTTTATCAAGGAATGAATCTCTCCAAGCTCATTCTTTTGGATCTTCTTGTAATATTTGTAGGGACCTTCTCTAGTAGGCTAGTGTCTCCATTCCTCCATCGAGGGAGTAGTGAAGTGCGGGTATTGGTTCTATAGGATTAGTTGACCAACTGATAGGGAAACCTTCACAAGGGCCCTTGTTGAATTGGTGGGCTAGGAGTGGGGAGAACACATCTTTGGTACATGAGAGGTGGTTTGCTACTAGTCCTGCTACTAGTCCATCATGGTCTTGTGCTTGACCATTCTAGGGTTTGTCTCTGGCGTTTTGGACCACAGGTGTGTTGAAAAAGGTGGAGAAGGTGGGTCTACTCTATGGCAGTCGGGGAAGAGGGGGTTGCCTAGGCACCTGGCAGAGTGAGGTAGCATATGTGTGCTATGTGTTTGAAGAGGTAGTAGGGGTTTGGCCTTTGGGCTCTTGAAATGCCTTTGAGGCCACCTTGCTGTCCTACCCAACAAATAGGTGATAGAACTCATGCTCTTAACTTGGCCAAGAATGTCCTTTTATTCCTCCCCACTAGGGGGTGAAAGATTTTTGTGTTTGCCATGTGTGTAGGTCCCTCATGCCTCCACATCTTGGAGGGGAGCATGTGTTTCCCAACATTCCTCATTGTACTAGCTATTTTGTGGGACATTCTTGCTTGGAGTGGTGAGAGAGAGGAGGGACCATGGTGAGTATGAGGGAAATATAGGTGGTCTAACTAGGGCCTAGGCACTTGTCATCTGTCCGATAAAATGATATGTGGGGAATGGTTGAGGATATCTCCATGGTGGGCTCGACTCCTACCGGCAGGTGATGCTGAAATGGAGGTAGGCATGGCCTACAGCTATTGCGATTGGGGATGGGGAGATGGTGAAGGTATATCCAAGATGAGAGGTCTTGATCCTAATAGGTAATCCACTATGCTTGCTCCAAACCTTTGTGTAGGTCTTGTAGATGTACCTTCTCTCGACCATTTAGATGCATGCTTATGTGGAAAGCATGTGAGAGCATTTGATCTTGGCCATCTAGCAAGGCCATTAAAATTTGCTAGTCCATATGCACCTCCATGTCCAAGAGATAGTCTCCATAGTTTGTACACTCTGCGGTGTTTTGTGATGTCTTGATAAGTACCATCTCCTCTGATCCTGAAGAACGGTACATGTCTCTGTGATCAGTGTGTATTAAAATCCTCAGCTAATAGATTCCCCTATGCTGGAGTAATGCACGATGTCCTCATGTAGTGATAAATAGGGTGACTCGTCCCCTATGTAGTGTATGTAGAGCTTGTAGGGGCAAAGTAGCATATTGCAATGTATATGTCACGTGGACTAATTGTATGTATCAAGACGCACATGAAGTGAGCCTCCTCATCTCTCCTCATGAGTTGCACAATGTGCTGCAGCTCCTCACTATAAAGAACTTCGACCTCTCTTGGCACTCTGGTCATACCTCACGATCATGTTGGAGGACAAGTTGTCTCCATCTATACAATCTCACCTCTAGTATGTGTATGCATGGGCTCTTGTGTGTTTCTATGTACAAGATGACATCCCTGCTAGTGAAGGTCTCTTGAAATATGACTACATTAGTGCGCATGATTCCAACGTAGTTGCACACTGCAAATCTCAAGTGTGTCTCATAGGCCCACGCCTCGTCATGGGTGTGTCTTTGTGATGATAACTTGCGGTCTTTGTAAATTGCACCCTTGTCCACCTTCCGGGGCTCCATGATCCATGGCATGTTCTCTCGTCAATGGTCCATGATCTTTCCCACTTGAGGGCTTTCCTTTCGGAGAGAAAGCCTCTCCATGTCTCGAAATCAGTAAATTTCAGAATAAGGGGTTGATGGATCATTGCTGAGTTGCCATGCATTTTTGACAATAGAGGTGTTGGGGACCCCTAGTTTCCCACGTAGATTTTTGGCATCATCAAGTGGGTTGTCGTGTTCTTTCCACCTCACTGCGTGGACGTGCAAGTCTCTAACTTTTCTTTTCTCTTCTTCTTCTAGTGTGGCATTTATGAACTTGTTTTTGTTTAGTGGGGCCTTCATCACCACTTCCATCCATTTAAAATTTTTGCTACATCATCTTGAGCCTTCTTTGCAATCGCTTCCCATGTGTTGATCTCCTTCACCATGTGTGTTTTCAGCTCATTAAGTTCTGTTTGCATTTCTTCAGGCATATTCTCCGTGATCTCTCGTTACTCTTATTAAAGAGGTCAAGCTGGTTTTTGTCGGTGATCACCTCATTTTTGAGTTCCTTAATCACAGTGTTTCCCTCCCGAAGACATGACTGAATGTCTTCTTTCCACAAGGTGAAGTGTGCTTTATCTCATGATGAATTCCATTCTTCCCTTCTTGCATCTTTGCAAGCATTTCCTCCTGCATGTGCTGCATTGCTTCATGGCACATGGCTGTCATAAAATTTTTAACATTTTGGAAGTCATGGGCGTGGAACTCGCACACATCCTCGATCACACTTTTTTGTGCATGCGTATCTTTGATTTTGTTGAGGCAGCTTCAAATGGTAGAGTACGTCTTGCTTTTCTTCCCCATGTATGGCTTCCGGATGGTGGTGATGCCTTTTGGATTTTGGGTGATCCTGCCATAATGAGATTCCTGCTTGTTCTCTGCTGGTCGAGAGAGAGAGAGAGAGAGAGAGAGAGAGAGAGAGAGAGAGAGAGAGAGAGAGAGAGAGAGAGAGAGAGAGAGAGAGAGAGAGAGAGAGAGAGAGAGAGAGAGAGAGAGAGAGAGAGAGAGAGAGAGAGAGAGAGAGAGAGAGAGAGAGAGAGAGAGAGAGAGAGAGAGAGAGAGAGAGAGAGAGAGAGAGAGAGAGAGAGAGAGAGAGAGAGAGAGAGAGAGAGAGAGAGAGAGAGAGAGAGAGAGAGAGAGAGAGAGAGAGGGCGGGGAGAAGGCTCGCTATGGCGTCGCCTGATTCTGTCGCTCTACTGACGAGGAGAAGGCTCGCGATGGCGGGGAGAAGGCTCGCGATGGCGTCGCCTGATTCTGTCGCTCTACTGACGGTCGTCTGACCGTCGCGTTTCGTCATTTCGCCCCCCGCGTCAGCCTGCGCCCGTCATCGTCCGTCTGGTTGGCGCCATCGTCCGTCTAGTTGGCGCCCGTTCGTCTGGTTGGCGCCCGTTCGCCTGCCCTGCGCGTAGGGTTTCTGCCCGCGCCCGACCCCTGCCCTGCGCCGTTGCTGCCTCGCCCGTCCTGCAGTCGGACCTGAGCCCTGTTGACCGTCGCCGCCCCTGCCTTCGTTCGTCGCCTGTCCAGACCTGACGTCCTCTGCCCCCCCTGTGGTTCGCCCTCTTGCACGTGCACTGTCAGGGTTGTGCCCTGTCACTCGCGATATTGGGACAGGCTACGCCTGAAGCCGGTGCTCCAGTGCCTGTCCTGTTCTGCCTGAGAAGGCGCGAGAGAGAGAGCGAGAGAAAGAGAGACGTTGCCCTCGCCCGCCAGACTTTTAATGCCTGCAACCTGTCTGTGTGACGTCCTGGCGGGTCGTCCTCAGCTGTGTGCGCAACCAGCTTATAGGGGTGCAGCCTTCTAACGCAGCTGACACTGATCTGCACTGTCAGTCAGTTCTTCTTCGAGAACAGCTCGTCGTACACGATGGCTGGTTTGGATCTGGATTTCATAGACCAAACGGTGGCAGCACTTGGCCCGGACTCTGATGCTGAGGAACCGGAGGATATGGTTCCGTGCCCTGAAGAATTGCCCCCGGGTCCTGACATCCAGCCTGCGGGTAAACGTACCAAGCATTACCCTGGCAGAGATAGGTGTTATTCCGGATCGTTCCTATGCGCAGGTTGCTTCGGATTCTGTGGACTCTCAGGAGGTGGACTGGGAGCATCTGTTGGAATTTGCCAATACTCTGCTTGGTGAATATGTTCAACATAATCAGGAAGCCTTCTCTGACTCTGCTCCAGACGATGTTCTGGAAGCTACCGTCGACCCTAAAACTGTCCTGCGCTCCTTTTCGGTATTTTATGATCGCGCGGTGATACTCTTCTTCACTGGTCGCATCCCGTTGCTTTCCCGTATTCGCCAATGGCTGCAGAGTCTGCTACAAGGGGAATGTGTTGAAGAGATTTTTGTTGGATCCCGCGGTTTTTTTGAGGTCCTCTTGAAAACAGAGACGCACCGTACTGCTCTCCTGTCTAAAGTGCCTTTGTTTTTTGATCGTCGGTTGGTTCATGTGGTTCCCTGGCGCCCGGTGGCAGATTTCCAGCATCTCCTGCAACGTGAATGCCCTGTGTGGGTAGAAGTGGAAAATTGTCCAGCTGTTTATTGGCCGCTATTGAAAGGCTATGGCCGCTGTGGGCACGGTTCTGGTCCCTCCCAGTCTCAGGGCTGTGAATCGCAACCGCTTGTGCATGTTATGGGATACTGCAAGGAAACGGCCTGCGTGGTTACGCCTCAATTGCTCTGGTATGCATCCGTTACACTTTCGTTTGAAATGGGGCAATTTTGCAGGCCATTGCTTTTCCTGTGGACAGTTGGGGCACTTTATGGCTGAATGCCCAGAGCAACAACACGTTTCAGATACGGGTCATGTTGCTCCGCCCATGGAAGATATGGTGTGTGATGCTCCGTCGTTGGATACTATCCACCCGCCCCAAGTTCTGGCCAAAGGCAAACAACAGGTTTCGGGTCTGGATTCCCGTGCCACTGATTGGGTTGAAGTTCGTCCAAAAAAAGGCAACAGGATTGGTGCTGGCATGGAGAGTACTGTGCCTACTACCTCACAAGATTCCATGCGAACCTATATGCGCAGGAAGGAAATGATTTCTTCCGAGCGCTCTGCTCCTGCTATGGTTTCTTCAGCTCCCCGTCATCAGCCCGCCAAGAAAATGTATTCGGATCGCCTAAAGGGTCCACCTGCCCAGCTGGCTTTTGATACAAGAGGCAACGTTATTACTCCATGGCACGCAGATCTGTCGTCTACTTCCAAATCTAGTCCTCAAAACTCTTTTGCGGTGTTGGCAGATTTCTTGGATGAGGGAGTCCTGGATATTCTCGCCGACAAAGTCAAATCGAGGCAAGCGGTGCCTCGTACCTGATTGTGTTTTGTATACACATGAAAATAGCCACGTGGAATGTGCGAGGAATTTGTTCTCGCCACAAGCAACATGCCATGTGGACTGCATTGTATGAGAATCAGTGGGATGTCTTGTGTGCTGTTGAGCACAAGAGTCACAGTGATGCTGGTAAAGTTGTGGATTGTCATGGCTTTCGTTTGTTCTATGCAGGAACACAGGCCATGCATTACTCGGGTGTGCTCATGATTGTGCATGCCAAATATCAGCCTGTTCTTGTCAAAAATGATGTTCATGGCCGCTTTCTGGTGGTTGAAATCTTATTCGAAGGGGAAATCCTATGGTTACTTGGCCTCTATGCTCCGAATGACTCGTTATCTCGCCGGGAGCTTTGGCAGACTTTGCAGACTTCCTTGTCACTTGGCAGACGAGGCTTCTTCATGGGAGATTTCAATATGTGTGTTGATTCTTCCCAGTCTACATCGGAACACTCGGTCATGGATGCGCCGGAAAGTCGTATGTGGCAAGAGTTGGCTCTTGCTGTTCTTAAGCAAGATCTTTGGTCCTGGCTACACCCGTCTTCTTCCGGCTTTACTTTCCATTCGGCCCAGTATGTCACAACATGGTCGTGGTTGGACCGTATATATATCATGCAGAATGATGATTTTCTGCCTGAGATGCTCGAAATAAAAGTGTTGCAGCAATATGTCTTGTCGGACCATTTCCCGCTGCAGTTTGAGTTGCTTGCACAACCCATTGCCCCTTTCAAGCAATTTCTGGAGAGACTCCCTTTGCGTTTCAACTCGTCCTACTTAAAGCATACAATTTTCCAGGGCTATATGCAGCAATTGCTTGACAGATTCCTCTTGGACTTTTCCTCTCAGGGCACTGCGTCATTCGAAAGATTGCTCTCTAATGTGCAGCGGGTTGCTCGGCAATATGGGATCTATCATGCTTCTCTTTGTCGGCGCCGTCAACAGGCAGCGGAGGACCTGCTGGTTTTGGTTCGCTCCCTGCTGGTGGACACTCCGGATGATGCATTTCTGCTTGCACTGGCCATGCGGGTGGCCGATCTTCTTAAAGAATTCCAGTTGAAATCGTATCAGCAGGCCAAATTGCAACATCTGACAGAGACTTTGCAAGATAGTGCATGTCAGACCCATAAGTTCTTTCGAGCTCTCCATGCCTCTCCTGCTCGAGAGAATATGACCAGACTCGAGGATGCACAAGGCCACCTTATCCTGGATCCACAGACTATTGTGCATATGTGCAGGAATTATTTCCGTGACCTTCTCGGTTCCGCTTCTCCTCCTTCCGCCCAAATTACTCAGGCCCGTTCGGTTTTTTATGACCTGGTCCGCAATCACCTTCCGCAGGACATGCAAGCTACTCTGGAGTCAGATATTGGTGAAGCAGAGGTTATGGATGTCTTGTTACACTTGCCCAAAGATAAAAGCCCGGGTTGGGATGGTCTCACCAATGAGTTCTTTGAAGCTTTCGCTACCCAACTGGCGAAACCATTGCAGGCTTTGTTTCAGCAGGTGTGGGAAACGGGGATCATGCCTCCCTCATGGAAACAAGGACTTATTAAATTGCTTCCAAAAGTTCCTTCGCCATCTAAGTTGACACAGTGGCGCCCCATTTCTTTGATGGGTTCAATGTACAAAATCTTTTCCAAAGTAATGGCGAATCGGCTCCATAAGCATCTCCCTGCCCTTGTGCACCCTCTCCAGTATGGTTTCATTAAGGGCCGAAATCTTCTACACAATGTTTTGAATGCCCAATTGGCCATTGATTATGCCCGGCATTCTAATCAGGAGATGGTACTGATTCAATTGGACCTGGAAAAGGCTTTTGACTATCTGGATTGGTCTTTCGTTGCTGACCTTATGTCTGCTATGGGCTTTGGTGCTCGGATGTCTCGTCTGATCTACACCATTAGCGCTGCGGCGTCTTCGCGAGTCATGCTGAACGGAGGTGTTACTGAGCCATTTTTCCTTGCCCGTTCTGTCCGACAGGGGTGCCCTTTGAGCCCTTTATTCTTTGCCCTTGCGACACATCCAGTTCTTTCCATGTTATCACATATAGCCGCCTCCTCCCAGTTGGCCGGACTGTCGCTTCCTACAGGACAACACTTCATTAGCCAATCCCTGGCGGATGATACTTTTATGATTTTGCGTGCGGACAAGGATAACCTTCGAAAAGCATTGGATGTTGGGGGTCTCTTTGGTCAGGCGTCAGGCCTTCGTATCAATGCGCTCAAATCAGCCATTCTAAGTTGCACGGAGTCGGATTTGCAGTCCTTGGACTAGCAGGGTCTGGTTGTTCCTCGAGGTTCCATTGTCAGGCATCTTGGATACCCTTTGGGTGTTGATGTTCCCCCAAAGCAGCTTCTGCAGTGGATTTCTCAGAAAATGGTGGCCAAGTTTATGTATTGGAAGTCTCAGGCCTGGCCTTTTCATGTCCGCCTCAAAGTAGCCCAGATCATTATGTTGCCAATGCTCACATATTTCTTGCCATTGTTGCCCTGGCCTCCTACGACTCTGAATGCTCTCACTCAGTCTATTCGCTTCATGCTATGGAAGAGGGATTCATTGCATGCAGGTATTTCCTGGATCTCCTGGTCGCATGCATGCACCCCCAAACGCATGGGTGGCGGAGCTATTTTAGATGCCCAAACTCACATGCAGGCACTTCGTTGGTCCCTTTTCCGCGCCATGTGCTCGGATGATCATCATCCGTGGGTCGCTATCGCCCGTTATTTCCTCGAGGGCCATGGGCTTCGGCATGGCAATACCCAACTCCGGAGTTCTTGGTGGCACATTCTGAATGCTGATTCGCGGTTTTCCAGTTCTTCTTTATCGCTGCTCACTCATTTGGTGTCTTCCTGGAAACACGTCCTTCAAAAGGCTCAGTGGCACCCACCGGAGGATCGCTTGGCTGCTAACTCTTTTCAATTGGAATTACTGGCAGTCTCGCGTTTACTTTCGTGGGAAGGTAAACATGAGCTTAGACCGCAATTCAACCGAATGGCACGTTTGGGCTTGTCTTCAGTTGCGGATGCCACCCTTGCCAGTCGCAATGTGCTTATATTGTTTCGTACTGCTAGACGGCTTTTCAGGATCCCTCGTGGATATAGGCCTTTATGGGAACAGCTTTTGACGGTGATCCAGAGCAGACAACCCTTTCCTGCTCTTGCTTCGGATCATCCCTGGCAGGATTGGGACCTACAAGGACGGCTGCATTTGAGCAAAGCTTCCGCTAACCAAGTGTATCATCTTCTGATAAAAGATAATCAATGGCTAGTTACTAAAGCGAATGCTTTATGGGGATTGCGCAAATCCCGGTCATGGTGGCGGGCAACTGCGATGGAGGGCTGGGTCAACAAGACACCCTTTAAATACAAAGTCTTTCTTTGGAGAGTGATGATTGGGGGTCTTCCGCTTGCTTCGGCTCTCTCCAAGCGACGAATCTCCAATGGCACCTGTTTCTTTTGCACCACTACTATGGAATCCGCCCGACACCGATTTATTTCTTGCCCCGTCACTAAGAAAGTCTAGTTATTTTTGTCGGCCGTTTGGCGAGGGGTGGTTGGTATCACACTGCGCCCCTTTGATTGGGTTTTGGCCCAGCCCAAATACCCTACTCCCGCACAGCCACATATGAAGCTCATGTATCACTTTCTTCGATACTGGGGCTGTTGGCATAACTGGACCATTCGGAATGCTTTTCTGTTTGACTCCGCCCATAATGTTCAGCGGCATATTGTAAGGCTTAAGGGCCTCTTGTATTGGCAGTTAGCTCTTCTCCATCGTTCTGACTTGCTCTCAACGGAGGACTTCCGTCCTTGGCATATGGCAATTTCCTCCGCATCCTTGCCATGAAATTGTAACTTGTAGTACTTAGCACCTCCTTACATGATGGCTTGGATTGTCATCATGTTCTTGTAATCAAGTAATCTTGTATTTTTTTCGTAATTAATACAATTACCTTTTACGAAAAAAAAAAGAGAGAGAGAGGGAGACTATGCAGTGGTGCTTCTGGAATACAAAGATATGTTGTTCATCTGGGAGGTCTTCTTCATTGGTAGCTTGACATCATTTAGATAGCAGATGTCCTCTGTAGACATGATTTGCTTCCTTGGCATACAGTGGTTTCTTCAGTCTCCTTGTCAATCATGTAGACTGCTTGAAATGGTTTCTTCGGTCTCCTTGTCAGTCATATAGACTGTTTGTAATTGCTATTGTACATCTGAACTAATACAATTGACTTTCACGAAAGAAAAAGAGATGCTATGCAGTGGTAACTTCTTAACACTTAGGCTGTTGTGCACCATGCCGTCATGTTTATGTTCTGAGACTGTTTTAGTTTATGGTGTCATCATACCTGGTTATTTGTGTTATTCTCTGTTAAAATGTTTTTGCCTATTTCTTTGGGAAGCTTTTACTTGGATTATCGGAGCAGTTTACTCTAAGTATCCGGGTGAACTAGCTTTAATTAAGAAAACTAGATAGTCTTGATGTAGGACCTCACGAAAGGGTTTGTAGACATGATGTGGCCACAACATTTTCCAAGGAGCTACAAGGCAAGATATCAACCTTGTCCAGATTGTGTCAAACTTATTTTTGCTCAGACAATGTAGCTCAAGTGTTAAGAAATACGAATCTAGAGCTAGATTGGCTATGGTGGATGCAAGTCATAAACACGATGCATGATTGGAATGAGAGATTGTAACTCAAGCGAATTAGGTTTCAAGATTGATTAGCTTGGACTCATAAACATAGTCTTGAGTTGACACAAAAGAGAAGTACTATATATTGCATTGAAATGAGAGCCAAGTACATGTTTTTATAGCCTTTGGATAGTTTCACTTTTCTCGTTGTGCTTATGGGATTCTGAGCTTTTCTCCTGGAGCATACATCATTTGTTCTCCTTTCCAACCACCCCCCTCAAATAACGAGTTCTTACACTTGCTGGCTTTTGCCCTCTCTACATGAATACATGGCCTAAGAGACTAGCTCATAGACAGTCTAGTCAAGTTAAAGCTTGAAACTTTACATCTTTGGCAAGGGTTTTTACAAAGCAATATCCACACTATGGGAGATACAATGGAAAATTCTTTAGAACAATCTATTTGAGTTGTTCTCGGTAGTGGAAGCATCTTTTTCATCTTCTTCATTCATGAACTAATTTTGATGGTTGTCATTTTGCACCTGTTGTGCTCTTTTACGGTGGAAACATTCACTGGCTATGTGGCCAGTTTTACCATAATGACATGTCATCCGATCTTTGTTGTCGGTGTTAAATCCTCGGCCTTTGTCTTTTGCTCTATAAGCTCCTTTAGTGTACAAGAGATTATCTCTAGGTGTTGAGACAACTCCCTTTGCATCCTTGTTTTTATGTTTGTTTTCTTCATCTAGTAGAGAGTGCTCATCCAGTAGAAAGTGCTCAATGTCCTCAAGTGAGAGATTTGGAAGATTACTTAAGATAGATACAAGGTTCTCATATGGCTCTTGATTTACACTTGCTAGTAATACCTCCATGGCTTCATCTTCATCAATGTTCTTCTTTAGAATGGCAAGTTGAGTTTTTAGGCTTTTAAACTTATTAATGTGCATGGTCATAGAAGAACTATCTTTTACATTCAGTTTTTGTAGAATTGCATGAGTAGTTTTAATTTGGAGTTTTTAGCTTGTGTCCCAAAGATTTTATTAAGTTCATCCCACGTAGCTTTGGCATACTTGATGCTAGAGATATGATGCAATACATCATCGGTCAATCCCTAGGCAATGATGTCTAGAGCCTTGTTGTTCATTCTGTTCCATTCTTTTGTCTTTGGTTGAACTTTGTCAAAGGTCTTGCCTTCTGCATCTTCTTTCCCACCATCTACATCTCTTGCACCATCTTCAAATAGATTCCATAGGTTTTTGCGCATGAGATGATACATGGTCTTCTCTTTCCATGCATGAGAATATTTACCATTAAATTTGACTATTTATTGAAGATCCGTCCTTTTTAGATAAGGAGGTATTACGGTGAGTTTATGGTACACTCCGGTAGTGTCTATCCGTTTACAATAAAATTGAGAGTTTACAAAGGTTAAATCAATGGAGCATTCCGCACACAATAGCTTTCCACAAGAATGTGAATCGCTTTTGGGATCAAGATTGGTTATATCCAATTTGCAAGGAGGAAGAGAGAATTTAATTGGCAATGTGAACAAGGTTTTGAGTGTGAGGGAGAGGGTGTGAATGGGGTTTAAGCTGAACTCAATTGAGAAGGGAGTAAGCGTGAAAGAAGCTTGTGTGAAGAAAACTGCTAGGGTTTGCACTGAGGACACATAGAGTGTATGACCAGGACAGAAACACAAAGAGACAGACGTAGACACAGAGAGCAAAACTCAAACCCTAAATGCAAAACTCAAAACTCAAACACAGAAACTCAAACACAAACAAAAGAAGGGTCAGAGAGAACACAACTCTGAAGTGAATGAATGTTGTAAATGAATGTAAGAGTATATAATGTGCTCAAGGGTAGAGCAATGTTGGAGTGCGATGTCCGCCGGAGACGGATCCCGAGTCTGTGACCACCAGTCGGAGTGTGAAGAGAGAGGAAATTGCAAAACGATGGTACTAGAGGCTGCTGGAGAACCAAACGCAAGCAGTAGAAGATGCAGAGGGCAGAGGGCAGCCCCAGAAAGCTTGAAATGCAGCAGACAAAGTGTTGCTTGATGGAGGAGAGCATCAACCAGCAATCGCCTGGCAGTGGACGACCAAAACGCAGGGTACTGAAGGTAGCCTGATGGAGGAGAAGGGCTGCCTATTGTCGCCAACAGCTAGAAGCTGCAAATGCAGAGAGCACATGAGGGTGGAGGTGCTAGCGATGAGGAATAGGGCCAAACGCAGGAGGAGGGATGGCAAGAGACGGTGGGCGACAGTTGGAAGAAGGCACCAGGGCATTGCCAGGCTGGAGGGAGAGGTGGAAGCAATCGCGAAGGCTGGACAGCCACGTGGAGGTAGATTGATGGCTGAAATCTGCACTGGAGAGTGTGAAACCTGCACAAACAGAATAAGGCATAATGGGGGCAGCCTGTCTATTTATAGATGTGGAAGGGTGCCCCAAAAATTAGGGTTTTTGGGAGACTCTCTCGGACCGCTCCCCTTTTTAGGGTTTTTCATTAATTAAGTGTGTTTTGGGGCTGTTTATGAATGCTAATCAGCTGAGAAGTGTGTTTTAGCTCAACAACTTGAATGAAAGGCTCAATCAGATAAGACTTTACCTTAGCTTTGGTAAAGAAAAGCTTTTAAATCTTTTCATGAGCTGAGAGGCATGAACCTGGCGGCGCAAATTTCTACATCTCTTGGTATGAACTCGTTGTACTTGATCCGTGCAGGGACGTTCTCTTGCTAGCACACGATGGATTTGTGGAGGCTACACAAGCTGCTCAAACTCTCTTTCTTTGTCTTTGTCTTTGTGTGACAGAAACAGAAGCACCCCCTTGCTTAGCATCTCCAATAGGAGCTTTGAACCAAGCTTCTTGACCGAACTAGAAATAACCACATGTAGCTCGGGAGATTGAGATGGGGCGTAGATGGTTTGATGAGTTGAGTAGAGAAGAGGATAAGAGAGGGAATGGTTGAGAGAGTATGCCCACTAGCTTTCTAGCTCAGCCGGCTTTGATACCATGTTAAGAAACACGAATCTAGAGCTAGATTGGCTATGGTGGGTGCAAGTCATAAACACGATACATGATTGAAATGAGAGATTGTAGCTCAAGTGAGTTAGGTTCCAAGATTGATTAGCTTGGACTCACTAAACATAGTCTTGAGTTGGCACAAAAGAGAAGTACTATACATTGCATTGAAATGAGAGCCAAGTACATGTTTTTATAGCCTTTGGGTAGTTCCACTTTCCTCACTATGCTTATGGGATTCTGAGCCTTTCTTCTAGAGCATACATCATTTGTTCTATCTTCCAACATGAAGGGGTAGATGTTTGACCACATGAGATCCAGAAGCTAGAGGCAAGGTGCCAACCTGGTCCAGAATGTTTCAGAAGTACTTTTGCTCAGAAGCTGGAGCTGAGGGTGCAATTCTCTGACTGAATTTGTGTTCTGGGAACTTGAGCTAGGGATACTTTCATTGATGTAGTTCTCAAGGCTGCACATATTTGCCGAGGTGGCATATGATTTTGCTGCAAGTTTTCTTTCTTCTGTTGTATCAACCTAGTGTTGGCTATTAGAAACTTAAGTGATAATGGTAATACAGTAGAAAGCTGTGTCCATGAAGTTATTTCCCTTGATCATGGCTCATGTAAGTGCTGGATGACTGTATGTACAGGTCATGAAACATATCTTGTTGGAGGTAGTGTCAGAGATATGCTACTGAAGCAAGTTCCCAAGGACTTTGATGTGCTTACAACAGCTGGGCTGAACCAAGTAAACCTGTGTTGCCTGTGCCTTGCAAACAAGTCTCTTTTTTTTTGCCTCTGCATGACCTAGTGTTCCTGTTTGGGGCTTCTTGCTTACAGGTTAAAAAAGGATTTCCTCGTGCCATTATTGTAGGGAGACGCTTTCCAATCTGTCATGTCCCTGTTCAAAACAAGATTATTGAGGTATGATCTTATGAGTTTCAACATATATCTGGCTTTGGTGTGCCATTGACTGTATTTATTATTATTATTATTATTATTTTTTTTTTGGTAATAAAGCTGGGCAGAAAAGAAACAACATCGAAATGGCAACTTGTGGAGATTTTATTCTATCCTGTATACGCGTGAGTTGGTAGGAGTTGGCTGTTTGTTTTTGTTTGGTCTGAAATTCTTGGCTGAGGATTGTGTATGCCTCAGAGTAGATAAAGGGATGAAGCTGTTGATTATTAGTGCATAGGTGTGTAGCAGTTGGTACTTGGCTTGGTTATGGCGGGGACTGTGTCCCTTGTCTTAGATGTGGGGAGCTAGAGGAGCACGATATACACTGCATTTGGGATTGCCCTAGGGCTGAGGAGTTATGGAGGAGAGCCCTTAGGATGGTGTTTCATTGCACAGTAGAGTCTATGGTTGTAACTGGAGGGACAGTTGTACCGGTCATGGATAGAGGCCCAGCCTGTGTATATGAGGATGTACAGGGAAGTCATGCCTATCTTGTCTGGGGGCAGTTCTGGAGGAGGCCACACCACATTTGTCACAGATACTACGGACTCAAGGGCATTGTCACTGATGGGGGTGCATAGCTAACATCATGCTTGGTATATTTGGATTCCTAGATGTGGCCATGCTGTAGATCTATTGTACATCCACTGCAGCCACTTTTTTCAAGATTTGGACAGGGATTGTCCATATTTTGCGTGGGAGATGGGAGAAAATACACGGTGGTTTGAAGACTATTTGGAGGAGAGATGCTTTTCTCAAGACTTTGAATTATGGCACTTTCTTTTATTGTCAGGCACACATGATGGCACTATAGACCTATTGGATTGTTATTCACTCAGTCCTTGTAATAGAGTACCCTTTTCTGTTTACTTTTTGTTCTGGAAGTCCCTTATAGGGGTGTAGTTGTACTTTGCTTTGGGATACTTTGCCCTGATGAGATTTATTAATAGAATCATTCATTTTTTTGAGAAAGAAATTTGCTGGCTGTCACTATGAAAGGCTTTTTGAAGATCTACAACTGAAGATAACTGCTTCTAGGATGTTTAGCAACTAGAACTTCTCAAAATATAGACCTTCCTACTGGATAATCTTTTAGCTCTGCAGAGCATTTCAGCAGAAACAACTTACACTGCAGGGAATGGAACGTTTTGAAAATTAGTTTGAGCAGTCCTAGGCTTCAGCACACTCCCTCGAGTTAAATAACAGTGGACCTCAAGGCCCTGCTTAGTATCCATGAGTATATGATGAAGCTACACCTGTCAGTGCAGGACTATTTTCTCTATATGGAACACACAGCATATTCCCCCTTTAAAGCTTCACAAAGAAGTGTTAACTTTATTTGATCGTTGTGCTGAGTATTCTTATTGAAAGTGTACTGATAATCTATTGTTAATTACTAATGTTGTTTGATTGCTCTTGGACAAAAACTTCAGAATGGTTCATATTGTTTGAACATATCATTTTGTCTATGCACCTGCCCCCTGGAGGAGGGGTAGGCAGGGGTGTGCTAGTAACTGAAGAATGCTATTTTACTGAAAAAGGAAAAAGGATTTAAATTTATATCTGCACCCCATCCATTTGACTCTTAAGTGTTGGTCTGGATGTTTAAATGGTATTTGCTACGATTAACAAGTAATATTTACTGTAACATTATGCCTTTCGTTTTGATATGAAGGTTTCTAGTTTTAACAAGGTATTGGACATGCCTTTTTCGTATGCCAACAAAGTGAAGAGCTCAACGGGACCTAACTGCTATGATGTTGCACGGTGGAAAAATAGTATGAAGCGAGATTTTACAATTAATGGGTAAACTTGATTGAACTCTAAACTTTTATCTGATGTCTTTGGGGAACTGTTAATAACTTAAATGTTTTTTTACTGGATCCTGGTGACTCTAGCTAATGTGTTTTACATTTAGGCTTTTCTATGATCCTTTCAAGAAAACAGTGTATGATTATCTAGGCGGCATTGAAGACTTGAACAAAAGGAAGGTATGGGATCTTTATTGTAATAAAAAATTGTGCATTTGCATTTCTAACAGTAATTACCCAACCTTGTGTTATCATTCTATAAAAATTTTGGATGACGGGGTACTTGAAGCATTAGCATCTAAGGTGAAATAGAGGCAAGATCTGCCTCAGAATTAAGCTTCTTTGGTCTGTACCTGGGGATCACCACTTGTCCATGCTGTTTACTCTCTAGCAAGCAACATGATATGTGACGTGTCTTGCACGAAAATGCATGGGACGTATTGTGTGTGGTGGAGCACAAAAATCATAAAGCAGAAGACAGGATTGTTCATGGTGATGGGTATGGACTATTTTATGTTGGGGGCTCTGTGATGCAGTATTCTAGTGTCCATATGATTGTTCATGAAAGATTTCAGCCTGTTTTTGATGTGCATGGTTGCTTTGTGGTTTGAGATTATGGATGATGATTAGCATTTATAGCTGGTTAGAGTCTATGCTCCTAATGATGCCTTGCATTACCGAGCCTTATGGGAATGCCTTTGGGCTGCTCTCTCTCTTGGGAGGGCAGGTTTGCTAATGGGTGACTTTAATATGTGTGTGGATACATTGCAATCCACTTTCTCTGATGGATGCTCCAAAAGCCCCAGATTGGAATGATTTGAGTTGGACATAAAAGGTATCTGTGGTCTTGGCTATGTGCATCAGATTTTGGATACACCTTCCACTGGTCACAACATAATGAGACATGGAGTCATTTAGATTGTATCTATGGCACGCATGATGTTTTTCTGCACGAGATTTTGGACATTACTGTTTTGCAGCATTACGTTTTATGAGATCTTTTCCCTCTGCAATTTGACATGCTCAGACAACCCACCTTCCCACCATTTTTGAGTAACCTACATTTGCGCTTTAATTCCTCTTTCTATGTCACGAAGTTTTCAATGGATACATGGTGCAACTGCTTGAGCAATGCTTCTTCTCAAGTTATGCTGAATGGCGATGTCATTGAAGCTGTTTCTCTTCCACGATCAGTCAGATAAGGCTGTCCACATAGTCCCCTCTTTTGCCCTAGCTACCCACTTAGTTCTTATGATGTTATCTCCCCTTGCCTAAACATGTCCTTGGGTTCTTCTATAGCATTTGTGGCATAGGTGGTGTGCGCCTTCAAAGTCTTCAATGGGCTTTTGAGTACACTCAGTTGCTAGGTGTCCTACTTAATGGCACTTTCCAGACCATGTGTTAAATCAAAGGGCTTCTCTGGAAACTCCTGTAGCATTTGTGGCACTGGTGGTATTCACCTTCAGCTTCTTCACCTCCTTTGTTAGCATATCCATTAACTCCTTGATGCTTGATACTAAATTGGACAAGTAATCCTTCAAACTTTCACCTCCTATTGCATTTGCAATGGAGTTTTGAGTGTCTCTATTATCATCGCATAAGCAAGCTAAGTTGCTATTTTAGAGGCTCCATTCAAGGTGGGGCAGTTTTGGATGTTGAGACCCATATGGTAGCCCTTCGTTGGTCTCTTTTTCAGATAATATGTGTTGGTCAACAATTGTAGATTGTTATTGCTTGTTTCTCTCTTGAGGATCGGGGTCTTTGGTATGGTAATACGAAGATTCTGGCTTCATGGTGGCAGGTGGCATGAACTTAATGATGAAGGCTCAGTTCTTTGCATCTGCTTTAGTTCCTCCAAACCATTTGGTGTGCTCGTGGAAAGTGGTGCTTTGCAAGGTCCAATGGCATTTGGTAGAAGATCAATTGGCTGCTAGTTCATTGTAAATGGAAATTCTAGGGGTGTCTTGTCTGCTTTCTTGGGAGGACAAATCAGAGGAAAGACCTAAGTTTAATTGCATGGCTCGTCTTGGATTGGTCTAGATGGCAAATGCCATTGTTTTGCCTCAAGGCACATTGTGTCTTTTTGCACTATCGGATGAGTGTTTTGGGTAGATGGCTACCATGATTTGTGGGGCGAGTTCTCGACTTCTACAAGACTGCCAACCCTTTCTTGTCCTAGATTTATCATCTTCCGTTAATCAGATTTATCATCTTCGGATTGGGACATTGCAAGGTGTTCGAGTGTGCAACCATCTTTGGTTAATCAGATTTATCATCTCATGATTAGAGATCATTTGTGGTTGACCATTAAAGCCAATACACTTTGGGGATGGATTAAATCTAAAGCCTGGTGGAAGTTGATAATGATGGAGGAATGGATCAAGACGCCACTCAAATGTAGGGTATTCATTTGGAAACTGTTGGTGGATGGTCTAACCCTTGCATCGGGTTTTCACCGGGGGTATTTCCAATGGGACTTGTTTCTTTTTTACCACTGCAATTGAGTCTTCTCGTTTTAGTGGGAAAAATCTCGCCCTTCCTTCTGACATTTGGCATGTTGTGATGGGGAGTAGAATGCATCCTTTTGATTGGGTCTTTGGCAAGGTTAAAGATCATGGTCTGGTGCAACCTTATATAAAGATCTTGTTTCACTTCCTCAAATTTTTGGGGTTTTAAGCATAGTTGGATCACTTAGAATGGGTTCATTTTTGATGCCGCTTGGGGCATCCAACGTCGTGTTGTGAAGCTTAAGCGACGTCTTTAGTGGCAGCCTGATCTTATTCAATGTGCTGATATCTTGACCAGAGATGATTTAGTATCTTGGCATTTGGGGGTCTCTTTAGTGACATGACCTTGACTTTTGTACTTTTTTTAATGCTCTTTTAGTCATTTGATATAATATAATCACTCATTACGAGAGAGAGAGAGAGAGAGAGAGAGAGAGAGAGAGAGAGAGAGAGAGAGAGAGAGAGAGAGAGAGAGAGAGAGAGAGAGAGAGAGAGAGAGAGAGAGAGAGAGAGAGAGAGAGAGAGAGAGAGAGAGAGAGAGAGAGAGAGAGAGAGAGAGAGAGAGACGTCTTCCCTGTCCGACTCGTCGAATCCTGCCCTTGCCTTCTAGAGGTCCTTTTTCTGTCCTGCGCGCACTTTGTCCCAGCACCCCCGGGTATCATCATCGACTTGATCTGCATCCTGACATTCCTCTGGCACACTGCCCTGTGTCTGACTCCGAGGATCTGTCTGTGACGGCCTACTCTAATCCCAGAACGAGACAGATTGTGTTAAAGTCTGTACAAACAGTACTGCAGAATATAGATTTGTGTAGAGGACCTAAGGTACAACGACCTGCACACAGAGAGAGAGAGCGCCCTGTAAATAGCTTCGGATCTCGGGTTAAAGTGGTGATACAATATGGCTGGTCTGGACTTGGCCTTTATTGACCAAACGGTGGCAGCTCTTGGTCCGGATTCTGAAACAGAGGAACCAGAGGATATGGTTCCTTGCACAGAGGAGATGCCACCTGGTCCTGACTTCCAGCCTGCGGGCAAACGCACCAAGCATACTTCAGAAGACATAATGGATCATCAGAAACGTTCTTGTGCTCAGGTTGCTTCTGATTCTGTGGATTCTCAGGGTGTTGACTGGGAGCATTTGTTGGAGTTTGCCAACACTCTGCTTGGTGATTATGTTCAACATAATCATGAAGCGTTTTCTGGCTCTGAAACTGAAGATGTTCTGGAAGCCACTGTGGATCCTAAAAATGTGTTGCGCTCATTCTCAGTGTTTTATGAACGTGCGGTTATACTCTTCTTCACTGGTAGGATCCCAGTGCTTTCCTATATTCGTCAGTGGCTGCAAAGTCTACTACAAGGGGAGTGTGTTGAAGAGATTTTTGTTGGGCCCGGAGGCTTTTATGAGGTGCTGTTGAAATCCGAGCAGCATCGTACCAATTTGCTGACTAAACTGCCATTGTTCTTTGATCACCGTTTGGTCCATGTTGTGTCATGGCGCCCAATGGCAGATTTTCAGCGTTTGCTTCAACACGCGAATGCTCGGTGTGGGTTGAAGTTGAATCCGGCTGTCTACTGGCCACTGTTAAAGGATGCCATGGCCGTTTTGGGCAGTGTTTTGGTTCCTCCGAGCCTAAGGGCCACGAATCGTAACTGTTTGTGTATGGTATGGGCACTGCTCAGAAAAGGCCTGCTTAGTTACGTCTTAATTGCTTTGGTATGCATCCTTTGCACTTTCGTTTGAAATGGGGTAACTTTGCAGGACATTGTTTGTCGTGTGGAAAATTGGGGCATTTTATGGCCGAATGTCCAGCGAAGCAATCGACTTCAGATGCTGAGCATGTTTTGCCTTCCATGGAAGATATGGTGCTTGATGCTCCGTCTCGCAGGATGCGACCCAGCCACCTAAAGTTTTGGATAAAGGCAAACAACATGATTCGGATTTGGATTCCCGTGACAATGATTGGGTAGATGTACGTGTCAAAAAAGGTAAAAGGTTTGATGTTGGTATGGCGGATACTATGCCTAATGCTTCACCAGATTCCTTGTGTACTTATATGCGCAGGAAAGACATGTCTTCAGAGCACACTGCTCATGCTATGGTCTCTTATGTTCCTCGCAATCAGCCCACTAGGAAAGTATATACGGATGGTCCGAAGGGCCCACCTGCGAAGTTGGCTTTTGATGCTAGAGGTAACGTGATTACCCCATGGGATCGTCGTTATCCCCGTTTCATTCCCAAGACAATGGATACACCGTCTACCTCTAAATCTGCTCGTCGGAACTCTTTTGCCGTGTTAGCTGATTTTCTAGATGAGGGAGTCCTTGACATTCTAGCAGAAAAGGTTAAATCGAGGCAAGCTTTGCCTCGTTCCTGATTTTCTTTTTTGAATACACATGAAGATAGCCACGTGGAATGTGCGAGGCATTTGTTCTCGCAATAAACAACATGCCATGTGGAGTTTATTGCATGAGAATCAGTGGAATGTCTTGTGCGCTGTTGAGCACAAGAGTCACGGTGAAGCAGGAAAAGTTGTGGATTGCCATGGGTTTCGCTTGTTTTATGCAGGAACACATGCCATGCATTATTCGGGTGTGCTTATGATTGTACATGAGAAATATTAGCCTGTTCTTATTAAAAATGATGTACATGGTCGTTTTGTGGTGATTGAAGTTTTATTTGAAGGAGAGATCTTATGGTTACTTGGGCTCTATGCTCCAAATAACCCCTTATCCCACCGGGATCTTTGGAATACTTTGCAGACCTCCTTGTCACTTGGCAGACGGGGTTTTTTGATGGGGGATTTTAATATGTGTGTTGATTCTTCACAGTCCACATCAGGGCATTCGGTGATGGACGCTCCGGAAAGCCGTGTAGAAGAAGGTTCATGCCCTCCTCATGGAAAGAAGGACTTATCAAATTGCTTCCAAAAGTTCCTTCGCCGTCTATGTTGAAACATTGGCGTCCAATTTCTTTGATGGGTTCTATGTATAAAATCTTTTCCGAAGTGATGGCGAATCGGCTCCATTAGCATCTTCCTGCCTTTGTGCATCTTCTTCAATATGGTTTCATTAAGGGCCGAAACATTCTGCATAATGTCTTAAATGTGCAAATGGCTATTGACTATGCAAGGCACTCTAATCAGGAGGTGGTATTGATCCAATTGGACTTGGAAAAGACTTTTGATTATTTAGACTGGTCTTTCATTGCAGAACTTATGTCTACCATGGGCTTTGGTACTCGGATGTCTCGTTTGATCTACACCATTAGTGCTGCGGCTTCTTCGCGAGTTATGCTGAATGGTGGCGTTACCAAGCCATTTGTCCTTGCACGCTTTGTGAGATAGGGTTGCCCTTTGAGTCCTCTCTGTTTTGCCATTGCGACTCATCCGGTTCTTTCGATGTTATCCCATATGGCAGCTTCTAATCAGTTGGCTGGATTGTCTCTTTCTTTTGGACAGCACTTTATTGGTCAATCATTGGCTGATGAAAGCTTTATGATTTTGCGTGCGGATAAGGATAATCTTCGCAAAGCATTAGATGTTTGGACTCTCTTTGGTCAGGCTTCTAGTCTTCATATCAATGCTTTGAAATTAGCCATTCTCAGTTGCATGGAGTCAGATTTGCAGTCATTGGACTGGCAGGGAATGGTTGTTACCCGTGGTTCCATTGTTAGTCATCTTGGGTACCCTTTGGGTGTTGATGTTTGGCCAAAGCAACTACTAGAGTGGATTTCACAGAAACTGGCAGCAAGTTTCTGTATTGGAAGTCACAGGCGTGGCCCTTCCATGTTCGCCTCAAAGTGGCTCAGACAAATTTGTTGCCAATGCTCACATATTTCTTGCCGTTGCTGCCTTGGACTACTACTACATTGAATGCTCTTACTCAGTACATTCGTTTCATGTTATGGAAGAAGGATTCCTTGCATGCAGGCATTCCATGGATTTCTTGGCCGCATGCATGTACCCCCAAACGCATGGGTGGTGGGGCTATTTTGGATGCCGAAACTCATATGCTGGCACTCTGTTGGTCTCTTTTTCGTGCCATATGCTTGGATCATCACCCGTGGGTCTTTATAGCCTGTTATTTTCTTGAGGATCACGGGCTTGTGCATGGTAATACCCAAATTCGGAGCTCCTGGTGGCATGTTCTTAATGTAGACTCTCAGTTTTCTAGTCCTTCATCATCCTTGCTTGCTCATCTGGTATGTTCCTGGAAATTGGTTCTCCAGAAGGCTCAGTGGCATCCTGCAGAGGAACGCTTAGCTACTAACTCTTTTCAATTGGAATTGTTGGAAGCCTCGCGATTACTTTCTTGGGAAGGCAAACATGAGCTCAAACCAAAATTTAACCGCATGGCACGCTTGGGCTTGACTTCAGTTGCAGATGCCACCCTTTCTAGTCGCAATGTGTAGATATCGTTTCGTACAGCCAGGAGGCTTTTGAGGATCCCTCGTGGATTCCGTGATTTATGGGGACAGCTTTTGATGGTGCTCCAGAGCAGAGAACCCTTTCCTGCCCTTGCTTCAGATCGTCCCTGGCAGGACTGGGACCTTGCAGGCCGGCTGAATTTGGAAAAGGCCTCAGCTAACCAGGTGTATCATCTTCTGATTAAAGATCATCAATGGCTGGCTACTAAAGCTAATACAGTATGGCGATTGCGTACATCTCAGTCATGGTGGAAGTTAACTGTGATGGAGGGCTGGTTGAACAAGACACCGTTCAAATGCAAGGTCTTTCTTTGGAGGGTGATGATTGGTGGTCTTTCTCTTGCTTCAGCCCTTTCCCAGCGTCGAATCTCCAACGGCAATTGTTTCTTTTGCACCACCAGTGTGGAATCGGCCCATTATCGATTTATTTCTTGCCCTCTTGCTAAGAAAATCTGGTCACTCTTGTCAGTGGTTTGGCGAGCAGTGGTTGGCTTCTCGCTAAGCCCTTTTGATTGGGTTTTTGTGCGTCCCAAATACCCCACACTGGCACAGTGGCATATGAAGATCTTGTTTTACTTTCTTCGATACTGGGGCTGTTGGCACAATTGGACCATTCGGAATGCTTTTCGTTTTGATTCAGCCTCTAATGTTCAAGGACATATTGCTAGGCTTAAAGGCCTCTTGCATTGGCAGATAGATCTCATTCGATACTCTGACATACTCCCTCGGGAGGACTTACTTCCCTGGCATATGGCAATTTCCTCTGCGTCTTTGCCATGACTTTTGTAACTCTTTTGTTGTTTAGTACTTTATAAATATAACATCCATTACGAGAGAGAGAGAGAGAGAGAGAGAGAGAGAGAGAGAGAGAGGGAGAGAGAGGGTCTAATCTCTTTAGGAAGAGGAGTATGCAAAATACAAATTGTTAGCCAGAGCCGAAGCTTTACATGATAACAACAATCAAACTCATCAATTTTTTGCTCGTCTGCATCAGAAATATGCCCGGGAAAATATTGTGCGCTTAAAGAATGGACAAGGTGATATGGTGACTGATCATTCCTCCATTATTCGGATGATTGTTGACTTTTATAGGGCCTTGTTGTTTCCGCAAGAGATCCTTACAGATGCTGTTCTCTTTGCTCGAACATACATTTGTGGCCTGGTTAGTAATCAGGTCTCACCAGAATGGGTGAATCTAATGGATGCCGATATTTCTGAAGAGGAAGTGGAAAAAGTGTTGTCTCACTTGCCTCGAAGGAAAAGTCCAGGTTGGGATGGGCTTCCTAATGAGCTGTTTTCAGCCAACGTGCAATTGCTTAAGGACCTATTAACTCGATTGTGTCAGCATGTGTGGAACTCGGGTATGATGCCTTTAGATTGGAAGATTGCAATCATCAGGTTGCTGCCCAAAGTTCCCTCTCCGTCCTCTTTGAAACAATGGAGACCCATTTGAGTTATGGGATTGTTATATAAAATCTTCTCCAAGATCATTGCCAACAGATTATAGAAAGTATTTCCGCACCTCATTCATCCACGTCAATACGGTTTCATTAAAGGCCAGAATATAGTGCACAACATTTTGAATGTCCAGCTGGGAATCGATTATGCCAAAACTTCTAGCCAGCAGGTTGTTATGCTTCAACTGGATATTGAGAAGGCATTTGATTATGTCAGTTGGTTATTTTTGCGGCAATTAATGTTTACAATGGGTTTTGGCCCCCGTATGATTTCTCTAGTTGATACCATCAGTCAGGGTGTTGTGGCCCATATTGCTCTTAATGGAGGGATTACAGAGGAAATCGCCTTATCTCGATCTCTTTGGCAAGGCTGTCCACTCAGCCCCTTGCTGTTTGCTTTGGTAACTCACCCGATGCTCTCATTATTGGATAAGTTGGCAGCGCAAGGTGAGATAGTTGGCCTATCTCTTCTTAGCGGTGATCAGCTGGTGGGCCAATCTTTGGCAAATGATTCTTTTATGTTCCTCAAGGCGGATCCTATTAATGTCAATCGAGCATGGTGGCCTGGAATCTTTTTGCTTTGGCATCGGGTCTTCACATTAATACTCAGAAATCCACCCTTCTCTCCTGTACGGAGAATGATCTGCAGGCCTTGGGATGGAATGGAAATGTGATTCCGAGGGGCAATATAACTAGACACCTGGGATATCCTATTGGTGTGGAGGTTGCTCCCCGTGCCTTGTTGGATTGGATGGCATCCCGAATCCATGACAGGCTCATGTACTGGGAATTTCAGGGTTGGCCTCTTCATGTTAGGCTAAAGGTGGCTCAATGCATCATGATCAGCATGATTTTGTTTTTTCTGCCATTGCTGCCTTGGACTAAGAAGTCCCTTTTGGAATTGGTCCAGCCTATCAGATTTATGCTTTGGAAAAAGAAAGGCAATCGTTTGGGGCAAGTGTGGATCTCCTGGCAGCATGTGACCAGTCCGGAAAGGATGGGGGGTGCAGCTTTGTTGCATGTTAATTTGCATATGGCCGCTTTGAGGCTGTCCCTTTTTGCAAAGTCTATGTATTCAGTGTCATCCTTAGTCAGATATTGCCAAATTCTTCATAGAAAAGATTGGCATCTCTCATGGAAGCACGGTTATTCATGCTTCCTGGTGGCATGCACTTAATTCTACGAGGCCCACAAGGTCTCATAGTCTTTTCTCCTTTCTCATTTAATTGCTTCATGGCAGGAGATGCTTCGTTTTGCTGTTTGGCGTCCTCTGGATATTCGTACGGAGGAAAATTTGCTGCAAGGAGAGATACTGGCTTCCTCAAGGTTGTTGGATTGGCCACACAAAGATTTGCAGCGAGATGAGTTTAATCGGATGGCTAGGTTAGGGTTGAAGACAGTCTGTGATGGGGTTATTTCGGGGCAGCCCCGCTTTTATTCTTTTAGGCATATTCGTTAGTACTTTAGGGTGCCTCGTGGATATAGGGACATTTGGATGTCAATACAAGACTGTCTTTAGAGGTTCTCTCCTTTGCTTGCGTTACAGGCATTGCATCACTGGCGTGACTGGAAGTTTGTGCTTCTTGATGACTTTCAGAAAAGGTTAGCGAATCAGATATATCATCAAATGGTGGAAGCTAAAAGATGGGTCATGGGGAAGGTTAATAAGTTCTGGCATCTCAGGGATAGCAAAAAGAAGTGGGGGAACAGATTTATCCATCTTTGGAAGTCTAAGGTTCCGTATCAGGGTAAAGTGTTCATGTGGAGGCTGCTCATTGGGGGTCTTCCAATGGGACAAGTGCTCCATGCCCGAAAGATCTCTGCAGGCCGCTGTGTTTTCTGTACTACATGTGATGAGACATTGCTTCACCTCTTTGTCTCTTGCCCTGTTGCGAGACAGATCTGGAATTTCATTTCCCATGTGTGGTTCTTGGTGTCCTAGCACCGCATACCAGTTCGTTCGTGGATTATGGGAAATATGTCCTCTATGCCCTCTTCATCTTTATATTGTTCCTGCCTATTTCATTTTCTTAGATGGACAGCCTTGTGGCACATATGGCGTACTCGCAATGCCTTTATTTTTGATTCGGCATCGGGCATCCATGGGCATGTGGCCCATGTGCATGGATTGGTCTTATGGCAAATCACTTCTATGATGTCAGCAGACCTGGTCCTTCTGGACATTGCCGCTCCCTGGCTGGCGATTGTTCGCTCTACTCCAGCTGGCCTTTCTGTCTGATTTATTAGAATTGGTTATGTTATAGGTTGTTCTGAGAAGCCTGCTCACATCTTGTAAATTTCTACAGTGAGAGTGGGAGAGTGATTGAGTATGCTGATATGATGGTTTGATGTAATAGCATGTAAGAGATACAGTGAGAATGTTGACATGATGGTCTCATGTAAATATTTACTACTTAATTCAATTATCTTCACAAAAAGAAAGAAAGAAAGAAAGAAAGAAAGAGAGAGAGAGTATATTAACTTCTCTAAAAGGTCAATGTGGCCTATGAGACCAAAGCAATACATACATTGATTGTGTTTCTTATTTGGAACAAGAAAGGATGAAAAACATGCCTATAAGACTGAAAAGTGAAATAGTATGTCATAAAAAGAAAACATGTTGATGATCTAAGAGTAAAAGTAGAAAAAGAAACTCTCCATCAATGAGATGCATCTCTGCATGGCTAGGGTGTCTTGGCATTTGTCTTGTGGTGCTCAATGATGGCTCTAATTTGTTTGTGGTGTGGATATCTAGGCCTTCGTCGAGGTGGACATGGGAGCCTAGAACGGATGGGTTCACTTACTCTATCCAAAGGGACACCTAAAGAAGATGAGGTCCAACGATGATGTACTCTTGTAGGCTGTGTAGCAATAGTAATCGTATGTGCCATACTTGGTTGTGTAGCAGTGACAAAGTCACTGACTGCTCTGTACCTTTGGAGCTCCAAGAGGAAGAAACCCAAGCATCTTTGATCCTTAAATTGCATGATTCGTCTCAAGGGTCCAAAACCCTCTCGAAATAGACAATGGTATCTGCCTCGTATATCATAATATACTGTGCATCGGAAGATGTAGTGTTCCATTGTCTTTGGCTCTCTATCGCATAGTGGGCATATGTGTTCCTCTGTCTGTATGCCCTCCCATCCGCATGTCTCAATCCTTAGGTGGTGGGATGAGGTGCAGATCTGACCAATAATTGTGTGCAATCCATGAGGTAGTTGTGTATCCATGTAATTGGGTCAGGTGATGAAACCATCCTTAGATACTTGAAGGAAATGGGTTTGGTAGTGTTCCATCCTTGTGCCATGGGGGGAGGGGGGTCGGATCCCAGCCTTCTTTATATCTAACCTTAGTATATCTACTGTGATGACATGGTTCAACTCTGATTAGTGCAGGTCAAGTGTAGGGCAATCTAGGCTATAGTCAAAGGGGGGTAGTCTGCCAATCTGCAGCCCATGTAAACTCATCCATGTACTCATCTGAGCATATCAACAATGTTTGTCACCGTCTGTTGCTAGCTGTCTAGAAGAGGCCAGGGCTAGCGGCGGGTATCTATCTTGGGGGAGCTCGCATAGTCTATGTATGAAAGTCATTGCTTGGACCAAGGTCTCAACCACCATGGGTGATGCTCCCAACTTAGCTCTAATAATTTCATGTGGGGTTGACTCTTCACTCGTATCATACATGAGATCATCATGACCGGTGGTTTTTGAATATGCTGTCACCCATCATAGTATTCCTTCTCTGGTCCATCTTGGTCTCCCAAAGGTTGTCTCCTCGTGTGGAAGAGACTTGGACCTCGAATATCTGCCCCATATAGGAGTGGTGGTGAAATCAGGGTGTCAAAAAGCCACAGTTTGGTGTGCGCTTCATGAAACTAAATGTGAGGACATTGCCTCTCCAATGCACCTAAGACTGCATATGCTTTTGCCAAACGAGCCTTTGATGTCTCTCTCCAAGAGAATTGTGGTCCCTTCAATGTGACCCCCAAATAAACATACTGCCTGACCATCTCCATTGGCTCTCCATTGAAAGTAAACTGGCGGTCAACTCTCGTCACCCAAGCAACCTGAAGTGTTAAATACCGTAACTTTAGTTTTCCCAAGGTTCACCTTAAGGTCTCTATCTCTGGAAAAAGCTGATATTGCATCCAAGTGTCTATTTAGTCCCTTAGGTGAGTCAGATATAAATACAATATCGTCTGCATAAAGTAGTAATGGTTCAACACTCTAGCTAGGCCCCACCAGTTTTGTTCATGTATTTTGAAGTTCCATCTATGTACAACCCAATTAGTGTCGGTGAAAGTGGGCACCCTTTTTCACCCCAATAGTGCTATTGACTGTATTTGAGATGCCCTCAGGTGTCTGTACTCTACCTGTGATTGTCTCATACAAGGCATAGATACTCCACTGTATCTCTATGGGCACATCAATGCCTTGCATTCTTCTCATGAGTCTAGTGCGTGGCACTGTGTCAAAGGCCTTGTGAAAGTCCACAAAACAACAATAGATCTTTTTCTTGAATGCATTGCCTTCTATGATGATTGCCCTCAATGTAAAGATATGGTCTAGAGTTGTATATTCCCTCTTGAAGCCAGGCTGACCTTTTGATCTCAAGCCATGCATCTCAGCCCATTCCCTTAATGCTTGTTCCACAAAAGAGGCATATATTTTGGCCAACATGCGGTCCAATCATGATACTTCGATAGTTACTAAGTAATGCGGGGTCTCCACTCTTAAGGAGTGGCACAGTAGTGTGGCTTGCTGACCAACTGGTTGGAAATCCCTCATAGACTGCCCTATTAAAGATGTGAGCTAGTGCTAGTGCCAAGATGTCACAAGCATGCGTGAAGTGTTATGCTATGAAACCATCATGATCTTGGGCTTTCCCATATGGCATTCCTCACTTTTTTTTCTATGAAATATCTGCAATTTGCTGGTCTTGAGGTTGAGGGGAGTGGCATAGGCTCTTGGCCAGGAACATCATAAAGTGTGTAAGCATATTCATGCCAATCATCCGATCTAGTAATCCGTATAGGTAGCTAGCTCTCATGCATCCTTTTCCATACTCTCTTGCTGTCTTGTCCCAAGAATATGGAATACATTTGTGTTTCTAGTCTACTCAGGTATTCTCACTTGTTTTTGCGAACCAATCGTCTGAAGAGTGTTCGAGCATGCTTGTGTGTACATATGCCAAGTGCCACCCTCTCATTAAAAATGTGCTCGTGTCTCTTTGCAGTCATCATCATACCAGCCATTCTGTGGGGAATTACCTCGTGGAGGCTTATCTGACGGTGTAGTGTGTGGGAAAACATAGGCTGCTGGAGTATGTATTATTTCCGCTTACTGTCTTGTAACTCGTTTGGAGAGGCTTGTGTGTCTAGCTCCCTCAATGCATCTCGCACAACATTGTTGTATATGTGTGAGGCTGCTTCCACAAAATCATAGTGTGGTAATTTTGGTATATGTGAGTGAAAGCTGGAATAGCATGGTTTGTTGCTAATCCGATTGGTCTGTCAGAGATCTCAAAGCTTTTTATTTTTGGTAGCAAGTTGGGTGATCCAATCAAGTAGTCCACTGTGGTCGACCCTTTCTTGTTATTCCAGCATGTGAAACCATTAGATCTTGGCTAGTTTTGCAGCCCATTAAGGATGACCAAACCACGTTCACTTCCCAATGCTAGTAGGTGTGTTCCATATTTTGTTCTCTCTCTATGTGGGGGTGATCGGACTAATCCCACTTCATCTAATGCAATATCTCTGAACACCTCATTGCTAGTGTCAAAGAAAGCAGGTTGGTTGCTTCTTGTGCGTGCATTAAAGTCTCCTGCTAGTAAAACATCCCCAATGCTCATAAATCTCATTACATCCTCATATATAGTGGTGTATACGAAGATGCCTCTTCAGGGACAAACTTAAGAGTATACAGGGGGGAAGTAGTATATGGCAATATATATGGCTCGAGTTCGATTTGTACATAACCTGATCCACATGTATCTTGCTTTTCATCTCTATGTACCACTTGGATTGTATCTCAGAGCTCTTCTTTGAATAGAATTGCCGCACCTCCTGATCCCCTTGTCCCTCCAAGCCTTCTAGGCTGAGGGCGTTATGTTCTTTCCCATCTTTATCCCTATACATTAGGTAGACGACTGTCTTTACATTGGTGTATCTTAGTATACATAGCAATGCCTATCCCTTTGAAAGTATCCTCAAAATAACTTGCATCTATATGTGATGATGACTTTTTCATCTTTGTAGACAACCCATTTACCTGCTTTTCGTGCCTCTAGAACACTGGCATGTTTTTCCTCCTGTGGGCTATTTGGGTTGGGGTAAGGTATCCATCTAGGTAGATATTTTCTTCTTTGAGAGCGATCCTCTTGGAGAGGAAGGCTCTCTTCCTTTCCAAGTCTCCAAACTTCAGGATGAGGACTTTTGTTTTTGTGTGATGGGTATATCTGTAGCCGCAATTTTGGTGGCAAGAGATGTAGCATCTTCAATTGGGGAGCTTTTTTCATCTAGTTCAACCACTCTTACGTGGAGTGTGCGTGCTCGTCTTTTTGCCTCTTCTTCTAAGGTAAGATTCATAACTTCCACTTTGTTGCCATGCATTTGTGTGTTCTTTTTTGCCGCATCTATCCATTCTGCACTTTCTTTGACAGCATTCTCAATATTCTCCATTTTCTTTTGGGTGCCTTCCACCACACTTGCATAGGTGTGTGCATATCCGTTTTAAAACATCCATTTCTTTTTGCAGCTCCGGTCTGATTGGTGGTTCCTTTTCTGCATCCAATTTCTTTTTGCATTTTTATAGTTCTTCTTTTAGGTTAGAGATCATTGAGTCTTTCTTTGCCATGTGTGCATCCAATATTTGTCTCATCTCTTTTTTTAGTTCCTCCATTTCAGCTCTAACTGGCTCTTGTATATCACTTTCCATTTCCTTCCTCATGATATGCATTTCAGCATAGAGCATGGTCAACATCTCATATAGTGTTTCATTGATTTTGCGGGATGTCTTCCCATATCTGCTTGACCCTGGGGGAGACATTCCAATCTCAGGTTTTATGCCCATAGGTTTTGTATCTTGGGTTCTTTGGTGGTGTATGAAACATTGTTCCAATGGTTGCTTTTGTGATTCCTTCATTGTCAGTTCCTTCCATCATGATTATAGCATATGCTGTAGCATAAACTGTTTACAGTCTGACTAGAGCAGTAAACCAGTAACATAAACTGTCACTCTAGCGTAAATTGTCAGTGTATCATAAACTGTCAATGTGACTTCACCATAAAACGTGACTGTAGCATAAACTGTCAGTGTAGCATAAAACTGTAAATCTATCCTAAACTGTCACTGTAGTATAAAATGTCAATGTGTCTGCAACATTAAATGTGGCTGTAGCATAAACTGTGAGTTGTCACAGCAGGTCATGCTTTATAACGTGACTGTAGCATAAACTGTCAATGTAGCATAAAGCTGTCAATCTCTCCTAAATTGTCATTGTAGTATAAAATGTCAATGTGTCTGCAACATTAAATGTGGCTGTAGCATAAACTGTGAGTTGGCACCGCAGGTCAGGCTTCTGAGCACATTTATGTTAGTATGCACAGCGCAACAGTCAATACATTGCTGATAAGAAAGTAGATATGTACATGGGCGCAAAGTGTATGTTTGCATATGTCTCCACCTCGAAGATCTCATGGGCTGTGAACGCCGAAGTATCTGCAGCAATCTCCACTATCAGAAATTGGGAATTTTGCGATCAAAATGTGTCTCTTTGTGTGTTGAAGGCAGAAAATAAATGTCTGACTCGAAACTGCTGATGCGGCATCACACATGCAACTGATGAAACTGCTTTCAAATGCTTGACTGATAGGAAATGCATATATACATAGCCTATCTCTGAAGAATGCCTGTCAAGGGGATGAGAATCTCTAACACCCCCTCTGAGATCTTGGATGGGGAATGAGACGGAGGGATGTGGAAGGCTACCGAAGTAAAGCTTGAGGAAGTACCTTTGTAAACAAGTCTGCAAGATTGTCCTTTATGTGACAATATACCACATCAATAGTCTCTTCCATAAGCTTCTCTCGAATGAAATGGTACAGAATCTTGGTGTGCTTCGTCCTAGCATGAAACATAGGTTCCATGCCAAGGCAATGCAATTCTCATTGTCACACTGAAGAACAATAGGACCTCTATGTGGGCAAGCAAGCTCCTCCAAAAACGTGCGAAGCCACATTGTGTCACATGTGGTTGAAGACGCCGCCCTATACTCCCCCTCAATCGAAGATAGGGCAACTGTGGGCTGCTTCTTGCCGCTCCATGAAACAACACTTGCACCCAAGGTAAAGCGATAACGTATCGTGGACCTTTGATGATGCACATTGCTAGCCCAATTTCACTTGTACGTGCTGGATAATAGATCTCGAGATTGGGGGTCCCCTAAGAAACCGCAAAATCCTCTAAGCAGCCTGTCAATGTACTATCTTGGGTTCACTCACAAACCTGGCTAGCATATCTACAGCATAGCATAAGTCAACATGAGTGTTGAAGAGCCATATCAAGGATCCAACGAACTGCCTATAACGGGTAGCATCTACCAAAGGAGAATCAGAATGGGTTGTGACTTTTCAGTTTGGATCGATAGGGATCGTAAGAAACTTGCATCCCTCCATCTTATATGTAGTCAAGAGCTCGTGCACATACCGCTGCTGGGAGATAAAGATCCCCCTTGGAGTTTGATAGATCTCATGACCTAGAAAGAAGTGAAGAAGTCCCATATTCGTCATCTCAAACGTCTCATGAAGTGTTGCCTTTGTCTGCTCGACCATCTGGGCATGGTCCCCTGTCACAATCAAATCGTCCACATAAAGGACCTACAACACACGAAGTCTATCGGAGGTGTGTACATAAAGCTATGGATCGGCCTTGGCATGCCGATACCCCAATCTCTCTTGGAGAAATGAGTCAATCTTCTCGTTCCAAGCACGGGGAGCTTGCTTAAAGTTGCTGAGAGCCTTCCTCAACTTGTATACCTTACCATCAGAAGAAGCGAAGCCTGGAGGTTGCTCAACATAGATCTTCTCCTTCAACTCCCCATTCAGGAAGGCAGATGTCACATCTAGCTGATAGATTGGCTAGTTGAGGCAAGAACTTTAGGAATAGTAGCCATTTGAGTTGTAGGGGCAAAAGTGTCATGGAAATCAATGCCTGGGCGTTGTGCAAAACCTCTAGCAACACGGTGGGGGACGGGGATGCCGAACGCAGTTAAGTGTGGGGTAGGAGATAGTGAGCGGCAGCAATGGATGAAGAATCTAGGTATCAGAGGAGTTGTGGAAGGACCACATGGATGAAGGCTGATGGCTGAAATCTGCACAAGAGGAGTAGGGTTGAATGGTGGGCAGCTTATGTATTTATAGATGTTAAAGGGTGCCCTAAAAAAATAGGGTCTTGCGGGACCATTGAAACTCTCTCAAACCTTTCACAACTTTTGCATTTTTCATTAATTAAGCATGTTTTGGGACTATTTAAAGATGCTAATTAGCTGTAAAGTGTGTTTTAGCTCAATATCCCCTTTCAAGCCCAAGACTAAGCCTAAAAGGGAAGGCCTGCAATGTTTACCCTAGGGCATCCCACCCCAAAGTAGCCAGGTTATTGGACAAAAGGGTGCATGTTGACTGCCCAGTGGCCTACCAAGAATACAAAGGCCTTGGTTATCTTACCAAGGAAGTTCAGGTAGTCACCCCCAAAGAGGACAAGTAGCCACCCCCAAAGAAGACAGGGCATTGGACAAAGGGTGCACGTTGGTTGCCCAGTGGCCTACCAAGCCCTACAAAGGTGATGGAACCACATTGAATTGTTGTTTTTGTTTTGTCTTTTGTTCCCCTACCCCCCCCCCCCCCCCCCCCCCTTTTTGGTGTTGTCAAAGATAATTTTTTGGGTGGCGGCTGATTAAGTAAGAGTGACCTAGAAGACGAGAGTAGGGATGTGCCCAACATATCAAAAAACAATACAAGCTTATCCAACCACTCGAGGATGGATGATGAGGGAAAGGTGATGAAGTATCATGTAAAGAAGGATGGTGGTGTAATCCGTTGGTGGAAACAAGTTAGGATCTGTCTAGTGGTGTTTGCACAATGGGATGCATAGTATGCCTCGTGTTGGAGAATGCTCATGTAGCATGTGCCACTTGGATAGTGTTGGTGGTGGGAAAATTGTTCACTTGCTGAAGTGCCCTAGTACATCGGTGATGAAATCATGTGATGCATAGGGAAATGTACAACCGAGGGGGGGGGGGGAAGGTAGATGTCGAAGACAAGTGCTGAAACTTGTAGAATACCAAGAAGGGTAGGAATCCCCTCTCAACCTAGATATCGATGCAGAAGAAGGAAGTGGAGCCTGAGAAAGTTGGTCTTCGTGTGGTGCTGAGAACCATGTGGATGAAGGCGATGAAGCATCCCTACAAGAAGAGCAAGGAGAGAAGACACGGTCATGATATCATCAAGAGAGACGTTGCACGATCCATTGCGGGAGGGAAGCCTCCATTCTGGTCGAAGAGCAAAACTCCAAGTAGATGGAACCATGACTTTTGTACTCTTGCTTTCATCTGACCTTCTGTAAAACAGAGCTGAATTTATGCACGATGGCATACATCCAACTTGGCTCTTGTAATCTTCTAATCTTGTACTTTTTTGTAATTAATGCAATTACCTATCACGGAAAAAAAGTGGAGAGAGATAGATGAAGATAGTTTTTTAAATTTCTTAGATTTTGGGGCTGGTGGCACAACTCGGTCACCTAGAATGCCTTCATCTTTGATTCCACTGTGGGGTCCAAAGTCATGTGACTAGGCTGAAGTCTCCTCACCACTGGCAGTTGGATCTTGTTCAGCATGCTGGCCTTCTTCTTGGCAAGGATTTAGTTTTGTGGCATGTGACAGTTTGCTCTGCTACTCTGCCATGACTATTGTACCTCTCATGTGATTAGTATAATTGCACATTGAGAGAGAGAGAGAGAGAGAGAGAGAGAGAGAGAGAGAGAGAGTTATATTAACGTCTACAACAGGCCAAGTTGGCCTATGAGACCAAAATGTTGCATACAAAATGTCTGGGAGATTTCAAAAGTCCCAGTGAAGCTAACATTTATGCTATGTTGAACTAAATTGAGTAGGTACAAAATGATATCTAGACTAGATACAATCTAGAGGTACTCCCAGTGCGGTGTGGAATTGCTCCTGGAGTGTTCATCTTAGGATGTCCCACATGGGTCGGTCTAACATGGAGAGACTAAAGTGGCGGGGTAGGGTCCTCTGATGGCGGCGTAGTATCCCTTGTATCTTCGACATGTGTCTTCTGCGGGGACGGGGGCCGGCAGGGCGTGGGCACCGGGCTTTGCCTCTCGCTGTGGCTATTGCTAAGGTGGTCCCCCGGGGTCGGGAGGCCGGTTGGGCTGGTGGGGGACTCGGTGGTGGGGAGGGTAGTTGGTATTTGGTAGAATTCGTTGAGTGTGCGTTGGTTGGTGGCTCCTTGTCTTTGCTCCATGGTTCGTAGGAGGTGGTCTCTATGGCGTCGTATTTCCAGTAGAAAGAGCCCCAGGCATCTCTGGTCTTTGAATTCCATCACCTTGGAGAGTGGTTCGAATCCTTCGCTGAATAGGCAGTGGAAGCGTCCCCGGATTTCGTAGTACACTGGGCATCTACAGATATAGTGTTCCTCTGTCTCTGGCTCGAGATGGTAGAGCTTACAGATTCGGTCTTCTGGGGGGAGGGGGTTGGCCCCGTATCTGCCCGTTTCGACCCGTAGTTGGTGTGAGGACGTGCGGATCTGTCCGATGGCACTTCTGACCCCGTGAGGCAGGTGTGTGTCCATGTAGCTTGGGTGGGTGATGAAGCCATCCGGGGAGATGTGCAGTAAGTGCTCTTGGTAGAAAGCCTTCTTGGTTCCTAGTTCCGACGTGGGGGTCACCCATGTCCTGGCTGTGTTTGTCTGGATGATATCCATTCTGATGATGCGATTCACCTCCTCTCGGCTGAGCTCTAGGTGTGGGCAGTCTAGGCTGTATTGTAGTGGAGGGAGGTGGTCCATGTGCAGGCCATGGAGCCGTAGCCAGGTCTCTGTTCGGGCATACCAGCACTCAGTGTCCCCTTGTGTTGCTAGCTGTTTGGATGACTCCAGGGCGAGTTTGTTAGCAGAGTATTTGTCAGCTCATGTGTGAGTCTGAGCTTGATTTGGGCTAGGCATTTTTATTAGGTATTTTAGGTATTTTTTTGGTGTGGCATTTTATGCCAGTGGAGCATTTTATGCACCAGTCGGCCAGCATTAATGCTGTCCGACCAGCATTATTGCTCCCCACTTTTTCAGCCTATTTATACTCAGTGCTCCTCCTCAATCAGTATCATCATCTTCACCATCTGCAGACTCTGTGGAGAGAGGAGCGAGAGCCAGTGCCAGTGCCCACGCAGCCAGTGACTCAATGTTGTATGCGACTGTCTCGTGTTCAGATATATGGATTCCATTTCCCGTGCATACATCTGAGTTCTCATCTGTATCGTGTTCTTTTCTTTTCTCTTTTTGTCTTGTGTTTCAGCAGTTTATTTCAGCACATGTTTATGCTTCCACCGCTGCTCCACTTCTGACATGGTATCAGTTTTCAGGATTTGTGTTTCTGCTGTGTTTTCTTGCTGATTTCAGGACTGTTTTGTACCCCTGCTGATCCGATGACTGCTGTCGCAGCCAGGCGACCTGTTTTGGGGCTGTTTTCAGCCTGCGTTTTTTTGCAGTTTTGCCATCGCCTGCTGCCTACGCACCCTCTGCTGCCTGCGTTTTTCATCTGCAGCTGCTGCGACAGTTTTCTACCTGTTTTCCTGCAGTTTACAGCCTGCATTTTGCTGATTCAGCATCTCTCGTGGCTGGGTGACTGTTACTTCAGGCCGGTTTTACTGTTTTTGGCAGTTTTTGACTGATTTTTTGACTTTCTGCAGCAGATTTTATCTTCTATTGATCAGATTTTCGGTTATATTGCATGTGAACTCTCATTTTCTGCAGTCTGTGCTTGTGTTTTGGCTGTGTTTCCTCTCTAAATTTCATCTCTTCTCTACTTCTCTTCTTATCCTCTCCATATGGCTCCTCCGTGCACTTCCACTGATGATAAGTTACATGGACCTGATTATCTCACATGGAGTGCTGTCATGCAAGCTTGGTTTGTGCAGAAGCGGTTATGGTACATCGTCTGTGGAGCTATTGCTCGACCTCTCCGTCCTTTTCCTCTTCCTGAAGACTTTGATGAGGACAACCATGAGGAAGCGGTGCTCACATGGGACTCGGACGATGCCCGTGCTTACTTGGCATTGCTTCGGTGTATTTCTAAAGCGGTCTTACCGGCGTTTACCTCCTGTAGGACATCTCCTGAAGTATGGCAGAAGTTGCAGCAGATGTACGAGGCACCTTCCACCATGCGGGCAGTCACACTTTATGGCCCGCTCAAGCAGATGAAGTTTGAGCCGAAAGATACTATTCAGTCTTTTCTTCTTCGTGTTACGCAGGTACAGGACCAGCTTCGGCACATGCAATCTGCTCTTCCCGAGGCGCATCTCGTCAGGACGGTCCTCTACAAGCTCCCCCCGGAGTTTGATGGAGTGGCCAATGCTTTGCGGGCGCAGACATCATCGACTCCTGTCAGTTTTACACATATGACCTCGATGCTTCTTGAGCATGAGACATCCTTGAGATTACAGGGGCGGCTTGCGGCACATTATGGAGGCGAGGCTTATGTAGCTTCAGAGAGGGGTGACGGGAAGAAGAAGTCGAAGGCCCAGTGTTACCACTGTGGCAAGAAGGGACATTTGCGGAAGGAGTGCAAGACGTTAGTGGCTTCCAGGAAGGAGCAGAAGAAGAAGCGGGCTGCTGACTCTACCGATGAGTCCTCTCCTTCATCAGACTCCGACTCAGATCCTCTGACCAAGGTGAAGTCCAAGGCGTGGAAGGAATCCTCTTCTTCGGATCGCGGGAAGGGCTTGGTGGCCCCTTCCTCGACTGCTTTCTAGTGGTGGTAATGAGGTCATCCCTCACGACTCTCTTGTGCCAGAGAGGGAGTGTGAGCGGGTGTTCAGATGGGGCAGCCGCGCCTCATCTATACTTTTATACATGTGCACAGGTTCCAGAGAGGGACGTCCCTGACGCATCGACTTCAGTCTGGCGGAATCCAATCCTGGAGCTGGGATTGACATCCAGGTTCATGATGAACTGGTTATCTGACAGAGAGCGGAAGGCTTTCGTCTGGAGCTCACATGAGGGGACACTTTGGCGGTCTGGCCAAAGGCGGGGAATCCATGGTCACCTATGTTCAGGGGCATTTTTGACAGGATGGTCTTGTATGCTACTGCGAGACATTGATGATGGACACAGAGACATTCTATGATCTTCTCTATTTTCAGGTGTTTGGTACGATCGACATCGACATCAGGTTTTCTCCGAGGCACCTTGGTGGTGGCTTGATCACACACTGCTTGGGTATCCATGGTTCTACTTGGTGGTTCTATGTTGTATAGTTTCTGATGCCTTTTCGTTATACTATTGTATTGTATTAGATCACCCATGATCTGAGAGAGGGTGTTAGCAGAGTATTTGTCAGCTCATGTGTGAGTCTGAGCTTGATTTGGGCTGGGCATTTTTATTAGGTATTTTAGGTATTTTTATGGTGTGGCATTTTATGCCAGTGGAGCATTTTATGCACCAGTCGGCCAGCATAAATGCTGTCCGACCAGCATTATTGCTCCCCACTTTTTCAGCCTATTTATACTCAGTGCTCCTCCTGAGTCAGTATCATCATCTTCACATTCTGCAGACTCTGTGGAGAGAGGAGCCAGAGCCAGTGCCAGTGCCCACGCAGCCAGTGACTCACTGTTGTATGCGACTGTCTTGTGTTCAGATATATGGATTTCATTTTCCGTGGATACATTTGAGTTCTCATCTGTATCGTGTTCTTTTCTTTTCTCTTTTTGTCTTGTGTTTCAGCAGTTTAATTCAGCACATATTTATGCTTCCACCGCTGCTCCACTTCTGACAGAGTCTGGGGTACCGGTGCCGGGGTAGGTCCCATATTTGGTGCAAGAAGGTCACGGTCTGGAAGAGGGCCTCAGCCACGAGGGGCGGTGCTCCCAGCTGTGCACGGATGATCTCGTGTGGTACGCAGGGCTTGCTTCGGATCATCCGTGAGATTATAAGTATTAAGGGTCTCTCCATCTGCTCCCATCCCTCATAGGTGGCCTCCTCCTTAGGCAGTGGCTGATCTTGTGGGGCCCTCCGCGTGTGGTAGAGACTGGACCCCCATATGGGAGCCCCGTACAGGAGGGCTAGTGTGACCAAGGTGTCAAAAAGCCAGAGCTTTGTCCAGGGTTCTTGGAACTGTATGCGGGCACATTGGTTCTCCATTGACCCGAGGGCTGCATAGCCTCGGGTTAGTCTATCTTCTGCTGCTTTTCTCAGGGTAAATCTCGGTCCAGAGAATGAAATCCCCAGATAGACGTATCTTTGGACCACGTCCACGGTCTCTCCGCCGTATGTGAAGGGGGGTACCCACCGTCGGAGCCATTGGGTTGACGTGTTGAACACCATGACCTTGGTTTTCCCCAGGTTTAGAGTTAGGTCTTTGTCTTGGCAGAAGGCCTATAGTGCGTCCAGTTGGCGTTGTAGCCCTTCGGGTGTGCTGGAGATGAGGACTATGTCGTCCGCATATAGTAAGATGGGTATCAGTGTCCCTCCCAGGCTCGATCCCTCCTCGCCCAATCTATCTATGTACTCTGAGATCTCATCAATGTAGAGGCCAAATAGGGTGGGTGAGAGTGGGCATCCCTGCTTGACTCCGATGGTGCTGGTTATCTCCTTTGACAGCCCTCCTGGTGCCCGAACTCGGCCCGTTACCGATTCGTATAATGCCAGTATCCCCCATTGCATTTCGGTTGGGATCTCCAGTTCCTGTAGTCTGTGCGTGAGCCTCGCTCGTGGGACTGTGTCAAAGGCCTTGCGGAAGTCCACGAAGCAGTAGTACACCCGTCTTCCATGTGCTCTGCCCTCCTCTATGATGGCTCTCAGTGTGAGGATATGGTCAAGGGTGCAGAACCCCCTCCTAAACCCTGCTTGTCCTGCCGCCCGATGTTGGTGTTGCTCTGCCCACTTGCTTAGCTCGTGGTCCAGTATGGATCCATAGAGCTTGGCTAGTACATGGCCAACCATGACTGTTTGGTAGTTCGTGGGAACCATGGGGTCTCCGGCCTTCAGGATAGGTATTATGGTGTTGGCTGACCAGCTTGCAGGGAAGCCTTCGCATAGGGCTCTGTTGAACATGTGTGCTAGGAGAGGTGCCAGTATGTCTCTGGCATGGGTCAAATTCTCTGCTACCAAGCCTTCGTGGTCTTGGGCACGGCCATTTTGGAGTCTATCAATGGCGTCCCGAACCCGCTCCGTGCTGAAGAATGTGGATAATCCGGGTCTGCTCCCTGGGGGCCGGGGTAGCTGGGGCTGCTTGGGTACTTGGTATAGTGAGGTTGCATATGTGTGCCAAGTGTCCGGGGAGGTGATGGGCGTCTGGGCTCGGGGTTCCTGAAACGCCTTCCATGTCTCTTTGCTGTCCTGTCCTAAGAATAGCTGGTAGGATTCGTGTTCCACTTTGAAGAGGTAGGCTCGTTTCTTCCGTCGCACTAGACGACGGAAGATCAAGCGTGCCTGTTTATGCGTGTGTACTCCCCATGCTTCGTCCTGTTGAAGACGGAGCCGGGTTTCCTTGCACTCTGCATCGTACCAGCTATTCTGTGGGACATTCTTGTTCGGAGGGGTGGAGTGGGGGAATGTGTGGGGGAAGTATTCAGCAGCCGAGGTGTGTAGTGTGCCCGCCAACTGTGCTGTGACCTCCTCCAGGGGTGTGTGGGGGTCCATTTCCTGCAGGCTCCAGTAGAGATGGTCGGAGTATGCGCTCGTAGTTAGCCGGGTAAAGTGGTACCTGGGGAATCTTGGGGGATTGCTTGCTGGGGGGGGTTAGGTCATACCTGCAGGTTATGTCAAATTGTAGGTAGGCATGGTCGGCAGCCACTGCGAGTGGGCGAGGTGATATTTTAAAGGATTGGATGTCGGGGATAAGTGATAGAGGGCGGAGGATATAGTCCACTGTGCTTGCTCCCAGTTTCTGTGTCGGTGCTCCATGTGTCCCCCGTCCGATGCAATTGGCCGCGTGCTTGTGTGGGAAGCATGTGAGGGCATCCGACCCGGGCCATCTGTTGAGACCGTTGAGGATGGCTACTCCGTGTGCCCCCCCTAACGCCAGTAGGTGTTTACCATATTCGGTGCATTCAGCTGTCCTGTGATGCCCGGTTGAGTCCTATCTCCTCCAGTGCGATCTCTTTGTACATGTGGTCTTCGCTCTCGAAGAAGGGGGTTTGCCTCTGTGCTGTGCGTGCGTTGAAGTCTCCGGTCAACATGACATCCCCCAAGCTGGAGTAGTGCATGATATCCTCGTACAGTGGTAGGTATGGTGACTCGCCCTTCGGTGATGCGTATGGGGAGTGTGCTGGTGGGAAATAGCACACTGCCATGTATATGTCTCGGGGGCGATCTGTGTGTATCCGGATCCACATGAACCGGGCTTCCTCATCTTTCCGCATGACTTGCACCATGGGCTGTAACTCCTCCCTGTACAACAGAGCCACCCCTGCGGACCCTCGGGTCCCTCCTTTTGTTCGGGCTCTAGGGCGGCATGCCGTCTCCCATCTATATCCCCTCACTTCTGGTAAGTAGGTGCCTGGGCTTTGGTGGGTTTCTGTGTAGAGGACGATGTCCTTGCCGGTGAAGGTCTCATGGAATAATCCTGCATCTGTTTTCATAGCTCCGTTGCAGTTCCACACTGCAAACCTCAGGTGGGTCTCATAGGCCGCGCCCCGTCATTGGCGTTTATCTGAGATGATGACACGACCATCTCTGTATACTGCCCATTTTCCCACTTTGCGAGCCTCCAGGATCTGTGGCATGCATTCTTTACGGTGTGCCACCTGTGCGGGTGTGAGGTCATCCTCTAGGTAGACTTTTTCCCCTTTTAGAGCTGTCCTTTCAGAGAGGAAGGCTCGTCTGGATTCTAAGTTGGCAAATTTGAGGATAAGAGGCCTTCCCTTGGTGAGGTCCTTTCCTACGCGCCATGCATTCTCCACTATTTGAGGGTCCTCTACTCCCAGCTTTTCACATATCTGCTTGGCGTCTGCCAGGGGCTATCCGCTTCCTTCCATCCGACCACCCGGATGTTGAGCGCTCTAAGCTTTCTCCTTTTCTCCTCCTCTAGTGCTGCATTCACAAACTCCTTCTTTGTTGGTGACTTCTTGGCTACCTCAATCCATTTGGAGTTCTCGGCCACTTCAGCTTGTGCTTGTTTCACTATATTTGCCCATGTGTTGAGCTCCTTTGTTACTTGTGTCTTCAGCTCGTTGATCTCGGTTTGCACCTTGGTGGGCATTGTTTCGGTGATTTCTCCTTCCTCCTTCTTGAGTAGGTCCAGCTGGTTTCTATATTCATCGAGCTCGTGCCTCAGTTCTTCGATCACCCTGAGAGAGAGAGAGAGAGAGAGAGAGAGAGAGAGAGAGAGAGAGAGAGTGTGTGTTTCTCAGATGACCTGATGGTCTGATGTAACAGAAAGTAAGAGATACACAGAGAGAATGTTGACCTGATGGTCTCATGTAAATATTTACTACTTAATTCAATTATCTTCACGAAAGAGAGAGAGAGAGAGAGAGAGAGAGAGAGAGAGAGAGAGAGAGAGAGAGAGATTTGTGTTATGCAGGTTCGCACAGTTATGCCAGCAGAACGATCATTTGCTGAGGATTCTGGTAAGGACTAGCTATGATGATGCAGTTGTGTTTTCATGTGAAAGGTATGGAGTTATCTGATATTATTGTAAACTTTGTGTCATGTTAGCACGGATATTGCGAGCAGTTCGCATTGCTGCAAGGCTTGGCTTCAAGCTTTCACGAGAGACAGCATTAGCTATTCGCTCAAAATCTCAGGCAATTAAGGAGTTGAATCAGGTCTTTCAAGTGTGATTTTCTGTGTTTTGGCTTGAGAGTGTCTATAGTATAATGTGAGTGGGTAGAATGTTGTCATTCAAACATTCCAGCTTGGAGTAAGAATGATTGAAGGGTCTGAGTGTATATATTAGGAGTGATTAGCCACATTAGATAGTTCAGCTTAACTAGGAAGGAATATGATTGCGTTTGCACTGAGATGGCAGGAAAGGCTACGAATGGAAGTGAATTATTTCATGAGCTATGGAGCAGCTGAGGCATCATTCCGCTTGCTCTGGAGATTTGGATTGTTGGAAATTTTGTTTCCACCACAGGTCTGCAGTCTTTATTGATTTTATCTAGCTTAATTATATCTACGTTTGGACATATGGCTTTGTTGTTCAGCTGAGGAAGAATTGTTTGAGTATTCCTTTGAAATAATACCAATGCTAGAAAATGAGAGTACTATTTTGGACTGATATTAATGAGCCACTAGAACATTTTTTTAATGGCCACAGCCTAAATTTAGGACTGTCTGCTATTTCTGAGCTGACTATTCCACTAGGGGTGTTCATCAACTTAGGATCCTGTAGACATTATTTATGGTAGATTTTGTCCTTTCATACTTGAGATTTAAGAGCACTTACAGTTATTGATCCATGAGCTGATCTTACACCTGACTGTCTTGGTTCTTTCTTTCGCTTGCCTACCCTTGCCTTCTTCCCTTCCTGCCTTCCTGCCTTCACTGTCTGCTTGTTATCTAATGCCAAACGCTATGCCCAGTGCTGCCCGCACCATACAGCGTTGGCTAGAATTGCCACCCTTGTTACTTGCAGTGTTCTGCTCCATCAGCTGGTCCCTGCTTCACTAGCACTGACCCTCTTTTGCATTGTCCCTTTCTTCATCAATGCCACCCTCTTGTTCCCTATCCCTGAAGAGGGACGCTGGCTCTTGCTTCTTGTGTATCACCACCCCGTCATTACACAAGGCCGCCCTTGCCCTATCTTTGCCCTTACTTTTGCATTGACGCCATCTCCTTCTGCATATCCTGGCCACTGCTTGAGCCCTCTTAACTTGCAATCTTGCCTCCTATAGGTGCTGCTTTTTGTACAAGCATTGAAGAGTCTTTAGAATTCTCTTCAACCCTTGTAGCCTTTGTTTGCTGTCTTTTCCAAGCTGCCTTCCTCTCCCTAGGCAACAAAACCAATGCAACAGAGGCTTCAACACCTTAGATAGAAGGAGCCAGGAAGACTTTCGAGATTGCAATGGGTCTGGGGTCATTATTAGGGGACTCAAATGCAGCCCCCACTACTGTCAGCTGATATCTTCCCACCCATACAATTTGCTCTAAATAGTGAGCTTGCCCTTTAGGACCATGTGATGGTTGTTGAGGTGGCATCTATAGCTTGCAGAGTGATTGGACATTTGCTCCTAAGTAGCGCTGCCCAAATGGTACCGTTTGGATAAGGGTGCTTTAGGATCCGGCTTAGCTCACCCAAGGAGATAGAGACATCATTTGTCACCAGCCGACTCTGTCAGATCTTTAGTAGCTTACGCCAACAGATGGGTCATACAATAGGGCTATTCTACACTCAAAGATAGCACTGTCATTACAATCTCATTCTAGACCTCGATGAGTACATCACTAGCTGCTTGTGCGAGATTGGTAATGCCTTCGGCACGTCATATAGAGAGACATGACCTTTGTCAACATAGTCTCAAACGGCCTAAATTATTGTCTATTAAGGTGATTCTCCCTATTAGATCTCTTGATGCCCTTCCTCGACCATTGGAATTCCATCCATTAACAGAGCATTCTGAGTTCAACCAAGCCTCCTCAGGCAACCTTTCACTTGCAAGAGGATGGACCATCTTGCAGGGTATAATCCTAGGATATGTGAGTGACTATCTTTCTTATGAGACAAGGGAGGTAGTAAGCCTTCAACTTTGTAGGACAAAGATAGAGCAGCAAAGAGAGCACCTTGCTAAGTAGAGGAGGCTCCTCTAGTGAGGGAGAGAGAGCTATCACATGTACAGCTAAGGAAAGAGAGGCGGAAATCAGTAGAGGAGGGATGATGGAGAGTAGCGTGAGTCCTTAGATTGATTGCCTAAACCACCCTGGCCACCTATGGGTTCTATATACACTCCTCAAGACCACATAAGCTAAAAATATTCCTGTCATGTACTAGTAGCCCCTTAGGAGCCAGAGATAAGACAACCCATTATTCAAGAGGCCGCCCACAACCCTTACTAACATCCCCCAAGGGGATAGAGATGCCATAACGCCATGTTTAAGAGATCCCTTAGTTCATTGCTGATGCACCTTTGACTCTAGTTTCTACAGGCCATGTGGTTAACGTGAGATGATATTGTCGAAGTTGTCTCATAATGCTCTTGGTAGATAATAGGAGCAGTTGCCTCATAAGAATGAGAGGAAGAAATGCATGATTTAGATAACTTGTCAAACTTTGATGGCTTTCCTCTCTTGGCTGAGGTAGAGAAGCTTGTAAAGACAAGGTTTGATAGGACATATTCTTGTCTGAGGTAGAAAAGCTAGTAGAGACAAGGTTTAACAGGGCATATGCTTGGACTTAATGAAGATAGACATTGGTTGTAGAGCCATGCTATCTGAGAGATTCAAATGCTTTCGATGAGGATCCTCTCATGGAATGTATGAGGCATAATCACATGGAATGGGGAGATGTAAAGGGAATGGGAGAAGGGAGGAAACATGAAGTGCATCACGTATTAAGACCAGCTGATGTTGCAAAAAGAAGTACACATGACCAAAAAAATCTAAAGAGTAAAGACTCAATAGTCATTAATGCTTGATCTTTGGAGGTTGAAATACAGATCATGAAAGACTCAGGACCCACTTGGCAAGGCCAATAGTAGATCCAATTGTAAAGTCAAACTGTCAAAATGATGCTCATAGATGGCAAGCTGATCCATGAGCTGACTCTATGAACATCCAAGGATCAAGGGTTGGTGGGATCCTCTAGGATGTCAATGGTAGCATCCCCATCTCCCACCTCATGCTGCTTTTCTTTGTTGCCTTCTCAACTCCATCCAAAGACTCTTAGATGTGCCCTCGTGTACGCTTCTCCTTGTGGTCACATCTCTCACTCTACAAAGGGATCAGCCTTCACAATCACACTTTTGTAAAGCATACGCAAGTTTGCGTTCTTGACCTGTTCTCATCCTAGTTACTTATTACTTGATGTTTGTGTAACCCGGTTTTTGATAAAACTTTATCCACCTTCTTGCAAGTTGCCGTTCCATCTATGCTTGCATAAAGTTTCAACCTCCTTACAAGTTGCAATGGCTTCTATCTATGGTTGCATACAATGTATTCAACAAACATGGATCGGTACACTATTTTTTTTAACAATGTTATTCAAATAACATATATGAAGACATGCTAAAGGCATTCTCAAGATAGGCTTCCAATTTGGGTGTTCTTTATCACAAGTGGGTGGGGAACATGTTGAACTTTGTTGAATCTATTGGCACTTCGCTTGCCATCATCAATTGCATTTACTATCTTTGTCAAGCAATATAGGTATGAAATATTTGGGTTTACACCATTGGTAATGCCAAATATTCATTTTAAAGCTTTCAAATCACCTTCTAGATGCCATTCCCTTATATATTTACCAAATTCCCCAACTATCTATTACCCTGTTCTTGATGACTGGTAATCTCTGCTCAATGCTGTCTATCCACTATTGACTCACCATCTACCATGAATGGCATCACATTCTCTATCCTAGTGATCTCAATCTTGTGTATCCACTCATGAGCAAGCAAAATGGTACTCTTGAATATCTCCGAAGCATTATGTGATGAAACCCAAAATACATCTGGCATGAATATAAGCTCATGAAGGTATCGTGTATGATTCTTGCTCCATCCATTTGTAATCAAGGTTCCATCATTGCATGCCCATAGCATCTTTGTGGCGTCAACAACCAAATCAACCTTGCATCTCTCCTTCAATAGAGAAGTACACAGGGTTTTGATGATGGTGGTGTGTATGTGGCCCCATATTTGCCAACCTTCTTCTATATTTCTGTGAAATACTCTGACTTTGAGCACATTCTCAGACATGTACTCAATAAGTCATCAAGTTAATTTGTAAATATTGCATTGAAGATCAAACTAATGAGAGTGCGTTGTAGAATAGAACAATGAGCATCGAGTGAATGTAGAAGGAGACAAGAGTAACACAATGAAGGAAAGGAACAAATCTGAATGTTACAAACTTGCTGAGCCCCTACTCACAGCACGGAGCTCAATGAGGGCACAAGACAGAGGCGGGAGATAAAGATAAGGATGAGGAGGGGTGGCAAAGGAACTGAGTGACTGCAAGAAGGGGCAGTTATAAATAGGAGTAGTTGCTGAAACTGGATGATCAATATAAAATGCTAATTTGGCAAGTGAGATGCATTCGAGGCTGTCTACCTGCCTAGTTATTTCTGCCATGCCCATGGAAATACATGCTTGCCTAGAAATTAGGTAAATAGGCTGTTAGGTGATGAATGTAGGGAAGGATCTCCACATCAAATATCTTGAACAAATGAACTGATGGAAAACACACTGTTAAAGTTCCGCGTATCCTTGTCTCACTCAGATTGAGGCCCACATACAAGAGGTGACCATACACAACACATGATTGCTAACACCCTCTCATATCCTTGGTATGATGGAAGGGAGGATGGTAGGAGAAGTGCTATCACTAGTGAAGGTTGTCAATGAAGAATGCTAGCCAAGGATTAGCACACCCTCTTTAGACGGAAACCCAATCCATTAGGTGGCCATTATAATGGAGAGGCCTCGAACGGAGCACTCTCGTGATGATTTGCTAGGAATGGGTGAGCCAAGCCATTGATGAGACTGACAAAAAGGCCATTAAAGACCAATAGGGACCAAGGGCCATAGGATGGGCATGCTATTGGCAGAGCATGCTAGTAATGAATTTAATGAAGGAAAATATTAGGGACAAATGAATTGATGTACAAACGTATTGTTAAAGCTCTTAGTATGCTTGTTTGACTCTGACTGAGGCTCACAAGAGGTGACTATACATAGCACGTGATTGCTAATACCCCCTTAGATCCTCAATGTGGTGGAAGGGAAAATGAGATGGAAAGAATGCAAGGGTAGAGAAGTGCCATCACCAATGAAGGTTGTCAATGAAGAATGCTAGCCAAGGATTACCAAACCCCTGTTAGATGAAAACCTAATCCATCAAGAGGTGATTATAATTGAGAGGCCTTGAACGGAGCACTCTAGTGATGATTCGTTGGGAATGGGTGAGACAAGCCACTAATGAGACTGATAAAGTTGCCATAAAAGATCAATAGGAACCAAGGGCCATGGGATGGGCATGCAATTGGCTGAGTATGGTAGCTTGATGACGAAGGAAAGAGGCCGCTACATGAAAAAAAGGCTGATAGAAGAGTGCAATCCTTAAAAAAGACCATGTTTGTTTGACTATTAGCTCTCTCTCTCTCTCTCTCTCTCTCTCTCTCTCTCTCTCTCTCCTCGTTACACTTACAAGTGCTGTCATGTTTGTTGTTTCTAATCTTAAAGGAGCATTTATTTATATTTTCTCTACTACAACCTAAAATCTATAAGCTTATCACAACTAAATGTTGGGATGCGAAGCCTTCCCACAATGTGGATAGTTGTGATATCTTTGCATTGCCCTTTTGTGTTGGTATCAAAGGTGTTGGTCCTTTACTCAATGAAGATGTCACAAAGTCACGACTTTGGTCACTAGCTCTGCAAGAATTTGTTTCGTGGTGATACACATCTTGCTCTAGCACCATATGGACTAGCTCCTCCCAAGTAAGTGTCCCATGTAAAATAGGCGAGAATACTTGGAGATGTGTTAGGGGCATCACAACAGGGTATTCCAAAGCCAACCGCCGGCCCCCTCGCCCCACACACCCCCTGAGACTTGCAAGTATGCAATCCAAAGTTGAATAGATATGATTAATTGGTTTTAAAATATAGAGCTTGGCCTCAATATTTAGGCCTAGATACACAAACGTTTGACTCTTATTAAATGCTTGGTGATATAGATGGTATTTACACCTATACACTCACAATAATATACAATAAAGTGCATTCACACATGGAGGTGATAAATTACTAATAAACCCCTATTTTTTGTCATGGGTGGCCGAAATTGGGACCAAAATATAGTAGAAAGTGAAAAGGTCTTGACTCATAACAGGTAATATCTAGTCCCATACAAAAGATTCTTGATAAGAGGTATAAGAAATCAAAAAATTATTTATAGTTGCTCGAACATGACATGTCCTATTGATAAGCTTGAGGACTCAAAGTTGGGCAAAGCTGAGAGGCCGATCAAAGGCCAGCATGGTTGAGAGGCATAGTGTACATGAGCAAGGGCTTGAAATCCAAGTACGACTATTGGACTCAACTCATGGGCGATAGGAATTGGTTTCAACCCAACCAACCAACCAAGCCCCACACCACTGCCCATCCCCACACATCACCACCTCCAACCAGCACTCCCCCCCCCCCCCCCCCCCCCCCCCCTCCCACCCCAAAAAAAAACAATTTGGATGCCTCATATGACCAAAGGTAATGGCTTGGAGTCTCCAAATGTTGATGTGGGTAAGACTTCTAGATTCCATCTTGCTATATTAGGGCCAATGAGCACCTCACTACGAGGCCCCCATGTGTGAGGAGCCCAATGAATTAGGACACCCTCTGCATCCTCTAGCTATCCCAAAGGCATCATCACAAGATTCCAGCAAAGGGCATCCATGATGCTGTGCTCCACTTAGTGCTTATTGCGAAAGGGTGCCAAATGTATCTTTTGCATTAGAACATGTGTGCTGATCATAGCTATGGGGGCAAAGCAGGTCTGTAGCTTCTTGGCAACCATTGTGGCTGACTAAAGCCTTTCTCCAAGGTCCCACACCAACTAGTCTAGATGCCAAGTTTCTCAAATCCAAAGGCGCCACTCGAAACTCAGCCGAGGGTAGGTACACCAGATGCGGAGTATTCCCTTGGAGATTGATGACATAGATCTTGCTTGAAGGGATGGCAAAGAGATCCTCATCTTGTTGTCCTCTGTAAGTGACTAGCCAACCACCAGCATATATTGCAAGAAAAATGCTGTGGGAAGCACAATCTAATTTGCATGCCACTTGTAGAGGGATCCCAATTGATGAGATTTGAGCAGCCCACATCTTTCCACACTGCACATGCTCTTTGATGCAAGTATCTAGCCATTCTAGTGGGATTGCTACATCAATCTCTCCCCTCGTAGCCTTGTTGGGAATAAAGGATTACTGTGCCTTTTACAGTGTTCGGGTGTGAATGCACCCTTACACTCTGGTACTTTATATATATTACTAAAACCTAAAATGTGGTACACTTGTCTTTGTACCGAACAATCAAGTGTGCCGTGCTCACTCTTCTCTCTATTGCTCTCTACTCTCTGTGTGATATCCGACGCGCTCACCCTCAGGTCACTAAGTCTAGATCCGTTAGGCTCCATCAAACTAATATCAGAGCCAGTGATGGGCGTCAGGCCGTAGGACAGGCGAGCAGGAGGAGTTGTAGGTGTTGCAGGGCAGCAGGAGTTGCAGGTGTCAAAGTGTGTGTCAGTGCTGTTGCAGGAGTTGCAGGTCGCGGGGCATGCGACAGGTCGACGGGTGGTTGAGCAGTTGACGATGCGCAAGGCGGACGGGGCCGGCGACCAGGGCCAATCGCCACGGGACTGGCACACACCTACCAGTCCATGGTGGCAAGCGATGACAGGATGCCACGAGATTGGCACGTGGCGACTAGTCCACAAAAGCCTTGCGACGACGTGACTACAGTCAACATTTTTTTTTTTTGAAATCTCTTTTTTTTAAATCCCTTCTCTACGGAGCGTTCACACACAAAGGCACAAAGTGAAATTTTACCCAAGAAAATTGGGGCTTTTCTCCGATTTGGGGATCTCAGTGTGGGACAAGACAATTCGAACCAGAAATTGCACATTTGTTGCACATCTGGTGTATATCTGCGCAAGAAATTTTGAGGATTCTCACATTTTAGTGGAATTTTTTTAATTTTACTAAAATGTGTGCACTCTGAATCCAAAAATTTGCGGCTTTTGCAAAATCCCTTCAATTTGCGCAACAAATGTATGGTACATGCACTTGGATACATGTATTGATGCAATCTGGACGAATTACCCTCCTCTGAGTTGAAGTCAACTCCAATTCTTCTTGGGTAGGGCATGTAGATAGGATCATCCCGCTCATAAGGAAGGGTGTTGCAGAACATGATCCCGGCCTCCAAGCTATAGTCGCAGATGTTCCGGCGCCACCTTGGCTGCGCCTCATATCCCTCTACCCTTGAGGGGACCTTCGCTGCCTTATCTTCCCAATAGTTTAAAGGCTCTTGCTGCTGGCACCTTGTGGGGTGCCTCCTTCGTTCCTCTAACTATCTCCTCTTCATTTTGTAAATCTATCCTCACTTGATGTAGTGTACATGATGGTCTAACCTTTAGCATTGCTGGAGCAGGGTGACCTGGCAAATTATCCTTAGTGGTGCACTTTACCTTGATGTGTTTCAGTTAGAGCCGATTTTGCATTGGGCTTTTTAAGGTTTAGCAGAGTATAGAAGGTTCAGAGTATTGCCTGATGCTCAATGGGGAGGTTGCATCGCTACTCCCGCAACTTGGTTATGTAGTGGATTTGAGATGTACTTGGTTTGCATCTAGGATACTATATGTAGACAATATTTTTGCCATTGGGATCACTATTCAGTGTACTAGTCAGTGAGTTGATATGCATATGGTATGGTTTGCACCTAGGCTTTGAAGCGATGCATTTGCAAGGTTATTGACATGTATGGAATACATGGAATTCTTTTTTTGATGTGATGTACATTTGCAAGGCATGCATGGAATTTATGGATGGTATGCAGTGTACATTTGCAAGTGATGCAAGAGAAGTATAATTGCATAAGTTACATGTGGTTTGCAGCTAATGTATGCTATCCTGTGGTACATCATTGCTATGAGGTATTGTTTATGCTCAGTTTATGCATTACAATGCCTTGGTGGTTAGAACAGTGTTGGGTTTTTGTATATATGGATGCATCCCTTAGGGTTTTGACATTGGTTATGATTCATTTGTGTGGATTGTAATTGGTTTAAGTGATTGGAATTTCACATGCAGAGGTCAGATGTGTAATCTCATACAAAAAGTGTACTAAAATGGATAGAGGTAAAAGCCATCATCCATGGCTCAATTTGAATTAAGATAAATGATTACTTTAGGTGCTCATATCACTCTCGGCATCGAAGGTGGAAGCATCCTCGTCACCGCTTGAGGAACCATCACCCTCCTCAGTCACCCTCACTAAGGACATTGCCCTCGTCATTATACTCGGGCTCTCTAAGCTCTAGGTGAGAGACAGTGATAGGTATGTCCTTCTAGACCGAATTAAGAGTACTTCTCGAGCCACTCCCACGCCTTGTGTAGCATCTAAGGGCCCCACAGGCATTACGGGCAGCCGATATGGATGCCGAAGTGAAAGTTCCATTGCTACCGGCGCGAGGGCGAATAACAACACGGGCACGCCGTGCACGAGTGCGAGAGACCCGTCGGCGGTCTATCTCCTCGAGCTCCAAGTAAAGCTCCCTAAAGATTTGCTCCTCCTCCAAGTCTCTCTCGTGAGTCACACTTTTAAGTGTACTAGGGGAGATCTTGAGTGAATCCACATTTATCCATACATTTAAAGAATGAAGAACTTAGATTAAACAAATGAAAATTATTTGAATATATTTCATAATCTATGAATAAAGCTATGAACTAAAAAGTATAACAATTAGATATACGATACCTGTCTTGCCATAGACATCTCATGCATATTGTGTAGCATGCGTAAATTGGAGCGACAATAAATTAGTTGCTCCAATTGTCATGTGCTAAGCTTGTTATGAATTTTGGTGTGCACAAGGAAATAGGTGGACCAATTCCTCTCACATGCACCGACGAACAATCCTAAACCATGTAAAGAAAAAGTAAGTTTAAAGCAAGTTTAACTAGAATTATATGAAAAAAGAGAGTAGATTTTCAAACCTGTGCAAGAATGCGAAAGGCCACTTTTTGGAGGTGAGGCAATTGATAGTCAAATGACTCCCATAAAAAAAGGGGCTTCACCAACGATTACCGCTTCCAACAAATGGTAGATGCGAAAGTGGTGCCCCTTTGATCGCTATAATTAATGAGCTCTTCGAGGAAGGCACCATGGTGCTCTTCCGCCAAAGCCTTTGGAAAAAAAGCATCACGATCGGCAAGGACATTGGCATCCATAAAGAGAGAGGGTTTTTTGAACGCAGGATGCAAGAGTGCCACAAACCCATGCATGGGTCGCTTCATCCACTCCCATCTTTTCTTTGTAAAAAAGAGAATGTCATCTCTTTTAGGGGTGGTATCCAAGATATCACTACAGTAGGTGTAAGATGATAGAGATTTAAGGGGGAGATTTAGAGGTGAAATTTGAAAAGAAAGTGTGAGACAATATGAAATATAGATTCTAGAACTAAAAAGAAGTATGAATCATTTAAAAAAAAAAAACAATACCATGAAGAAGAGACCTCCCCATCCAAGATGGTCGATGATTATATTTCCTCCATTGCATCCGCCATAAGATGATAGAGAAGGCCAATAGTAGCCCCCTCCATGTCCGTCATGCGAGCACCTTGTAGATGGGAGTGAGGACAATGATAATGCTCCTCACATCCATCCAAAATTCCTCCTTTAAGCAAAGCCTTTGAACAGCCTCTGCTTCCACTTGGCTGGATGTGGAGTCCCCTTCAAGCCATTCCTTAAACTCATCTGACACAACCGTTTTTGTAGCTTGTTGTGAAGTTATAGAGACGCTCGAGGAGAAGCCATATGGCCGCAAACCGAGTCTTCGAGGGCTTCTTCAACTCCAAGTCCGATTATGAGCGATATATTGCAAGAACTCGGACCTTGGAGTTGACAAAGCCAATGATTGTGCAAGCATCGTTGACAATCTTCGCCACCCACTCCAACTTGCCTATATCTTCCATAAGAAGATCTAGACAATGCGTAGTGCATGGTGTCTATACTATGGATGGAAACTCGGCCTCAAGTTTCCGCCAGAGGCGTTGTCCATGACAACTTGCACCACATTTTGGGGCTGAACCTACAAGATTATACAAGATGAAATTAGAATAAATTTGGGAGGTTAAAAGAATAGATTACAAAATAATGGATTTAGAAGCATTACCTTAATGATAGCTTGCCATATGTGCCAATACATGAATGAACTTGTCGTTCTCCTTCCCCTTGTGCCCGCATCCACTGCTCGTAGGAAGTATGTGCCAAGTGGGCAACAGACCAGGATGTTGATGATCGCCCTTTTTTTTCGGTCACTCCATCCATTGGATAGGATAGAGCATCCATACTTTGCCCAATCGGCACGCACGGACTCAAGGAACTTATCAATCCTCTCTCTCTCTCTCTCCTCATGGAGTTTCTTGGTACGCATGTCATTGTATGTGACACTGTACCATCTCTTGCATGGACCAACGACGGCAATAGCTTTCACCATCCGCTTCCATCGATCCACTTTGAGAATATGGAAAGAGAGATTGCACTCAATTATGGTGTGTAAAATCTCTATTTTCTCTTGCCTTTGCCTCTCCTTGAGAAAGTAGAGAAGACGGGAAACTTGCCGCGTTGCTTGGGCAAGAGTGGCTTGTCTCTTGGGCATAGGTGCACCGCTCGAATGGATTTTTATAGATGGGATAGAAGAGGCCCCTCCAATAGAGGAAACCGAGACAGTTGGAGAGGGATCGTCTTCCACATCCAAGACCTCATGATCGGGAGAGATCACCTTCTCACTTGCCTTTGAAAGGCCTTTGCATTGCTTCAATGGCAAGTATTTTTGACGACAATCTTCATAGACATCATCGGGAATACCGGGGCATGGTGTGCCTTCCCCTCCTAATTTGCAAAGGTGGATGAGAAGGCGAGCGACGGATGAGATTTGGACCTTTGGGCAATCCTTGCATTGCCACTTGCAAGTGTTGGATTTCTCCTTCACTCGTTCGAAGTAGGCACAATGCAAGCGAAAAGCCTTATGGAGAGGGGGTGCCATGGATGATGTATAGAGAGGGCCTAGAGGGTCACGGGTGGAGGGTGAGATGATTGAAGAAAGGAGTGGAAAGAGTAGGGAGCTTGAAGGAGTAGAGATCTTGGGGGAGTAGAGAGCTTGGGGGAGTAGAGAGAGGCTATAGCTTGATGGAGGAGGAGGTTGGAAGGGTTGAGAGGTTAAGGGAGGACTCGAGGAGAGAGCTTGAGAGAGTAGGAATGATGGAGAGCTTGAGAGGATTAGGAGGGGTGGAGAACTTGAAAGGATGAATGAGATAGTGGGGGAGGGGAGATTTTATAGAAAGGGAGAGTGCTTTGGGGTTTAGGTTTGGCCCTTTGGGGTGGGGGGGGAAGAGAGAGAGAGAGGAAAGGAGGGAGAGTTTTTAAACTTGTTAGTTTAAAACTTTATTCTTTAATCTTTTCTCTTGAGTCTTTGTGAGAAAGAAAGAAAAGATAGAGAGAAAGAAAAGAAATAAAGAAAAGAATAGAGAGAGAAAAAAAGAATAGAGAAGATTCAAGAAAGAAAAAAAGAAAAAGAAAGGTGAGAAAGAAAAGAAAGAAAAGAAGAAAAGAAACGTAAGAAAGAAAGATAAGAAAGAAAGAAGAAAAGAAAGGTAAGAAAGAAAATAAAAATGGTAAAAAAAGTGACTGTTTACAACTTTATTGGCCGCAAGGCCCAGGTGTACGGGAGTCAGGACTTGCGCGCAGCGTAACGGTCACAGCGCGGCGCAGTCAGCGGACGAGTCACAGGGAATTGGACGGGTCACGGTGGGGCGCAGTCGGACGGGTCTGCTGAATGGGATTGGACGTAGCGGACGAGAGGAGACGGGTCGGACGGGTTGACCTGTCCGTTGGACGTGGACAACCTTGAGAAAGAAACAATTGCCACTAGTAGAGTGACGAGAATCATAATCACCAGCCCAATCATAATCACTGTAAGCATGTGCATAAAGAAATCCAAGAGTCCTAGTACCTTGCAAGTAATGGAAATCATGCTTGACAGCTTGCCAATGTGACATGCGTGGCTGATGCATATATCTGCTCAGGGCTGAAATTGCAAACTGTACGTCCGGCCTTGTGTTGCATAGGTAGATAAGACATCCAAGTGCTGGAACATATGTATGAATATCAAACAAGTAACTGTCATCATGCAATGACAACTTTAGTCCAGGTTCCATTGCTGTATAAACTGGCTTGCAATCCTCTAAGCCAAACCTCTCAAGAAGTTTACCAATGTATCTTGACTATGACAATCCAATGCCTCTAGTATCATGAATGAATTGAATGCCCAAGTAATAGTTTGGGCTCAATGAGGTTCAGTAGAGCTGAGGTCCAAAGCATTACCTAATGCTTGTGAGGGAGCTAGCACCTCCGCTCCTTAGTAATGGACAGCTCTAGAAGTAGTGGATCTCGAATGTATTCAACATACATTCAGAGTATTGTAGTTGAACAGGGATGCTTGCTAGGAGATCACTATTCAGTGTACTAGTCACTATGTTTGGGCTGGTTTTGTGGACAGCAACATGTCTTATGATGCCATTGATGTTTCGGCCATGGTCTATGCTTGGTTTTCGCTATGTTATGGTTTGGTTTTGCCAGATGAGTTGAGCTCATGAGAAATGGACATGTCACATGACAATTTGGCAATGTTTTTGAGATTCTTTGTGAGTCTTATGTTATGTTATGTTGGCTGGTAATTTGTAGCATGTGTTGGGCATATAGAATGGTTGAACAACAGTGCGCAATGTTGTATTGACTATGATGCCCTATGGAAATTCCAGTGTAGTACTTTGCTTTTGATACATTTGGCAGTGCAATCGAGGACGATTGCAAGGATTTCAAGGGAGAGGGCTGTCATGAGGACATGTATTTTTGAAACCTCACTTAATATGTGAATTAATTTTTAATCACATGATTAAGTAAATGTGGAAGAGCTGTGACCAGCCATGGCCATCCTATTTTCAGCCATTGCAACCAGCCATGAGTGCGTTTTGAGGAGGCGGTTGTAGATTCAGACCATCCATAGCTAGGCGATTGCATCCAGATACAAGATGACAACTGATTTGGATGTCTCAGCTGTAGGGGACAGCATTTAATGCTATTGTGCCAGGGCAGTAGGTGCATTTGACCGATTTTCAGTCATTCTTCACGACAGAACTCTGAATTTTCTCTCTCTACCGCTTTCTCTCTCATCTCCCAGCCATTTCACAGCCTTGCTCCGAAGATCTCAGCATTTGGACACTTGGAGGTTGAGAAATTGCAAATTTCTCTGATGTGAACTCTAACTTACAGCAGAAATTAGGGTTTAGCAGTAGCCTCGAGAAGCGTGCCAAAAATTGGAAGCTCCAAGACTTGGATTTTTCAGGGCTGAAGGTGAATTTCAGCTAAATTCTTGTGGAGGACTAGCATGCCATTGAATTTAGGGCATTTCCATCATCTATGAAGTTGGTGAAGGCCAATTAAGTGCCCGAATCAAGGGCAAATCAGATTGAAGACTTGCTGGTCACTTTGGACAGCAAGGGGAGTTTGGATTGCGAAGGGGATTGGGAGAATGCCATTGTAAATCAACTGTTCTTCAATAAAGCTAAAGAAATACCGAAAGGGGCGCTAATTTTGGGGCCAATCGGGTGTGCATTGTCCAAAATCAGTATGTAAATTTGTATTTTCAAATTTGCATTTATTATTTGCTGCTGTAATTAAGTTGTAATTGGGGATTTACCACCCATCCACAAAAGAAAGGCTGATTTCATGGTTCCATTGTCGGGATACCATCACATCCTTTGAGTTGGTGGGCCTGTGGTACTTGATTGCAACTTGGGACTATTGCGTTATTATTGAAATTGTTCTCAGCAGTGAATTACAGCAAGCATGTCTTCACATGGCAATACAACATCAATTGGAGAGGATGCATCACTCCTTGGTCAATCACGTGGTGAAGGGGGAAATGTAGTGATTGATGTTGGGCATGATTCTAAGCATGGACAGCATGCTGAAAATATGGGAAATGACCCAAATGTTGGCACTTGAATGCATAAAGAGCCTGATGACCAGTAAGGGGCTGGAGAATTTGATGATAGCTTCAAGGATCAAATGCGTACACAGCAGCAAATCTTTTTTCTGAATTGGCAAAGGATCTCCAGTTTAGTCGATTCTTGAATGCCCCAAAGAAGGACAACAAAGGCGAAGAGAAGAAGACACTTTCTACAGCTTCGGGAGAGCCACAAGGACCAAAGGAAATGCCTAAGCCTTCTTTAGAAGAGCGCAAAATGCGTGATGAGCACAAATAGTTGGTATCGGTGGGGCAGTAAGTGCAAATGTATGGCCAACTTGGTAGTGCCAATCCATGGGAACATGGGTAGCAAGGCAATTATGCACATGCAAGCATGGGACAACAAGGATACTTGGGTGGTGGTATCGTTTTTCATGCTTTGGTTGGATAGGCACCACATACCGGAATGTATGGCACAAATCCCTATGGTATGCAATAGCCAACAGGGTGTCCAATGTCCAAGATTATATGGTAAAGTGTGCATTTCAGTTTTGTGACTTTGTTAATTGTTGTAAATAGTGCTTAATCAAGTTGTTTACCACCTTATCGAAGGAGGAAGGCTGGTTTCAATGAGAAAGCAAAAAATGATGCGTTTTTTGCAAAATACATCCCTCGCATAAGTGCGTAGGAGGTTTCTCCAAGAGAGGTAAACCATCAAGCATCTGTGTACATTGCATAAGCATCAGGCTACGATAGTTTACATGCCCCATGCGAGCATGCCATAACTCCATTTGTGAGATAGCAAGAGTAAGAGTGGATGGTAAATAGACTGACTGATCAACGGAAAAAGCATCCAACTCATATAACCCATGACATAGAGTGCGAGTCAAAACCAAAGTCATGTGGTCCCTATCTTTCACCATGCATTTGTCATCATCAAAGTGAATTGCAAGCCACACGTCGCCAAAGAAGAAATAGATAGCAAATTCTTGTTTATACCTGGCACAATCAAGGCATCTTATAAGCGGAGAGTAGAGCCATCAATTGCTGTCAACACAATCTCTCTAGTATCTCTAACAGGGTATGATGCATTGTTTGCACATTGTATAGACCTGCCAATCAGGGTAGCAATGATAGAAGCAAATAAATCTCTACAAGATGTGATGTGCCTAAAAGCACCACTGTTAAAAACCATGTGCTCGGATGCTCAGTAGAGCTAAATGCTCTATCAGCCCAAGAAGAGTCATAACTACATGTGTAAAAACAATAATCCCTGTCTTAAGCAAAGGACGCGAACTTAGTAGCAGTCGAAGGTGCATCAGGAATAGACATCCTTGACTCCTCCTTTTCCTTGGCTATGCGCTTTCTACACTCAGTGATATAGTGTCCTCGCTTCTTGCAATAGTGGCACTTGCCCTTCTTGGCTTGTGTGCCCCCTATTTCTTATTGCCGTGTGAAGTTCTTGAAGTCCTAGAGCTTTGCGGAGCATTCTTTGCTTGGCTGCCCTTGCCATTCTGCATTTCTTTAAAAGCTTGCTCAGAGGCTATAACATCCACACTGCTGTTCTTTCGTGTTTTCTCTTCCTCTAAGAGCAAACTGACCATTTGAAGGAAAGTAAGTGGATGTGGGGTAGTCCTCATGGTGAGGTTCAAGGCTCTATGAAAGGCCAAGTATAAGGGTGGCAATGAAGTCAAGGTAGTAGATATTATCTGCGCATCTGAGTGATACTCATCTACATTCATAAGTTGCTCACGCAAGTCGTGAATTTTTTTAAGATGATCCTGCATAGAATCACCCCATCCATCTTTAATGTCTCAAGCTCTTTCTTCAAGAAAGAGATGCACGTCTCATTCTTTCCCAGTTGCAGACCGAATGTGAGGGATAATAGACCATTGAACTGCCAATGCAATCAGCGACAACAAAGCCTTTGCATCCCATGTATCCCATGTCTTTTGTGCTGTTGATCTCTTGGGAAGCGGTTGAGCTGGAGCAAGCTGAATAGGCTGAGTTGCCCGTTGTCTAGGTCCTCCTGGATGAGTAGCAGGAGCTACAACTCCGGGCTTTACTTCTTCATTGCTCACATAATCCCAAAGATTGTTCGCAATCATCACATTCTTCATCGTGAAGGACTAGAGGAAATAGTTGTTACCATCCAACCTAACCTCCTTGGTTATGTAAGTAAATACATCACCTCCTTGATCTGCCATGATAAATAATGCTAATATGAGAGCAAAAGAGCAGTGTCTCAAGCTGGACCAACTTTTAAATCTGAGAATTTTTTGAAATTATAGCAAGTACTTTGTTGTAATTAGCAAATTGAAGCACACTTTGTCAAAACTGTTTGTCATGTACGCTTTCCAAGGTGCAATAAATGCTTTGTAGCACTAGAGATGCAAAAGCCCCAAAATTACTTGTCCCAGAATGAACAAAATCAGCCTATTTCAGACCGATCCCTTATTACATGTGCCTATGTCTGCTCAATACCCAAAAGCCCCAAATTCTTTTACCTAGTTTCCAAGTAATCGATATAGATACAGTCCTCGAGAAAAAGCCGTTTGCCGTTATTCAAAATTTTGAATTAAAAAATGGGTAAATGCCTCCTTTATCTCTAATGCTGGCTGCCTTAGGCTTGGTGGAGCTTTGATACAGTTGGAGGATCTGGAAAAGGCGGTGGGGAGGGACAGATGTGAGGTGGCACTGCAGGTGGTGGTGGCGACTGGGAGTTGTCTCACAAGACAAGGGCAGAGGTGGTCGTGTAGGTAGAGCCTAGCTAGAGCAGGTGGAGGCGCATACGAGCAGACTTGAGGCCAGGCGGGCAGCGCAGTTGGAGAGAGGCGCTGCTGGGAGTGATGGCGTAGGTTGATTGGCGACGCTTGGAATGTCGTGTTGTAGGCCAGGTGGTGGCTCTGCCTTGGCGGGGAAGAAGGCATGTGCAGTGTAGGCATGGCTTGGAGCGGGTGGTGCTAGAGGCTATCCTGGCGCTGCTGGTGGCAGACTTGGTGTGGCTCATGGCAGACCTGTTGCAGACGAACGAAATGGAGTTGCTGGTGGTGGAGTGAGATGGACTGGCCGAGGAGCTTAGCTGGAGATGGTGGCCATAGGCTGAGCGGAGCTGAGGGCTAGCTTTGATACCAAATGTAAGATTAGGAAGAGATCAAAGCTCTGTTGAGAGTGGAGTAGACAGTGTAGAGTGTGAGAGCACGGCACTCAATGCAATAGTCTAAAGTCTAAGGTGCAAGTACAAAGTACAACCCTTAAACCTTAGGGTTGTAAGAGGTGTTCACACCCGAAGAGTGTGAAACACGATAAGTGCCTAAAACTGTGTAACATAGGCACATAAAATAAAAGGAATAAATCTGGGGGGGAAAAAACTGTCGTATGGACAATAAAAAGTGCCCTAGTGTCCTTCTAAAGATCACTGACACTCCTCTGTGAGCGTAGGCATGAGTCAAACCGAACAATTAGTTAAAGAAAGGATGTGCCTCTTTTAAAGATTACCATATAAACTATCGTCAAAGGGAGGAATTGAGTTTTAATTATTAAGGTTTGATTAAAAACTTAATAAAACATTATTTGTGTCAAATAGGATGAGGTGGCGTGTGGTGGTGTGGAGTGTGAATGATTGAGAGGCTGTAGAGATGACATAGGAGATATCAATGAAGCTCTAGGCCATTGTCAATGGTAATGGATGGATGGCAAATGGCAAACGGCAAACATGGATGCGATTGGCGGTGATAGACATGCGGCCAAGGGTGAGAAGAGGTGATGATGAATGTAGTGGTGGCTGGCTAGGCAAATAGGGTGGCAGGTTGGAGCTGATGGGCATGGTGCAGAAAGTGAGTGACTTATAGGAGCTGGAGACTATGTGTCTCATAGAGGCAGTGGAGATAGACCAGGTTGTAGGTTGCAGCACTACAGCAGAGGTGGCAGGCTAGGCAAATTGGGCAGGAGGTTGGAGCTGATGGGCATGGTGCAGAAAGTGAGGGACTTATAGGAGCTGAAGACTATGCATCTCGTAGAGGCGGTGGAGACAGACTAGGCTCTAGGCTGCAGCACTGCTGCAGAAGCAGGAAGACCTCAGTGTGAAAGAGTTAGCATCCGTGTTTGACAAGTGGCTGACATGAATTGAGGACAATTAAGGAGTAGGGGAGCTGCTTGTGATGAATTCGGCCGTGCAAATAATTATAGGGCCCTTGGGGAGCAAAAAATTGTTGGATGTCAAAGGTGGATTTTGTCTATAGGCATTGATCTAGCATCTTGCATGTTTTTGAATTCCCCTTTGACCTTCTCAACTAATTCCACAAATGTGGTCATTTATGATTTCATAAGTATGAACACACAATTTCTATGTTATCTACTCGACATTAAATTTTCATGTTGCTCTGGATTAGCAATATAATCTTTCCAGTTTCTTTCAGCGGATTGAACTTTTGGTTTTGGATTATCCTTGTGCTTGTGCTTTGCACTTTGTGTTGGTTCATCCCTACTTTGCATGATTGTGTAAAGACTTTTCTTTATCTTCCTTTTATTAAAACCAAACACACATGAATTGAAAGAGAAAGAAAAGCTGAATTTAGGACTTGAACAGATAGATGATGGAAGGCTTGTTGAGCTAGAAATGCATTAGATGCTCATTATCCACATTAAACAGCCCCAAACCAACTTAATTAATTAAATTATCAAACTAACATTAAGAGAAATGCGTTCGGAGAGTGTTGGTGTCCCATAAGCCAAACTCCAAGATTGAAGGATCATCCATCTATAAATAGACAGGCTGCCCACCACTCAGCCTTAATCTCATCTTTGCAGCGTGCACAATAGGTATTTGCTGCTGTCTAATTGGCATTCTTTGCTGTCCTATTGGTACATCCTCCCGGAATCAACCCTTCGGACCTCCTATGTTCTTTCGGGCTGTTTGTGCATGCGATCTTCCCAGAAGATGACATCTTTGCAACGTACTACTTTTCTTTTCTTAGGATCCCATAATCTATACCCCATTTCACCATCACCATATCCTAGGAAAATACAATTCCGGGAAAAACGTTAATTTCTACCTATCTCGCGTGCCACATTCGTGGCGACTGGTCCTGGTCATTGGCTGCTCGTCCCGTATAGTCGCAGCACGTCCCGTCCGCTTGCAGAACCTGTCGCCGTTCTGTCCAATGACGTGGTTGCGTGTTGCCTGAGCTTGGTTGTGTCACGCTGGGCCTGCAGCACGTCATTTGCAGCGTTGTCGCCTGAGCTTAATCACGTGTCACCTACAACGCCTGGTACCTGCCGATAGATACCTGTCTAGTCCGCTTGCCTCTTTTGCACCTGCCAAACACTGATAGCTGGTGCTTGAAGCTCCTGCTCGCTTGTCACGCGGCTTGATGACTGTAACTTGATTCGGAAAGCGTGCACAGCCATTGTTCTTTGATACTTGTTTGATGTAGACGAGTCTGTGTGCGAACTGAGCTAAAAGTGCAGATGTGGAGAGTTGAGAGCAGTAAAGTGAGAGAGTGAGCATGACACAATGAGTATCCGGTACAATGACAATGTACCACATTGTAGGTTTTGAATATATAAAGTACAAAGTGTAAGGGTGTGTTCACACCCGAACACGATAAAAGGCACGGTGACCCTTTATTCCCAACATAATCCCAAAGATCTTTAGCAGCCAATAGATTGTGCACTATGAAACCCCACCAGCAGTAATATTTGCTATTCAATTTGTTCTCTTGAGTAAGGACGCCCAAAATGTTGCTGTGATCACAGTGACTTTGTTGTGCCATTGCTGCGACAAAATGCACAAAATATGCAAACAAACGCTTCCAAGTTGAAGTGTAACTGTATTCCCATGAGTATTGAAATCGCAGCTTGGGATAGAGAGTGCAATCTCAAAATAGTTACAAAAAAAATTCTTCTAGAAATGCCTCGTAAAGCATGCCAAATCTGCACCAAACAGCAATCCATTGCTGTACCTTGGAATCTCAGCAATTTAATGTTGTAAATCCCCCAAATTTACATAAATTTCTGTGCCCAAAGTGTGCCAGCCAGCAAATAAATGATGTACATGCACATGTTTTCTGCCTTCGGATGCAGGGCAGGTCGCAGGTCGCAGGGTGCAGGGCGCAGGGCGCAGGGCGCAGGGCGCAGGTGGGGCTGGCAGAGGTGATATGGTTGGGCTGGCTGCATAGGTGGCGCATCTAATCTGGAAGGTTCCTTCCTCTCAGCTCATCCGCTTGGGCAGATCTGGTAGCAATGACGCTCTCGACTCCTCTCAGGCAGATCTGGCGGCTATGAGGTGGCTCGAGGCTATGACAAGAGCTCACATGGCTGGTGGCTGTGATACCAAATGTTGAAGAAGGCTATGGAGGAGAAAGAAAGGAGAGAGAGGAGACAGTGACAATGAGAGCATAAGAGAGTGTTAGTTCTCTCTTGTTGGTTGGATTGATTGAAAGTACTGAATGAAAGTACAACTAAGGTCTAAGGTAGACCTAACCAACCTTCCACGCCTAAGGGACAATGTGTCCACATCACACTTGGACACTTTTGTAAGTGTGCTCACACCACAAGAATTTCGTTGGGCATTGCCCAGAATTGGCAAATTCTATTAGAAAAGATTGGGCCACACTCCATTTAAATGACAGCCTCTTCTCTTCAAAATTCATGTCCCATCTTAGACTTCCACCTGACGCTCTAGCATAGCTGGAGCTATGCTTTTCATCATATGACATAGACTCCCCTCCCACATGGAAGTTGGTCAATGAGGCAATCTATACAAGAGGAGATTTCTAAGAATTGGAAGAGCAAATCTACCTCTTCAGAGATTTGGACTGGCCTTTTCTCAAGATGATATTTCCCTGCCATAAGTGATAGATTTTGGACGATCAGAACGATCTTTTTTGTGACCCATCGGCATTGGTTTCAGAGGTGGTATTTCCCTGCCATAGTTGGTAGATTTTTGGAGGAGATTGAAGGACAGTTTTAAGCAAATACGAGTTTGTTAGTAAGTAGTTTGTTTGGATTTGGAGGGCTCCAGTTGCATGCTCACAATGTAACAAGCTAGAGGAAAGTCAGAGGCACTGCATTTGGGATGGCCCCATAGCTCACAGGGCCTAAAAGCAGGCCCTGAGATTGCTACTTTCTGGAACTCACATTGAGTTGATATTGACATGTACTTCCATAGCATGGGTCATGGATACAGGACTGGATTATGTATATGAGGACATTCAGGGGAGCCTATCAGATATTTGCTCAACAGCAGAGCCATTCCTGCTCTACATTACTAGATATTCATGTGTAGGTACCATGAATATTGGTACATCAAAATATTTAAACCCACACCGAAATATGACCTCATCCCATTCACCATACATGTTTCATGCCCAGCTGAAGCATTTCAGGTATTTGTGGATGTTAATCACTAAAATTCATTTTTTGGTTACATTACTCTTATTTGAAGTTTTCTTGGTTTTCGTCTAGACAGGCAAAAGCCCTCATTTCTTACAGCTGCTTGGAAAATTGAAGATTCTCGAGCTCAGAAGATTCAAATCTACATACTCAAGAATTGAGTCACCTTGCTTGATATTGTTTGTTTGCCATGGATAGTGTGCATGCATTGCACCACTGAACAGGCACAATGGGTATGTACTTGGTTTTGGTGCAGGTGCTCAAGATCCTTAGTGAGATTGGCTCCGTGATGTTAATTCTGGTAGTCATGGAGAGTTGTGTATCTTCAACAATCCCCATCATCTAGGGCCTTGCGGACTTTCTCAATTCTTCCTCAGCTAGATTCCTACCTTTTGGCTTTTGTGCTCTGCTCATGATCCTCTTGCATAAAGACTTCCTCATTAGCTGACATTCATTAGATTGTGAAGGCTACAATTGTTTACAACATTGAAAGCCTTCTTGATCCTATTTTTTTGTTGTGGTCCGTTGCTGGGGTAGGTTGTTCTTCTTTGGTGTCAGAACAATCCTTTTAAAAGGTTTCTAATTGGATCAGAATTTCATCAGAACTATGCTACATAGAGTCTCCAGAGTGTTTAGACACAGTTAGGGAACCACCACCTTCAAGTGTAAAATATCTTAATTTCAAGAATAGTGATCCAGTGGCAATACAGGAGATACTGTTGCTTGTGCAGTCAAGTCCTGGATCGATCTTTCGCTGGATGTAGAGTTTTATGCACACTGCCACAGTGTCTCTAGCTCCAACTGTGGAATATTACTTAAACGTTGTGTAATTCAACTTCTACCTCAGCTTGTAAATCTTGGTGCCTAATGGAAAGTTTTTTATTTGTTAGGCAGCGTATCTTGCAGGTCAAGGTTTCAAGAGGCAAGAAAAGAGCTCAAATATGCTGCTGGTAGGCAATGGAATCTTTACTAGCAGAAATTTCGGTCCTGTCTATGTATGGTCCATAGTATTTTTGGCACTGCGTCATTCTATTTTTATGGGCCAGTTTCAATTCCTCGTGTTTAATATTCTGATTACAGGCTTTATTGGCAAACCTAGACAGACTGCTTACAGCTGCTAAGCCTTGTCATTGTACTTTATGGTATGTGTGTGTGTGTGTGCGCGCGTGTTTTTTTTTTTTTTTTTTGGGGTGTTTACATCCTTTGAAGTTGTAAACAAGATTCCTAATTTTGGGGTTTAGGTTGTTGGATGTTTAGAAATAAAATAGTTTGGCCAGCTATGTATACATTTGTTTTAATGGAATGTCATTTGTTTTGAATTTTGGGATTTTTTAAAAAAAAAATGCAAACAAGTTCTAGCATCTATTTCTTTAAATAATGGTAATGATCTTTTCGTGGCTGCTTTTGCACATGCAATAGTTACTCATGACAGGGCTCTAGTTTGTTATCTCTGTTTAATTGGTTTCTGGGCTCTCAGTTTTAAGCTCGTGTAGTCTCTAGAATTTGTTACAGGTCTTGTTGGTCTTTTGTAGGAGTACTTGATGTTGCATGTTACCTTTTTGTTCCAGTGCCTTGATACAAGGAAATCCCTCGAAACATTGTGGACAAGATTCTCCTCAAGGTGAGAAGGGGATCCACTATAGGAGGAGAAATTGGCGTATCAGCGCCAGCTCCTATGCCTACTAATGAGGAAGCATCGAATGTGGGCGTATCTTCAACCGATGCGGGTGAGGCCTCGAGGCTCCGTATCCGACTCCGGCTTCGGCAAAAGACAAAGAGTGGAAGCTCATGTTCTAAAGCAAGAGCAATGGAAGAAGATGGTAAAAGCCATTGCCAATATAGGTCCATGTGAAGGATGGACCAGTGTTACACACACTAACATGAAAACCAAAAAGATTGATGAAGAGAAGAAGAGGATTGATAGACCGCTTGATCTCGCTGGGGCCGCATTGGACATAATATGGTTATTCCATTCCCACTAATGGATGGAGTGATTGTAAGAAACGGGGTATCATCAATATACTTGTCTCATGTCCACTCGGGACTTACTTTTTACGGGCCATAGACCCGGTACACCAAGAGGCTGAGTATCAGCCATAGAAAACTTGTCAAGTACTTTGCTGATGTACTTTTCTTGTGAGAGAAATAAGAGCTGTTGCTCTCTATCTCTCGTTACATGCATGCCCAAAAATTAAAATGTGTTCAGCTGCACCCAAATCCTTCATCGAGAAGGCTGAATTCAGCTATCTTTTCAATGCATTATCTTGGCTCTTATGCTTACCAACAGTAAGCATATCATCCACATAAAGCGCAAGAATAATAAGGCTTCCATCATTAGCCTTCTTTGTATTTAAGTAGTAATTTGCATTGCTTCTCTTAAACCCATGTGAGAGCATGAAGGCATCAAATTTCTTATACCATTGTCTAGGAGCTTGCTTTAGACCATATAAGCTTCTCTTAAGCTTGCATACCAAATGTTCCTTTCTTGGCCCAACAAAGCCTTTTAGCTGCTTCATGTATACCTCTTCTTCTAAATCAACATGCAAGAATGCAGTTCTAACATCCATCTGATCAAAGCTCCAGATCCATAGATGCTACAAAGTTGAACAATACATGGAGAGTGGTACACAGAGATTGGTCATCTTGACAACATGTGAAAACACTTCTTGAAAGTCAATCCCATCTTTCTATGTATAACCCTTAGCCACAAGCTTGGCTTTGTATTTGGGTTTGCTATCTATACACTTGATTTTATAGACCCATTTGTTAGGAATGGCTCTCATATCTTTAGGCAATGGGACCCAATCGCAAGTGTTATTCCAATACAAAGATTTCATTTCTTCTTGCATAGCTAGCTCCCACTTTTTCTTTAACTCACAAGATTGTGCCTCTTTGTATGTGAGAGGCTTACTGTCATTTGTGAGTAAAATACAATCCAAAGAGGGATCAAATCTCTGTATAGGCCTTCTAACACATGTAGACCTTCTCATCCAATGATCTATATTCTCGGGCAATGGGTCTATATCCAAAGGAATGTCAATAACCTCATTATTTGGCTGCTGAACTACACTTTTAGGTTTCTGTAATTCATTTTCAGCATGCTGATTATGCTACCCAAGCTGATTTTCAGCATCATTTTGCTGCCCATTTTCATCTGGCTCAATAATGACGTGTTGATCATCAAAATTAGCATCAAACAAGGCTGAATTTTCAATAGTTGATGGTTGTTCAAGTGGTTAATCATGTTGAAATTTCACTTTCTTCTTGTCTAAGTCACTAGGTGTGGCATTTTTCAGCAACTTTAATTCATTAAATGCCACATCTTGGCTGCATATTACCTTTTTCATGCTTGTAATCCAAACTCTATAACCCATTTCACCTTTATCTCGATAACCCATGAAGATGCCTCTGATGGATTTCATGTCAACTTTGGTTTTGCTATCAATAGGTGCATGCACATAACATTCACAGCCAAAGGCCCATAGTGGTCATATGAAGTAGGTTTGCTAGATGAAACCTGTTCAAGGATGCTACTATCAAGCACACAATGTGGAGATTAGTTGCAAATATGGATAGCGATATTAAGTGTGCGCCCCCCCCCCCCCCTTCAGATTGCAAGAGATTAGCTGTGGACGGCATGCATTGAATCTTCTCACATAAAGTGTGATTCATCTGCTTAGCCACACCATTAGATGACGGATTATAAGGGGCAATTAGCTCGCATTTAATCCCATTTACATCACAAAACTAATTGAATACTTTTAATATATACTTTTTCCCATTATCTATTCTTATGCACTTTAGTTTAAATCTTTTTAAGTGCTAATGAATGCATAAAACTTTTTAAAAACGTCCAATGTCTCACTTTTCTGCTTAAGCAAGTAAACCCATAGCTTTCTAGAGGGGTCATCAATAAAAGACACGAAATAACAAACTTAAAACCACCATAGGTTTTTATTGGCATGGTATATATATTAAAATGGACTAAATCCAAAATATATGCTTTTCGAGAGGCTCCATGAGAGTATAAACTCTTTACGTGTTTTTTCCAAAATACAGTCATCACAAAAGTCAAGCTTTGAATCTTTCACGTCAACTCTTCCAAGTGGAGAGAGTGCTTGCAAATCCTTTTGGCTCATGTGTCCAAGATGCTTATGCTATAGCTCCATGTGTGACTACACTTTTGCAAGTGCAACAAACTTTCCAAGAAGCGCCTTGCAATGTAGATAATACAAAGTTTCTTTTTTACTGCCTCTAGGGACAAGCACGGATCCTTTTTGCACCTTTCACATTCCACCACCAAAAGTAGTGAAGTAACCCGTGTTGTCTAACTGTCCAACTCTGAAAGCAAACTCTTCTTGATGCCAAATATATACTTAACATTATGAAGAATCAATTCTTGGCTGTTTTCAGGAGTCAGGTATATGATGCCAACACCCTCTATGTCACATGCATGGCTACTCCCTATGTAACTTTCCCAAGGTGACCTGCTGCATAAAAAGAGAGATACTCCAAAGACCGAGTTACATGAAACGAAGTACCAGTGGCAACAATCCACGATTGTGAGAAACCATCATGAGTAGACAACAAGGCATCTGTCACATCCTTTTTAGTGATATACATGTTTTCTATTGCCATAGCATATGGGTTTGAAGATGCAACTAGCAAATGTGCAGTATCTTCATTTTCTTCTCTCTCTTCAATGACAACCCTAGATACCACATTTATCTTCTCTATTTCTTAGGTGTAGAGTTACTATCTTTGGCATTCTTTTTAGCCTTTGCATTTATTTGCTTTTTGCGTTCTTGTTCCTTTGTAAAATACCTACAATCAGCCTTTCTGTGCCCTTTGTGTCCAAACTATTAGCAAGTCACATCTTGCTATTTTTCATTGCGTTTGCTGCGATTTTGGTGTTTATTTGCAGCATTTGACTTCTCTCGGTCCTTCCTCTTACATTATAGGCTTATCCACTGCTGCCCCCACTGGCCTTGTGTCTAATCTCCTTATTGAGAATAAAACCATCCACACCATGAAGAATCAAGTTGTGTTTGTTGCTCAATGAGACAACCAATGCTTTCTATGAATCTAGTAAAGTCATGAGTAAGAAGATACGCTTCAACTTGGAATCAAAAGGCTACACACCTTCATCTTGTAATTGACTCAAAATCCTAGTAAATGCATTCAAATGCTTTGAGGCAGGCTTGGACTCATCAAGATCCAAGTTAACCAACTTCCATATGAGATGGACCTAATTGAGAGGAGTTGTATTCTCATATGAAGTTGAGTTTCACCCAAACTTCACATGGAGTGGAGAGTCCCTTGATATCAACCAAGCTATCATTTGTGACTGCCATTTTGATGTAAGCAATAGCCTTCCTATTCATCTTAGCCCACTTCTCATCTAACAAAGCAACATCGTTTTCTTGTTCCAAAGCATTATCACAATCCTTCAAAAACAGGATACCATGCATACAATCTTTCGAAAGATCAAAGCCGTTGCCATCAAATTTCTGAATCTTGAAAAGATTCGTTGTGTCAAAAGTGGATGCACTACCAACCATTTTCAGCAATAAATTTCTGCAACAAAAACAAAGTGCTGAATACTGTCAGCCAATAGCAAGATTTGCTGAATATAACAAACACAAAATGCACTTCCAAAGGTGCTCAAGAAACAGATAATTTGCTGCAATTTCAGTCCAAATAGACTGATTACAGAATATATATGCACAAAATGTGATAAGTATGCATAAACTCCCAGTTCAATAATACATCACCATAATGCTTCTATGCAACAACCCAAGTGCTATATATACTATTGTTTCACTGCACGATCAGCATTCAGCAATACATGTACTAAAGGAAGCTGCCTTTTTACAACATTTGATACATCCCAAGTAACAGTTTCGCCCACTCAACAATGAATCTACTGTTTTTTGATTGCTAAAGCATGAATTAGTGCAAGATACATCGCTCATGTGAATAGTCCCAAAATTTCTCCCACAAATTTGCAGCAATAGTCTTAATATAGGTTCCCAAGTGCCAAACAAGGGCAAATGTTGCAGAAATTTTGACTCCACATTTCTCGGGTCCAGATGTGCACCGATGTCATTGAATTCAACTCAGTTGAGCAAAATTTCATTGATACATGAAAAGCGCCAAATGTTCTAAAGCCAATATGTACAATGTTTGGAAGTTTTGGGTCAAATGTCATTGCACAAGCATTCATTGTGCAAAATTAGAGAAAATCTCAAGAGAGCTAACTATTGTAGTGTCCAAAGATTGCTCCTAATTTGATGAATGCCAATCCCAAAAGGTACTACCACCTCTCATCTGTTTGATTGTAGGGTTTCGGACAGCCTGTCTGAGCAAAAACGACCTATGCTTGCTTGCTTGAGCAAAGAACAACTTGGGCTTGCCTACCTGAGCAAAAAACATCCTGCACTTGTACCTAATCTAGGGTTTTTTGGCTTGTTGACTAACAGCCAACACACATGTGACCCAGAAAGTGACGACCTCATCATTTTCTCATGCTGAATGAGTTAGGTTTGACTTGTGTGGACTCTAGGAAGCTTGCATGTCTTGACCGAAGCTCTAATACCAATTGGAAGGGTGTACAAAAATAGAGAGTGCAAAGAGCAAAAACATGAGTAGGGTGTGTACCAGTGTAGTACACACACATAATAAAAGAATGTATTTATACTTAGGGTACAGTACACTTACACACTGGTAAAGGTGTGTTCACATGTACAAGTATATTTACGGGAACCATAACAAAGGGCCTTTACACCCAACAATGTTAACTCCAAACTGCTGCCCAATAGATAAACTGCTATCTTGCAGCGCTTGCTTGCTTCATTACCTTTTGCATCTTCATGAATCCCCTTTGCTTGAGAGTGCTATAAGATTTAATGAAGTCTATGTCAATGCCACAAGAGGTCTCCATTGTGCACTTCTTGTACTCAGTTTATGCACCACTCTCTCTCTCTCTCTCTCTCATGTGGAAAGGTTACAAGAATTAAAGAGTAATTAGATATACAAAAGTTTGTCTGCTCAACATATGAAAGCCATATTATTTTTTTTAAAAACAAAGGCCCAAAAAAAAGCGATAGCAAGAAAGAGAGAACTTGTTAAAGCCCTTTAACAATAAGTCTCTCTCTCTCTCTCTTTCTAGTAGGAAGAGCCCCAATAAGTAGCCTCCACATAAACACTTTTCCCTGATACGGAACCTTAGATTTCCAGAGTTGGATGAATCTGTCTTGCCACTTTTTTTTGCTTTCCCGAGAATGCCATACTTTATTTGCCTTCTCCATGACCCATCTCTTGGCCTCTACCATATGATGATATATCTGGTTGACTGACCTTTTCTTGAAATCATCGGGAATCACAAATATCCAATTGCGCTAGGGAGACAAAAGCTGTAATGGAAGCATAGGATAGTAGCTCATAATTCTGTCATGTATGGTTGTCCAAATAACATGATATCCTCTAGGCACTCGAAAGTGCTGATGAATACGCCGAAAGGAGTAAAGACGGCCCTGCCTAGGAATGACATCATCTTGGACTGTCTGTAGCCCTAGACGAGCCATCCGATTAAACTAATCTCTCTATAGATCTTTATCAAGCCAATCCAACAACTTGGAGTGTTGGAAAATGGTAGCCAACTATGGAGAGAGAGAGGAGAGACAATGACAGCAAGTGAGTGAGCTAAAGCAAAAAAAGTAGTGTACTTGCTAGAATGAAAAATAGAGTGAAAGTACAACTTATGTTTAGGTTAAAGGTTGACCTAACTAGCCTTCCACCAACTAACTAGAGTTAGGTTTATTTTACTCTAGAGCCTAGTGTCACTACTTTAAGTTTCTAAGACAGTAGTGTTTACACCTTACATTGACACTTTAATATTAAAGTGTCCACACCACACAAATCACATTGGGTGCTGCCCATAGAATTAGCAAATTCTAACACCCCCCTACAGTGCCAATGTGATGAAGTACAAGGATGATCAATCACTAAAGGATAAGTTTAAGGACTTTCGAAAAGCCTCAAACTTCGCGCATGGTAGTGCCTTGGTGAAAATGTCCGTAACATTTTTCTGTGTGGGTACATACATCAAGTTGATCTCTCTTGCATAGCATCTCTCTGCGCCATAATGGTAATGCACCTCTATGTGTTTCGTGTGAGCTTGAAACATAGGATTTCGTGCTATTGCAATAGCACTCTGACTATCAGAAAGAATGGGTGTAGGACCCTTCAATGGTAAATGTAGATCAACCAACAATCTGCGCAACCATACACATTCCACTGTTGCCGTGAAGGCTGCCCTATACTTAGCCTCACAAGACGAGGTAGCCACTGGAGGCTCTTTCTTGGCTAGCCATGAAATGCATGAACGGCCTAAAAAGAAATAGTGTCCACTAGTAGACTGCCTAGTGTCTGCATCACCAACCCAATTTGAATAATGCATGTGACTAAGTATCTTGCAAATATTTGAAGATTCGCTTAACAGCTTGCCAATGTATGGTCCATGGGCTATGCATATACTTGAGATACTGTATACTGAATGTCAGCGCGTGTGTTGCAAAGATAAATAAGACAGCCAATAGCTTGACTGTAAATTGCAACATCAGACATCTCTTCACCATCATGCATAGACAGCTTTAAGCTTGGCTCCATAGGAGTGCACATAGGTTTGCAATCTTACATACTAAACCTATGTAACAGCTTATTCACAAATTGTGACTGTAACATGATGATACCATGCTGATTTTGGGTGAATTAAATCCCCAAATAATAGTGTAGGCAGCCCATATCTGACATAGCAAATGCATGTTTTAATTCAGCCTTAAAATTTGCAATTTTTCCTTCTGTAGGTCCAGTGAGCAGCATGTCATCTACATAAAGAATGATAATCAACAAGTCCCCTCCCCCCCCCCCCTCCCCAAACCCAATTCTTAATGTAGAGAGTGGGAGCAGTTGGACTATTTTTGAACCCTTTGCTAGCCAAATAAGTATCAATTTTGGAGTACCATGCACGAGGAGCTTGTTTGAGACCATATAGAGCTTTATGCAACTTGCATACCATGTGCTCTTTCCCCTTAATCACAAACCTTGAAGGTTGTGATATATAAACATCCTCATGCAAATCCCCATTCAAGAATGTTGTCTTAATGTCCAACTGATGTACTTTCTTGTCATAATTTGCAACCATAGCAATCACACATCTCACCATACTCATACGGGATATAGGAGCAAAAGTTTCTTGATAATCTATGCCCTTCTTCTGTGCATAGTCTTTTGCTACCAACCGTGCTTTGTACCTGTCATTTGTACCATCAGCCTTGTGTTTGAGTTTAAAAACCCATTTTGTGTCAATGGCCTTTTTGCCAGGTGGTAAATCCACAAGATCCCATGTAGAGTTAGTGGAATTAGAGTTGAACTCATCATGCGTGGCCTGCATCCAATGTACATCTTGTTGAACTTCGTCCAAGGAAGTAGGCTCATCATCATCCAATAGTGATCTCATAAACACATGCTCATCACAATCATCTACTTTCGTAAAATCAATCAAATGTGCCTCCTTGCATCATTTGCTGTATTTTTGGCAGCCCTTCTAATGCGTTGAGATATAGGAGCATCCATTTTACTCTCCTAGAGAGTTTGTAACAGCCATCTTGGGACTGTTTTGGCTGCATTTACAGCAGCCCTTTCATGTTGTACTGCTTCTTCCACTGCATGTGGCAAACCATCATCAATACCCTGCTGTTCGGGAACATATGGTGCAACAACAGCTTGTTGTATTAAGTCTGTCCTGCCATTTATAGCAGGCATAGACTCCAAAGTGGCAAAAGACCCTCAAAGACATCACCAATGTCATGGGTGACTGGCATTTGAAACTGATCATGTGAAAATGCAGCATTTTCAGCAAATAGGACATCCCTACTGACAAAGACTTTCTTCGTGTGTGGGTCATACAAGCGATAGCCCTTGCTCTCTGAACTGTAGCCAATAAATATGGATTTTACAGCCTTGTCATCAAGCTTCCCATGAAGCTCTTTCGGAACATGTGGATAGGCTATGCAACCAAACACTCGAAAGTAGTCTACTTTGGGTATCGTGCTATGCCAAGCTTCAAACCATGTGATCGTCTTCAATGCCTTAGTGGATACACGATTCAACACATGATTTGCACACTGAGGGCGTTCTAGCCAAAATTTATGAGGTAGCCCCTTTCTTTTTAGCATACAATGAGTCATCTCCATAAGAATCTGATTCTTCCCTTCAGCAACACCATTTTGCTGAGGAGTTATTCTAATAGTGGCTTGATTCGTAATGCCATGATCAAGCAAATATGTCTCAAAAGCACGAGACATGTACTCCCCCCCCTCTATCTGTGCACAGTGTCTGCACTTTTTAAGTTGGTTTCACCTTTAAGCTTTGCAACAAGATATTTGAAATGCATGAACACATCGGAATTCGCCTTCAGTACCCATGTTTGTCAGATGGGAGAGGATCGAGGTGCAGCTGAAGTGCAGTAGACAGTGTGAGAGTGAGAGACAGAGTTGAGCACGATACCCAATGCAATAGTACTGAATAGAGTGTTAGCTGAAAGTACAAATGATAACCCTTATACCTTAGGGTTATAAGGGGCTGTTCACACCCGAACACAGTAAGTGCCCGTAAGTGTGCACCACAAGCACATACAAAATAGTACACATAATCTGGGGGAAAAAACCTCTCCTACCGAGAGTAAAAAGTGCCCCAGTGTCCTAGTGATCACCCGCACACTCCCATATGAGCGTAGGCATAAGTAAGGCGTGTGAGATACCCAACAAACCCCCCTGGAGTGAAGAGTGATCAAGTGTACAAGGATCATCCGCCACCAAAGGGCGTCAAATTCAAAGCATCGCGAAATGCTTCAAATTTGTCTCGTGGAAGAGCTTTGGTGAAGATGTCTGCCACATTGCTGGTGGTAGGACAGTAGACAAGGCTGATATCACCTGCATGTAGCCTCTCTCTGACAAAGTGGTAGTGAATCTCTATGTGTTTCGTGCGAGCATGAAACACAGGGTTCCGTGCCACTGCAATGGCACTCTGACTGTCAGTATATAAAGGAGTAGGCTCCGTAACAGATACATCCAAATCAGCAAGTAAGCGTCTAAGCCATACGCACTCAACTGCAGTAGTGAAGGCTGCCTTGTACTCAGCTTCACATGACGACGTGGCAACAGTGGATTGTTTCTTGCTAAGCCAAGAAATGCATGACGAGCCAAGAAAGAAACAATTGCCACTAGTGGAGTGACGAGTATCAAAATCACCAGCCCAATCAGAGTCACTGTAAGCATGTAACTGCAGTGGTCCCCCCTTGGCATAAAGCAATCCAAGAGCTCTAGTACCCTGCAAGTAACGAAACACACGCTTCACAGCTTGCCAATGCGACATACGAGGCTGATGCATGTACCTGCTCAAAACTGAAACGGCAAACTGTATGTCTGGCCGAGTGTGGCATAGATAGATGAGACATCCCACTGCTGGAGCATAAGTATGGATATCAAACAAATCACTGTCATCATGTAATGACAGTTTGAGCCCAGGTTCCATGGGTGTACAAACTGGCTTGCAATCCTGTAAGCCAAACTTCTCAAGAAGTTGCCCAATGTACCTTGACTGACATAATCCAATGCCTCTAGCATCATGTACGAACTGGATGCCCAAGTAATAGTGCAAAATACCCAAGTCAGACATGTCAAAAGTTTGCTGTAAATTATTTTTGAATGCTGAAATCTGATCAGCATGTGTTCCAGTGAGCAAAAGGTCATCTACATATAGACACAAAATCAGCATGGATCCCCCCTCTTTATGTACATAAAGGGTAGACTCAGATGGGCTGTTTACAAACCCCTGACTAAGCAAGAAAGCATCTATCTTTGCGTACCAAGCTCGTGGAGCTTGTTTCAAACCATATAGAGCTTTTTTGAGCTTGCATACTAAATTTTCTGAGCCTTCAACTGCAAAACCAATGGGCTGCTGTACATACACTTCTTCCTGAAGTTCCCCATGTAAGAATGCAGTCTTTATATCCAGCTGATGCACTTTCCAACCAAAATGTGCAGCCAAGGCAATCATAGACCGAATGGTCGTCATACGGGAGGTAGGAGCAAAGGTCTCCTCATAGTCAATGCCCTTTTTCTGTGCGTAGCCTTTAGCTACCAGCCATGCCTTGTACTTATCTATGGATCCATCTGCATTCCTTTTCAATTTGTAGACCCATTTCGTACCAATGGCACGCTTGCCAACTGGCAAAGACACCAAATCCCAAGTATGATTCTTATGAATAGAATCCAATTCAGCTTGCATGGCTGCCATCCAATGCACACTATGTCGTGCATCCTCAAAACATTCAGGCTCCTCATTATCATGAGTACATGCTGCCATAACAAACTCCATGGAATGTGCTGAATCATGCAGTCGAGTTTGCCTTTGAGTACGACCAGCCAAGGGTGTTTCCAAATGACTATCTCTCATAGTCTGCGTGTACCATCTAGGCACCTGTCTTGCTTCCTGACTGTGTACAAGTTCCTGCTGAATTTCAGTTTCAGCAATGTGCTGATTTACTGCATGTTCCATAGGAGCAGCTGGCTGAACATTAGGTTCATTTGCTGAAGTACCAGCTGAATCACCAAATGTGATGGGCAGCAGCCCTTCAAAGACATCACGGGCAGCCTGATATGTATCAAAACCAGCCAAGGATAATTCTGATTTTTCATCAAATACAACATCCCTGCTGACAAAAACCTTCTTGGTCACGGGATCATAGAGTCTGTAGCCTTTGCTTTCGCTGCTATATCCCATAAAGATGCATTTTACAGCCTTGTTGTCCAACTTCTTTGGAAGTACCTGTGGAATATGGGCATATGCAAGACACCCAAAAGTACGGAAGTGGCCAACAGAAGGTTTGCGGCTGTGCCAAGCCTCAAAAGGTGTGACGGTTTTCAAGGCCTTGGTAGGGCATCTGTTCAAAATGTGGCAAGCGCACATGACTGCTTCCATCCAAAAACTATGAGGCAAACTCTTTGCCTTCAGCATACATCTGGCCATCTCCATGAGTGACCGATTTTTCCTCTCTGCTACCCCATTCTGCTGTGGAGTATATGCAGTAGTGTACTGATGGATAATGCCCTTCTGCTGCAAATAAGAATTCAGCATAGAGGACATGTATTCCCCCCCTCGGTCCGAACGGAGAGTCTTAATCTTGCAACCAGACTGAGTTTCCACAAGTGCACTGAAAACCAAAAATGCATCATACACTTCTGACTTCTTTTTCAAGCAGTAGACCCAGCAAAAACGTGTAAAGTCATCAATAAATGTTACAAAATAGTAACAACCACCCAATGACTGTGTCTGCATGGGCCCACAAACATCCGAATGCACAAGCTGCAATCTGGCTGTTGCTCTAAAAGCAACATCACGGGGAAAAGAGAAACGATGCATTTTCCCCAAAATGCAACCCTCGCATAAATGCTCAGGAGGTCTCTCCAAGAGAGGTAATCCATCCAACATCTGAGTACGCTGTAATAGCATCAAGCTGCCATAGTTTACATGCCCCAAACGAGCATGCCATAACTCTGCCTCTAACATAGCAGGAGTAAGAGTGGATGTCAAATATGCAGACTGATCTACCGAAAGAGCATCCAACTCATATAACCCATGACACAGAGAACCTGTCAAGACCAATGTCATGTGTTCCTTGTCACGGACCATGCAACGGTCATCATCAAAGGTGACCTGCAAACCACAACGTGCCATAGAAGAAATGGAAAGCAGATTCTTCTTAATGCCAGGCACATACAAAGCATCCTGTAGGCGGAGAATAGAGCCATCAATGGCTGTAAGCTGAATCTCCCCAATACCACGAACAGGGTATGATGCATTATTAGCACACTGAACAGACTTCCCAACGGGAGGTGCACCAAGAGAAGCAAACAAATCTCTACGAGATGTGATATGCCGTGAAGCACCACTGTCAAAGAACCAAGTGTCAGCATCCTCTGTAGAGCTAAATGCTCTATCAGCCCAAGAGACATCATAACTGCAAGTGTAAAAACAATAGTCCCTGGCTGCAACAAAGGACGCGGACTCGCTAGCAGTGGAAGGAGCTGCAGAAACAGACATCCCTGACTCCTTCTTCTTCTCTTTGGCGATGCGTTTCCTGCACTCAGTGATATAGTGGCCAGGCTTCTTGCAGTAATGGCATTTTCCTTTCTTGGCTTGCGTGCCCCCCTGTTTCTGACTTGTCTGTGAAGTGCTACTACTACCAGAACTCTGCGAAGCATTTTTCCCTTGGCTGTTTTTACCCTTCTGCCTTGACATAAAAGCCTGCTCAGAGGCTATACCATCCACACCACTGTTCCGTCTAGTTTGCTCTTCCTCTAGAAGCAAATTGACAAGCTGAATGAAAGTGATGGGCTCTTTCGAAATCCTCATAGTGAGGTTCAAGGCAGTATGAAAAGCCAAGTAAGAGGGAGGCAGTGAATTCAATGTCGTAGAAATCAGCTGCGCATCTGAGTAGTACTCATCCACATTCATGAGTTGCTCCCGCAAGTCCTGAATTTTGTTGAGATGATCCTGCATAGAATCACCCTCATTCATCTTTAGAGTCTCTAGCTCTTTCTTCAAGAAAGAGATGCGAGTCTCATTCTTTCCTGCAAACATCTGCTCCAATGTCAACCAAGCTTCTTGTGAAGAAGCTGCTGAACGAATATGAGGAATGATAGAACGCTGAACTGCCAATGCAATCAGCGACATAGCCTGTGCATCCCGTGTATCCCAAGCTTTCTGAGCTGCAGTTCTTGGGGGAAGTGGCTGAGCGGGCTGAGGTGGAGGGGGCTGAGGTTGCCCTCTTGCACGTCCTCCTGGAGGAGGAGTAGCGGGAGCCACAACTCCCGGTCGTGCTTCCTCTCCACTGACATAATCCCACAAATTTTTGGCCACTAATACATTCTTCATCATGAAAGACCAAAGGGAATAATTGTTCCCATCCAATCGGTCTTCCTTGGACACATAGGTGAATACATCTCCTCCCTGATTTGCCATTATTTCCCAAAAGGCAATAGAGCAATGTCAATGCAGTACGGGCTGGAAATCTGCAAATTTCCAGAAATTGCAGCAAACACAAGTCTGCAATTAATGTGCAAAGGGTACTCTGTCAAAAAAAACTGTCACTGATGCACGCTTCCCAAGGTGCAATTAGTGCTCAGCAGCACTAAAACATCAAAAGCCCCAAATTTTTCTGCCCAAAATTTCTGTCACAAATGTCTGTTACAAAAGCCCCAAAATGTGCATTCAATGTGTCACAGACTGACACAGCACGTTTCCCAATGCTGAAAACTGAACCTGCTGCTGCTGCACGAATCCCTGTGTGGAAATAAAAAATGCAGAAATGTTACCTCTACAGGTCGAAGACGGTCATGGATCCCGAGACTAGCACGAATCTCGAGGTGGCGCGTCAGAGGCGGCGGCGCCTTAGGGTACTGCACAAATGGCGGACTCCACGGGAGGTGGCGCTGGCTGAGCTGGCGCCTGCCGGAAGCAGAGTGCAGAGGCGACGGCCCTGCACAGGTGGCGTGTAGGTACAGGCGTGCAGGTCCAGGGGCGCAGCAGGCGACAGAGGCGGCGTCAGGCGGAGCAGGTGGCGGGCGCACTTGTCAGGTGGTGTGTCAGACGGAGCTGCGCACAGGTGGCAGCGACCTCTGTAGGTGGCGCGCAGCTGGCGGAGTTGGCGGGGCTGCAGGCGAAGGTACAGGCTGCACGTGGTGTACCAGACAGGTACTGACCAGCTGTACCAGACAGGTACCGATGAGCTGTACCAGACAGGTACCGACGAGCTGTCAGTGCTGACGCAAGTCCTCGGGAACCGAACAGAGCTGCTGACCAGCTCTGATACCAAATGTCAGATGGGAGAGGATCGAGGTGCAGCTGAAGTGCAGTAGACAGTGTGAGAGTGAGAGACAGAGCTGAGCACGATACCCAATGCAATAGTACTGAATAGAGTGTTAGCTGAAAGTACAAATGATAACCCTTATACCTTAGGGTTATAAGGGGCTGTTCACACCCGAACACAGTAAGTGCCCGTAAGTGTGCACCACAAGCACATACAAAATAGTACACATAATCTGGGGGAAAAAACCTCTCCTACCGAGAGTAAAAAGTGCCCCAGTGTCCTAGTGATCACCCGCACACTCCCATATGAGCGTAGGCGTAAGTAAGGCGTGTGAGATACCCAACAATGTTTACCGAGAGCAGTCATCAATAAATGTAACAAAGTACTGATGACCTCCAAGTATACGTGTCCTCATGGGACCACAAACATAAGAGTGATTAAGCTGCATTTTTCGAATAACACGCACTGCACCATCCGTTTTGAAGGCTAACCTATGCATCTTGCCCAAAATACATCCCTCACATGCATGAGGAGGTGGAGTCTCCACTGGAGGCAATGCATCTACCATATGACACCTCTGAAGGGTCATCAAACTCCCAAAGCTCATGTGTCCATAGCAGGCATGCCATAGCTCTGCATTTTGCATAGTGGGCAAAAGAGTAGTGACTGCTAAAGCATCATCAGACTGTCTGTCATATGTATCCAAAAGAAATAGACCCTTATGTAGGGTGTCGGACAGCCTAAGTGCATAATCCATCTCTGTGTCTCTAACAATGCATTTGTCATCCTCAAAGATAACCTAAAAGACATGCTTATTAAAAGCAGAGATAGACAACAAGTTCTTTGTAATGCTAGATACAAACAAGACATCTAGAAGCATGAAATCACAACCATCTATAGCAGTGATAGTGACTGTCCCAATGCCACATACATCATAACTGCTGCTGTTCACACATGTAACACACTTTCCAGCAAGGGCTGAATGCAAAGAGGTAAACAAACACGTCCTAGAAGTGATGTGTTTTGACTCCCCACTATCAAAAGACCATGTTTGCTGCGTTTCAGTAGCATTAAATGCTGAATCAGCCATTGAAGAATCATAACTGCATGTGAGAAATGCATAGTCCTCCTTTACAAAGTTGACTGAAATATCATCATCCGTAGATTTGTTGGTTGCTGTTTCTTGGGCAGCCAAACCGGAGTTCTTTTTCTTCTCTTTGGCCAATCTCTTTCTGCATTCATAGATATAGTGACCGGGCTTCTTGCAATAATGGCATTTCCCCTTCTTTTTAGTCTTTTCTGTGTCTTGGACAACCTTATTTGATGGCTGCCCAACATTACCCTTTTGCTGATTTTTTACATTTTGCTTGACTTTTCCTTTGCCTTTGAACTTGAAAAGCATAGCCACATCACCTGAATGTAATGCCACATTTTTCCGAGTCTGTTTCTCTTGCAGCAAGAGGCCTTCCAACTCCACAAATGTAAGGGGTGTTGTGCTAAGAAATGTACTTAGCCACTTAAACAGCCCCAAAACATGCTTATTTTAGGCTTATTTTAGCCAAAACCCTAAAACGGGGAGTGGATCAAGAAAGTTAAGTGGGAGAGAATCTAGAATCCTAATTTTCTATAAATTGGCAGCAAGCCCTGCACTCTTTCATAATCTCGTTTTTGCAGGTTTCAGGTGTTACCAGCTTGCTGCCCACACCTCGGTCACGGAGGACATCTCAGCCCTTGCTGTCCATCACTGTTCCCTACAATCTGGCACCTGTTTCCAGCCCTCCACACGTTGATTGCTGCTGTTTCTGCCTGGCGATTGACTGCTGTTCATCTGCACTGCTGTCGTACATCCTGCCACGCCAGCAAACTGCTGCGTTTGCAGGCTTCAACTGCCGCCCTGACAGTTTTCTCTCTCTTGTCTGCAGTCGCTGCTGTCTTTCTCTCTCCTGCAGGCTGTTCTGCTTGCATTTTCAGTCTTTCTCTCTCCTATAGGCTCCGTTTTTAGTCTTTCTCTCTCTTGTAGATTGTCTTCCCTGCGTTTTCAGTCTCTCTCTCTTGCAGGCTCCATTTTTAGTTTTTCTCTCTCCTGCAGGTTGTCTTGCGTGCGTTTTTAGTATTTTTCTCTCCTGTAGGCTCCGTTTTTAGTCTTTCTCTCTCCTCATTGCTGTCTTCATCAGATCCAGCTTCTCACTGGTGCGTTTGCTGGTGTTCGACATCCGGAGGCTGCCTTGCTGCGATTTGGGAACTGTTCGGAGTACGATACACTTTTCAGCTCATTACCCCTGCCCTGATCCTAGAGATACAGGAGTTCGAGGTTCAGTATTCATTCATTGCATAGTGTGTTTGCTGCATGAGCATCGTATTATTAGTAGTCATATCAGTTGATAATTCATTGTGTTCATTGTCTCTGAGTTACTCTAACCCTAACCCTAACTTTTTTTATGAGTTTGTGCTTTATCATACGGTTTCTGTTTATGTTTCTGTGTTAGGGTATTTTTCTTTACATGGTATCAGAGCCTGGTACTCTCTGAGAAACCTAGACCATAGAGACAGGGAACGCCCGTTCCGGTGCATAGGAACGGATTAACGCGTTCCGGGAGGTACAAGCCCAGGAAACGCCGGCGAAACGTTTCCTCCCGTTCCCTGCCCTGTTCCCGCCCATTCCCTGGCCGTTCCAGCCATGTAATTTTTTAATTAAAAAAAAAAAAGTCGCCTGTCGCCTGTCTCGACGTTTCGCTTGTCGCCCGCTCCCGCTAGTCACCCACCTGTCGCCTGCGTGGAGAGTCGCCCATGTCGCCTGCCGCTCCACGCACCCGCCTGTCGCCTGCGGCCTATCGCTCCACACGCCCGCCTATCTCCTGTCGCCTGTTGCCTGCCGCTCCACGCGCCCGCCTGTCGCCTGCCGTTCCATGCGCCCGCCTGCTCCTACCCCTCCTGCTCCCTCTCCCGCTCGTGCTCCCGCTCCTGCACCTGCCCCGCCTGCTCCTCCGCCTGCTCCTGCTCCTCCGCCTGCTCCCGCTTCACTCACCTGCAGGCTGCTCCGCCTGCCACACCTACCTCGCCAAGGCCGTGGGCGTGCTTCTGCCCGCCTGACTCTCCCACCTGCCTCTGAGTCTCCCGCCTACGTCGCGTGCGGCACACGGTACACTTTGGTTGAAATTTTTGCAATTTCATTGAACTTTGACGCATGGATGTTGAAATGTTGGCTGCAAATTTCTGTAATTACTAATTTCATTGAAGTTTACAGTTTACTGATTATTTGTCACTTCTATATAGATGGCAGCATTGACATCTATGGGATCTTCATCATCCTCAGCTGGTACTTCGTCAACAACTGGACGAAGTCGAAGCACTACTTGGTCATGGTGGGATGGGGTGGATGCAGGGGTGCCATTGAGAGGTGGAGGGGCTCGCCCTTGGAAATGCAAACTTTGCCCTTATGCTCGCACTAGTGGGGCTGATAAAGTGAGAGCCCATCTTCTACATGAGGAGGGGAAAGAGGTGCGTTTTTGCACCAATGTATCAATTGAGAAAAGGCAGGAGTTACTTGACCGCATAGCCACTTCTATGGGGAATTCACATGCCAGGAGGATGCCAAATATAGCAGTGGATCCAACAACATGGACTCCAAGGCCAGCAGGGCATGGTGCTTCATGCAAAAGACCACTAGGATTAGTGGCTACGTAGCCTTCTCGTGGGCCATCAATGGCAACAGGTCGTGGTGTTAAACAGAGTTCATTGCACACTTCATGGGAACCAAAGAAAAAAGAGGAAACAGATGCAGCATTGGCACGCTTTTTTTACCATGACCATATTGCATTCAAATCAGCCAGGTCACCTTATTTTTTAAATATGGTGACAAAGATTGCAGAGTATGGACCCACATATAAGCCCCCTTCATCAGAAACTATCAGGACTACATTGCTTCAAAAGGAGAAAGTAGCTATAGAGATTGCAACAGCAAATATTCGCAATCAATGGGCAAGAAATGGAGTGACATTGATAGCAGATGGATGGAGTGACACACGCCATAGGTCCATACATGGTGTTGTTGCATATTCTCGTGCAGATGTATACTTCATTGGTAGTCATGATGCTTCAGAGATTGGAAAGAGTGCAGATGTATTGGCATCCGAGTGGTGCGAGGCAGTGCAAGCTATTGGGGCAGAAAATGTAGTGTAATTTGTGGCAGATGGTGAACCTACAAATAGGGCAGCAGGAAACATTTTAATGGCCTACATCACCTTTAGTCCATGCATGGCGCATTGCTTGAATAACTTGTTGAAGGATATTGGGGACTTGCCATGGATTGCATCTCTTGTTGCGAAAGGCAACAAGATTATCACATTTATATGTAATCATCAGTACTTGCATGCTGAGTTTCGCAAGAGAAGTGACAAAGAACTTCTTAAATACTCGGATACACGATTTGCATATAACTTTCTTATGCTTGGTCGATTGCACTATTGCAAAGGTGCAATTCTGGAGCTATTTGCTAGTGATAAGTATGAAAATTGGAATGGGGCTGCCACTGCTACTGCTGTGTTATGTAATGCACATGTTTCTGATAGAGATTTTTGGGATGAGGTTAATCGCACCAACCAAATGGTTGATCCTATTATGCACATGTTGAGGCTTGCAGATGGCATGGATCCATGCATTGGGAAGATCTATGAAGGTATGGATCGCATGATTGAGAGCTTGGAGAGTTTGGAACCAAATGCAGATAGGTATGAGCAGATCAAGGAGTTATGCATCAGCAGATGGAATGAGTATGACTCTCCTATGCATGCTGCAGCATATGTGCTTGATCCTGAGTTTCAAGGAAAGATGCAAGAAAGAGACCTTGAGGTGGTCAAGGCTTGGAACACATTGCTTGCAAGGCTTTATCCCAGCCGTGAAATGCAACGCAAAATTAAAAATCAGCTCTCTGTATATCGGCAAACATTAGGGATGTTTGGTACAGAGGATGCACTAGAGGACAGGACAAATATTGGGGCTGCTTTATGGTGGGAGGACTACGGGGCAGAAGCTCCAGAGTTGCAGAGTTTGGCTATTTGTATTCTTAGCCAGACAATTAGCTCTTCTTGTTTAGAGCAACTATGGAGCTCATTCAATCACATTCACTCAAAGAAGAGAAATCGTCTTGGTACAATGAAGACGAATGACCTAGTTTATGTGAGCTCCAATCTTCGCTTGCTAGCTCGTACATCAGTTGCAAAGGCTGATTCTTTTATATGTTGGGAAAAAGATGACGATGATGGTGATGGTGATGAGGATGATGGGCATGATGTTGTTCAGCAGGATGAGCATTCGGGCACAGTGGAGCCATCTTCCATGAATCAGAGCACTTAGTAGCTAGCCTTTTGGAACTTTAGAGTATTGACTTGGAAATTGGAGCTCTTGTAACTTGGATCTTTACTATTTAGGCTTTAAAGTTTAGTGCATATTTTGTGTTTTTGCAATGCACACTTGCTGCCAGTTGGACTTATGCAACATTGTTGATTAGAATGTTGAATTATGAATGCGACAATCCATTGCTGGTTACAATGTTTTGAATCTTTATTATTGTTGAAACTTGATTATTATGTCTCTAGAGTCTAATTTCATGAATTATGGTTGATATGATCTCTCTCTCTAGATTCTAAGACAAGTGTTGACTCTTTCTCTCTCTCTCTCTCTCTCTCTCTCTATATATATATATATATATATATACCGTTCCCTCCGTTCCCGTTCCCTCACTTTGGACGTTCCCCGCGTTCCCATTCCCGTTCCCCGTTCTTGGTAACTATGACCTAGACCTTTGATCTGAAAAGCTCTTCGCAAGAAGCAAGAACAACAGTAGGTTCAAATGACTTCGAACACATCAACACTGTTTCACTCTCCAAATCGGCCTATACCGAGAACCGAACGAGAGTAGGCCGATCAGCTCGCTCCACAAAGTTCCGACATGGTGGAAGAAACATCTGAGTACATGGAAGAAAAGATAGACAAGCTGACCTCTGTGGAATATAAACTGATCATAGGCTATCGACAAAAGAAGATTGAGGAGCTCGACCAAAGGATTGCCCTTCAAGAAAAGTCTCCAAATGAAGGTATACATGGACTTCACTCTTCAGATGTTGCGCATAAGTCTGATGATGTTGCAGGGCCGCCGAGACCTCAATTAGGGATGGGCCCCTCTCTTGGAGAGCAAGATCCGGAGTATGTTCCATTTTTTCAGACTTTTCCGTCCTCTCCGCTGCAAGGTACTTTTGATTCGTCTTTTGTGCCTTCTTCTTTTACATCTTTTGTTTTGTAATATACTGATTGAGATCATGTGGAAGAAAGAGTAAAGTCTGTTGACTACAGAAAAGGTCCTCTAGAGTACCAATTCTTGTTTGTTAACACACGTCGCGGGGATTATAAGAATAAGCCAGGTAACTCTTCTTCTGTCCTTCCTTCTTTTCCGTCTACTTCACATAATCAAATTGAATTCGGTGTTCCTTTCACTTCATTACATGGTGTATCATCGTCTTCACAGTTTCATTTTTCAGTCTTTAAATGATAAAAATGAACAAAAAGAATATGCACCTCATACACCCGACTTTCAAAACCCACCCATCCCACCATATTCTTCCGTTGCTTCACCACTTTCATTTACACAATTTATATTTTCATTTTAGACACCTCATGTCGCACCGCACATCACATCGAGGAGTTATGGAAACATAGGCACATCAATTAAGACCTCATTCTTCCCTCAACCGGGTGGTGTTGCACCTACCTCATATACACTTTCGGGATCATTGCAGTCTGGGTATCCCACTCAGTCTCTCCCGAGTGTGAATCAATTATCTCCACAGTTTGCCACCATGGCATTGTTTAGTGGACCTTCTGGTCATAATGCTGTGTCCCAGCCTTACTTTGGACAAGGCTACTATGTCCCAGTGTCTCCACCTACACTGGCACCTTTTGGAAACGTTCATGTTTGAGTGCCTGCGCATCAATCGGCACTCATTGGACACTCATAGCCTACTTCTGCCTACCCACCTCTTCCCCCTCTTTCTTACTCTTATCAGACACTCTCACCTCAACCATCTTTTCCACCATCATCTTACTCCACCCACCCGACATTTCATGGTTCTAGCTCATCTTCTGCCAAGAATGCATTTAATGACAAGACTCATTTTAACGGGTCAAACTTTACTACTTGGTCGAATTTGATGAGACATGTCCTAGATTCATAGAACCTATGAGATCTAGTGCAGGGGTTGGAACCCCAATCCGATCTCGCATTTGTTCCATACGAGGTCGTCTGCTCATGGAAGGTTAGGAATGCCTCTGCTATTGTTGAGCTCATGCACGGCTTATTGCCAGAGTTTCATTCTCAGCTTCAGCATTTTGACTTGGCGTCAGAGCGATGGGCACACTTGACTGACCGCTATACGGCTCGAGATAGGACCCGTCGTATTAATCTTGACCATGAGCTTCAGCTTTTCAAAATCACTGACCGGGATGACTTGAAAGTCAAGTTGTCTAAGTATCGGCGTCTTCTCGCTGAATTCTCCACTACGGGGACTCCCAAGTCCTCTGATGATCAGGTCACATTGTTGCTAAAAAAAGGTCTCAAAAAATACTTCAATTTTGTGGAAGGAATAGTTTCAAAGCCTCCCATGTCTACATTCTATGAATTTGAGTGTCAGCTGTTGCGTTACGCACGGTTGTTCGATCAGTTTCATATGAATTCCTCTTCAGAGGAGGCTATTCTTGCTCATTCTCAGAAAGGGCTGATTGTAAAAGGGCACTTGGATAAGTGAACACTTCCCCTGTGAGGGCACTGTCCCAGTGGCACTGTTGCATAGCATATTGCATGAGCATGACATCTTGCATCTCCCTTTGCATTACCCTATGCATTGGCATTCTGTTCATGTCAACATGCATGTGTGCGCAATTATCCCTTTTCGGTCTTTTGGAGTGGTCGACTCTAGGATCCACCATATTCGTAGCATAACACATGGCAGTTCTCCTAAAGGCAGTTTCCCTACCCTTGCTTGCTTTGCTTGTCTTGCTAAGCCCACCGTTTTTTTTACCTCTCACATATTCAACACATGATTGGCACATACACTTACTTTTATCATCCTTAGACACTTATCCTTGTCAGTGCGAGGGATTAGCTTGCTAGTTTTGTGAATAACTTGGATTTAAAACTCTCTTTATTTTTTTCTATCTGTCACTTAATCGGCCGCTGCCCCTATATTACTTATGTATTTTCAAAACACTTTTGGAAAAAAAAAAAACAAAACAAATAAGTCAATTGTTGATTCCATCCGCCTTTTAGGCCTTGGTAGGCCCTTGGGCAGCCGACGAGCACCCTTGTTCCGATGCCCTGACCTCTCTAGGGTGATCACTTGGGCTCCCTTGGTAAGATATCCATTGCCTCTGTAGTCTTGGTAGGCCACTGGGCAGCCGATGTGCACCTTTTGTCCGATGCCCTGGCTGCTTTGGGATGGGACGCCTTGGGGTAAATCAAAATTTAGACTGGCCTACTTTTCTCACTCTATTTTGGGCCTAAGAGGGTGTGTTGTGCTAAGAAATGCACTTAGCCACTTAAACAGCCCCAAAACATGCTTATTTTAGGCTTATTTTAGCCAAAACCCTTAAACGGGAAGCGTATCGAGAAAGTTAAGTGGAGAGGATCTAGAACCCTAATTTTCTATAAATTTGCAGTCAGCCCTCCACTCTTTCATAATCTCGTTTTTGCAGGTTTCAGGTGTTACCAGCTTGCTGCCCACACCCCGGTCACAGAGGACATCTCAGCCCTTGCTGTCCATCATTGTTCCCTACAGTCTGGCGCTTGTTTCCAGCACTCCACACGCTGATTGCTGTTGTTTCTGTGTAGCGACTGATTGTTGTTCATCTGCACTGCTGTCGTACAACCTGCCACGCCAGTAAACTTCTGCGTTTACAAGCTCCAGCTGCCGCCCTGACAGTTTTCTCTCTCCTGTATGCAGTCACCGCAGTCTCTCTCCTGCAGGCTCCGTTTTCAATCTTTCTCCCTCCTGTAGGCTTCGTTTTTAGTCTTTCTCTCTCCTGTAGACTGTCCTACCTGCGTTTTCAGTCTTTCTCTCTTGTAGGCTCTGTTTTTAGTTTTTCTCTCTCCTGCAAGCTGTCTTGCTTGCGTTTTTAGTCTTTTTCTCTCCTGTAGGCTCCGTTTTTAGTCTTTTTCTCTCCTCACTACTGTCTGCATTAGATCCAGCTTCTCACTGCTACGTTTGCTGGTGTTCGACATCTGGACGTTGCCTTGCTGCGATTCGGGATCCGTTCAGAGTACGACACATTCTCTAGCTCATTACCCCTGCTCTGATCCTAGAGATATAGGAGTTCGAGGTTCAGTATTCATTCACTGCATACCAAAATCCCTCACACGATTAAGAAACAAATACCAAACTGTCACACAAATGCCAAAGTGTGCACAATGCCACCCAAATCAGCACTCAGCCAGAAAATATATTGTTGTACCACACCCACCTCGAAATGTCTGCCCACAAAAGTACAAAATACAGCAACTTAATGTTGATTCTTACCAAAATTTACTGAATTTTTCCAAATTTCTCTGCCCAGTCTGAGTGTAACAGCAATTGAATGCTGTTGTATTGCTTGTTACTTGCCTTGGAGTGTGTGTTAGGCAAAAGCCCCAAATTTCTTTCTATAATTTCAAAGAAATTGAAGAAATTTGTACCTTACAGTTTGAATTTCTTGCAGAAATGTCACTTCGGGATGCGTGTCAGCAGTGAGCAGCAGCTGAAATCTGCCTTGTGATGCGTGCCGGATCCAAAAATCTGAAAAGCCCCAAATTTTCTAGGCCAATGTGGAAATCATTGCGCAATGCCTATGAGTTTGGTAACAATGTGTGCAAAGGGCCTCCAATCGGGCAAAAAGCCCCAAATTTTGGGTGGAATGTCCACGAAATTGAGAAATTTCTTCGATGGTTGTCAATTCGAACTTCGGGAGCAAAATTTAGCAAAAGCCTGAAATATTTGGGCAGCACGAGCTAAGATTCGAGAAGAGATGGCTGAAATAGACTGGAAATTCCAGAGATTTGGAGCTGATGGCTGAACTGGACAGATCTGGAGTAGACACGAGACGGCTCAGCCACAGCTCCTCATCCACTTCAGCAGCACCTCACAGCAGCTGAAAACTCTTCCTCGAGCTGAGAACCAAGCGGGCCGCAGTAGGAGCTTGGGCGGGATGGCACTAGCTGATGGTGGCTGAATGGAATCCGCGCGTACGAGCTGCTTTGATACCAAATGTTGGAAAATGGCAGCCAGCTATGGAGAGAGAGAAAGGAGAGAGTGTGACAGCAAGAGAGTGAGCTGAAGCCAAAAAAGTAGTGTACTTGCTAGAATGAAAGATAGAGTGAAAGTAAAACTTATGTTTAGGTCAAGGGTTGACCTAACCAGCCTTCAACCAACTAACTAGAGTTAGGTTTATTTTACTCTAGAGCCTAGTGTCACTACTTTAAGTTTCTAAGATACTAGGTGTACACACCTTACATTGACACTTTAATAAGTGTCCACACCACACAAATTACATTGGGCGCTGCCCATAGAATCGGCAAATTCTAACATGGAGGAGGTCAGTACCTCACCTAGCAAGGAATTCTCCTCCTTACGAAAATCCGGGAGGCGCCAAACTGCAAAATGTAACATCGCCTGCCAAGATGTGATCTTATGGGAAATGAGAAAAGACTCGGAGACCTTAATAGATCTTGTGGAGTTTAGCATATGCCAGCAAGAAGCATGAATAATTGTGCTACCATGAGAAATGCCAGCGTTTTTTTTTTTTTTTTTTTTTTTTTTGCTATATCTGTCCAGGGATGAGTCTGTGCACAAAGTGCTTGCAGAAGAGCTAACCTCAAAGCAGCCATATGAAAATTAACATCTAAGAGAACAGCTCCTCCCATTCTTTTAGGAGTAGTCACGTGCTGCCATGAAATCCACACCTGACCTAGATGAAGAAAAACGAAATCATGCTGATCGTAATGCATTGCGCAACTAAGTCTCACATAGAGAGGCCAACCTTGGGACTTCCAGTACATGAAGCGATCATGAATACATGAAGCGATCATGAATACGGGATGTCATCCAATCCAACAAGGCACAAGGAGCTACCTCCACACCGATAGGATAACCCAAGTGTCTGGTTATATTCCCTTTAGGAATCACAATATCATTCCAACCCAAAGCCTACAAATCATTTTCCGTACAAGAGAGCAAAGTGGATTTCTAAGCATTAATATGAAGTTCTGATGCCATAGCAAAAAGTTTCCATGCGACCGTTGCCCGATTAACATTCGAGCGATCAGTCTTAAGAAACATAAAGGAATCATCTGCCAAAGATTGACCCACAAGTTGGGCCCCATTGGAAAGAGACAAACCAACGATCTCACCTTGATTGGCCAACTTATCCAATAAAGAAAGCATTGGGTGAGTAACCAAAGCAAACAACAAAGGACTAAGAGGGCAGCCTTGCCAGAGATAGCAAGAGAAGGTAATTTCATCATTGATCCCTCTATTAAGTCCAATACGGGCCATTACCCCCTGACCAATAGTATCTACAAGAGAAACCATCTATGGCCCAAAACCCATGGTAAACATTAGTTGCCTCAAAAAGACCAGCTTACATGATCAAATGCCTTTTCAATATCAAGCTAAAGCATGACCACTTGTTGGCCTGAAGCTTTTGCAAAGTCACAATCCCTAGTTGAACATTCAAAATGTTATGCATTATATTCCGACCCTTAATAAGACCGTATTGGCGTGGATGAACCAAATGCGGAAATACTTTCTGCAATCGGTTGGCAATGATTTTTTAAGAAGATTTTGTATAAAGAACCCATAACAGAAATGGGTCTCCATTGTTTCAAGGAAGTAGGAGAGGGAACCTTGGGCAATAACCGAATGGCTGCAATCTTCCAGTGCGGAGGCATGACACCTGAATTTCAAACTTGCTGACACAGACGAGTCAATAGATCCTTAAGTTGTTCAACATTAGTTGAAAATAACTCGTTAGGAAGCCCATCCCAACCAGGGCTTTTCCTTTTAGGCAGATGGGACAATACCTCTTCCACTTCATTCTCTGAAATATATGCCTCCATTAAGGCATATATTTCACAAATATATTTGCGAGCAGAGTGTATAGCGTCAAAAAGAATCTCTTGAGGACCCAACAATGTTTTGTAAAAATCTACACACATCTGAATGATGGATGCAGGATCTGTCACCATAACACCTTGCTCATTCTTCAAATGCACAATATTTTCTTGGGCATATTTCAGATGTAAATGAGCAAAGAATTGGTGAGATTGACAGTTGTTATGGTGTAAAGCTTTTGCTCTGCATGACAATTTGTACTTAGCATATTTCTCTTCATGTAAAGATTGAACTCAGCCTTTGCATGTAAGCAAGTCATCATTGGTATCTCCCAACTGATATTGAGACAACGAATGGGCCAACAAAGATTGTGCATGCAACAATTCAGCACGTAAATTGGAAGCATGTTGAATACCATACTATCGGGATAACATACGCACATTATCCCTAAAAAGAAACCATGATTCCGTCCCTTTTGATAGGACCCTAGAACAAAAGGAATCAATTATTTGCTGAATACATTCCAGAAACTGATTTTGCAGGAGAAAGGATTGATTGAAATGAAGAGGTAAACGAGCCAGGAGAGCCTTATAGGCATGAACAGGTCGGTGTATCATTTCCAAGATCAAATGATAGTGATCAGACAAGACATGTTGTCGCTCTATCCACATATTAATGACTGCAGGTAGAAAAGAATCACTTTGACAAATATAGAGCCTATCCAGTCTAGCCCATATGTCTGGATGCTGAAGAGAACAATAAGTATATCGTGACTGAGAGGCTTCAAAGACTCAGCTTCAAGAGCATCCCAAGCCTGTCGCTCAAGACCATCCATAACCAAGTGTTGTGAAGTTGTCTGATCAAAAGATGTACAGGCATTAAAATCTCCCATTACGAAGCCTTGACAAGCCATATCAAGGCAATGCAAGTCATCCCAAAGCTGACGACATTCACGAGCAGTAGGAGCATACATACCCACTAGCCATAAACCTCTCCCTCATATTGGATTTCCAAAATCATGAATCTGCCTCGATGGTCTTGAGAAATCAAAGATGGTTGCAATAAAGATCTAACGGCAAACATTACTCCAGATTTATGTGGAACATAACCACTAAAGAAGACAAAATAATCCTTATATACATAAGATGATCCTGCCAAAGCATGTTGTTTATGCTCCACAGCACAAAGAACATCCTAATTGCCAGCTAACACAACTTTCTACAACCGATATTGCTTATTGGCCAAAGAGATACCTTTAACGTTCCATAACGCAATTGTCATGATGAATTACAGAAAAGAAAACTACTGAATCCCCACTTTTCCTTTCCCTTTAATATAAACTGCTTTGGCTGCTTGAAATCTTTCAATCTCATTTCGAATCACATCAACCAGATTTTCCCTTTGCAAACTAGCAATTGAAGAACGAGAAGGAAACTGTTGTTGCTGTGCACGGAAAACATCTTGAGGAGGCACCATCCTCCCTTGCGAATCAAAGTGTAGAGCAGTATTAGAAACCCTTTTTTCATTCGCACCAACTGCAGATTGAGGTTTCATATAGAACCCTCTACCTCGGCGTTGAGGCATCCGAGTGATAGTTTGGGGAGCTGGGTGAACAAGAGCAGACCGAGGCTCCCGTCTAGCGTTATGGCAAGCCACCGTAACCCAGGAATTATCCTGAGGAGACGAGTTCTGACCCAACACCATCGAAGGCGATGCATGCTGAATACCAGCATGAGAAGCAATCTTCTTTCCATCTACTTGTCCCTGTTGGACAATCTGCTCAAGAACAACTTCAGGCTGTTGAACCATCTGTTGAGGAAGATGGTCATGCATATCTAAATCACGATCCATAGACGGCTGCATTACCTCCTGGCTTCTGTCACATTCTGAAATGAAATGTCGGAATTGTCCACACCTAAAAGTGTCCAGCAAATGTGTCCCATTTCAGCTCATAAACCAAAGTTTGCAATCTTGGAACCTCAAAATGAACTTTGGTAACTTTGGTCAGGCGAGGTTTCCCAGTATCCCAAAGCATACATGCTCTATTCCTGTTACGGGAATCTAACCAAGACTCCACCAACACCTCGCCCAGAGATCTCAAAACGAACGGAAGAAGTCGCCAAAGATGGGTAGGAAAATCAACCACCTAGACCCAAATTGGGCATGCCTGCCTAAGTACCTCCTAAAATTCCGCCATAGGCCTCCAAGGAACCATATGGACCATAGAAATAGGGAACGCGAGTTCTGGCACTTAGGAACGGATTAACGCGTTCCGGGAGGTCCAAGCCCAAGAAACGCTGGCAGAACGTTCCGGCCCGTTCCTTGTCTTCTTCCCGTCCATTTCGGGCCGTTCCTTGTTTGGAACACCCGTTCCACCAACGGGGCCCGCAACTCCCGTCTCTCCCGCCTCTCTTGCATGCCTAACCCGCCTCTTGCGCCTCTCTTGACTACCTGGCCCGTGACTGCATGGCCGCTCGACTACTAGGCACGCCTCCCAACTCCCACCTCTCCTACCTGCCTATGATTTCACGAATTATGTCTCTAATTTCACGAATTATGGATGATATGATATATCTCTCTAGAGTCTAAGACTTAAGTGTTGATTCTCTCTCTCTCTCTCTCTCTCTCTCTCTATATATATATATATATGTGTGTGTGTGTGTGTGTGTGTGTGTGTGTGTGTGTGTGTGTGTGTGTGTGCCGTTCCCTCCATTCCCGTTCCCGTTTCCGTTCCCCATTCCTGGTAACTATGATATGGACTAACAGACCATCCATGAACAACTAGATTCGTTGCATAATATGAGCACGCAGCTCCATGGAGCAAAGGAGGACCTCAAAAAAACCTCTCGGGTCATCATAAATCTCTTCCACAAGGGAAGCGTGTTCTTGCCCCAAAGCATCTTCCTCACACATCTCCACATTGGCAAGCATGGATAGCAACCATGCACAAATTCTGGTGATCAATGGGGTTCTTCCCGTAAAGTAAAAGATGACTGCCTTCTCATGGAAGGTAGCGATCTGCTGTAGAACCAGATCAGCACCCATAACAGCGCCCACATGTTCCCCTTGTGGTAAAGAACTCGCTTTACCCTCATTAGCTAGCATATTCCAACACCAAGTGATTGGCAAAGGCCAGCAAAAACTGAAAAGACTCATTAGTCTGAGAACACGAAGCATGAACATTTTGATGAGGCTAATTCAGGGCACACAAGTCCTGTTCTTCGACCGACATCTTGCGACGTTTAACTGCCCAGAATCTTGACCTGACAAATCGCAATCTGATCATGCCAAGTCTTTATCATCCCCATTTTCAATATGCTGATCTAAAAAGGCCATATCAATACAGTTAGATTCCTACAAATTCGCCATTTTGGAGGTTTATGCTGATTACACAGATTATTCGAACTCTAGCTGTCTGTCACAGAACACAACTGAATCTGTCTCCTTCTGTAGACCATTGTACCTTAAGACCTCAGGACCACATCATCAATCTATACTCTGCTGTTCAGTTTAAACAGACCTTTTACAATCTGAGACACTCAGTCTGACTTACCCGGGATTAGAGCAAGTCTTCACACCTCGCTGTTTGATGCTGAACAGGGCACCTAAGGTATGTCAGATTAGGGCGACGAGGATTGACAGTGGTGCTGGGACAAAGCGTGTGCTGGGCAGAAGGCAGACTCAGCTCGAGCAGATGAAAGACAGGCATCTGGGAGTCAGGGGCAGGAGACGAAGTGACTGGACGAGTAGGACGAAACGAGACACCGTTGTTGTCAGAACGAGGGGAACAGGCAGTGCGCGGAGCAGGAACCGAAACGACAGAGGCGTCATGTCTCTCTTTTTTTTTTTTCGTAAAACGTAATTGTATTAATTACAAAAAAAGTACAAGTTTACTTGATTACAAGATACATGATGGCACTAAGCCATCATGTGAAACGGTTCTAGTTCTAAGAGTTACAAGGTCATGGCAAAGATGTAGAGGAAATTGCCATATGCCAGGGACGCAAGTCCTCCCGGGAAAGTAAGTCAGAATGCTGAAGAAGATCTATCTGCCAATACAAGAGACCCTTAAGCTTAGCAATATGCCGCTGAACATTACAGGCGGAATCAAAAAGAAAAGCATTCCGAATGGTCCAGTTATGCCAACAGCCCCAATATCGAAGAAAGTGAAACACGAGCTTCATATGTGGCTGTGCCCGTGTTGGGTATTTGGGCTGCACAAAGACCCAATCAAAGGGCCTTAGCGAGAAACCAACCACCGCTCTCCAAACGGCTGATAAGAACGACCATACTTTCTTAGCGATAGGGCAAGAAATAAATTTGTGACGGGCAGATTCGACGCTGGTGGTGCAAAAGAAACAGTTGCCATTGGATATTCGTCGCTTGGAAAGAGCCGAAGCAAGCGGAAGACCTCCAATCATCACCCTCCAAAGAAAGACCTTATATTTGAAGGGTGTCTTGTTCAGCCACCCTTCCATCACAGTTGCCCTCCACCACGACCGGGATTTACGCAATCCCCATAGAGCATTAGCTTCAGTGACCAGCCAGTGATGATCTTTAATCAGAAGATGATAGACCTGGTTAGCTGAAGCTTTGCCGAAACTCAGCCGGCCTTCAAAGTCCCAATCCTGCCAAGGACGATCCGAAGCAAGGGCAGGAAAGGATTGTCTGCTCTGGAGCACCATCAAAAGTTGTTCCCATAAATGCCTGTATCCACGAGGGATCCTGAAAAGCCTCCTAGCTGTATGAAACAATATTAGCACATTGCGACTGGCAAGGGTGGCATTGGCAATTGAAGACAAGCCCAAACGTGCCATCTGGTTGAATTGTGGTCTAAGCTTGTGTTTACTTTCCCATGAAAGTAAACGCGAGACTGCCAGCAATTCCAATTGAAAAGAGTTAGTAGCTAAGCGATCCTCCAGTGTATGCCACTGAGCTTTCTGGAGGACCAGTTTCCAGGAGCATACCAAATGAGTAAGCAGCGATGAACAAGAACTGGAGAACCGCGAATCAGCATTAAGAACGTGCCACCAAGAACTCCGCATTTGGGTATTGCCATGTAGAAGCCCATGGTCCTCAAGGAAATAATGGGCTATAACGACCCACGGATGATGATCCGAGCACATGGCGCGGAAAAGAGACCAACGGAGTGCCAGCATGTGAGTTTGGGCATTTAAAATAGCTCCTCCACCCATGCGTTTGGGGGTGCACGCATTCGACCAAGAAATCCAAGAAATACCTGCATGCAATGAGTCCTTCTTCCATAGCATGAAACGAATAGACTGAGTAAGAGCATTCAGAGTCGTAGGAGTCCAGGGCAGCAATGGCAAGAAATATGTGAGCATTGGCAACATTATTTTCTGGGCTACTTTGAGGGGGACATGGAAGGGCCAGGCCTGAGACTTCCAATACAGAAACTTAGCCACTAGTTTCTGATAAATCCACTGCAGAAGCTGCTTTGGGGGAACATCAACACCCAAAGGGTAACCAAGATGCCTGACAATGGAGCCGCGAGGAACAACCAAACCCTGCCAGTCCAAGGATTGCAAATCTGACTCCGTGCAGCTGAGAATGGCTGATTTGAGCGCATTGATGCGAAGGCCGGACGCCTGACCAAAGAGATCCCAAACATCCAATGCTTTTCGAAGGTTATCCTTGTCGGCAAGCAAAATCATAAAGCTATCATCGGCCAGGGATTGGCTAATGAAGTGTTGTCCTGTAGGAAGCGACAATCCGGCCAACTGAGTAGAGACTACCATATGAGATAACATCGAAAGAATTGGATGTGTTGCAAGGGCAAAGAAGAGAGGGCTCAAAGGGCACCCCTGTCTGACAGAACGGGCAAGGACAAATGGCTCAGTAACACCTCCGTTCAGCATGACTCGCGAAGACGCCGCAGCGCTGATGGTGTAGATTAGACGAGACATCCGAGCACCAAAGCCCATAGCAGACATAAGTTCAGCGACGAAAGACCAGTCCAGATAGTCAAAAGCCTTTTCCAGGTCCAGTTGAATCAGTACGACCTCCTGATTAGATGTCTCTCTCTCTCTCTCTCTCTCTCTCTCTCTCTCTCTCTCTCTCTCTCTCTCTCTCTCTCTCTCGCAAAAGCATGGCGCTGCAGGAAGGACACACGCCAGTTCACTCTGTAGGTCAAGCAATTCTAAGGAGGGAAGAGGCAGGACATGATGTCACGAGCAGGGCATACGGGACTTAGCGCTGAACTAACGAAGCAACTCAAATAGCACACGAGGCAGGTGAGCACTTGTGCAGGTCAAGGGAAGCATTTCCGTAGGCATGGAAGCACGTCCGTAGGTCCGCCATCGATTCTCTCTCTCTCTCTCTCTTTCTCTCTCTCTCTCTCTCTCGTGAAGATAATGGAATTAAATGACAATATTTACATTAGACCATCAAGTCAGCTAAGAAAAATAGAACCAGAAATCAAGCCGAAAGGTCTCTAAGACCATAACACACAAATATCACATAGAAAGGATAGCCATAGTGGAGCGAACAATATCCAACCAAGAAGCAACAATATCAGGAAGAAGGTCAGCTGAAATCATAGGCGAGATCTGCCATAAGAACAAACCACAAACATGCACCACATGACCATGGATACTTGAGGCAAAATAAAAAAAGAAGGCATTTTGAGTACGCCAAATATGCCAGAGAGCTATCCATTTAAGGAAATGGAAAAGACAAGAATGATTTGATTGCAAGGTGGACATTGAAGGCATCCTTCCCACAATCCACAAACAAGTTGATATCCACTGTTGAGTTAGTAAGAACCACACACAAAAACAAAACTCCAAATCTGTCTAGGAACAAGGCAAGAGACAAAAAGATGAAGCAATGTCTCATCCCATGTAGTGCAAAATACACATGGACCACGGGAGATCTTGTGAGCACATAGCACATCTCCAGTTAAAGGACACCCAATAAGCAACCTCCATATGAAAACTTTACCTTGATAAGGAATCTTAGACTTTCAGAGTTGGAGAAATCTTTCCTACTAGGTATTTTTGCTGTTGAATATGTTATATTTTATTGACCTTTCTAGTGACCTATCTCCTGACCTCGACCATCTAGTGATAGGTCTAATTAGCTGACTTGTTCTTGGAATCATCAGGTAGCAAAAGCATCCAACCCCGCCAAGGAGGCAAGGGTTGTAAAGCCGACAATGGAGAGTACCTGAGAAGCTTTTCCTGTAAGGACAACCAGATATCGTAAGAGCCACGAGGTACGCAAAAGTACTGACGAATGTGCCGAAAAGAATAAAGACCGGGCTGCCTAGGAATGACACCATCATGGATTGTGTGCAACCCCAAGCAAGCCATCCGATTAAATTTATCTCGCTACAAGTCTTTATCAAACCGGTCCAACAACCTGGAGGTAGCTAGCACTTCTCCTTGCAGCAAATTCTCCTCCTTATACGAAGATCAAAAGACCACCGAACTACGAAACGCAAAATCTCTTGCTAGGATGCAATCAAATAAGAAAGGAGAAAACATGGGAAGACCTTAATAGCCCTCGTGGAATTCAGCACACGCCTCCAAGAAACTTGAATAATCATGTGATCATGTGAGATACCAATCTTTTGAATGAAAAATTTTACAATATCTATCCAGGGATGATTCTGCGCGCATAAAGCTTGTAAAAGTGGAAATTAACATCAAATAAAGTTGCTTCCTCCATCCTTTTAGAAGTAGTCTCATGCTGCCAAGAAATCCATACGAGGCCCAAACAATTCCCTTTCTTTTTCCACAATATGAAGCAGGTAGGCTGAACCAATTCCAAAAGAGACTTCTTAGTCCAAGGAAGTAAGGGTGGAAAAAACAAGACCATATTGATCATGATACATTGAGCAACTTTAAGTCTCACATGAAGAGGCTAACCTTGAGATTTCCAGTACATAAACCGATTATTTATATGAGATAATATCAAATCAAGCAAGGCACAAGGAGCTACATCCACACCAATAGGATAACCCAAGTATTAGGCAATATCTCTTTTAGCAATCATAGCTCCTTGCTAACCCAAAGCTTGCAAATCACTCTTCGTACAAGAAATTAGTGTAGATTTATAACCTTTAATTTGAAGCCCCAAAGCTAAAGCAAAGAGATTCCATGTAACCACTGCTCGATTTACATTCGTCCAATCAGCCTTGAGAAACATAAAGGAATCATCAACCAAAGATTGACCCAAAAGTTGGGCACCATTGGGAAGAGACAAACCAACAATGTCGCCTTAATCTACCAACTTATACAACAAAGAGAGCATTGGGTGAGCGACTAAGGCAAATGGCAAAGGACTGAGAGGATAGCCTTGCCAAAGAGAACAAGACAAGGCAATTTCATGAGTGATCCTCCCATTAAGTACAATACATTCCACAACCCCCTGACTAATGGTATCAACAAGAGAGGTCATGTGAGGATCAAAGTCCATGGTAGATATTAGCTGACGCAAGAAAGACCAGCTAACATGATCAAATGCCTTTTCAAGATCAAATTGAAGCATAACAACCTATTGGCTAGAGGCTTTGGCATAATCAATCCCCAGTTGGACATTCAAAATGTTATGCATGATATTCTGTCCCTTAATGAAACCATATTGACGTGGATGAACCAAGTGCGGGAATACTTTCTGCAATCTATTGGCAATGATTGTAGAAAAAATTTTATACAAATAATCCATAACAAAAATGGGTCTCTATTGTTTCAAGGAAGTCGAAGAAGGAACCTTGGGTAACAATGGAATCATTGCAATCTTCCAATCTAAAGGCATCAAATCAAAATTCCTGACTTTCTGACACACGCAAGCTAATGGGTCCTTAAGCTGCTCAACATGAGCTGAAAACAGCTCATTAAGAAGCCCATGCCAGCCGAGGTATTTTCTACCTGGTAAATGGGACAGCACATCCTCCACTTCAGCCTCTGAGATATTAGCCTCCATCAAATCAATCCATTCAGGCTCAATCTAATTACTAACCAAGTCACAAATGTATCAACGAGCAGAGAGAACAGCATCAGAAAGAATCCCTTGTGGACCGAACAAAGATTTATAATAGTCGATGCACATGTGAATGATGGAGACTAATTGAGTAATCATATTACCCTGAACATCCAACAAACGCACAATATTTTCCCGAGCGTATTTTTGGTATAAATGAGCAAAGAACTGATGAGATTGACAATTATTATCATACAAAGCTTCCGCTCGAGCCAGCAATTTGTATTTAGCATATTCCTCCTCTTGAAGAGAATAAACTCTACATTTCAACCATTCAATGCATGCAACCAAGTCATCAATAGTATCCCTTGATTGACACAAAGACAACGAGTGAGCCAACAAAGTTTGTGAATGCTGCAATTCAGCTCGAGAAGAAGAAGCATGCTCAATACCATATTGTCGAGACAACACACATGCATTATCCCTAAAAACACCCCATCCTTCCATACCCCCAGATAGAACCCTCGAGCTAAAAGAAGCAATTAATTGTTGGATACAATCCAAAAACTAATTTTGCAACAAAAAGATTGATTGAAATGTAGAGGCAAACGTGCATGCAAAGCCTTGAAGGCATGAACCGGCCTATGAGTCAATTCCAAAACCAAGGAATAGTGATTTGACAAGACATACTTTCGCTTCCCTCCCCCCTCCCCTCTCTCTCTCTCTCTCTCTCTCTCTCTCTCTCTCTCTCTCTCAATCAAGTGGTTACCTTGCCTATGAGTCAATTCCACAACCAAGGGATAGTGATCTGACAAGACATGTTGTCGCTCCCCCCCCCTCTCTCTCTCTCTCTCTCTCTCTCTCTCACACACACACTCTCTCTCGCTCTCTCTTTTTTTTCGTAAAAGGTAATTGTATTAATTACGAAAAAAATACAAGATTACTTGATTACAAGATACATGACGACAATCCAAGCCATCATGTGAAGAGGTTCTAAGTACTACAAGTTACTATGTCATGGCAAGGATGCGGAGGAAATTGCCATATGCCAGGGACGGAAGTCCTCCGTAGAGAGCAAATCAGAACGATGGAGAAGAGCTAACTGCCAATACAAGAGGCCCTTAAGCCTCGCAATATGCCGCTGAACATTATAGGCGGAGTCAAACAGAAAAGCATTCCGAATGGTCCAGTTATGCCAACAGCCCCAGTATCGAAGAAAGCGATACATGAGCTTCATATGTGGCTGTGCGGGAGTAGGGTATTTGGGCTGGCCAAAAACCCAATCAAAGGGGCGCAGGGTGATACCAACCACCCCTCGCCAAACAGCCGACAAAAATAACCAGACTTTCTTAGCGACCGGGCAAGAAATAAATCGGTGGCGAGCGGATTCCATAGTAGTGGTGCAAAAGAAACAGGTGCCATTGGAGATTCGTCGCTTGGAAAGAGCCGAAGCAAGCGGAAGACCCCCAATCATCACTCTCCAAAGAAAGACTTTATATTTAAAGGGTGTCTTGTTCAACCAGCCCTCCATCACAGTTGCCCTCCACCATGACCTGGATTTACGCAATCCCCATAAAGCATTCGCTTTAGTAACTAGCCATTGATGATCTTGAATCAGAAGATGATACACTTGGTTAGCAGAAGCTTTGCTCAAATGCAGCCGGCCTTGTAGGTCCCAATCCTGCCAGGGATGATCCAAAGCAAGAGCAGGAAAGGGTTGTTTGCTCTGGAGTACCGTCAAAAGCTGTTCCCATAAAGGCCTATATCCGCGAGGGATCCTGAAAAGCCTCCTAGCTGTACGAAACGATATAAGCACATTGCGATTGGCAAGGGTAGCATCCGCAACCAAAGACAAGCCCAAACGTGCCATCCGGTTGAATTGTGGTCTAAGCTCATGTTTACCTTCCCATGAAAGTAGACGCGAGACTGCCAGTAATTCCAATTGAAAAGAGTTAGTAGCCAAGCGATCCTCCGTTGGATGCCACTGGGCCTTTTGAAGGACGTGTTTCCAGCTACACACCAAATGAGTAAGGAGCGATGAAGAAGAACTGGAGAACCGCGAATCAGCATTAAGAACATGCCACCAAGAACTCCGGATTTGGGTATTGCCATGCAGAAGCCCATGGCCCTCAAGGAAATAACGGGCTATAGCGACCCACGGATGATGATCCGAGCACATGGCGCGGAAAAGAGACCAACGAAGTGCCTGCATGTGAGTTTGGGCATCTAAAATAGCTCCGCCACCCATGCGTTTGGGGGTGCACGCATGCGACCACGAGATCCAGGAAATACCTGCATGCAATGAGTCCTTTTTCCATAGCATGAAGCGAATAGACTGAGTAAGAGCATTCAGAGTCGTAGTAGTCCAGGGCAACAATGGCAAGAAATATGTGAGCATTGGCAACATAATTATCTGGGCTACTTTGAGGCGAACATGGAAGGGCCAGGCCTGAGACTTCCAATACATAAACTTAGCCACCATTTTTTGAGAAATCCACTGCAGAAGCTGCTTTGGGGGAACATCAACACCCAAAGGGTATCCAAGATGCCTGACAATGGAGCCACGGGGAACAACCAGACCCTGCCAGTCCAAGGACTGCAAATCCGACTCCGTGCAGCTTAGAATGGCTGATTTGAGCGCATTGATACGAAGGCCTGACGCTTGACCAAAGAGACCCCAAACATCCAATGCTTTTCGAAGGCTATCCTTGTCGGCACGCAAAATCATAAAGGTATCATCCACCAGGGATTGGCTAATGAAGTGCTGTCCTGTAGGAAGCGACAGTCCGGCCAACTGAGAAGAGGCTGCTATATGTGATAACATGGAAAGAATTGGATGAGTCGCAAGGGCAAAGAATAAAGGGCTCAAAGGGCACCCCTGTCTGACAGAACGGGCAAGGACAAATGGCTCAGTAACACCTCCGTTCAGCATGACTCGCGAAGACGCCGCAGCACTAATGGTGTAGATTAGACGAGACATCCGAGCACCAAAGCCCATAGCAGACATAAGTTCAGCAACGAAAGACCAGTCCAGATAGTCAAAAGCCTTTTCCAGGTCCAGTTGAATCAGTACCACCTCCTGATTAGAATGCCTGGCATAATCAATGGCCAATTGGGCATTCAAAACATTGTGTAGAATATTGCGGCCCTTAATGAAACCATACTGGAGAGGGTGCACAAGGGCAGGGAGATGCTTATGGAGCCGATTCGCCATTACTTTGGAAAAGATTTTGTACATTGAACCCATCAAAGAACTTGGGCGCCACTGTGTCAACTTAGATAGCGAAGGAACTTTTGGAAGCAGTTTAATAAGTCCTTGTTTCCATGAGGGAGGCATGATCCCCGTGTCCCACACCTGCTGAAACAAAGCCTGCAATGGTTTCGCCAGTTGGGAAGCGAAAGCTTCAAAGAACTCATTGGTGAGGCCATCCCAACCCGGACTTTTATCTTTGGGCAAGTGTAACAAGACGTCCATAACCTCTGCCTCACCAATATCTGACTCCATAGTAGCTTGCATGTCCTACGGAAGCTGATTGCGGACCAGGTCATAAAAAACCGAACGGGCCTGAGTAATTTGGGCTGAAGGTGGAGAAGCGGAACCGAGAAGGTCACGAAAATAATTCCTGCACATATGCACAATAGTCTGTGGATCCAGGATAAGGTGGCCTTCTGCATCCTCGAGTTTGGTCATATTCTCTCGAGCAGGAGAGGCATGGAGGGCTCGAAAGAACTTATGGGTCTGACATGCACTATCTTGGAAAGTCTCTGTGAGATGTTGCAATTTGGCCTGCTGATACGATTTTAACTGGAATTCTTTAATAAGATCCGCCACACGCATGGCCAGTCCAAGCAGAAATGCATCATCCGGAGTGTCCATCAGCAGGGAGCGAAGCAAAACCAGCAGGTCCTCCGCTGCCTGTCGACGGCGCCGACAAAGAGAGGCATGATAGATCCCATACTGCCGAGCAACCCGCTGCACTTTAGAGAGCAATCTTTCAAAGGACGCAGTGCCCTGAGAGGAAAAGTCCAAGAAGAATCTGTCAAGCAATTGCTGCATATAGCCCTGAAAAATTGCATGCTTCAAGTATGACGAGTTGAAACGCAAAGGGAGTCTCTCCAAAAATTGCTTGAAAGGTGCAATAGGCTGTGCAAGCAACTCGAACTGCAGAGGGAAATGGTCCGACAAGGCATATTGCTGCAACACTTTTATTTCGAGCATCTCAGGCAGAAAATCATCATTCTGCATGATATATATACGGTCCAACCGCGACCATGTTGTTGCATACTGGGCAGAATGGAAAGTAAATCCTGTAGAAGACGGGTGTAAGCAGGACCAGAGATCTTGCTTAAGAACAGCAAGAGCCAACTCCTGCCACATAGGACTTTCCGGCGCATCCATTACGGAGTGCTCCGATGTGGACTGGGAAGAATCAACACACATATTGAAATCCGCCATGAAGAAGCCCCGTCTGCCAAGTGACAAGGAAGTCTGCAAAGTCTGCCAAAGCTCTCGGCGAGATAACGAATCATTCGGAGCATAGAGGCCAAGTAACCATAAGATTTCCCCTTCGAATAAAATTTCAACCACCAAAAAGCGGCCATGAACATCATTTTTAATAAGAACAGGCTGATATTTGGCATGCACAATCATGAGCACACCCGAATAATGCATGGCCTGTGTTCCTGCATAGAACAAACGAAAGCCATGGCAATCCACAACTTTTCCGGCGTCACCGTGACTCTTGTGCTCAACAGCGCACAGGACATCCCACTGATTTTCATACAATGCAGTCCACATGGCATGTTGCTTGTGTCGAGAACAAATTCCTGGCACATTCCACGTGGCTATTTTCATGTGTATGCAAAACAAAATCAGGTACGAGGCACAGCTTGCCTCGATTTGACTTTGTCGGCGAGAATGTCCAGGACTCCCTCATCCAAGAAATCCGCCAACACCGCAAAAGAGTTCTGAGGACCAGATTTGGAAGTAGACGGCATATCTGCTTGCTTGGGGGTGGAACGTGGATAACGACGGTCCCACGGGGTAATGACGTTGCCTCTGGTATCAAAAGCCAGCTTCGCAGGTGGAGCCTTGAGACGATCCGAATACATTTTCCTGGCGGGCTGAGGACGGGGGGCGGAGGAAACCATAGCAGGAGCAGAGCGCTCGGAAGGCAACATTTCCTTCCTACGCATATATGTACGCATGGAATCTTGTGAGATAGTAGGCACAGTACTCTTCATGCCAGCAACAATCCTGTTGCCTTTTTTTGCACGTACTTCAACCCAATCAGTGGCACGGGAATCCGGACCCGAAACCTGTTGTTTACCTTTGGCCACAACTTGGAGCGGGTGGGTAGTATCCAGCGACGGAGCATCACACACCATATCATCCATGGGCGGAGCAACATGGCCCGCATCTGAAATGTGTTGCTGCTCTGGGCATTCGGCCATAAAGTGCCCCAACTGTCCACAAGAAAAGCAATGGCTTGCAAAATTGCCCCATTTCAATCGAAAGTGTAACGGATGCATGCCAGAGCAATTGAGGCGTAACCAAGCAGGCCTTTTCCTTGCAGTATCCCATAACATGCACAAGCGGTTTCGATTCACAGCCCTGAGACTGGGAGGGACCAGAACCGTGCCCACAGCGGCCATAGCATCCTTCAATAGCGGCCAATAAACAGCCGGACAATTTTCCACTTCTACCCACACAGGGCATTCACGTTGCAGGAGGCGCTGAAAATCTGCCATCGGGCGCCATGGAACCACATGAACCAACCGACGATCAAAAAACAAAGGCAGTTTAGATAGGAGAGCAGCACGGTGCGTCTCAGTTTTCAAGAGGACCTCAAAAAAACCTCGGGACCCAACAAAAATCTCTTCAACACAGTCCCCTTGTAGCAGACTCTGCAGCCATTGGCGAAAACGGGAAAGCAACGGGATTCGACCAGTGAAGAAGAGTATCACAGCGCGATCATAAAACACGGAAAAGGAGCGTAGGACAGGTTTTGGGTCGACGGAAGCTTCCAGAACATCGTCAGGTGCAGAGTCAGAGAAGGCTTCCTGATTATGTTGAACATATTCGCCAAGCAGAGTGTTGGCAAATTCCAGCAGATGCTCCCAGTCCACCTCCTGAGAGTTCACAAAATCCGAAGCAACCTGCGCATAGGAACGATCTTGAATAACACCTATCTCTTCCGAGGTATGCTTGGTACGTTTACCCGCAGGCTGGATGTCAGGACCCGGGGGCATCTCTTCAGTGCACGGAACCATATCCTCCGGTTCCTCCGCATCAGAATCTGGGCCAAGTGCTGCCACCGTTTGGTCGATGAAATCCAGATCCAAACCAGCCATCTTGTATGACGAGCTGATCTCGAAGGAGGACTGACGCACAGTGCAGATTACTGTCGGCCGAGTTAGAAATCTGCACCCCTGTAAGCTGGTTTCGCACACGGCGGAGGACGACCCGCAAGACGTCACACGAACAGGTTGCAGGCGTTAAAAGTCTGGGGCGACCACCACGGTGGCTGACTGGCGAGGGGCAGATGACCCGGGGTGCCGGGTTACAGGAGAAACACGGGGGAGGCGTAAATGTGGCTGCGTCAGCCCCGCATGCGGCCACAGAGGAGTCTACCACAGGCGGAGCAGATGTCAGGCAGGGCGGACGACAGGTGGGGCAGACGTCAGTCAGGGCCGACGTCAGGCGGGGCAGTCGTCAGGCAGGGCAGACGGCAGGCGGGGCAGCGTTCGACAGGAGGGGCAGACGCCAGACGTCGATGCAGGCGGGCAGACGAAGTCAACGAAGTCACAGCAGGCGGCTAGCAAGCAGGCGCGAGGTGCGGACGAAGGCGTGAATGAAGGCGTAAACAGGCAATGGTACCTGGGGCGAGCGAAGCTCTGCCAGGGGGCTGACAGGTGATGGCGGGCAGGTCCGTCGGCAGTGACAGCGGGCAGGACCCGCAGGTCCGACAGGCAACAACGGCGACCAGGACGTGAAGGTTAAACGGGCGACGGCAGGGCAGAGTGCTCAGGCGACATCGCGGTCCCCATCGCTCCCGTCACGTTCCGCCTCTCTCTCTCTCTCTCTCTCTCACACACACACACACACACAAAAAATCAAGTGGTTACCCTAGTGGTAAGCCACTTGTTTTATCAACCTGTTTAGGCAGGTTCAAATCTCCTTGTTTTTTATTCCTATACTAAATGATCATGTGGATAAAGGAGTTGAACTTCAGACCATCTCTTGACCATGCATTCAAATCAACGAACTAAGCTACTTCTATTTGTTACTTGCTCTCTCTCTCTCTCTCTTCCCCCCCCCCCCCCACATAATGGGCAATTATATTAATCACATGAGAAATACAAGACTCATCGTAGAGTAGCAAAAGAAAGTGTCGTATACCAAGAAACCAAATCCTCATGAGGGAGAAGACCAACATGTTGAACACGATCGAATTGGCTGATGGAGAAGACCCTTCAGCCTAGTAACATGATTTTGAACCTCAGAGACGGAATCGAAGATGAAAGCATTTTGGTTGATCTAGTTGTGCCAAAAGCCCTAGAATCTAAGAAAATGAAACCATATCCTCATATGTGGCAATGCATGAGTGGAATATTTTGCCTTGCCAAAGACCCAATCAGAGGGACGCAACAAAGCTCCTACCATAGCTCTCCAAACGTCTAATAGGAGGGACCAAATCTTCCAAGCTAATGGGCAGGAAATAAATCTGTGGGAAGCTTCCGTACTAGTAATACATAGAAACAATTGCCATTAGAAATACGGCACTTGGAAAGGTCCAAGGTGAGGGGCAGACCACCAGTCAACATCCTCCAAAGAAAGACTTTGCATTTGAATCGAGTCTTATTGATCCATCCTTTCATAATAGTCAATTTCCACCAAGGTATGTTGATAGCATTAGCATTGGTCACCAGCTATCGCTAATAAAGAGGTGATAAATTTGAGTAAGTGAAGCACCCTCGAGACGTAGCTGAACTGCAAGTCTCCAATCTTGCCAAGGATGATGTGAATCGAGGGCAATAAACGGCTACCAATCTTGCAACTATACTAAGATCATGTCCCACAAGTCAAGATACCCATAAGGAATCCACAAAACCCGTCATCAACCAACGACTCTCTCCCCCTTTCCTATAATCAAGTGGCTACACTAGTGGTAAGCCAATTGTTTAATCAAGTGGCTACACTAGTGGTAAGCCAATTGACCTAGTTTCAAATCTCCCTTTTCTTAATTCCTATACTAAATTGACCATGCAGATGGATGTAGAAATTGAATTCCAGACCATCTAGTCACCATGCATTCAACTTCACCAGCTGACCTCTCTCTCTCTCTCTCTCTCTCTCTCTCTCTCTCTCTCTCTCTCTCTCCCCTACCACTAGTCTACCATGTCACTGCCCACTACAACCTTGTCAGATGGCCCAACCATTTTAATGTTTGTATTCATAAACCTTATTCATAGCCCCATTTGTGTCATCATTGCCCCTCTCCCACCATCTCCAAATGCCCCCTTAACCTTTTAGCAACCACCTGTGTGTGTGTGTGTGTGTGTGTGTGTGTGTGTGTGTGTGTGTGTTAGACGTGATGGGGTCCCCAAGAAGGAATGATGTATCCCCACCATCCAAAAACTACACAGAAGGGGAGAAGAGTAAGAAATGCTCTATCATCTGGAGTAGCATTGACTAGGTGAAATATTTCCATATGTAGAAGGGCATGGAGGTGCTTCGAGTTTTTTGTAAGATTCAGAACCACGAGATGTCAAAGAAATGATAAGAGCCATGTGTTTGTTACAAAGCTATCGAGCAGATCTGGGAGGAGATATTCACCAAGATGCAAAGATGGAGGAATGATATATATAAAGAAATGAGAGCATACTTCACATTGTGGAAAGAGGACATCGAGTCTTGCCTCCAAGAGAGAAATAGGGTGATCAAGGAGCTTAGGCATGACATCACCAACTACAAGATCTAGCTCAACTGCCTTAAGGGTAGGAAGGGGAGATCACGGAAACCATGCCCCAAAAAGGTACAAACTGAAATAATGAAAGCTGAAAACTCATCTCACAAAGGAGATCAATATATGGGGCACCGTAGCAAAGCAAGCACAAGCCAAGGTAGTGGAGAACTCTAAATGGATCAAAGTGGCAAAGAAGACCCCAATGAAGAAGGAAGAGTTTGTGAATGTAGCACTTGAGAATAAAAGGACGTGGCATCCTCAAATTTGTTGATTTGGATTCACAATAAGTCTTCCTTCCAAAAGGAAGGTTCTCAAAGGGGAGAGAATCTACCCAGAGGATGACTTGACACTAGCCGTGGTAGCCATCCACGAGAATGCATGCCATGGATTAATGGAGGCTTGCAAGGCAAGCAAATGGGAAATATATATAGAGAGGGGCATATCATCATCACAAACAAGTGCAGTCTATGAGACACATCTTAGGTTTACAGTGTGGAACTGTTATAGAGCCATGAGAACTGCTGCTGAGTTATTTGAGCAAACCCTCACTAACATGGATATCATCTTGCATACAGAATGACAAGAATCCAAGCACACACTTACCAATGGTGAGAGGCTATAGACGGGAGTGAGCTTGCCGCCCTTGAGCTCAATCACAAGGTGGAATCAAAAGGTTTGGGGGATGGGTACACTATATAGGGAGGAACTACAATACATTGTGCAAGTCATGAAAAGAGAGGAGGCTCGCTTCATGTTCATTCAGATACATACATATCCTCTCGGTAACATATGCACTGTCGTATGCTACTTTACCCTAGTGAACTCCCCATATGCACCACAAGAAGGGTTGTCACCATATTACCACTTTATGAGGATATAATGCACTATTCTTGTTGGGAATAAAGGGTCACCATGCCTTTTATTGTGTTCGGGTGTGAATGCACCCTTACACTTTGTACTTCATATATATTCAAAACCTAAAATGTGGTACATTAGTCATTGTACTGAATACCCATAGTGTCGTGCTCTCTCACTCTCTATTGCTTTCAACTCTCCGCATCTGCACTCTCAGCTCAGCTCGCGCACAGACTCGTCTACAACAGACTAGTATCAGAACACACAGGCTGTGCATGCTTCCCGAAGCCAGTGATGGGCATCAGGCCCGCAGGTGCTTCAGGTCACACATGTGGAACAGCAATGGGCAGGTCGCTGGCTGCAAGAGACATGTTTGAGGCGACCAGCCTCAGACCACATGCTGCAGATGACACGCTGCAGGCGAAGCAGGCTGCAGGCACACGGTGCACAGCGGACTGGACGGATGAGACGAGAGCTTGAGCCAGCAACCACGGCCAGTTGCTACGAACGTGGCACACGAGACAGGCAGTAGTCAACGTTCTCTTTTTCATTTTTTTAAAAAGGAAATATCCTTTTTTTTTTCTCTTCTTTATCGGGCGTTCACACGCCAAGGCACAAAGCCAAATTCTCTCCAAGAAAATTGGGGCTTTTCTCGGATTTGGCGACTCTAATGCAAAAGTGGACAATCTGGCTGAGAAATTGTGAAATCAATGCACAATTGCTCGTGAAATTTTGGGGCTTTTCATATGTCAGTGAAATTTCTTCAATTTCAGTGAAATTTGTGCACAGCAGACCCGAAAAATTCGGGACTTTTGCAGAATTTCATCAATTTGTGCAAGAATTGCTTGGTATATGCACTTGGGCACTTGAATTGATGCAATTTTGAACAGATTATCCTAAAAATTTTAGGGCTTTTGACCCAAATTGTCAAATTTTTGCTCGAGAATGCCTTTCGAGAAGAAACTGCAATGAAATTTTGGGGATTTCACATGTAACTGTTGGCTTGGTCTCTAATTGTGTCAAAAATTGCTTGAGTGCAGCAAACAACAGTTTTTAATTCTGAAAATTCATTTGCAGATCTGGAAATTTCTGCAATCTTGGGATTTTCATTGTTGGTTGGTACTCTTGTGCATTGTGGTCATTTGTGTCATATTTGGGCTTGCCTTTGGTGTCTGGTTAGTGAATTTGGGGCTGCAAATTATGGCTGGAAACAGTGACAGCAGTAATCTTTTGCACATTAAGAAGCTTGAGGGTGCCCATAATTTTGCAATCTGGTAGAAACAGTGCTATAATGTCTTGGTGTAGAAGAAACTTGTAAAGCCCATCAAAACAAAGGGAATCAAACCAGCAAACATGGAACAAGACGAGTGGGATTACTTGGACGAGCTTGCTCGCTCTACCATTGAATTTTCAGTGTTAGACAACTTGCTCTTCAACATTGAGAAGCTGAATTCAGCATATGCTGAAAAAACTGATGGACTTTCGCATGAAAGAGGGTATAGCCATGTTTGTACATTTGAATGAGTTTAACTCAATTTTGAGTCAGCTGGTTGCTTTGGATTTTCATATTGATGAAGAGTTCAAAGCTACCTTCTTGCTATGCACCCTACCTAAAAGTTGGGATACTTTCAAGACATCTTTGAGTAATTCGAATGCTCAGCTGTTATACTTTGATGTAGAGAGTTCTTTGCTGATGGAAGAACTCAATAGGGAGAACAACTCAGCAAACAAGTCTTCAAATGCATTACACACTAGAGGCAGATTTCAGCATAAGAGCAGTTCTGAAAACAAAGCACGCAGCAAATCTCGTGGAAAGAATGTGGAGTGCCATCATTGTGGCAAAAAGGGGCACTACAAAAGGAATTGTTTTAAGCTTAAGAAAGAGAAGGGCAAAAACAAAAACAATGAAGCCAACATTGCTGAAAAGAAGGACAACCAGCATGCCAAAAAGAGCAATGTAAAAATAAAAGAGGTTAATGTAGTCACTCATGATAATGACAGTGATGGTGATGTACTTCTAGCTTCTTCTTTGGATGCACATGCATTGATTGCAAATTCTGAGGATGACATTCACACTTGGATACTTGATTTAGGTGCGTTCTTTCATGTCACATCACATCATGAGTGGTTCTCTGACTACAATGGTGCTCTACGTGGTGTTGTCCACTTGGGGGATAACTATGCATGTAAAATTGCAGGCATTACCACCTTCGTATGGTCCGGCAAGCCACCTTCGTATGCACACTTGAAAGTGTTTGGCTATGAGGCATTTGTGCACATACGCAAGGAAGAACGCAACAAACTTGAGCCAAAGTCCTGTAAATGTATTTTCCTAGGATATGGTGATGAAGGTGAAATGGGGTATAGATTATGGGATCTTGAGAGAAGAAAAGTAGTATGCAGCAATGATGTCATTTTCCAGGAAGACCGCATGCACAAACAGCCCGGAAGAATAGAGGAGGTCCGAAGGGTTGTTTCCCGGAAGGATGTACCAATAGGATAGCAAAGAATGCCAGTTAGACAGCAGCAAATATCTGCTGAAGATATCCGTGAAAATGCAAGGAATAATGCTGTAAATAGATTGACTTGAGGCTATGCGGCTTGAGGGTCCATGGAGAGCGAGTATGCGTGCATACAATTTTATGAGCCTCAAATGAAACTCTAGCATTTTGACACATTGCACCAGCACTTTTGTATAGAGTTTCTATATGGGGATTGGATTTCTATCACATGAGGAGAGCCACACAGGATCAGCCATTACCTAGGGAAAAGGAGTTGTATGATGGGTGGGAGCAGATGGACCCTAATGTTGATGATACACATACGGGTATGAAAGTATGAAAAAAGTATGTTTCACTGGTACTGTTTCAACCATACGTGACTTGAAAATTTAACATACTTTTCTACTTGTATACATTTAATTAACCACATTTTCCCATGACACGTGCATTTTAAAACACACCTTATAATGTGAAAACTTGACAAAATTTTAACCATATATGACCTGAAAATTTAACATACTTTTCTACTAGTATACATTGTGTAAGCCTATAGACTCACCGTAGACAGAGCAAGACATGGGGGACACCTATGAAGAATCTGGAGACGTCATAGCATTAAATGATAGCTCTTTTGGGACTTGGAAAAAGTTCCTTGTCTTTCAGATGCAACATTTTGGTCTCACTGGCTGATTTGGCCTTTTGTAAACACTAATATAACTCTCTCTCTCTCTCTCTCTTTTTTTTTTTTTTCGTAAAAGGTGATTGTATTAATTACAAAAAAAGTACAAGATTACTTGATTACAAGATACATGACGACAATCTAAGTCATCATGTGAAGAGGTTCTAAGTACTACAAGTTACAACGTCATGGCAAAGATACAGAGGAAATTGCCATATGCCAGGGACGTAAGTCCTCCCTAGAGAGCAAATCAGAATGCCGGAGAAGATCCAACTGCCAATACAAGAGGCCCTTAAGCCTTGCAATATGCCGCTGAACATTATAGGCGGAGTCAAAAACAAAAGCATTCCGAATGGTCCAGTTATGCCAGCAGCCCCAATATCGAAGAAAATGATACACGAGCTTCATATGTGGCTGTGCAGGAGCGGGGTATTTGGGCTGCCCGAAAACCCAATCAAAGGGGCGCAGGGTGAAACCAACCACTCCTTGCCAAACAACCGACAAAAATAACCAGACTTTCTTTGCGATGGGGCAAGAAATAAATCGGTGGCGGGCGGATTCCACAGCAGTGGTGCAAAAGAAATAGTGCCCATTGGAGATTCGTCGCTTGGAAAGAGCCGAAGCAAGCGGAAGACCACCAATCATCACTCTCCAAAGAAAGACTTTACATTTGAAGGGTGTCTTGTTCAACCAGCCCGCCATCACAGTTTCCCTCCACCATGACCGGGATTTACGTAATCCCCATAAAGCATTCGCTTTGGTAACGAGCCATTGATGATCTTTAATCAGAATATGATACACTTGGTTAGCAGAAGCTTTGCTTAAAGTCAGCAGGCCTTGTAGGTCCCAATCCTGCCAGGGATGATCCGAAGCAAGGGCAGGAAAGGGTTGTCTGCTCTGGAGCACCCTCAAAAGCTGTTCCCATAAAGGCCTATATCCACGAGGGATCCTGAAAAGCCTCCTAGCTGTACGAAAAGATATAAGCACATTGCGACTGGCAAGGGTGGCATCCGCAACTGAAGACAAGCCCAAACGGGCCATCCGGTTGAATTGTGGTCTAAGTTCATGTTTACCTTCCCATGCAAGTAAACGCGAGACTGCCAGCAACTCCAATTGAAAAGAGTTAGTAGTTAAGCGATCCTCCGTTGGATGCCACTGAGCCTTCTGGAGGACCTGTTTCCAGGAACACACCAAATGAGTAAGCAGCGACGAAGAAGAACTGGAGAACCGCGAATCAGCATTAAGAACATGCCACCAAGAACTCCGGATTTGGGTATTGCCATGCAAAAGCCCATGGCCCTCAAGGAAATAACGGGCTATATCGACCCATGGATGATGATCCGAGCACATGGCGCGGAAAAGCGACCAACGGAGTGCCTGCATGTGAGTTTGGGCATCTAAAATAGCTCCGCCACCCATGCGTTTGGGGGTGTACGCATGCGACCAAGAGATCCAGGAAATACCTGCATGCAATGAGTCCTTCTTCCATAGCATGAAACGAATAGACTGAGTAAGAGCATTCAGAGTCGTAGTAGTCTAGGGCAACAATGGCAAGAAATATGTGAGCATTGGCAACATAATTATCTCGGCTACTTTGAGGCGAACATGGAAGGGCCAGGCCTGAGACTTCCAATACATAAACTTAGCCACCATTTTCTGAGAAATCCACTGCAGAAGCTGCTTTGGGGGAACATCAACACCCAAAGGGTATCCAAGATGCCTGACAATGGAGCCACGGGGAACAACCAGACCCTGCCAGTCCAAGGACTGCAAATCCGACTCCGTGCAGCTTAGAATGGCTGATTTGAGCACATTGATACGAAGGCCTGACGCCTGACCAAAGAGACCCCAAACATCCAATGCTTTTCGAAGGTTATCCTTGTTGGCACGCAAAATCATAAAGGTATCATCCGCCAGGGATTGGCTAATGAAGTGCTGTCCTGTAGGAAGCGACAGTCCGGCCAACTGAGAAGAGGCTGCCATATGTGATAACATGGAAAGAATTGGATGAGTCGCAAGGGCAAAGAATAAAGGGCTCAAAGGGCACCCCTGTCTGACAGAACGGGCAAGGACAAATGGCTCAGTAACACCTCCGTTCAGCATGACTCGCGAAGACGCTGCAGCACTAATGGTGTAGATTAGACGAGACATCCGAGCACCAAAGCCCATAGCAGACATAAGTTCAGCAACGAAAGACCAGTCCAGATAGTCAAAAGCCTTTTCCAGGTCCAGTTGAATCAGTACCACCTCCTAATTAGAATGCCTGGCATAATCAATTGCCAGTTGAGCATTCAATACATTGTGCAGAATATTTCGACCCTTAATGAAACCATACTGTGGAGGGTGCACAATGGCCGGGAGATGCTTATGGAGCCGATTCGCCATTACTTTGGAAAAGATTTTGTACATTGAACCCATCAAAGAAATTGGGCGCCACTGTGTCAACTTAGATGGCGAAGGAGCTTTTGGAAGAAGTTTAATAAGGCCTTCTTTCCATGAGGAAGGCATGATCCCCGTTTCCCACACCTGCTGAAACAAAGCCTGCAAAGGTTTCGCCAGTTGGGTAGCAAAAGCTTCAAAGAACTCATTGGTGAGACCATCCCAACCCGGGCTTTTATCCTTGGGCAAGTGTAACAAGACGTCCATAACCTCTGCCTCACAAATATCGGACTCCATAGTAGCTTGCATGTCCTGCGGAAGTTGATTGCGGACCAGGTCATAAAAACCCGAACGGGCCTGAGTAATTTGGGCCGAAGGTGGAGAAGTGGAACCGAGAAGGTCACGGAAATAATTCCTGTACATATGCACAATAGTCTGCGGATCCAGGATAAGGTGGCCTTCTGCATCCTCGAGTCTAGTCATATTCTCTCGAGCAGGAGAGGCATGGAGAGCTCGAAAGAACTTATGGGTCTGACATGCACTATCTTGCAAAGTCTCCGTCAGATGTTGCAGTTTGGCCTGCTGATATGATTTCAACTGGAATTCTTTAATAAGATCAGCCACCCGCATGGCGAGTGCGAGCAGAAATGCATCATCCGGAGTATCCACCAGCAGAGAACGAACCAAAGCTAGTAGATCCTCTGCTGCCTTGCAACGCTGCCGACAAAGAGAGGCATGATAGATCCCATACTGCCGAGCGACCCACTGCACATTAGAGAGCAATCTTTCAAATGATGCAGTGCCCTGAGAAGAGAAGTCCAAGAAGAATCTGTCAATCAATTGCTGCATATAGCCCTGAAAGATTGCATGCTTCAGGTAAGACGAGTTGAAACGCAAAGGGAGTCGGTGCAGAAATCGCTTGAAAGGTCCAATGGGTTGTGCAAGCAGCTCAAGCTGCAGAGGGAAATGGTCCGACAAGGCATATTGCTACAACACTTTGATGTCGAGCATCTCGAGAAGAAAATCATCATTCTGCATGATATATATACGATCCAGTCGCGACCATGTTGTTGCATACTGGGCAGAATGGAAAGTAAACCGTGTAGAAGACGGGTGTAGCCAGGACCAGAGATCTTGCTTAAGAACAGCAAGAGCCAACTCATGCCACATACGACTTTCCGGCGCGTCCATTACCGAATGCTCCGATGTGGACTGGGAAGAATCAACACACATATTGAAATCCCCCATGAAGAAGCCCTGTCTGCCAAGTGACAAGGAGGTCTGCAAAGTCTGCCAAAGCTCCCGACGAGATAACGAATCATTCGGAGCATAGAGGCCAAGTAACCATAAGATTTCCCCTTCGAATAAAATTTCAATCACCAAAAAGCGGCCATGAACATCATTTTTAATAAGAACAGGCTGATATTTGTCATGTACAATCATAAGCACACCCGAATAATGCATGGCCTGTGTCCCTGCATAGAACAATCGAAAGCCATTGCAATCCACCACTTTTCCGGCTTCACCGTGACTCTTGTGCTCAACAGCGCACAGGACATCCCACTGATTTTCATGCAATACAGTCCACATGGCATGTTACTTGTGGCGAGAACAAATTCCTCGCACATTCCACGTGGCTATTTTCATGTGTAGTTAAAACAAAATCAGGTACGAGGCACAGCTTGCCTCGATTTGACTTTGTCGGCAAGAATGTCCAGGACTCCCTCGTCCAAGAAATCCGCCAACACGGCAAAAGAGTTCTGAGGACCAGAGTTGGAAGTAGACGGCATATCTGCTGGCTTGGGGTTGAAACGAGGATAACGACGGTCCCACGGGGTAATGACGTTACCTCTGGTATCAAATGCCAGCTTAGCAGGGGGACCCTTTGGACGATCCGAATACATTTTTCTGGCGGGCTGATGACGGGGGGCAGAGGAAACCATAGCAGGAGCAGAGCGCTCGGAAGACAACATTTCCTTCCTGTGCATATATGTACGCATGGAATCTTGTGAGGTAGTAGGCACAGTATTTTCCATGCCAGCAACAACCCTGTTGCCTTTTTTTGCACGTACTTCAACCCAATCAGTGGCACGGGAATCCAGACCCGAAACCTGTTGTTTACCTTTGGCCAGAACTTGGGGCTGGTGGATAGCATCCAGCGACGGGGCATCACACACCATATCTTCCATGGGCGGCGCAGCATGGCCAACATCGGAGGTATGTTGTTGTTCCGGGCATTCGGCCATAAAATGCCCCAACTGTCCACAGGAAAAGCAATGCCTTGCAAAATTGCCCCATTTCAAACGAAAGTGTAACGGATGCATGCCAGAGCAGTTGAGACGTAACCAAGCAGGCCTTTTTCTTGCAGTGTCCCATAGCATACACAAGCGGTTGCGATTCACCGCCCGGAGACTGGGAGGGACCAGAACAGTGCCCACAGCGGCCATAGCATCCTTCAACAGTGGCCAATAAACAGCCGGACAATTTTCCACTTCTACCCACACAGGGCATTCACGTTGCAGCAGACGCTGAAAATCTGCCATTGGGCGCCATGGAACTACATGAACCAACCGGCGTTCAAAAAACAAAGGCAGTTTAGATAGGAGAGCAGCACGATGCGTCTTTGATTTCAATAGAACCTCAAAAAAACCTCGGGAGCCAACAAAAAACTCTTCAACACATTCCCCTTGTAGCAGACTGTGCAGCCACTGGCGAATACAGGAAAGCAGCGGGATTCGACCAGTGAAGAAGAGTATCACAGCGCGATCATAAAATACCGAAAAGGAGCGTAGGACAGTTTTTGGTCCACGGTGGCTTCCAGAACATCATCAGGTGCGGAGTCAGAAAAAGCTTCCTGATTATGTTGAACATAATCGCCAAGCAAAGTGTTGGCAAATTCCAGCAAATGCTCCCAGTCAACATCCTGAGAGTCCACAGAATCCGAAGCAACCTGAGCATAGGAACGATCCTGATGAACACCTATCTCTTCCGAAGTATGCTTGGTATGTTTACCCGCAGGCTGGATGTCGGGACCAGGGGACATCTCTTCGTTGCACGGAACCATGTCTTCAGGTTCCTCGGCATCAGAATCCGGGCCAAGTGCTGCCACTGTTTGGTCTATGAAATCCAGATCCAAACCAGCCATCGTGTATGACGATTTGATCTCGAAGGAGGACTGACCTTGTCTCTCTCCCACTCTCTCTCTCGCCCGCTTGTCTGTACAGAGGCGCTGTCCAGGGGTGTACTCTGCAAGGACAGCTAATGAAAGCGGAGCTGTACCTGTCACCGTGCAGGGGCAGAAGGGCGAAACAAAGGCCTGGTGGTCGCAACGGCAGGACGGGACAGGGCAGCAAGGGCGGCCGTGGACAGGGCACCAGGAGCAGGACGCACTGACGGCGTCAGGCGCAGGGCGTCAGGAACAGGGCGCGAGGGGTTCCGCTGGCGGCGCAGGGAGAAGACACGAAGAAGGTCGACGACAGGCAGATCTGCAGGCGTCGACGGAGCGGACAAGACGCGAGTGACAGGCGAGCAGCGACGGAACGTCAGGCAGCGACTGTGCGGACGCGAGCGAGCGAGGAAGACAGGCGGGTCTTCAGTCTGCGACAGCGCAGGTCAAGGCGACGGCAGGGCGTGCAGGACCAGGCGATGGCAGGGCGGCACGAAGCAGGGGCACCATCGCGCTCGCTAGAGTCTCTCTCTCTCTCTCTCTTCTATCTCTCTCTCTCTGTCTCTCTCTCTCACACATTTTTGCATAGAGACCTTTTTACTTTGTTAGTCTGGCCTGCCACGGGATTGCTGCTTGCATAATCTATTACTAGGAGTATTTATCTTTGTAACTTTTTCAATCCATGTCTGGAGATAATTGTCTCACAATGTAAGAGTCAGCATAGTGCTCTTTTGTGAACATTTTCTGGGAAAAAAGTATTGTAATGTCAGTTCAACTCTGCTTATTCTCGTGCCATTGGCAAATGGTGTATTATATGTCAACTTGGAGAAACTCTGAGAGAGTTGTATGAATTTTGTGCTCGCAGGATCAGTCTTCTAGCAATTCATCTTGCTTTAGTTGCTCACCCTCAAACTCCAGTTGTGGTTACTGCTTTAGCACTAGCTGTACATGGGTACAAAATTGAGATGGCTGTGCGGAAAGCTCTGAAGGTTCACCAGAAATTTGCAGATTTGCTCCAAAGTTTTCCTGAAATTGACTTGGAGTGCAAGCTCCCAAAAAGTTTGATCAGGCAAAAGGTTCTTGAGCTTTCTGAACATACAATAAACAGCCTGCATTGTATGAATGATGCAGAATATGTGGCAACTGCTATGTGGAAGCACCCAGAAGCACCTTCTTCTGATCTGGTTAATCTTCTTTCACTATATCCAGTATTACTCATTGGAACATGTTGGTTTTGTAACTTACGTGTGCAGTGGAGTATTGAAAAATAGTGTGCATGTCTATCTGTCTCAAGTGAATTCCAACCTTGCAGGTAATAGTAACCAAGCAGCATCTGATCAGCTGCAAAAAGTTGTTTTATCAGCTGCATGCGGATAATAACGACAGGTTTAGGAATGAGATCTTGTCTGGTGGGAAAACTAAGGATGGAAGCAAGAGATGTATAAACAGGATAGCTTTACAAGCAGGACAGTTAAGTGAGACAGGTTTTGTTTTCAGGCATATTGTTATCTCAACACTGTACCCTGGTGCTGCCAAGAGGCAGAAGGAATCAACTGGAGCCACCAAAGCAGGTCCTTAACAGAGCAGCTCACTGAAATTGTTGGAGAAAATAGCTGAAACTGCTATGGGTGATCTTAGCACATTCCACCATTACAAAGTTCACAAACAGAATGCAGAGATGCAGTGACTTCAATCTCCTATGCATACCTGTCACTGTGCTATGGTGTCATGCAGACCTTTAGAGCCAGGTGCAAATATCTAAAACATGTATCCAGTCAATGCTTCATTTTTATGTATTGGTTTCAGCATTTCAAATCTTCTATGCTGGCATCCACCAACTTGGGCCCGCCCTTCTATGAGAGGTCTTCCTAAGTTTTACCCCATTGCTTCTCAATCAAGGTGGCGCCAAAGTTCAAGCTTTCAAATCTTCATAGCTGGCATCTCCTGACCCATGTTTCCTGCCTCAGTGCAACACTTGAAGATATAATGGAACAGTTATGAGCATCTATACAGATCGATTATACTCAGGACAGGAGAATTATGTAAGTAGCCAGTGGGTCCTTGCCTGATGTGCTAGCTTCATTCTCAAACATCAATCAAGAGGTGCCAAAGAGATCCAACTTCTCATTGCCTTTATGGTGCTTCTTGAAAATTGAGGGTGTGGCAATAGTTGCTAGCCCTACTTCCAAACTGCAGCTTTCTATGATTCGCATTACCATCGAGACTTTCCTGGTGAAAAAAGGTCACAGTGGGCTCTAGCAGTATCCTCCATCACCTGTCCAAATGCACCATATGCAATCAGCATTGACTACTTGTGCATTGTTATATTCTTAAAAGTAATCAATCTCTCTCTCTCTTTTTTTTTTCGTAATCTCTCTCTTTTCTCTCTCTCTCTCTCTCTCTCTCTCTCTCTCTCTCTCTGTAATGGGTAATTGTACTAATGATTATGAACATAAAATACAAGAGTAACAAAAGAACTAATGTACAACTGGAGACTGAAGAGACTGTAGCATGCCAATGAAGCCAAATCATGCATGGAAATAAGTCCCAAAATGCAAATTAAAAAAAGCACATTCCAAATAGTACAACTATGCTAACAGCCCCAAATGTGGAAAACAATTATCACATTGTTGCACAAAGTCTGTTAGTTTGGGTTTGCCAAAAATCCAATCTCTTAATGGATGAATATTGAGACAACACTAAACCTCAAACAATAACAGACTGTATGTGTCCAGCACATGTACACACACACCCCACTCTCTCTCTCTCTCTCTCTCTCTCTCTCTCTCTCTCTCTCTCATGCACACAAAGACAATTAAATTCTAACAATGAAATGCCCCAAGAGGTTTGGCTAGCATGTGAAAGCCATTCACCGTTTGAAAAAATGAAACCCAAAAGTTAACAAATGTCCAAGAGGTTATTTGGGTAGCATGTAAAAGCCATTCAAAAGTGTAATATCAAGAAAGAGAAAACTTGTTGAAGTCTTTGGATAGTAAGAGTATCTTGTATCATCATGCACAAGGAGTTATTGAAGTTGTGCAAAGAGCCTTAAGCTATGGAGTAGCCACACTATGAATGATAGCCCTTGGTATCATATAAGCCTAGCATGTTAACAGTTACAAAAGTCTAGCCTAATGCAAAAAAGTGAAACAAATAACAATGTTATGTTTTGTTAATTAAGGGTAATCTTCTCAAGGGCCATTCATAATTAGTATTTCTTTAAGATATCATTGAAGTTTCAACCTTGGGAAAGTAAAATCCCAAAGATGTCTAGTAACTAGGTAGTAGACAAAAAAGGAGTTTTCACTTATGTAGTTGATATACACAATGGCTACTTTAATCTTATATTACCACACTATGTCGCTAGTAGGGGGCCTTCAATAAAAACTCTCTAAATAAAAATGTTATACATGATCTTTTGACCTCCAAAATTACAGAATCAATCATTTAACATGAGTTTGTCTACATTACTAATTCTTATTAGCCTTTATATGCTACTTGTTATTTGGGCTTGTCTTTAATCATTTGTAGTCTTATCATTTGAAAACAGGTGTATATTTACTTGTTTGATTATTAACAAGTTGCTTTGATAGACTTTGTTTATGGATCACACGCCCTCGATTCTTGCTCATGGTTGGCTATCTTCTATTTTTAGCAAAAAAATAATCCTTATTTTTTCACTCCACCTAGTCAAGGTTGGTCTCTAGTATATATAAATTGGCTTGTATTTCAATATGTATTTTCTAGTCCCTTCTATGTGTTAGGTTTTGTTTATATTCTTTTCCTACAATGTCTCACACTCCATCTATTATCTTATAAGATTCCATGGCCATTGGCCCTCAACCCAACAATCTTCCACTTAAAGACCAATGTTTCTTTATGGGAGTATCAAAAGAAAGTAAAGCTTTTGTCTAATGCCCATAAGGAATTTGTAGTGGACAAAGCACTCAAAAGGTAAACTCTTCATGAGAAGATTTACATGGTTTTCATCCTTATGAATCTTGACAAGCTCAATGTGCTTGCCCTTAAGAACCTCCTTTATAAAGTGATATTTCACCTCAATATACTTTTTCTTTACATGAAACACAGGGTCCATATAGCAACTAAATGACATCGACTATGAGAATGCAATTTGGAACCCTCTCTTGCAATATGTAAGTCTCCCACTAAACAAGCAAGTGGTGTAGCTTCCTTGCAAGCTTAATGCTTGTGGCATACTACCTCAGTGGTAGTTAAAGTCGTACATGGTTGCAATCAAGAGACTTCAAAGACTACACCTTTGAAAGTAAATACAACCTATAGTAGACATCCTAGAGTCTACACTCCTTACAAAATCAGCATTTGCATATTTAGGTACTCTATCACCTCCTAATGCTTCTTGCCATGGTTTTTCATACACATGCTAACCTTTCCATTTCTTACACAATGTTTGGACTTGTAGTAACCATGGTGTATAACAAGATACCAATTGTGGATGCATACAAAACCTTGGCCATTTCAACATTTTACTCATCTAACTTGGGGTTGTTCTCTTGGCCTTAGTTTCAAATATGGAGGCAATGAAGCACTACTAGCCTTTCCCTTCTCCACATTAAAACACTCCAATACATTTTCGATGTATCCTTTCTTGGACAAATAGAGTATCTTTTTGTATCAATCTTGTATAATGTGCATAAGAAAAACTAGCATTGCCCAAGTCCTTCATGTCAAAGGTTTGATGGGACCTTTTCTTTAAAGTATCCATATTTATGAGATTGGCTTCTTATCAATCAGAATGCCATGCGCATGAAGAATCAAGATCATAAGACTACCATCCCTAGCCTTCCTCGTATATAGATAGTAATCAGTCTCACTCCTAGTGCATCCCTCAAATTGCATAAAAGTATTGAACTTACAATACCATTCTTTAGAAGCCTATTTCAAACTATATAAGCTCTCATGTAGCTTACACACCAAGTGTTTCTTGCCTTCCACAACAAACCCCTCAAGTTGCTATATATGAATATCCTCGTGCAAGTCCCCATACAAGAAAGTGGTCTTTATATCTATTTGAACCAATTCCATATTCTCTCTAGTAATCAAAGCAAGGATTGTAGAAATGATAATCATTTTGACTATTGGTGGGAAGATCTTAGCAACGTCAATCTCTTTTTGCTTAAATCCTCTAGCTACAAATATTACCCTATAGTTAGGCAACGTATCAGATACAAATATCTTTAGTATGTAGATCCAATTATATGGCGGTGCACGTTTACCCTTAGATAAAGAAACTAACTCTCTACAGTATTCTTTTCTAAAGAGTCTATCTTTGACTATATAGCTCTCTTCCACTTATGACAATCATCCTTAGTTATAATATTCGTATAACAAGAAGGCTCACCAGAATCTGTAACCATGACATAATCTAGAGATAGACTATATTTATGTGACGGTCTAGAAATCTGTCAAGTCCTTCGTAAAATTGGCTCAATAGGAGTCTCTAGCTATCCCACTCTCTATCTTGTAAGACATGAGACTTTCCACCATTCCATGGCACTCCCGTCTTAGCATTAGCAAGCTATCCAGCCCCCTATTATGTGGAATAGGCCGTGCAATCTACTTATGTGTTGGCTTATCATTCTCTTGAAATAACACTCTCCAAATCTCAATCATTTTAATAGGATCCTTATGCATTTTATCCTCATTGAAAATGACATAATGGGGGGGGTTGTGTACTATCTTCTTTGATTCAAGATCCCACATGAGGGTTGCAAACTATCTCCTTTGATTCAAGATTCCACAAAAGATAGCCCATTTCACCCAACTCTTCATAGCCAAAAAATATATATATCTTGAACTTAGGATCGCTTTTCCCTAGGTATATGCATAAATGCCTCACTGTCAAAAACGCGCAAGCAATCATAACTAGATCTCTTGCCCAACCATAACTCCTTTGGTATCTTGCCATCCAGTTGCTACTAAGAGACTTATTGATCATGTCTTTATAGCTTCAATCCAAAATCCATTAGTGAGACGAGCATTAGAGAGCATGGTATGAACCCTTTCTTGAATGGTCATGTTCATCCTCTCAGTCATACCATTTTGAGTAAGATTCTTAGGAGATGTCAACTCTCTCTTAATAGTACAGCTTGCACAGAAGTTCGTAAATGTATGTGAGGTATACTTGTTAGTAGTCATGTGTAATCATATCTTGCTTATGAGCCTTAGTCTGAGTCAAATGAGGACATTAGGAGCTCTGTTGACATTGCCTTTGTTTCTCATTTGATGTGTTTTAGACACTTTAGATGAAGGGCACATTAGTGTATTTCTTTTTATGCACTTTTGGCTATTTTGTAGGGATTTGACTAGAGTTTCTTCTTGAAGGGACTAAGGGTTTCCCATGACATGTGGCACTAGGGCTAAAGGGTGCAAGGACATCATGGCTTTTGGGGTTCATGATTGGGGTTTAACAAAAAAGGATTTAATGGTTTGAAAGAGTCATGAGCATATCTTATGACACAATGCCCTTATGGTTTGGAGGTTCCTTATGTTTTCTAAGTGTGGGGCAGGGCTTTTGAGTAAGTGGTGCGAGCTAGGCATAAGGGGATTTTTCAATGGTTTTGGGAGAAAATTCGAAACCCTTCCATGCCACATGAGGGGTTTCCAAATTTTCCCAAAAACTAGGGGGTTTTCTTAAAAACACCTCATGGGGGTGTCCTTTCCAAAAAACCTTTCCATATTTGGAATTGATAAATGTGGAGACTTTAGAAAATGTTTGTTTAAAATAAATATGCCAAGTTGAGCCACCGTAAGCATTTCGAAGGCATGAGCTTACAATTTATAGACTTGACCTTAGGACTTGTTGATGGGCACATGCTTACACTTTAAGAATCGTGAGGGCAGGGTTTTACGAAGCAAGGTCCCTTCTCTCTCTCTCTCTCTCTCTCTCTCTCTCTCTCTCTCTCTCTCTCTCTCTCTCTCTCTCATAATAAAGAATAATTGTTTTAATTACGAGAAACACAAATACTCTCTAGAGTTATTTCTAGACTGGTTTGTCATTGAAAACAAATTTTTAATGAGAAACTAATTTTCAAATTAAAAACCAATCTCCATGGAAACGCCCCTCTTGTTTTTTTGGAATAAGACACTTTTCTAAAGTCACCTTTAGAACTACTTATGGTGGTTGAACTTTGCTATCTATTTTTTAAAAATATTTTAAAAATTATCCACATTTATCAAATCCAAATATGCAATGGGTTTTTAGCAAGGAGACACCGCATGATGTGTTTTTTTAAAAACCCCCTAGTTTTGGAGGAAATTTGGGAACCCCTCATGTGGCAAAGAGGGGTTTTCAAATTTCTCTCAAAATTATTGGAACACTCCTCCAAAATCCTCTCTCTCTCTCTCTCTCTCTCTCTCTCTCTCTCTCTCTCTCTCTCTCTCTCTCTCTCTCTCTCTCTCTCTCTCTCTCTCTCTCTCTCTCTCTCTCTCTCTCTCTCTCTCTCTCTCATAATAAAGAATAATTGTTTTAATTACGAGAAACACAAATACTCTCTAGAGTTATTTCTAGACTGGTTTGTCATTGAAAACAAATTTTTAATGAGAAACTAATTTTCAAATTAAAAACCAATCTCCATGGAAACGCCCCTCTTGTTTTTTTGGAATAAGACACTTTTCTAAAGTCACCTTTAGAACTACTTATGGTGGTTGAACTTTGCTATCTATTTTTTAAAAATATTTTAAAAATTATCCACATTTATCAAATCCAAATATGCAATGGGTTTTTAGCAAGGAGACACCGCATGATGTGTTTTTTTAAAAACCCCCTAGTTTTGGAGGAAATTTGGGAACCCCTCATGTGGCAAAGAGGGGTTTTCAAATTTCTCTCAAAATTATTGGAACACTCCTCCAAAATCCTCTCTCTCTCTCTCTCTCTCTCTCTCTCTCTCTCTCTCTCTCTCTCTCTCTCTCTCTCTCTCTCTCTCTCTCTCTCTCTCTCTCTCTCTCTCTCATAATAAAGAATAATTGTTTTAATTATGAGAAACACAAATACTCTCTAGAGCTATTTCTAGACTGGTTTGTCATTGAAAATAATTTTTTAATGAGAAACTAATTTTCCAATTAAAAACCAATCCCCATGGAAACACCCCTCTTGTTTTTTTGGAATAAGACACTTTTCTAAAGTCACCTTTAGAACTGCTTATGGTGGTTGAACTTTACTATCTATTTTTTAAAAACATTTTAAAAATTCTCCACATTTATCAAATCCAAATATGCAATGGGTTTTTGGCAAGGAGACACCGCATGATGTGTTTTTTAAAAACCCCCTAGTTTTGGAGGAAATTTGGGAACCCCTCATGTGGCAAAGAGGGGTTTTCAATTTTCTCTCAAAATTATTGAAAAACTCCTCCAAAAACCTCTCTCTCTCTCTCTCTCTCTCTCTCTCTCTCTCTCTCTCTCTCTCTCTCTCTCTCTCTCTCTCTCTCTCTCTCTCTCTCTCATAATAAAGAATAATTGTTTTAATTACGAGAAACACAAATACTCTCTAGAGCTATTTCTAGACTGGTTTGTCATTGAAAACAATTTTTAAAAATGAGAAACTAATTTTCAAATTAAAAACCAATCCCCATGGAAACGCCCCTCTTGTTTTTTTGGAATAAGACACTTTTCTAAAGTCACCTTTAGAACTACTTATGGTGGTTGAACTTTGCTATCTATTTTTTAAAAACATTTTAAAAATTCTCCACATTTATCAAATCCAAATATGCAATGGGTTTTTGGCAAGGAGACACCGCATGATGTGTTTTTTTAAAAACCCCCTAGTTTTGGAGGAAATTTGGGAACCCCTCATGTGGCAAAGAGGGGTTTTCAATTTTCTCTCAAAATTATTGGAAAACTCCTCCAAAAACCTCTCTCTCTCTCTCTCTCTCTCTCTCTCTCTCTCTCTCTCTCTCTCTCTCTCTCTCTCTCTCTCACTCATAATAAAGAATAATTGTTTTAATTACGAGAAACACAAAATACTCTCTAGAGCTATTTCTAAACTGATTTGTCATTGAAAACAATTTTTGAATGAGAAACTAATTTTCAAATTAAAAACCAATCCCCATGGAAAAGCCCCTCTTGTTTTTTTGGAATAAGACACTTTTCTAAAGTCACCTTTAGAACTACTTATGGTGGCTGAACTTTTCTATCTATTTTTTAAAAACATTTTAAAAATTCTCCACATTTATCAAATCCAAATATGCAATGGTTTTTTCGCAAGGAGACACCGCATGATGTGTTTTTTTTAAAACCCCCTAGTTTTGGAGGAAATTTGGGAACCCCTCATGTGGCAAAGAGGGGTTTTCAATTTTCTCTCAAAATTATTGGAAAACTCCTCCAAAAACCTCTCTCTCTCTCTCTCTCTCTCTCTCTCTCTCTCTCTCTCTCTCTCTCTCTCTCTCTCTCTCTCTCTCTCTCTCTCTCTCTCTCTCTCTCTCTCTCTCTCTCTCTCTCTCTCTCTCTCTCTCTCTCTCTCTCTCTCTCTCTCTCTCTCTCTCTCTCTCTCTCTCTCACACACACACACACATATATATCATTTTGGTCTATCACCGATAGTAGCTAGCCACCAATTACCTGTCAAAACCCCACCATTGCCACTAGCATGTGTTGCCAGTTGCTTCCACTCGCCCTTCTGCCACCCCCCCCCCCCCCCCATGGGATTGTTGTCTTCTTCTTTTGCTTCATCTCTGTCACCATCATCATTATCATTGTGTTCTTCTTCTTCTTCTTCCTATTATTGCTAGGGTCATAGTGTCCGGAGACACCGACCTCTGCATCCATTCCACCGCCTCGATAGGCCTCGTCAACCTTCATAGCTTTGGGCTAACACTACTTCCCTACCCCATCGGGCCAAGCTTGCCTTTACTATGGTTGTGTTGTCTCATTATGTACAACCATGATGCCTACATATGTGTCACTATAGCCGCCTAATAGCTTACACCTATGTGTGGCTCAAATAGACCTATTGAATGAGGGGGAGTAAAGCCTACAACTCTCATTCAAGCTCTAGATATATTTGCGCATGGGTCGCATAGTACCAGACACCCATGCACCCATTTGAGATTGCTTTTCACCCAACAATGATGAGACCTAGCTCAATCCAACAGTTCTAGGAAAAATGAGGAGCAATGACACGTAGGCATCCTTTCCCATTAAATAATTGGAATAAATAACAAATATGAAAATCATTCAGTGTGGATCCTAGTAGGTAGTGGTAATGCTTTTGAGTGTCAATTTACATACGCCAAGCTTAATACTTCTGAAGCTGTGTTAAAGTGGCAATTCCTTGATTTCATGTTTTGCCACGTAAGAGGTTCTTAATTTCAAGGGTATTTTTCTTTTAGCACCCTTCAAGGCTATTTTTTGCATTCAATATTTTTACAAGTCAAGTCATTTTTTGTTAGTGCACAAATCACAAAACAAGGTTGATTTAGCTTACACTTTATGAAGATGAAGGTAAATGCACAACACATTTTCTTATAGAGCATACAATATTCACCTTGAAGATTGGATTTTGAGTTAACTTGTTATAAAAATATTTGTCTACCCAAGTGAGTTTCTTAGAAATATAATTGGTACTTGTATTTTGTGTAGAATACCATGTAGTGTGAGCAACACATTTTCAGTTAGGAGATACATCACCCTTCACTTCTCCGTCGTTCTCCCAACATGTTACCATAAGGACAATAACACATTGTGATGGTTAAAATTGCACAATTATTGTTATCAAGGAGACTAATTATACATAGGGTGTTTCTTCTTCCAACATGCAATTATTTGGTTGTGTTGCTAGGCCAATGTTTGAGTTCTACACTTGTTAGATTACATTTTCTTGATATGGATCTACAGAAAAATAACAAAGGTTAGAAAGCATGTTATTTGACATGGTTCAGGCTACAAAGTCCTCACAACCTAGTGATTACAAGGCTTGTTGCTTCTAATGATCTAGTATTTTATATGTAGTCCATTGGGTTTAGGTGATCGATTAGGTTTTTTAAAATGTGAATATATTCACTTTTATTTCATTAGGTCACTAGTTCCTTAGACTACAAAGCCCCTTTCAAGTAGCACCAAAGTGAAGTATCACAACTACTATCAATCAAATTCTCAATTTGGCAAAAACTTAGTAGTTGGCAATAATAAAAATTGGAAATGGCTTACAATTTAAGATCAATTAAATCTAAGAAATGATTTCTAACAAAAGGCATAAGAGAAAAATAGAATGAATGACACAAAAAGTTAAAATTAAGAATCCTCGCATTAAGATAAGTGGGTTAACCAAGCCAATTATGATCAAGAGTCCTACCTCTCATGACTTTATTACATTCATCATAGCCTTCTATACTTTCCTACTTAATATTACTTCTTACAATCCCAAATTTATTGTTTACATAGTCGGCTTCATTCTAAATTGTAATTCTATCCATTCCTTGAATTACCTAGGTAGCCTTGCGTATGTTTTCATTATGTTTTCCAAAGTATGAATATTATCAGGATTTCGTATTTTTTTTTCCAATGTGTTAATAAACCAATTGCTAGATACTTAGGCTAGCAAGGAAAAGCACATTATGGGTTGATATATTTTCTTATATTAATATCACCCATGATATTTACCTTTAATATTATCTTCTCACATCACAAAATGCTTTTTTAATATGGAGTTCTAGTACATCTATTGATACATACATACAAAATCCCACAAAAAAAAAAAACACACTTCTAATGCAAGCTGTCAAGTTTCATGGGATTAGTGTTTTTATGAGGGGGAAACTAGGGATTATAGTGTTTAAGGTGACATGCTAATTACTATTTTGGGTCGGCTCTAGAATTAGAGTGTTTAAATCAACAGGCTAGTTACTATTTTGGACATGATGGTTTGGTCTAAAGAGAGGATGAATTAGGGATGTCATTTTAGGGCCCAAAGGGTTAAGAATTAATGTTAGGGTAGGTGTGTGTGTATATGTGTATACACAATGTGCATGCATGTATATATGTCTTCCTTATGAGTTGCAAATTTATGGTATTTGGAATAACATGTTTATTATTATTATTATTATTGGTGTGGGGTTTATATTTTCAAGGAAAGGTAGATGGATTGAGGTTCAATTCCCAAGATTGGGCTTGGATTTTAGAATAAAAGGTTAGGTTGGAGAGAGAGAGAGAGAGAGAGAGAGAGAGAGAGAGAGAGAGAGAGAGAGAGAGAGAGAGAGAGAGAGAGAGAGAGTTGCATTTCTTGGACAAAGAAAAAGATGCAGGTGTGTCAAAGTGAATTTCAAAATTCAAATTTTCTAGGTTTGGCATATGTTATTTGTTTGGGGGGCTCTCTGGTGGTAAGGGACCTCCTATAAGAATACTTAATAACATATTAGGAGTCAAGGTGTTAATATGGGGGGAGAGCATTAGGACTTAGAGGTTGGGGGGTGTACAAATGTTGAATTGGAGAAAAAGTGTTTCAATGAGGGGGTTTCTAATATTAGAGTGTTTAAGATGACATTCTAGTTAGTATTTTGGACATGATGGTTTGGTCTATAGAGAAGATGAATTTGGGATGTCATTTTAGGGGGCCAAAGGTGGTTAATACTTAATGTTAAGGTAGGTGTGTGTATATGTGTATGCACATATGTATATGTATGTATGCCTATCTTCCTCATGAGTTGCAAGATTAAGGTATTTGGGATAACACATTAATTAGGGTTTTTTTTTGGGGCATGGTTTTTAGAATTTCAAGACAAGGTAGGTGGATTGAGTTTCCAATTTGCAAGATAGGGCTTGGATTTTATATTAGGAGGCTAGATTTGGAGGACAATTAGTGCACTCCTATTACACTAGGTCATTCATTTGTTTCTCTCAAATCATGGATTGGACATTTCCAACCATTTATAAAGTATTTCATAATCACCATAATGACCTTTCCACATATTATAGCTTTGGTAATACAAACTTCCATGGAAACTTAGGCAGATTTGTTAATATTTTCCATCTTCTCGTTGATTATTATTTAAAGATGCAAGTGATATCTCCAACTCTCTCAAGGTGCATAATGTTTCGTTAATATGTCCAATATGGATATTCCCTCTCTATGTCTACCTACACACGTTATCAAAAATCCAAGCATGATATTATGCTTCTCTCTCTCTCTCTCTCTCTCTCTCTCTCTCTCTCTCTCTCTCTCTCTCTCTCTCTCTCTCTCTCTCTCTCTCTCTCTCTCTCTCTCTCTCTCTCTCTCTCTCTCTCTCTCTCTCTCTCTCTCTCTCTCTCTCTCTCTCAAAATCAAGATGTAGGCTTACTCACCTAGAATGCTAACCCTTGCCCTCAAAAGAACCCTTACCCTAACCACGGTCAATTTTTTTTTATCTAAATGCCCCCAAAACCGTAAACACTCATCCTTGCCACCACAAAAGTCCTTATTCCACCTTCCAAAAGAATTTGCATTATGGTGGGGGTAGGAGTTTCTTCTTCAAGGGACTAAGGGTTTTCCATTACATGTGGCACTAGAGCTTAAAGGTGCAAGGACATCATGGCTTTTGGGGTGCATCATTGGGGTTTAAGCAAAAAAGGATTTAATGGTTTGAAAGAGTTGTGAGCTTATTGTATGACACAATGGCCTTAGGGTTTGGGGGTTTCTTATGTTTTCCAAGTGAGGAGTAGGGCTTTTGAGGAAGTGGTTTGGGCTAGGCATAAGGCTTATGAGAATAGGGGATAAGGGGTTTGAGGCATGAGCTTACGATTTACAAGCTTGAACTTAGGGCTTGCTAATGGGCATATGCTTGCACTTTAAGAATAATGAGGATGGGGCTTTTGGGAAGCCTCTGCCTCCCTCTCCCCTCACACCCTTCTCTTTTTCTCATGATACATAGTGATTGTCTTAATAACGAGAAACACAAAATACTCTCTAGAGCAGTTCCCACCCCGATTTCGCATGGCTTGGAAACAGTTTTCTAGTGAGAAACTAGTTTTGAGATTAATAACCAGTCCCCCATGGAAAAACCCCCTCTTGTCTTTTTCAATAAAAATTAGTTCATCACTAATAGACAGGCACCAATCACCTAACATATAACCCCACCACTACCACTAGTGCCTAGTACGAACTACTCTCGTGTGTCGCCAGCTTGTAGGGGCCCATTGACTTCCTTTCCCATTAAATAATTGGTGTAAAATAACAACTTTGAAAATGATTCAACTTCAATGCTTCACAAGGTGTGTTAAAGTGGCGATTCCTTGATCTCATGTTTTGCCACTTAACAGGTTCTTAATTTGAATGGTATTTTCCTTTCAGCACCCTTCGAGACTATTTTTTGCACTCAATATTTTCAAAATTCAATATATTTTTTGTTAATGCACAAATCACAAAAGGAAGTTGCTTTAACTTACATTTTATGAAGATGAAAGATAAGTGCAAAACACATTTTCTAACAGAGCTTATGATATCCACCTTGAAGATTGGATTTTGACATAACTTTTTATAAAAAGATTTGTCTACACAAGTGAGTCTCCCAGAAATATGAATGTTACTTGTATTTTGTGCAGATTATCATGTAGTGTGATCAACACATTTTCTATTAGGACATACATCACCCTACACTTCTTGGTCATTCTTCCAACACCTATCCATAAACAATAGCATTGTGATGGTTAAAAATGCACAATGTGTTATAGTTATTATCAAGGATACTAACTATACATAGGGTTTTTCTTCTTCCAACATGCAATTATTTGGCTATATGCTGTTAGGTTTTATGTTAGATTAATTTTCTTAATATGGATGATATTAAAAATAACAAAGGTTACAATGCATGTTATTTGACATGGTTTAGGTTACAAAGTCCTCTCAAGCTAGTGACTACGAGCCTTATTGCTTCTTATGATCTAGTATTTTATAGGTAGTCAATTAGGTTTAGGTGATTCTTTAGGTTTGTAAACATGTAAATATATTCACTTATATATCAATAGGTTGCTAGTTCCTTAGAATGCTAAGCCCCTTTCAACCAACACCAAAGTGAAGTATCACAACTATTATCAATCAAAATCTCAATTTGGCAAAAACTTACGACAGTTGATAATAATAAAATCTGGAAATGGCTTATAGATTTAAGATCAATTAAATCTAAGATAAGATTTATAAGGCATAAGAGAAAAATAGGATGAATGATACGAATAGTTAAATTTAAGAATCCTTACAAAAAGTATATGTGTACGCACAAGTGTGCATGTATGTATGTATGTATGAAATATGCATTTAGAAGGCCAGACTTGGCAAAATTTACCCATGCAAATGAGGAAAAGCTACTAAAAGCTAGTGGACCCTCATTCTAGCATAGTGGAGGTTGGAAGAGGAGGGAGCTGAGAGTTGTTGCTACAACTGTCCAGCCATTAGTGATTAGCCTAGACATTGAAGCCTATCAAAGAGCTACACCCAACTAATCAAGAGGCCATTGGAGGCAAGAGGGGCTATCTACATGCAAGTGACAACAATGTTGGGGCCCACAAGGGTAGGTGATTGCATGTGAGGCTCCTGATGATGGTGGGTTCTAGTCAATCAGCCATTCACAGTAAGGCAACATTAATGTAAGAAGCTAGGAAGTCATATTATTTGAGATAGAGTTTTTATTAATAGTATCTTGTCTCACTGACACATGTATAAAGGTGTGAGACATGTAATTTTCATCCCTTTTTGCAAATAATACAATTATTGTCTCTCGTCTCACCTCTTTGTTCATAGCTTTCATTGCTTCTCTCCTATCTTTCTAGTCTTTTTCTCTCCTTGTCACTCTTTCTCTTTCCTCTTTTCTCTCTCTTATGCACTCCTTTCTCTCACCTCTCAATCCTCTTCTTGACAAGTGGTATCAAAGCATTGGTCTTTGATCCATTTGGTTACAATTTTTCCTTACATTTCTTTCTTAAACTAGTTACATTCCAATTTCTCAAGGACAAGGTGTCAAAATGGATAAGTGTAGAGATCAAGGAGCTTTCCAACCTAGTCATGCTAAACGGTATACATGGAGACCAATTTGGAGGCATCTGGACAAAATAGTAGACTTGAACAAGAAATAGGCCATCATGGAGATAAATTGGTTAAAGAAAAGGGAAATAGAGTTAGTCAGGGTTAGAAGTCTAGTTACTTTTTAAACATGCTTCCTCTTTCCTCTTTCTTTCAAGCTTTTGGACAAGCTTTCATGGTGGATAGCAAAGGATCATCCCTCTTGCTCAATTAACACCTTATCTCTTCTTGAGACCTTGGGGCAAACCAAAAATTTCAGCACAATGCCTATTTTGAGTACTTCAACAATTATCAACCATTGATCACTTAACTCCGGCTTCTTTAGGCTTCAATCAAGCAAATAATTTTCTACTTAAGTGATCTTCAACCTTCTTCTTCATTCCGTTGATCAAATATCTCTAAAACCCTAAAAACTCAATAGGGTAGCCAAAGCTTCAAGTTTGAAGCTTCAAATTTGGTTCTTCTTGACCTTCAAGGCTTCTATACTACCATTATCAAGCAACATTGGCCTTAAGATTGAAGACATTGAAGATATTTCAGCCTATCAAGCACAATGGATTGTCATTTTGGGGATTTTGGTCAACGAGCTTGAATTTCTTACATTGAAGCATTCAAGGAGGCTCAAGGTACTTACTCTTCAAAAGCTTTATGGTTTTCAAGCAAAAGACGGGGGACAGATTTCATATGGATTATGAATCATGGAGCTTATGGATTAAATGAGGGTTTTTTTTTCTACCAATGGCCGAAGCTTGATTCTACTAGAATCTTCCATCTTGTTCAAGCTTACAAGAGGTGTCCCATTCACATCTAATCTATCTGAAATCTCTCTAAATCCACTTGCTCAAGCTTATTCATTTGCTTATGAGAGAGAGATATTGGTCATTTGAGCCTTTGAATGAACCATACATCATATATTAATACTCTTTAGGTAAATTAGAGCTTCTATATTGAATTTTAGAATTTATTTCATTTTCATGATTACCATTTTATATGCTTTTGAGCATAACTTTGATTTGATCTTTTGATTCTCTTGTGCCTGAGAAGTAAATTGTAAAGGGTAAGTATTGCAATCGGTGAGTCACTGATTTGTAGTGGTCAAATCCTCAACCAATCCCATTTTTCAATTCTCTTTTGATCCATCAAATCTATGCATATTGTTGAAGGTTGAAAAAATCATTTGAGTAATGCATATCATCTCTATTTTCTTAGATTAGAATTCTCTTGCCATGGACATACCCACCAAGGAAAAATGTGGATGCCAGGGGAGATAGTGGGACAAAAAAGAGGTGACCCTCCCTCACTATTGAAGATCCCAAAGGGGTGTGACTAACTATCTAAGGAGGGACTTTGCCCACCTCTTGTTGATTTGGAGTCCATATAGAGAGCCTATCACATCATTTTATCTCACATAGGTACTACAAGTGGAGAAATTGAAGACTTCAATATTTCAACTAAAGAGCATTTGATCAAAGCTTCATTGAACGGTTCACAAGGATTAAATAAGGCTATCAATCCTTTAGGCTACAAATATAGTACAGATTATAGGTTTATTCAACATTCATTAGCAAGATGCAAGTACATGCAAGAGTAACAGTGCATTTGTGCATTGATTAGGCTTGATATTAAGTCATTTACAAGTGCTACATGTTATTCTAGGCCTCTTACAGGTTGTTTATAAGGCATTACAGTGAAACATGATATTAGGATCCATTTTTGGGGTATTATTCACTTGGTTTTAAGTGTTGGAGAGTACTTTAGAGCTTATACATGACTTATATAAGGTATTACACGTGGTATCTAGTACCTATAGGTCATATCCAGGGTACTACAGGGTTTGGAGACCTTAGTTTGGACATATGGATAGTGGAAATGCCAAAACAATGGATTGTTATGTATAACTGGAAAAGAATATTTTCAAAATGCTTTATTTTAATTTTGAAGTGAATTGATATAACTAATCTTGAAGAGCTATTCATTAGCTTCGTTCTAAATCAAAAAGTTCTTGATTCTAATATCGTGGTGGTGAAAACTTATAGCCATTTTTGTGGTAGGGATCTACTTGGACTACGTTGTGGCAGTGGCACAAATGGTTGGAAACAAGGAAAATAACAAACCTAATGATGATGTCCAATAACAAATCAAGGAAACATGTGAAGCAATACTGGAGTCACATCATGATGAAGAAGAATCCCAAGAATATAGCGCATGTAACACTCTAAATACCACACTTTGTAACCATGAAAATAGATATTTCATCAGACACATGGAGTTGGCTTTTAAATTGGATCAAGTGATAGAGCAAATGGTTCAGTCAAATATCCAAACCAAGGAAGCTATGGAGAAGATGGCCCACTCTACTAAGGATTCATTGGAGAAATTTGCATGTTTCACTAAAGAATCATTAGACAAACTCGGTGCTCAAATTTCCATGCTTGTGGCAGCTCAAATGATAGACAAGGAAAGTAGAGACAAGCAATCATTTCAACACTTGAATAATAATCCTTAGCTAGGTATCATTAGAAAGAAGGGTATACTAGATACCACTTATGAGATTGGGGAGACTTCTTTTAGGACTGATAAGCCAATTTTGAGCATTCATGTGTTCAACTCTCCTCCAGGAGCTAGAAGTCAACCACCTCTTCCTCTAAGTAGGTTCCAAACCAATTATCATAGAAGTGCCTCTAATCTTTCAGCTTCCATTGATAGCTATATGGACACACATCCCTAAGTATCAAATGGGTAGCAAGGCCTTGTAGTGAGGGAGCTCCATGACAAATTTGTGTTGACAAAATATAGTGGCCATTCATAATCACTAATTGATTTGGAGGAGTGGACCTCAAAGTTAAGAGTCTTACTTTGATATTTTCCCTATATCTAATGACTAAAAGATTCACTTCGTGCCGCTTAACCTTGAGGGCTTTGCTCATACATGGTGGGGGTACATAAAGAGGAAAAATCAGTAGGTTGACAATTAGGATTATTGCAAAGTGAAGATGGCTCAAGCATTTGCCTCTCCCATTGAGAAAGAAAAATTGACTAGGAGATGGTATCAATTGGACCAAAGAAGTCTATCAATTAGAGAGAATACCAACCAGTTCTTGAACCTTACCATGTATGTAGAGAGTGTGAGCAATGTTGCAACATTGTATAAGTACATCTATGGTCTAGAGTCTAATTTGTTAGCTAATATTATGGCCTAGAAACCTACCACACTATTCCATACTATTGACCTAGTTGAGAGGTATGCTCATAAGTACATGAAGGATATCTTTGTGCATGCTTCTATCAGATAACAAAGGGTTGTTAGTAAACAAGGAAACTTTATTGGTAATTATGGTGGGTCTAGTACTTCATTTGGCAATTTGATAGTCCCACATATCCTACATTTATACTTCAAGATAGTGAAGTACTTCAAAGTCAACAATCAATCATAAAGTCAAGCCTAAACAAGGTGATAGGAGACCCAAAAATAATTCAACAAACAATGGAAAATTTATATCCATGGATCTTTTTAGAGAGCGCAAAGAGAGGGGTCTATGTTTCAAGTGTGGTGAAAAGTATACGGTTGATCATGCATCTAAGTGCACTTACAAGAATGCCAAATCCAAGAACTATAATACAAGAGTACTTGAGGAACTTGATTAGGAAGTCATTAAGAACCAATTATGGGTGCATGAGTTGCATTTGAAGATCATGATGAGGATCTTGAGCAAGATCATTCTTATGAGCTAGCAAATGGATTTTCATTTGAGCTTGGTTGGCATGTTCCCTTTGATCCAAGTGGGACAAGCTTTCATACTACTGCCACTATCCTTTATTCTATTTCCATGGATGCTTGGATAGATTCTCGAAGCCCTAATACACTCCATATGAAGGGTACCATTTATGGAAAGGGTATGTTTATCCTAATAGATAGTGGCATAGTTTTGTAAATAAGTCAATTGTGAATAGGTTGCACTATTTTTCCACTAATTTAGTGTAGCCCATAAGATTTCACGTAGCCAATGGTGAAGACAAAAGGAACATGATTACTTTGGAAATGGAACCCATAGATTTAGTACTTGGGTGTGATTGACTGATGACCTTAGGGAGGATTGCCATGGATTTCTCACAGTTGTACATGGAGTTTTCCATTGATGGGCAGCCTATCCATCTACACAGAATCCCTAGTATATCAGATTTTCAACTTATCTCACCATTAAGCAGCTCAAGGAGTATAAGAAGCACTCTAAGGTTTTTGTTTTAGACTTGAATAAAGAGATTGAGGATCACTCCAAGCATTCAGTTAATAATCCAACATTAAAATCTCTACTTGAGGAGTACAAGGAACTTCCTTGAGATACCTACATCATTACCCTATAGACTTAGAGTCACATTTCAAGCTAGTTAATAAGCTACCTTATAGATTTTCTAAATGCGAGTACAAAGAAGTGGCCAAGCAAACCAAGGAGCTTCTAGAGATGGGTTTCATTGGATCCTTTACGATGTGTATAGACTACATGGATCTAAACAAGATCACATTGAAGAACATGTATTCGATTCCTAAAGTGGATGGTTTACTTGATGAGCTCAAAGAGACTAAGTTCTTTGCCAAGATTGACTTGAGATCAAGATATCATCAGATCTGCATACAAGAGGGCAATGAGTTTAAAATAGCCTTTAGGACTGATCATGGGTTATACCATTTCTTGGTAATGCCATTTGGGCTTACTAATGCCCCATCTAACTTCCAGAGTCTAATGAACAAGATTTTGCATCCTTTCGTCTTTAAGTTTATTCTTGATCTATAGCAACATGTTTGAGAACCATTTGTCTCATATGAGGAAGGTTTTTTTATGTGTTGAGGCACAACAGACTTTCTACTAAGGAGAAAAAGTGTTTATTCATGTAGACAGAGGTGGAGTAGTTAGGCCACATTATTAGTGATAAAGGGGGGATACAAGTTGATCCTAAGATGCAATGTGTCAAAGATTGGCCAACACCTACCACTAATACTTTACTTAGAGGATTTCTTAATCTATCGTAGGTTTATTAAGCATTATGCAATTGTAGTTACTCCTTTGACTGACAAGTTGAAGAGGGAAGCTTCCTATTGGGACGCCCTTGCAAATAGTAGCTTCAACCAATTAAAGGAACTTCTTACTTCTACTCCTATTTTGGTATGCCTAGATTTCTCTAGAGATTTTACCACACAGTGTGATGATAGTGACCTATGGCATAAGGGCTATATTATTATAGGAGCATGGAGTCATTGCCTTTGCGAGTTATAATATCATGCATAAAGAGATGGCTATGAATTTTTATGACCAAGAAATATTAGCTATTCTTCATGCAATAAAGAAGTGGCACCTTTATTTGTATGGAAACTAATTTAGAGTTCAGAGTGATCATAAAGTCCTAAAATACTTCCTTATCCATTCAAATCTCACTCCTAAGCAGCACATGTGGATGGCTACCCTACAAAATTATGATTTTGACATCACTCATGCATAGAGCAAGGATAATATAGTAGTTGATTCTCTTTCAAGGATGTGGACATGCAAGGTTTTAGCTATGACTAAGCTACTCAGTGATTAGATTGAAGAGCTACAAGAGACCTACCTTTTGGATGATGAGCTCACCCATATTTTTCAAAAATTATAGCAAGACTTAATGGAGAAAAACTCACATTTTTAGCTTAAGAATGGCCTCGCCTAGCTTAATGGAAAGATTGTTATTCCCTCTACTTCTATCTTTAGACTGAAAATTATAGAGAAGTTGTATTCTTCCTCTATAGCTGGACATTTTGTAGTGTTTAAAACCTATGATAAAATTAGAAAAATCTTTCATTAGAAAGGATTGTAGAAATATGTGAAGGATTATGTCATGAAGTGCATGCCATGCCAGCAAAATAAGGACATCACTCATAAGCCAAGTGGTTTATTGCAACCATTGTCTATCCCTGAAGAAAAATGGATGCATATAACCATGGATTTTATTATTGGCTTACATACAACCAAAAAATAATGGAACATACATATGTGGTGGTGGATAGACACACTAAGGTAGTCCATTTTATTCCTAAAAAGATAGTTCATTGTCTCACAGGTGACTAGTTAGTTCATGGAGCACGTCTTTAGACTATATGGATTACCATTGGTGATTGTGCATGACAAGGATACAAAGCTCGTGAGTAACTTTTAGCACATAATATTCAACTCCATGGATACTAAGTTGGCTTCTTTTACAACCTATCATCCGCAGACTAATTGCCAGAGAAAAAGGGTAAATAAGTGATTGAACACTTACCTTTGCCATTTCTATCATGATATGCGACATGCGTGGGAATTTTGGTTGCATTTGGATGAGTTTTCTTATAACAACTCTATCGATCGAGTATTAAGGTTTCACCCTTTGAGGCTTTGTATGGTTACAAGGTGCCCTTACCCACAGTCATTTTCAGTGAGAAGATAAACCCTCACGGAAAAGAGGAATTAGAAATAATGCAGACTCTTCTTTAGTAATACAAGATGAATCTTAGGAAATCCCAAGACCAAATGAAGATGTAGGTTGATGAGAAGAGGTGACCTTTGGAGTTCCAAGGAGAGTTAGTTTTGTTGAAAATACCCAAGTCTTGATACTCTACATTGAAGAATGATTCCAGTAACAAAATTTCTTACAAGTTTTATGGACCCTATAAAATCTTTAAGTGTATTGGAGAGTTGGCATATAGACTGAAATTGCCCTCTTCCACTAGGATTCATAATGTATATTCCATGTAAGTCAGCTCAAACCATTGTATGGCACCCCCCAAGTAGATACAATTGATGAGCTACCTCCTATTGATAAAAAAAGTTTTATTCAGTACATGCCTAAGGAAATCATAGCACTACGTGAGAAGAAGCTTAACTCTTGATATATCATTGATTACTAGATCAAACAGAGAGGTTTGCCACTAGAGAAAGCTTCTAGGAGCATAGCCAGATGAGCTAGTTTATGGTGGTGCACACAAGGCCTAGATAGTTGTTTGTTTTTACTATGCCTAGCTTTCAAGAAATGTCACTTACATAGGGTCAAAGTACTCTTCAATAGCTACGTTTCGACTTGTAGCATGTGCCATGTCCATTGTTCTGTCACGAGATATTGCTATTCTTGTTTAGTAGGGCTTCTTCCAGCAAGTTGTGTATCTACTACACCGACTTTTTCTTGAAGATCTAAAGGCTCAAACTCTCTTCTAAAGACATCTAGATTCTGTATATGGTAGAGGCTTCTCTTTATGTCTTGATTTCAATCAAAAGATTTCATTTTTTTCATTCATTTCCCATCATTTGTATAGCTAAATTTAGAGTAGTACTCTATTCTATCCATCTTTTTCAGCCATTGTAATTTTATTTTGGTGGATAAAAACCTTTGAGAAGGGATGGATTGTAAGAAGCAGGAAAGACACATTATTTAACAGAGAGAGTTTATTAATAATAACTTATCACATTGACACATGTATAAAAGATGCGATACATGTAATTTTTATCACGTTTTGCAAATAATGCAATTATTGTTTCTCATTTCATCTCCTGTTTACAGTTTTCATAGCTTCTCTCTCTTCTCTGCTATCTTTCTAGTCTTTCTCTCTCCTCATCACTCATTCTCTCTTCTACACTCCTTTCTCTCACCTCTCAATCCTCTTGTTGACAGCTAAATTTCTACCAATTTTAGTGATGAAACTCTAAAATTTCTCTCCAACCTTCTCTCTATTCGATGAGAAAATTCACAACTCCCTTAACAGATCTTAGCCAAATTCAATCCTAGGAGGGTGAAAATGAGAAATTTTTGCTGTTAAACCCTGATTACAATAGAAATTGGAGTTTACTTAACCACCCTAGGAAGAGTGCTTAGAATTCAGGGTGTACTGCTTGAAATTCAGCAGTTAAAACTTGGGGATTTCAAAGAGTTTGGGGCAGAATTTGTCATCCAATGAGAGAAATTGAAGGCCAATCCCCAAGAAAACTAAGGGAAAATTTGGTTTGAAGACTTGCTAGTTGGTATGCACAATAACATGTATTAAAGATGAAAGAAGATTACGTTGGATCTTAGCATACTTCAACATTTAGCAATATAAGTTAAAGAAATGCCATAATGGGATGCTAGTTTTGAGGCCAACTGAGTGTCCAGTATCCAAGATTGACCAGTAGCATTTGCATTTCAGTTTATGTGAATCATATTGCTTGCTGTAATTAGTGTTAAATCGGGTTATCTAACACATATTCCCAAAAGGATTGGCTAGTTTCAATAGGTGTAAGTCGAACAAATCTTCTTGGTCCCTCCAAGATGGAATCTGGAGAAAGAATCCCCAAATCCCACATAGTTTGCTAGTACCAATGAGGTAATGGGTTCCTTAGATGAGGCTGAGGATTCTCTACACATGGGTCTAGAGCGGATAGTAGACTTGGCTCAGATGGCACTATCTCAGACAATGTAGGATAAAGAATAGGCTTAGAGACCGATACAATGGATTGCACAATATCCATCTCATCAAAAACTATATTTCTTTGGATAATAACTTTGCTTGCCCTGGGATCAAACAAGCAATATGTCTATGCCTCAAAGGAGTAACCTACAAAGGTCAAGAGATCAGCATGGGGCTTGAGCTTTCCTATGTAACCATGACACCCAAAAACTATAAGGTGGAAAATAAGAGGCCAAGAACAAAGTAATGTATCGAAGGGGTTCTTTTAAGGGGCCACCGCAGTTCAGCATTGATTGAGGATGTACATTGAAGTGTTAACATCTTTATTCCATGTATGCTCGTGGAGCTCTATTGGGAACAATAAAGAGCATGCCATGTTCATCACTATCTAGTTCCTACACTCTCCATTCTAAGAGGCAGAATTGGTAGAGGTAAGCTGGCAAGAGATGCCATGCTCCCATAAGAACTCAAAGAACTTGTGGAAGATAAACTCACTACCACTATCACTTCTCACAATACATATAGGACGATCCATGTGATTCTGCACTAGACACACCCAAGTGAATAATGTAAAAGCATCAAATGTATGCTTTAGAAAGTATACCCGCATATATCTTGAGAGGTTGTCAACTTTAAAAAAGAAATGCAACACCCCATTAATGGCAATAGTGGATGTTGGCCTAGAGAGATGAACATTAATCAATCTAAGGGACTCCTCAGCTCTATGAGAAGTCTGCTATAAAAGATTGTGTGGTGTTGTTTTCCTAGCTGATAGAGGCTTTGCAGATATCCTTAGATAGTTTTAGGCATGAAAGGCCCTCAACAATCTAACACCAAAACAACTCATAAAAGAGAGTCATATCCAAGGTGTCTAAAGTAGAAATACCAAAGGCGTTCATCATTTGTAGGTTCCCGTGTGGTGGTTAAAGCGTGGAAGTGGTGGAACTCAAAGGCCTCAACAATCGGTTGTGAGCGAAAATGAAACATTATGTAGAGGCCACTAGGTTGTGCCTTGCCATGAGCAATCGCTAAATCAATCTGAGAATTGACAACCTCAACTGTGGTCACAGTGGAAAAGACTACTTATCATAATCGATAGAGTCGTTGAACAAATATAAGAGATTTATCCCAATCTTGGGGACATATTACACATCGCCCAATGAAGCGAGATCTTGGCCCTTGTTTAGTATCAAACTTGATGCGATCTAGACCATGGATCTTGACCGAGTTATTCCCACATTGGAAAATTCTTGCATGCAAGGGCTCATGGGACAAAAATGTCCTAAATTGGGGTCATGTGATGTGTGGCTCCACTATATACAATCCAAGTAGGTAAAGAAGTACTCAAACGGGTAGAGTGGGTCTCTATGGGTCACCTCGTCTAGAAAAAATAATAACTTAAAAATATGAACTAAGCTCACAACCTTCGATGTCTCTATAGAGATGAGGTGGGCATGTGGTCAACAGATTAGTCAGACATGCCCTCTGGAGTTGAAAACAAAATTGGCCCTAATTTTGGTTGCCACCACCTTGCCTCCCCTATTGGGGGTTACATGATTGAGAAGTGAAGATCTAATTCTTAGATTTGGATTGTGTTTCTTTAGCCTTTGAGTGATAATTGCATCAAATGGCCAACATTTTGACAATGTTTGCAATACCTATTGTTCTTAGGTACATTCTTCCCCAAAGGTAACCTACAAATATGGACTAAGCTCGCATCCTCTAATATATCTATAGAGACGAGGTGGACTTGTGGTCTAGCACACTAGTTAGACATGTCCTCAGTGAAATTGGTTATGATAGCTAACCAAGGTAGTGTGGATCTGAGTTTTCCACTATCCCTGATTTTGATCACCACCACCTTTTCTTCCCTACTATTGGGGATTACATGACTAAGGGGTCAGGGTCTAATTATTAGATTTGGATTGTGTACCTTTAGCCTTTGAGCGATACTTATCATAAAACAAATAGCCTTTTGAAAATGTTGGCCATACCCATTTTTCTCAAGCACCTTTAGCCTTTGATCGATACTTATCCTCAAACAGTTAGTCTTTTGAACATGTTGGCATTACTCATTTTTCTCAACCACATCTTACCACCCAGGTTTGAGAGTAGACTAGGTGTTCTTTTATTAATCACCCAGGCTAAAGTTCAGACTTACATGACTAAGGAGCAGGGTCATAATTCTTAGGTTTGGGTTATGTACCTTTAGTCTTTGAGCAATACTCGTTATCAAAGTACCTGAATCTTAATAGTACCTATTGTGTTTAGGCACATTCTGCCACCTTGGTTTAAGAGTAGATTGGGTGTTCCCTTGTAATTCACTTAATTGGTTTTGAGTTTGGTTTTGATTTTTTATTTTTATTTTTCCTTTCCCTTGCCACCCCTTATTAGAAGTGGTAATAAGAGGCCCCTCTAAGGAGTGTGTCTTGAGTAGACACACTATGGAACTAGTCGAACAGTGAAGCATAACATAGTAGTAGCTGATACTCAAATTCATAGAATGTGAGTATAATGTTCTATGAAATTACTTGCTAGGAGCCCCCATAGTAGAGAACGCATGAGTAATCGTCGATATTCAACCAACTTGACTTAAGATCATCCCAATTTGTGATTCAAATTTCTTGGAGCTCATGGTTAAAATTAATATGAGAGATCCAGAATGGTTAATCAAGTGTTTCCATGGCTCAAATGTAAGGTCAAAATATTGAAGTTATGAGTGGAATTCTGAAAACAATCCTTGCATTAAGTCAATGATGACCAAGGCATTTTGTAAATGGTGATCCAACAGAAGTAGGTAGGAAGGATATATTTTGAAATTGAGGTTATGATGAAGTGAATGTGAATGCATTAGATTGATTTTTTTATTTTAATGGCTGAAATTGAAATGATAAAAATGAGAAAAAAAAATGTAATATCTTCAAAATGACATTGAGAAACAAAACTTAAAGGAAAAGATAGAGAAGAAAAGCTTACAAAAGAGTTCACTGATTTTTTTCTTATACGTGTCTCTTCTTGTGTTTACATAAAAATAATGGTTCTTTTTAGAACTTATGACTATTATGAATAGATTGGAGAATTTCTTCCTCCTCTTGATTTTTATCAAAATCTTACAAAGAAGTAGAAACAACTAGAGTTGATATAGAAGTAAAAGCAAGTATACCTACCATAAGAGCAAATGGAGGAGAAGAGAAGGTAGGCTTATACTTCGTGCAAGTTTCTCCAATAGAATAGTTAGTCCCAAGTGGAGGTTCTATCCTTCCTGGAAAATCAATAGGTTTGTGCACTGAACCTAAAGGGAAATAATCAGCATTACCTTCTAGTTATTGTTGGACTCTATGCATGAGGATCAATTCAAACTTAGCCCATGCAATCTCATATGATCGGCGGAAACCATGATAGTCTAACATCTCTCCAGTATCCAAACCTTGTCATGCAAGTTGTAAGGCCCACTCTTGCAATTCTCGGCCTAAGCTACTCTAGAGACTGAAGTGGTGATGATGTATTCCAAGTCAACTTTCCTCTGAGAACTTGTTTCTAATGATAAGCTCTTAAATCAAAAGCCCAAGTTTCTTCAATGAGTACCTAACTCTAATACCATATAAAGAAATACTCGTCTACAAATAACGAACATAGTTGTACAACAAAGCACAGATTGATAAAAGAACTTAATAAGGTTGGGATACAAAAATAAAAGACAAAGAACATTGAAGTTGAATGAATAAATAGAATACTCAATGCAACAAACACAGTATGTAAGGTGAATACTAAACCTTAAACTCTTGTGTCTCTAGGACTAGGGTAAGGAGTATGAGCCTGAGAGTGTTTTGCCTAAGAATCTGACATGATTCCAGTACTTTCAATTCAAGACTCGCCATGGTGAAGGCCCATCAACTGCACAACGAGGAAGTAAATCATATTTAACAGATTCCATTCTTTATACAATTAATACCAGATCATTCTTAATTCACTCATTTCCCTTCGACATGGGTTACATTGTGTATTCTTTATACAATTAATACCAGATCATTCTTAATTCACTCATTTCCCTTCGACATGGGTTACATTGTGTTCTATTCAAATATCTTCAAGAGTACTCTCAATTCACTCGTTTCCCTTCAACATGGGTTACATTGTGTTGTATCCAAATACCTTCAAGAGTACTCTCAATTCAAGACTCCGAATGGTGAAGGTCCATTAACTGCACAATGAGAAAGTAAATCATATCCAACAGGTTCCACCCTTTAAACAAAGGGTACCAGATGTTTTGATCTAACTAATTGAGGTAGTATGTACTTCTGATAGCAAAATCAATGATACACAGCTGCAAAGCACAAATGCTGCACAATAAGAGAGGACCAAACATCTCTTACTGCACAACAGTTACCTTCCCACCATCACCAACAATCTGCACAAGAACATCTCTTACCATTCAAAAATGCAAAACCAGTTTGCATTTCTGACCACAATTTAATGTACCAGAATAGCAATCACAACACATATCGGCATGTTTTTCACAGGATGCATTGGTTCCTTCTAAAGATGTACTGACAAGAGCACAAGCAATGACCACCTCCTCACTATTCCACAACAAAGATCCTTCTTTTTGCATGATTGGAAATGTTTAATAACACTCATTGCAAACGTGGAAATCATCCCTCCTGTAACATTTCATAAGCAACAAAATATCGTTGCTTTGTATACATACACTTGCTTTGTGCGTGATTCTCCAACAGAAAATAATGAACGAATAATTCATTTACACTACACTTGGCATTCTTCACTTTGTTTTAACTCTTCACATCCTCACACATTCCAGCAGCTGCATTAGACTCCTATTCATAAAGCATGAGCTGCAACATCTGTTTTATCTAGTTTTAGTGCCTGTTCAAAGGCAAATTTCCCAAGCTCCACATATCCCCACTTTTGACATGCTCCCAACAGAGTATCCCAGGCTGGAAGATAATCAGGAGACCGCATTTTCTCGATCATGCCTATAGCCTTGTCAAAGTGCCCCGCACGTCCAAAAAGGTCCACCATGCATGTGTAATGCTCTACATCTGGCATAATTCCAAAATTCACACTCATGTTTTCAAAATGTTTCTGGGCCTCATCCAGTAGACCTGACTGACTGCAAGCATTAAGAACACAAATAAAAGTGACTGCATTTGGACGAAAGCCCTCGTGTTGCATTTGTTTGAAGCAATTGAGTGCTTCCTCACCATGCCCATGTTGAGCATATCCAGAAATCAGTGCAGACCAAGTTATTACATCACGAACCGGAAGCTCGTTAAGCACTTCTTGTGCTTTTAGTAGTTCACCACATTTCGCATACATATCAACCAAGGCATTCCCAAGACCAACGTTTGTTCCCAGCAACCCGCATCTAACAATCTGACCATGAATTTGTTTGCCCTTGGTAGCTGCTCCAACAAGAGCACAAGCCTTCAAGATGCAAATATAGGTGACTGCATCTGGACAAAGGCCTTCATGTTGCATTTGTTCAAAACAGTTGAGTGCTTCCTCAACATGGCCATGTTCAACATATCCAGTAATTAGTGCAGACCATGTCACCAGATTCCTTTCTGGCAGCTCATCAAAGACCTGTTGTGCTTTAAAAGGTTTCCCACATTTTGCATACATGTCCACCAAAGCAGTTGCAAGTGCAGGATTTGTTCCCAGCAAACCCTGTCTGATAATCAGATCATGAATTTGTTTGCCTTTGGTAGCTCTTCCCATGACAGCACAGGCCTTCAAAATGCAAATAAAGGTGACTGCATCTGGAGAAAGGCCCTCGTGTTGCATCCGATCAAAGCAATCAAGTGCTTCCTCAGCATGCCCATGTTGGGCATATCCAGCAATCAATGCAGACCAAGTCACTACATTCCGATCTGGAAGCTCGTCAAGCACCTGTTGTGCTTTGGGAAGTTCACCACATTTCGCATACATATCCACTAAGGCAGTGGCAAGTGCAAGATTTGTCCCCAGCAACCCCTGTCTAATAATCTGATCGTGAACTTGTTTACCTTTGATGGCTGCTCGCAGCAGGCCACAAGCTTTCAAGATGCAAATAAAGGTGACTGCATCTGGACAAAGGCCCTCATGATGCATTAGTTCAAAGCAGTGGAGTGCTTCCTCGCCAAGTCCCTGTTGGACGTACCCAGTGATTAATGCATTCCAAGTCACTACATCGCGAACCAGAAGCCCATCCAGTACTTCTTGTGCTTTCAGAAATGCACCACATTTTGCATACATATCAACTAAGGCATTGCCAAGCACAACATTTGTTCCCAGCAAACCCTGTCTGACAATTTGATCATGAATTTGTTTACCTTTGGTAGCTGCTCCTGCTAGGGCGCAGGCTTTCAAGATGCAAACAAAGGTGACTGCATCTGGACAAAAGCCCTCACGCTGCATCCGATCGTAGCAGTTGAGTGCATCCAGAGCAAGTCCATGTTGGACAAATCCAGATATTAAAGCAGACCAAGTCACAACATCCCGGGCAGGAAGCTCATCGAGCACTTGCTGTGCTCTGGGCAGTGCACCGCACTTTGCATACATACTGACTAAAGTGTTTCCAACATGGCGGCTCCTTTCTAGCAGCCCGCTTTTCAAAATATCAGCGTGTAACCTGGTGCCTTTGCATAGATCCTTCTGCTTGGCGCAGGCCTTAAGTAAGGCCACAATATTGACTGTCGCGTTGTCATGTACCCTCCCCATAACATCATCATTTGGTTCTGCGGATTTTGCATCTCCTCTTGAAGGAGCGCTTCAGGAACTCGGGGTCAACCATCATTAACCACAACTGCCTGGCTCCAGCTCTGTCAAATCGCCACTGTTGCATCCCTCTGCTTGCCGGTCCAATACTCAAAAATCAGATATTTCATGTGTTTAATTGATTACCCTGCTAGTGAATTAGTGAGGCGAAGGTCGTGGATCTTCCTTCCATTTTTGGCGCGCAGATATTGTGTACTTGGTTTGAGGTTGCAGGCCATCACTCCGGCGGACACGTGCCGCGCTTGGGATGCTCGTCTGCTTGGATGAAAAGCAGGAACAGAAGGAGCTGCTTCTCAATGCCGAAGATAAGGAGGGCAGGAGACGGACACCCTCCTCTGCCTAATTTTCCTCGCAATCTTGGCTTACCTGCTCTCGTTGACAAGCAATTCGGTACTTTTCAACGTTCAAATTGCAATACTCATCGTAGCAGCAGCTTTGCGTTGCCTTCTCTTAGAGCTGGAAATCCGGAAAGGGGTCCAGGAAGCGAGCATGCCTTCCCTCATCTTTCGTGTCTGCTTAAGCACCACGACCTTGCACTCGGACTCTGAGGGAAAAAGAGCAGGATGAAGCTGCCTTCAATCTTTCCTTTTCCTCTCCGCCGTCAGACCCAACACAGCCTTGCACCAACAGAGGCTTTTGTTTGCCTGGGTATAAAAGGATTCTAATGGAAATTGCAAGCAACTGATCGTTCATGCGTGCGTGCCATGAATGATGAATGGTTTCAGCTCACCTGCACCACAGCAGTCGATGATGAACCCGTTCTTGCATAGGTGCTTTGCGAGTCTCGGTGTTTAATTATGTTTCGTTAGTCCGCGTCAAGTCCCAACACACCGAGGATCTGTCAATCTATACATCCGTTTCATAACTGTTACTCTCCACTATGAAAACATGTATCTATGGGTCGGTCATCATGCATGCATGCAGCAGAGTGAGGATTATTTCCATAATCATTTGGAGTTTTGTCATTTACCAAGGCCTTTGACATTGCATGCAGCAGAATGAAAATTATCTCCGTTATCATTTGGAGTTTTGCCATTTAACAAGGCCTTTGACATTGCAATGTATTTGCTAGATGAGAAACCGATTGTGGAAGACGACGCAATCATCTATTTTAGTGTGTTCCATATACCCATCCATTTCAATTGCCCTCTTTAAGTTTGATGCAGATCATGGCATCTTCTCATGTTACATCATGAGTTTTAGTGATGCAATGCCTTTTGCTATTTCTTTCAATCATTAAATTTATTGGAAATAGTTTTCCTCGTTCATACAATTTTGAAGATTAGGGTCACTTTTATTTGGCAAGCATTAATCATATTCATATTGAGTTTTGTCTTCATTGGATCCATTCATTTAACTTGTTTGTTTTGGTGTGTTACATTCACCCATCCATTTCAACTACCCTCTTTAGGTTGTTCGATGACGGAGATCACGACCTCTTCTCCTATTAGATTAAAAATATTAGTGATGTAATGCCTTTTTTAATTGTCTCTTAATAATTGAAATTTGTGGAAATAGTTTACTCGCATTCATACGATTTTGAAGTTCAACATTACTTTTATTTGACATGCATCAATCATAATCGTAATGAGTTTAGTCACTCTAGAAGGCCTTTTGCATATAGCAATGTCTCGAGCGATAAGATATTCAAACCTTCCAATCGTTCATTTTATTTTTCAATGTCTTTTCGAGATAAAGGAGGTGGGTGGATTATGATTGTGTGTTGTGCACGGTAATATAATCTCCTTGTTATTTGCCTGAAATTTAATGGACTTGGACTTTTGCGACCAAGAATTAAGAGATACACAACTCCCTCTTTTGTGTTAAATGCTACAATTTTTGATAGGCATCAATCACATGGTGGTTTCATCTTTGTGAAGGCCTCATGATAGTAGTGTCTTTGCTAGATTATCAACTACTCTTTCACTTGTAGAAAAGCTTATGCATTAGGCGCATGTTAACTTTTTTTCCCTTTCCTTTCATTTGTTTTGTTTGGAATATCTCCTTATTATCCTAAATTTTTTTGGTATATTCAGTATTTTTTTTGAAATTAATGAGGACTCACACAATGTTTGGTCACAATTCAAGTTGTTTGATATTGTTTTACATGTACTTCTAATTTTGAGGGTCACAACTATTGTGATATGGATGTCACTTTTGACATGTTACAGTTTATTGTAGGTCATTATGTCTTCATACCATGATCTACTCACTAACTCAACCGACAAGGAGTAGGACCAGCATGAAGAAGTAGGTTGATCTCAACTAGCCCAAGTTCCCCAAACACCTCCTCTCACAAATTGCATCCAGCATAGTTCTCCCACTCCTCCTTTAGACCTTCTATTCCGTTGCATGCTCTAGTGTAATTTGGAGCCACGCTACCCTTTATATCCCCGCCTTCTAGATATTTTGGTGTGGTTCCTTCGCCGCTACAAATTCCTATTATGTATCCATCATCTATCATGTCATCTCCTTCTAGACATGTCCCCCATTTAGGACAATCACAACTAATACCAACCATGTCAATCACCCCACAACAACAACCACCTCCTACACTAGCCCCCATAGATCCTGCACCTCCTCCCCCCCTAATGCCTTTGCAGGTGACACCACCCACTCATACTCCTTTGAGTACACATGCTCCAAGCATCGAAGCCTCCATGTCCCTCAATACTAACCGCAAGCTCAAAAAGTGAGTGGCTCGCAAGGCAAGACAAGGGATTAGAATCCTCCAATGGGAGTAGGGATTGTTGGATGGTAGAGCAATTTGCTATGCTAGTTAATGCAAAGAGAAGGCTAGTGGATGATGAGAAAGGCAATTGTCAAGCAGACACAACAAATTTTCCCACTAAGTGACTAGTGGAAGCAAATCGTAGATTGGTGCAAGCAAGGTGGAAGACTATATTATAGTACTACAACAAGTGGAAAAACAACTTTTCAAAGTATAAGAAGATCCACAATATCTAGAAGACTATATTGTAGTACTACAACAAGTGGAAAAACAACTTTCCAAAGTATAAGAAGATCCACAATTGGGATAAGGGAGTGCCATCTAGGTATATTGAATGGGCTCAAATTGGACATAATGGAGAGGGAGGAGAAGGATCTTCCAAAGACATTTGATGAGGACATCTTCACTATCATCCAAGAAAGGTTTATTGAGGATGTTCAGGTGTAGAACCCCAATAATTGTAAATTCTTCTTCGGTAAAGATTGGTATGTCTTTTTGCAATGGCATCTTATTTTGGACTATTTGACAATAAGGTTTTTCTATAGTTGATATTGTAGATGTGAACATTATTTCTTACCTTACACAGACACCCTCAATGGCAATGGAAAGGAAAAGGTAGCTTCAATGCTAGACAATTTTGTTGTAAGTGTTGTTGGTGGCAGTGTGGCCAAGGATGCAAACTGCACTGCAAAGAAAAGGGCTAACTAAGAGCCCAGGGTCAACTTGATTAAAGAAGGACTTCCATGAGATTAGCAAGAAGCTTATCAAGACTATTGATTGAGGATAGCAATAGCGGTCCTAGGTTCAATGACTGCAAGTACAAGAGCTCATTGCCATGCAATAATGTTTCACTAAGACCACTAGGGAGGAAATCTAGAGTGTATAGAGGGCATTGGAGTAGATGATAGGATTCATGGAGCAGTTCTTCACATGACACCCTTGACTTGTGGATGAAGGCTATGCAATAAATGGGAGATCATGTAGTTCACATGCATTCCTTTTGCTTTGTGTTTTGGACATTCTATCTTAATAGTTTATATATGGGCATACATGTTACCTTGTTTTATCTTACCATGTCAATAAGAAGCTTGGTTTCTACTTTATAGTTTCAATCTTTATTGCATTGGCAACTTGATTATCGTTTCATTCAAATTGTAGAAATTTTGTCCTTCATATGCAAAAGATTAGTTATTTAATCACATAAATATTTGAATAGTTTTAGTATTTATTTAGTGTGTAAACAAAAATGCAGTCAAAGGTAGCACACAATAATGTACAATCACCAAAGCAAATTATTTTCTACGACTAAAATAGAAAACTCATCGTTGAGTGCACAAATTTATGAAGATCACACTTACTTAAAGAATAGTGATTTGAAAACAAACAATTTTAATTTAAGATGGGCCAATTAAAGTGTTGATCCACAAGTCCAGGAGTGAGAACAAGCTACTTCTCACTCATAAGTGCCACAAAGTTTGTCTAGGTACATAGCAAAGGCTTTTTTGTTGATTGCTGCATAAGTAGCATCAAGATCATGTTGGTCCACATGATAAGCTTCCAAAGCATGGTCAACAAAATCTTCTAGCATGCCAAGACCATGATCTATTGCCATGTTGTGCAAAATATAACAAATGGATATCAATTTAAGAACCTTGTAGATGTTAGGGTTGGGGATGACCCCATTGAGAACCACCATGCATTCTTCAAGTGGCTGAAGGCACATTCCACAACCATCCATGTGGATGAAAGCTAGTAGTCATAGCGTGGTTGTGAGGGTGATAGAGGTGCTTGAAAAGGAATGAGCAACCAAGGCAGTTGATAATATCCACCATCCCCTATAATGTATGCCCTGATGATGTAGCCTCGACCAATGAAACAAGGTCCATTTAGCTGTGAGTTGGGTTGTGCAAGGTGGAAGAATGTCGAGTTTTGTAGCACACCCTTATCATTTATAGATCTTGGAAATCTAGTGTATATATCGATGAATCATAGGTTGAAATCCACAATGACCTGTACTATCATGGAATATTTCCCCTTGTGATCAAACTAAGTGGTCAATAACTCATGGGCCTCCCTATCCATATCAATCACACCACAATAGCTAGGCGGCCCTTGTTGTTGCTCCATGCTTGCTTTCAAAACAACCATCTCATTGGGTGGGAAAGGCCACTCGATGAACTAATTCTAGAAAGAAAGCAAAGCTTTGATGAAGGCATTCACAATTTCAAAGACTATGGACACACCATATTCAAACTGCTTCAAAACCATAGTGTAGGAGCATCCAATGGGGCAAGATACATCAAAGTAATTGCTATTTTTTGCTTGATTGGGAATCCGTGAGACCACCAACCTCAATGAGAGAAGCATGAATATTTCCTGGAGCTAGAAATGGGCAAAGTAGCTGAGACAAATGGGAAAACAACTTGGCATACCATTGGTCGATGCAAGGTGGGTTCCACCTCATGCAAGGCTTGATGTTGTAGATGATGTGGCATAAGGTGGACAAAGAGGAGATAACAATGCATGAAAAATTTGCACTATCAAATTTAGTTAAAAGAAGTAACATGTACATAGTAGGAAGAAGGAGTATTTGCAATGAAGCGCCAAAGATCGGAAAATCTATAGCCAAAGCAAGAGGATAGTAATGTATAGTAATAGGATTCCTAGAATCGTAAAAGACTTCATGGTTCCATAAAAAAGGCACTGCAATAATACAAGAATCATATCAGCATGTTGAAGCAATCAAGTACGTTATTAAGTTAAAAGGTTTTGAAAGAATTTACAATTCACATCAAAATAAAATCATTGCTTGCATGCCATGAACTAAATTTCATAATCAAAAGCATAGATTTGACTCCAAATGTTCACTTACAATGTGATTTAGAGGGACTAGATGAGAACAAGAGGATGGGAGTGTGGAAGCTAGGGAAGGAGAGGGGGTAAGAATGGAAAACGATGGTGCATGTAGCTCATAGATGGTGGAACACTATGTCATGTACATTGAATCCATTCTCCATGTGAGTTGAAGCAAATTGCCATGCATGTGCATCAAAAGTACTAGTGAGAGTAAGCAAGCCAAATGATCAATGGAGGTCCTTTGTGTGGAAACTTCGATTGAGGTACATGAAGCTGAATGTTTCACTTTTTTAAATAGTTTTTCAATCCTGTTGGGTGGACTATGGTTAATGAGAAGTTTCAACTCAATTGGTGCCTTTTTGGTGTAGGAAAATGTAAACTAAGCATATTTTCATCCGCGTTCCCACAAAAATCATGTCATATGCCACTTACATGTGATAAGGCTTTAGATCCATTTGTAAGCAACCTAATTGAATCAATGCATTTAGCCCATTGAGCAAGTAATTAGCTGACTCGCACCGGTGTTAAGAGGGGTCTTACACAAGCCCCCATTAGTTAGTTAAGCATAGTTTTAGAAACTTTGTCATGATGTGCTAATTGTACCCTAACAAAAAATAGTTAGAGAAATGGGGCACCACTTGGAGTGCAAGGACAAGAAATGTTTGGCATTATATGGGGCAAGATAGGAGCATAGTTTATGCATGAAAGGCCTCTAAGTTGTTAGACGCTCTATCACCTATCCCTAGAACCATCTCCAATATCTCTCCCTCATATCCACTTGACCCCCTTAAGATTTTACACACAAAAAGAGAGAGAGAGAGGCCCTATGCCTAGTTTCAGGTTAGTGCTTCACATTCAATGTGAAGAATGCTAAGCCACATGCTATCGCAAGTTTGTGAAGCCATGTCTCTCTCTCTCTCTCTCTCTCTCTCTCTCTCTCTCTCTCTCTCTCTCTCTCTCTCTCTCTCTCTCTCTCTCTCCCATTAACTCATTTCTCTTGTCCGTCTCTTTTTATTCTATCTTTCTCCTCCTTTACTTCTTTCTCTGCTCATCATTCACAAAATGAAATACCCACATAACATCCAATGAGAAAACTACACAACAATAATCTCTTGTTTCATCATCACAAGCAAACCTCAACAAACGTTTTTTTGAGCCAATATCATAGCCCCATATAAACATTTATCAAACCTCAACATTGCTATATCAAGTCCACTAGGACCAAACTACAATTGTCAGTGGTTGGAGCTACATCTAAGAAATAATGTACACAGTAGAAAGCTTTCTTCACAAATCATATTGCAAACATCATTCAAAGAGATTCTCTTTAGGAAGGTTTGTAGGAGAAGGAATCTTGATGAGGGATTAGTCATGGTAAAAGAAAATTATTGTGTTGCTTATGCAAACATGTAACCAAAAGTAAGATAGGAAAAATGAAGTAGACCTCAATATCAAGTGATATCATTGTGGTTGATGGAGATGGTGAAGCATGCATTAGATTGAAACCTCCAACCCATGCTACAATATTTGAACCTTCAAAATGGTTATCAACCAAGAGTATGATGCTGCTTCCAGTCTGTTTGTTTGACTCAAAGATAAGATGGCCCCATCCTTACTCAATGTGGAAACTGCATGCTAATCCTCATATCTATCCCATGATTGCTTCTCTCTTTGCTAGACAACCAGCCACTGTGCATATGATTTTTGCACTTGCATGATGGCTCAACTGTAATAATCTTGCTCTAACTAGACTGCTTTGGCTCTAGATATATTTCAAGCTAAAATGTTTCAAGCTACTTTCCTTGTCATGTAGCTAAAATGTTTGAATATAAATTCTTTCAAGCTAGATGTATTGTCTTGGAGCAAGAACTAAACATCCTTGAAGCACTTGAAGTGAAGCAAGAAAGGAAGAGTTGAAGAGAGATCAGTTACTTGCCACCAAGACTCAAGATTTCAACAAGGAATTCTTGATGAACAACATGTTATATATTAATGTAATCATTGGGAAAAAGGCTATGTAACAATGTATGTTAAAGAAGTGTCCAAATATTTTCATTTCATCCTATGAATAAATTAAGGAATATAAAGGAGGACCCCTACACTTAGTTTTGAAAAATGGCACTAAACCAACATCAAAGATTGTAGCCATTGTCAATGGAACAAGCAAAGGTATTAAAAGGAGAAGTGGGCATATTATTGAAAGTAGGATTCATATATCCTGTCAATTTTGCTAAATGAGTATGTCCAATAGTCATCCACCATCAAATGCATCTACATGAAAGGAACATTATCCCTTACACTTTATTGTTCAATTTTTGGACAAAGTAGTTGGGCATGAGTGATATAACCTTCATGATAGCTCCTCTAAGTACATTCAAATAGACAAAGCACCTAAAAATATAAGAAAAACCACAGTTATCACTCCTTGAGGGTATTTTTGCTACATGAAGCTCCCTTTTGGCATGAAAATTAGGCCTTCTTAGTTCCAAAAGTGAGTAAACAAAGTATTAATTCCCAGCTTAGCAAGTTCACATGTGGAGTTTATTGATGATTTTTGTATTTATAGCACTAGGTGAGTTCATTGTTAGAAGCTAGATCTAGTTTTTGCAAGACTAGAAGATTCGGGAATACAACTAAATCTAAAGAAGTATAAACTGGCTTGACCAAGGATAAACTTTTTGGAGCACATGATGTCAGAAAATGGGAGAGAAGCCAACCCTATGATAGTAAAAGCATTGATGTTTCTTGCAACCCCTCAAAACACAGAGCAACTTTTGATCTTCATACAAAATGTAAAAGTATTTGTTCCCATTTCATCCATTTGTCTTCATAACTATTGTCCTCTTACAAGGAGTAGCTAGACTTTCCTCTTGTTTGGTCAAATGATTTGAAAGTAGCATTCAAGAAGCAAAATAAGTCTTGGGAAAATTAGAAAGTTTGCAACCTCCAATTCGATAACGAGAATTCTATCTCAACCTTTCAATGGGATACATGAGACTAGTGTATTATGTGGACCATGTCATGAGCAAGGAGGAGAAAAAATTCACAAAAGTTAAATACGTTTCGGAAATATGGAAAGTCAAGAATGCAAAGCAAGCAAAGGTGCCATAGAATTCAATGACTTCTATAGAAGAATATCGAAGCTTAGAGTTTGCAACATATTGAAAGGCATTAAATTTTTGGAGATATGGAAGGTTGCTCAAACAATTATTTGTAACACTTTTGTAGTTGCAACTAGTGGTTAAATGTATCAAGGATGAGAAACTTTGGGGGAAGAAGAAAAGTTCTTACAAACTAGAAAGATTCTTGAAATGGTGTTAAAGAATATCAAATATGCTTTTTTAAGATGAGCTAAAAAGTACGTGCTAATCAATGCTGAATTGTCCATGAAAGGTACAAATCTTGTTCTAAAGAGGGTTCCTTCAAAGAATGAAATTGATCAAATATTGGAACAAAGCCATGAATGGACATGTGGAGGACATTACACCTACAACCACACTCCAAAAAATTCTCCGAGAGGGTTATGTATGCTAAGCATATGGCATGATGCAAATCATTGGTGCAAGTCCTATTTGTAATGCTTGAGAATGGGGAAAAGCCATGAAGGTACATGTGGGGGACATTACACCTACAAAACCACACTCCAAAAAATCCTTGAAGAGGGTTATGCACTGCTAAGCCTATTGCACGATGTAAATTATTGGTGTAAGTCCTATTTACAATGCTAGAAAATGGGGAAGTGCCTTTTTAAGTGTGAAGTACAAGGTTCCATCCTCACCTATGAAGTTTTTGAGAAGTGGGGCATTGATACCATTATTCCTTTACTTGTCAACAAGAAAATAGGTATATATCCTAACAATGTATTATCTTTCTAAGAGGATAGATGCAAGAGAAATTGTAGGAATCACCAAAAAGATGTGGGAAATTTCATATGCGAGGAAATTTTATTGTAAAATTGGGATACCCTTAGAAATATCATATGATATAGGGATCTAGGTTTTAGGGAATACTTAGTTGATTTTTTTGTGTGATAAACTAAAAATAAACCATAAGTATAGCACACACCATGCCCTTAGTGAAATGGGTTAAATGAAAGATTGACTGGGGAATTGATGTCTATGCTAACAATATGATTCTAGAAAACAAGATGGCATGGGACTTGGAACAACTAATTGCATTATGGGCTTATCAAATAGTAGTCATGTGGAACTAATTTCTCTCCTTCCCAGTTGGTATTTGGCAAAGAAACCTATAGATATATAGGTTTCATCCCTTAATTCATGATGAAGATGTCTAAGGGTACAAAAGATGCTTACCAAGAGTGACTTTGGCAATTGCAAGAGATACAATTAGACAAGGAGTTGGCTCTAAAACACTATGAAGAAGTACAAGAGGAGTGGAAAGAGAAAATGAATGAAGTTTACAAAGGCATCAAAGAAGGTGGCCTTGTTACATGATACAACAACAAACTTAACCATACCTTCCAAATGAAGTTTTGAGTAAAATGGGGAGGCCATTTCAAGGTAGTTAGAAGATATTCCAATGGAACTTACCAATTTGCAAATTTGGATGAATGTGTACACAAGCATTGGATAAATGGATTATGTATCCAAGATTCTAAGTCTTGTCAAGGATGAATGGACTAAAAAACCCTCAATGGAGACATGTGAATCAAAAGAAGAAGATGCAATGATCAACTTGTTTAGGCTTTTTATCCTATGAGTATCAATGCTCTATTGGACTAGGGGGTGGCTAAATATGTGAGGATATTTTCGAGTAATCAAAAGTCTCACTCATATGCTATGGGGAGCCTTGCATGCCCCTCACATAATGGAAAAAGCAACTTTGTTTTGTCATATATAGATAAATGTAGGTTCATGAGTTCATGTGGAGATAATAGCATGTGTGCCATGTCCATAAAAAACCCACTTGTATATCATCGGCCATTTAAGTGAGTATGGGAGGGACAATATGAACATCCATTAGATGGCTTGAATAAAGTTATGAATATGATTTTATTCATTAGTTTACTCGCTAAAAAGTGACACTTTCTACAACCATGATACCAAAAAGAGGCCAAAAACACAGGCATATATTTTTTATGTTGTCTTGATACATGATTAGCCCAAAATGGCCATGATGATGACACAACACTCATAAAAACTATTCAGTAGCATCATAGGATCAAATCACGATTCTTAAATCATCACAAGAGCTTGGTAATGACTAAGATGACTCCATGATCACCTATAAAGAGATAGGGTGATAACTTGGGAGCATGAGAGAGTAAGCCATGCCTTAGTGTATGCAAGAAGAGGAGTAGTAGGGTGATTAGAAGCTTATAGGAATTGCTTCAAAGCTAAAGAGCGAGGCCTTCCATGAGAAGGTCTAAAAATTCATTGCATGATGAAAGAGAGGGAGAGTGCTATTTTGATACAAAAATAATGTATGTTGGGGATGTTTTTACCAACAAGAGGGGTGATTGCCCACTCTTGACCATACAAGGAGAGTGAATGTGAAGAGAAGAAGAGAATGAAATAATCATATTCATCTAACCATACCGATCATGAGTAGTAACATCTTCATTGAGCTCATGTGTTCTTGAATCCAAGGAAGACAAGTTTGAGTGCTCATGGTACAAGATGAAGTTTTGGAATCTAAATGCTAAAAGGGAGGTCACTTTCCAAATGGGCAAAGTAGCTCTTTGATTGAGAAGAATCCAACTCCTATATTTCAGGAAGAGCCACTTGTTGCTAAGGACTTTGAAGGTCAAAGACAATTGGTGAGCAAACAAGGGCTTATAGACACACTGCCAATAAGGCCTGTTGATTGAGATAATGCAAGTAAATGATCCTACAAGTTTGGATAAGGCTATGAATAATCCAAAGTGAAAAGATGTCATGCAATCAAAGTGTGAGAGTATCATCAAAAATCAAACTCGAGACTTGGTTGAATGGCCAGAATGTAGAAAATTAATTGATATGGAATGGGTTTGGAAGACCAAATACAAATCACATGGATCTTTGGAAAAGAACAAAGCATGACTTGTAGTTCAAGATAGCAGGCTTTGATTTTTAGGAAACTAGGATGAACACTATTCATGTGGTACTAGCCTTGGCTCTTCATAAGAAGCATCTAGTCTTTCAAATGGATGTGAAATTTGTATTCTTGAGCAAACACCTTAAGGACTCTGGAGGTACATATGTGACCTAGCTACCAAGACTTGAAGTGCCCAATCAAGAAAATAAGGTTTGCAGACTTAGAAAGACATTGTATGGGTTGAAACAAGCCCAAAGAGCATGGTATCAAAGGGTAGATGGATATTTCAAAAGCATTGAGTTTACCAAAAATACTTTTTATGCTAACTTGTATGTGTTTACATAGGATGGAAATTATGCAATCATTGTTTTGTATGTAGATGACTTGATCATGACAGGAGATCATGAGCACATTCTTTAGGAGACTAGGGATATTCTAAGTTTTGAATTTGAAATGACGGAACTAGGGCTCATAAATTTCTACTCGAGTATTGAGAATCTCAAGAACCTAACAAAATCTTCATTCTCAATGAAGATATGCTAGGGAAATTTTGAAGATATTCGAGATGACCAAGTGTAAGGTAGTGGTTTTACCAATGGAAGAGAATGTAAAACTCTCATTGAAAACGCATCACCACCTACATATATTAGCTAGTATTTGAAGCTTGTGGGAAGTCTTATCTTTCTATGGAACACTAGCCCAAATCTTAGTTATGGAGTTGGAGTCGTAAGTGAGTTCTCAAATGAGGCTCGAGAGAACCATTTGAGATTAGGGATGTGGGTGCTAAAGTACTTAAAAAGATAGAATAGATTATGATATCACCTACAAACTAGGCAAGACCACAGTGAGGTGGTAGGGGATCTTGACTCCAAGAAATCAGTGTGACTGGATGTTACTTCTCATTTGGATTTGGAGGGTTCTCTTGGATCAGCAAAAGAAGTAACCTACATTGGCATTACCTTCAATAAAAGTTGAATACAAGGTAGCATGATTTGCTTCTTGTGAAGTAGATTGGCTAAGGAGTATCTTGGCAGACATGGGAGTTCTAGTTAAAGAGGCAACAATCATAAAGTGTGACCATCAGAGTTGCATGGTGATTCCAAGGAATCATGTGTATTATGCCCACACAAAGCATAATGAGATTCAATATCACTATGTGCAGGAGCTCTTTGACGATAAAGAAGTAGAGATAGAATATTGTTTTACAAAGAAAAATTATGTTGATATATTTACCAAGTTTCTTGGTAGTGATCAGCTAGCCATGCATCTTTATTGACTTACCATTAGACCAAGCAAGTATTTCAGTCTCAAGTGGATATTGAGGGGATGCTGGAAGTTAGTCAAATATGCACATCTCAAGTCACTTGCCTATGATCCAAGTTCCAAATGTTATAAGGGCCCCAAATGAGGAGAAGCAATGATGGGCACTGGGCATCAGCAAGATTCCCAATTTAGACATTGTAAGGGGTGATTATAAGGTGAGTTATGGGGATTGGAGAATATTTCGAGAAATATTCTTGAGTGGTCATTGGTGAGTTGGATGGACCTTGTGGGTGGAGAGTTAAGGAGAAACATGTGAGTGGTGAGTTAAGGGGAACCATATTGGAAGATATTAAATATCCTACATGTTGATGGAGGTTATTTAATATCCTACTCCCCAACAACATTAGCTATCCACCTTTGGCTCACTTTAGTGGATCCTACTTTATGGATCCATCTACCACCCACTTTATGAATGTACCCTACTATCCACTTTATGGGTACACCTGCCATCCAGTTCATGGATCCACCTTTCTCTCACCTACCATATTGACCTCTTTATAAGGTTTTTGTGCATATAAATACAATATAGCTATCAAACATATTGCGAGAGTTGTCATTTATCTTCTACACTCATTGTCCTCCATCCAACATTTGTCTAGATCACCATTGAAGCTTATAGGAGCACACAGATGGATAAACCCTTCATCCATGAATTGTATTAGTTTGGTATAAGAGAAAAACATTATTTTAACTTTCCCCTATTCTCTCTTGTACTTGTGTTCATTATTGTCTTCCATTGTGCTCTATTTTCTTACATGGTATCAAAGTGCAAGGCACTCTAAGTAACAACTTTGTACAACAAAATTCAACTTTTGTGGTTGAAATACTAGATATGATGTTGTGGCAATGTACAATAGCAGAGGGGGAAGCAATGTGGATATACCAATGCAAGCCTTAAATATTTGTCCACTTGCCTTCATGAAAAGCTAAATTGATGGAACTAACTATACCTTATTGAACTTCAAGAGTAGCACCATCTTGAATTCATATGAGATCTTAGATAGAATTTCATATATTGATGTTGAACCTATTACAATCCCACATCCAACAATCCTAACAACCAAATTCCACTTGATCCAACTCTTCTTCATGTCTGGAAACCAAAACACACAGATACACTATGTGCCATCATTACCAATGCATGTGATTCAGTTCTCACTCTCATTCAACACACATCTGAAGCTAGCCAAGCTTGCTACTAAGATGTCAATATGAGACAAGAAACCAAAGTAAAATTCAAAACCTAGAGAAGTAGCTTGCGAATAGAAAAGCTTCTTATGGAGAAGTATTAGAGGTCTTCATTATGCAGACTAAGAATCTCTGTGACCAAATGGAAGCATTGGGATAGCAAAGATGATTAAGTAGCTGGCTAGGAGATGCATTTGGGTTTTCCCCCCATAGTATGATGGCCTAGTCTCACAATAATGTATACTCCTACTCTTAACTTTCAAGTGTTTAGTGCCCTATTATTGGAGGAGGAGATGTGGCTAAATAACTGTAATGGAAGCAATGGTGAATATGTTGCATTCATAGCAAAGGATGGGAAGAAGAAGTTCAAAGGAAAGTGCCATTGCTATGGAAAGAATGGTCACATGATAAACGAATGCAGAAAGAAAGAGAATGATGAAAAGAATGGCACTATAAGGTGTTATTCTAAAGGCAACGACAGGTTGAACACTATCAAAGCTTAGTTAGAGCTATTCATAGCAATTGAGGAGGTTTGTTCCTTGGCTCAGACTTCAAAGGTAGATCCATCTTGGGTGGTAATAGTGGAGCATCTTGTCACATGACCAGTAAGAAAGAATGGTGTAGTTCTCTAAGGCCTTTAAGAGAATCCATCCTTGTGACAATTGGGAATGATGTTAAATGCCCTATTGAAGGGACATGTATTGTTTCATTTTTGACATTAAATGGAGATTCAAAGAAACTTTTAGATGTATTGCATGTGCCTCATATAAAGAAAAACTTGCGATCTATAGCCTCAATTTTAGATTTTGGTCTCAAAATTGTCTTCAAACAATATAGGAGCAAAGATTCTTGATGGTGCTGATAATATTACCAACAAAGAAGAAAGATGAGACAACTTATATGAGATCATAACTCTTATAGAAACCATTGGGAAAGGTTTGGCCACATCAACTTTGTTGTGCTCAAAGAATTACAGAAGACTTGGATGGTTCCACACTTACCCAACTTGGTGAAATGCACCAAACATGTGAAGGTTGTTGGGCAAACAGCAAAGGATGTCCTTTTCAAAATAGAGCACCTTTTGAGTAAAGACTCCTCTTGAGCTTATGCGTGTTGCTAATCTCTACGGTAAGATAACTACTCAAGCTTTGGGAGTATCTTTCTATTTTATGCTACTTGTTGATGATTATAGTAGGACAACGTGAGTGTATTTTCTTCAAGATAAGGTTGAAGCTTTTTGTAAGTTTAAACAGTGGCGTAAGCTTGTGAGAATGAAAGTGGAAAGAAGATGAACTTTCTTAGTGATAGAGGAGATAGTAACTTCCAAGTTTGTTGATTACTTGAAGGAGAATGGTATCAAGCAGCACCAACTCAGTCTACACACCTAAGCAAAATGGTGTTGTAGAGTGATGCAACTGTATGATCATGGTATGCTTTGATAGAGCTGAGCAATATCAATTAAACATAGCCATTGCACTTGCATTTAGAGTCCCAAAAATGGCCACTTATAAACAGTACTTTGTGAAATTTGAACTTCATTCACACCTAACTAGATGCAAAAAAAAAAGAGATTATTAAGTTGTAATCGAAGGGCAAAGTTTTCTCTAGGAGTCAATAGAAGGATGCTTGATGTGATGAAGTTGATGTAGTCTTCCAGGATGCATGTCTGGCTTCAATGTGATATTGATGAGTTGACCAATCACTGCACTCTAATATCAATGTCAAAGCCCTTCACAATTCATAGTTAGCTGAGCATACAAATAATTTGTTAATAGAATTTGGAAGCACAAAAGCACAACTTTGTAGTGGGAGTTTTTGTCTGTTGGTCATTTATTAGCAAAATGGAAAAGATCATCCATCAATTATCTACATCATTTAGAGACAATACCACTTTAGCTATGGAATCGACTAACTAATGTGCTTTGTGTTGTGGTGAGAGCGGATTATTAGAAAAAGTTAATGCAAAACAAATATTTTGCGAAAGCACATTTTAATGCTAGAAATTGTATGTTTCATAGTGTGGAAATATTATAAGAAATTGTATGCTACACCACATGGAAATATTATATTTTTGTAGGTGCTCATAAATACAAGGACTTTGCATGCACACATGCACAATTGATTTATTTATTATAAGAGCTTAGAAAGGCTAAAATATTATTTTTGGATGTAAAGCTATTATAGAATGTTAGATCTATTTTGGCCAAAAGCAAGTCATGCAAGAAAAGGAAAAGCAAAAATATAAAAGACAGCTTCAATGTACTTTGAGCATTAGAAGCTTAACACAAATATAAATACATGCATGGGGGAGGTGCTCACCCATGCATGGGGGAGATGCTCATCCATGCATGGGAGGAGATTGTACCCAATCTTCTATCATGCATGCTTTCTTCATGCTTTCTCTATTTATTGTCTTTCTTGCAATTTGTGTTCTCTTCAAATTTGAATTAATATTTCTTATTATAAGAAACCTTACTTTGGAGGGATAAAGCTACACAATTTGTTTCTCCAAAGTTAGATAAATTTGGTAATGTTACAATACAAAAGATGAAGACTATGAGGGTTTGAAAAGTTACATGTTATGTTCTAGATCATAACAATAGAGAAGAAGCAAAGATGGTAGGATCTAGTGTTTAGATCAATCTTAATAGATTGGTCCCATTTCTTTGAAATATGGTCTTTGACAATGAAGATAAGGAAGAATTCAATGCTGTTGTGTGTAGTCTCTATGATTACATGATGGAGGCTTGGGGTGCAAGCTTTATCACACACTATATGGTATGTATGCCAAACAAGTTCTTAGATGCCTATGGTTTGGATTAGCTTCTTTTAAAGTTGCAACTTAATGAAGCATTGGAGGTTGGTCCACTCAAGGAATGTAAAATTCATATTGGATATCTCACAATGAATACTAGAGTAATATTGATCATAATGAGGGCTACATGGCAACAACTAGATGCTTCAATTGCAATGTTGGTGGTATAGGATAATAGTGCTTGATAAATCTTAGGAGTCATAAAGAAAAGAAAGTGAGAACACAAATGAATTGGTTATAAAGGAAAATAAATCATGTCAAATGACTAAACAAGCATGTTATGATGTATTGAGTGGAAAGGGAATGATGTAAAGTGCTTAGAAACAAGCATGTTATGATGTATTGAGGGGAAAGGAAATAGTGTAAAGTGTTTAGAAACAAGGGTCACAGAGGGTAGCAGATGGATTTGAAGGAAACTTAGAGAAATGAAGCAATGAATTGTGAACATATTTAATGCTTCAAAATTTGGGTATCAATAAGTTTTAAAGTTTACTCTTACTTGTTGTGCCAATAGGTTCCACATTCTAGGGCTTTCTCTTACACTCAAATTTCACATCTTCTACTTCACACAACATGGCTATTACCAATCAGTGTGTGAAGAAGATTCTAATCAAGGTGCCATGGTCCTTGAAAATAGAGGATCCACTTTTGAGCCTTTTGGTGGCACACCCTCAAGTCCCCATCATCATCAACTGGGTCCTCCTCAACATCCTCAAAAGAAAAATAAGTGGAGACTAGCCATAGTTGCATTGAGGGAAATCAAGTTTCAATGCTCCTTTGAGCCCATCATTCCTAAGGCAAGCTTCTCCAAGTTGTACAAGAAGATGCACTAGATGTAAAATATATGAATCTTAGGAGGATCTGCTTATTTCCTAGAGGGGATAGGCCCAATCCATTTTACAAAGGAATGTCTTTATGCTTACACTAGGCTGCTAAAAATTTGTTGGTAGATTTGATGAGTGATGCTCAACATTATCCAATACATGCTAGGGAAAAAACTTTTGACGAAGATGAGCTTTTTGGATTATCAAAGATTTGAGGTGATATTTTGTTCAAATTTTGATTGAGATGTCCTCTTTGACATCCTCTTTAGATCTACAACATATGCACCTCCTTTTTTTTAAAGAGTGGATTTTTCATGTATGGGTTCTTCTTGCTTTTCAAAAAACCTTCTCTTTGGACCACTCACTGTTCTTTTCCTTGAGGAATATCTTGGTTACCTTTCAATTGTTAACCTTCCATTTTTCTCGGCCTCTTTCATGGTTAAATCAATGTGATACATTCTCAATTCTCATACTCCCCACTCCCCTTGCTTGGCCTTGTGCAACTCTCCATACTTTGGTCTCTACTTTACTTTTTCATACCACACTAAGTGTGTCTTTTTGGGAAGTGTAACTCTTTATGACTATTTGTTTAGGTACCTATGTTACATGAAAAATATAGTATTTAATTAATAATAGCAAAATATATTCTACATTCAGCATTGGTTATTCTAGCAAAGTTGTTAGCCTTGTGAGGCCTCATTATCTAACTTTTCAACCATATAAGCAATATACCAAAATCACCATCTCTTAAACTTGATTCTATCCCACTTTACTTCTTTCTTAACACCCTCAAATACTAGCTTGGACTTGGATTCCCAAATTTGATGGAGTGTGATAGTCTTGAGAGTATGAAGATAAATCATACTAGTTCTACTTTCTCTTATTTTCCTCCAAAAAATACATAACTCCAAAGTAGCCTTTATCAACAGTGGAGGCTTCAATATAGGGAAAGAAGCTAGCATCTTTAGCTAAGCATCCATTCCAAAAGAGTGCTATTATTTAGCAAGCTCTTCATTTGGAGCTTTTTAGGTGCTTCTTGAAGCTTTTTGCTCATCACTTGGATTTTTTTTGTTATTTTATGGAGCTTTTTGTTTGATTATGTTATCACTTTAAGTTTAATTATTTTGCAATTGCAAACTAATTAGATTAATTACGTTAGAATGTTGAATTGCAAACTAATCGCAAACTCTTGAATGCTTTGATCTCCAACAAAAAATAGTTATTCAACTACTTCTAAAGCATGAAATTTTAGCATAATTTTATAAGTTTATGAAGTAATCCCAATTTAAGTGAGATCCAAAATCCATAGAGTCATACATCATTCCCAAGCATCATCAAGCCCCATGGCATGCACTACCAATACAAGGCATCATATTAAAAATAATGCAACTACAAATCATGTAAAATCATCATCATCACTAGGGTGAACGAATGGTGGTTCGCATGCCACATCAACCAACGAGCACTGGTTGTAGAGGCTAAAGTCACCCTCAAGGCACATGCAAAAAGGATGCATCTATGTGCATACTAGACCAAGGCCACCACAACCTAAAAAAATATCCAGCACATAGTCGAGATCCTTTGTGAACGTAGCAAGGAGCCACCTACAAAAGTTTATATAGTAACATCCATAACAAAAGCATGACATATCTCAATGCAAAGTATAAACTAGTCTAAGAGTGTATATCACACCTATAAAAAGCTAATGATCTTTCTGCACCCCCTCGAACCTCTACACCATCCACATAAGTGTGCTCAAATGATGTGCCCTAGAGGTCAGTCTCGAAGAGGAAGCTACAAGAGGTGGGAAACTTGTATGGGTTAACCCTCTGGCCAACCTCTCTATCATATGAAGGGACACACATCCCTCAAGAAAACAAGCTAATAGTAAGATCCATGACCTAGCAATACATAATCATATTGTTAGCTACTTAAACTTTTATTTTAAAAAGTTACAGGTTTGTCTTCAAGACACTTACCTCCTCTCGAGTATCAGGGTGTCTATATCCACCCTCACACACGAGAGTCCATGTGTGATGGAGCTTCAATCCAATGGCATAAGCTCCTCTAAGCACTTTTCCAAAGTGTTGTGCAAGTCCCAAAGTCACCAAGAACCCCTCATCAGCCAAGAATCTATGGGCTAGGTCCATGACACCTTTGACAAGTGCACTAGAAAATGTATTCCATTTGGGATCCCTTTCAAATGTAAAGATGTATATGACCATGCAATATCACATGGGTTTATAAACTAAACTAATGAAAGCACATATACCTTCTTCCTTAAGGCCAACGACAAGGAAAGATGTAGGAAAATCCGCAAACAACAACTTAGCAACCTCATATGATGGGACACCATCACGCTGGTAAGAGTTAATGGTATTTCCCTCCATGAAGCGCTGAATGCTAAAATTGAAAACATAATAACAAAGCATAAGAAACCATTACAATAGATGTGTATATAGAGGATGGTGAAAAATATACCCATTCGATGCAAAAGTATCGATCGATGTCACATCTACCGACAGAGCATCTACGATAGTTTGGTATTGAAATCCTATCATTGAAAAAAAATTTACTTACAAATGTTAATGTTGGCTAAATGTTAAGCATAGAATGTAAAGCTAGAAATCTACATACCTGTCTTGCGTATAGCACGACATCTATAAGACTCTTGTATAGGCTATGATTGACTAAGTCATGAATGACATAGCCCGAGAAGGTGTAGTATGTTGCAAAGATCCCTCAAGGTGACCCTTACCTTTTTCCTTTTCTTTCCAAATGCTATGCATGTCAAAACCATCTTTTTTGCCTAAAGTTGTAAAGAAAAATAGGAAAGAAAGCAAATTATTTAGTATTTGATGTTTAAAATTTATATTATGTTCGAAAAAATAGAAAAAAGATACTTTTAACATGACTCCAATAATCCAAAAAATGATACTTGATTCACCTTCTATTTCTTCATCCAATGAAACAACTTTTTCTTTGTGTTTAGACCTTCGCTTTGCTATACCAACCTCATTTGATTCACTTATATTACCTAGGTAATGTAAAGCCAACAAAATAATACTTTAATAAATTGACTTGTCAAATGAAAACCCTAAACTCTATCATTCATGCAAATTGGCTTACCATTGCCATGCTCCAACACATCATCTATCGTGGTTCTTATGGACTTTTTCTTCACTGTAGTATCAACAGTTGCATCACTAATGGTACCTAAGTAGTGTGAAGTCAACAAAATACAATATCATATTCATACAAATTAGAAACTAGGCTACTTGGATCAAACTAAAACTTTGCATTCCATCCAGTGCAACCACCACAAGTCACCTTTATCCCCACAACATGAGGGATCATGTCTATTGTATTGGACATTTCTAATTTGCAAAAACAACAAAGTTAAGAAAACACACAAGTCTAAAAAGTTATGATAACTTTCATTTTAAACAAATACATTTTTAGAAAGTACCATTTCCTTCATCCTCTTCTTTGTGCATAGAAATTACTCTATTTTGTTCTAGGAACCTTGCATATAAGGCAAGTATTACTAAAACAAATAGATAAGAGCAAGAGTTACCACATATTTACTATGTTTGGCTCTCAAAGTACTTACTTTCTCTTAATTCAATCTCTTGTCATGGAATGTCATCCAATGGATAGTCTATCCACCATGGACAAACACGCATTTCCCATTCCGACAGACCCCTCTCAAGCAGTGCTTTTGAAAACATACAATTTTCACATCCCAAGTTCATCCACTCCTCCACTAAAGGAGGGAGGCTTTCTAGCACCCCACTTTCCTGTAGACTACGCAACCATCTTTTCCAAAAACATAAGAACAAACAACAAAATCACTCTTAAGTTAGAATACATTTGTAGATATGCTATTTAGAAAATATGATTTCTTCATACTAGAAATACATGTACACCACCCTCTTGCTTGATTGTGTGAGTTGTGGAAGCTTCTCAGAGTCTCCAACATTCTTCATCTCACCAAAAATATTTGCAAATGCCTTTAAAATATGTAAACATCTTTGGCCTTTAAAAAAACATCAAAGCCCCCTGGAATCTCAGTGTCATCAACTTGTAAGGTCCTGATCAATAAGGAGCATTCTCCAATCATCTGAAACCAATACACCTCTTGCTTCATGTAGTTGCAAAATCTCTTTACATCCACAAAGTGTGACATAGTGGAGTCCTTTGCCTTTGTGATAGCCATGAGAAGTAAAATCTCCATTTTCCTAATATATTGGTTATTGAACAAAACATAACTTCAATATTGTTGAACCAAATAAAGTTTAATTCCAAAAAATAAGAGAACATTAGTCTATGAGGAAAACATACCTCTCCGTAGCAATATTAGCACTAAAAATGGCATACAATTTGCCCTTGGTAATAGTAATCATGTTCTTTTCATCCCAATTCAATGCAAACAAAACATAAAAGAAATCCTCTCCATGCGTAGGATTAGCTATTCCAAGGTAATTGTATTATTTGTCCCTATATTTATCTTGCTCTTTGTTTATGAATTGTTTTCTTTTTGCCTCATAATTTGCCTCTCGCAATGCAAGCTCCTTGAGGCGGGCCTCCTCTTTAAGTATGGCAGAGTTATTGTCATCCTAAATAAAAAACCAATATACTATTCTTGGTTATGGTTAAATTCAAGATACCACAATTTGTTATGCTGAAAACTAAAATAGTATACCAAATTTTTTTACCTTCCACACCAAAAGCGATATTAGCAAATATGGGTTCTTGTACCATGGATCATTGGCATGGTTACTTTTGCCTTCAATTTCATACTCTATTTCAGCCCACCGTCTTTGAGAAGGGCTCATCCTTTCCAAAATGCTTTGTTTATCAGCGATGCCAAACTTTTGGAACATGGAAATTTCATGGCCTATGTTAGGTTTGACATGTGCTCTTGTTACACTACAATATTAAAAATTGTCTTTAAATGTTAAGATTCACACATAAATAAAACCTATTCACATTCACATAACTAATAAATGAAACCTATTGGCATTCACATGTAAATGAAAGCTATTGGTATAAATAAAATCTCTTGAAATTTACACATAAATTATCTTTATATTTTGAGATTCACACATAAAGAAAAACTATGGGCATTCACACATAATTGATAATCTATTAACCCATTTGAAAAAGTTAATAGCAATAAGTATACTTATGCATTTGATGTATCCAATGCTAACAATAGTTCTCCTTCTTTCTTCTTCTCCACTTGAATGAATTGACATAGAACTCTAACATGTCATGAAATATCTTCAGTATAAACTACATAAATTAAATAATAAAATAAATAATTAGTCAAAGAATGAAGTATCATCACAGTAAACAAGAGAAAGCAAGACAATGCATAGTTACCTTCCTTTATCCTCCTCATCTATGTCTTCAACATATGATTGCTGTCCCATATCAAAAACTCGAGTCCTCTTAAATTAGCCCATGCATAAGTCAATTCATATTCAAACATTTGGTTAACTTCTCTCCAAAGAGGATCCCACTCTTCCAAATTTTGGGGAGATACATCCATTAGCTCACCATTGGGCCTTCTTAAAGAAACCAAAAATTTGCCCATTGTTTCCATATATGAAGCATTATCGAAGATGAAACCAACCATGTAGCAGAACTAGATGTAAGCCTTATAGCCTCATAGGGCATAAGTCTGCACAAAGGGATAGGAGGAGGAGAAGTAGATCTCCTTACAAAAAATGAGCTCAACACATCTGACATAAGCCCAAACTTGCCAATGTGTCTATCATGCTTACTCACCTCTTTCTTTTCTTCATTAGCAACATCCTCATTCACCTCTTCATTTTCCTCATGTACAGTTTGCAAATCTAAAGATCTCCCCTATGTTGTTTTACCACACTCTATGGTGGTAGTGTGGGTGCTCATAGGATGAGCATGAATGTCATCACTTGCTTCATCCATGCTATCCTCAAGCGCTTCATCATCAATGAAATGACATTTTTTCCTTGGTTTTTCACCCTTGTTATTTGGAGATTTAGAGAATGCACGAGAGGATGCTTCTTGATCGATACTTACTAGTCTATTGCATAGACTGGATCTTAATCTTGTAATTGGAGTATCTACAAAAAGAATTTGAAAATAGAATATACAATTTAAATGGAACATTAAAAGAGTTGCTTAACCATTAAGAATAGAATATGAAAATTTAAAAGAGTGATTGAATGACTTACTTGGATAGCCCCTTTTGCTTTGACCTCTCCTACCACCACCATGTCGACCTCTAGCCATACTCAAAAGCACTAAAACAAACCATAAATCACATGTTTCATTGATTAATCTCCACCAAAATATGACCTTTTGATGCAGACAACACAATTTAATATCATTTTTTATTTGGTTTTAATAAATATATTAAATTTTGTTAATCATTTGAACCTCCTTATAAATTTTCACCCCTGCACTCCCAAAGAGGGGATACTCTCAACCCCTTGTTCATGTCTGCGTTGACGCAGACAATGCTGAGTGTTTGACAATTCCCAATCCATAAAAACCAAATCATGTCACATTTATTTCTTTAGATCGATTTGCATATGATTTAAAAATGGTTTAATTTTTCATACCTTGGACTCATGTGGTTTACACCACTCTATATGGAAGGGGGAGGGGGGGGGATCAACCCCCTCTATTAGTATCGTCGGAGGGTTCCAAGGGGGCGGTTTAAGGAGGAGTAGTGGTTTAGTGAGGAGATGTTGAGAGGGGAGTGGTTTAAGGAGGAGGGACTGCTACCTAGATATGTGATGGTGATATATGGCCATTCTTAAACCCTCCAAAGCTGTTGCTCAGATCTGTAGATGACTTTAGGAGCATAAGACCTCAAAAATGCTGCCTAGGCAATGTGGCAGATAAAGAATGCCACTTGCAACCGTGCCATGGCCTTACATATTCACGAGGCCTCCAACATAGAGGTCTCAAAATAGCTACGCATCCTTTTGCCTTTACTTCCTCATGAGAGCACTGGCTTGTTTTCCCTTTCTACCTCCTACGGCCACCATGGCCTCAAACCAACAACTCCTCGAACCGCACCAACAACACCCTACGGACAGACAACCAGGGGGTACTGAGGGTTCCCCCTCTCCACCTTCTTCCTCTTCTCCTCGTCCCTTCAAAGGGGGTTGTGCCCAACCCCCAATAGTTGATTGCATTGATGCAGACAACCCTCGGTGTCCCAAAAGTCTCCTCCTTCCCATTTTTTCAGTTTACTATCTCCTTCTCTACCTCCCATTTCCTTCTCTTCCCTCCCATTTTTTTCCTCTCATTGTCTACCTCCTCTTCCATTTTTTTCAACCATGGAGGAAAAATGAAACTTGAAATATAGATTTTCAACCATGGGGATGGAGTGTGGAGCTTACTCGGTGAGTTTGATGGAGAATATTGGTCTTGTTTGAGCTTATTACAGGGGTTGCTCTCCTTCTTGCTTCTTCTTTGTGCCTTCCAACTTGCAATGGGAGAGAAAAAGAGGGAAACAAAAGAGAAAAGGAAGAAGAAGAAGAAGAAGAAGAAGAAGAAGAAGAAAGAGAAAAAGGAGGAGGAGGAGGAAGTAATAAAACATAAGACAAAAAAGAAGATATGTTTAAACATTTTATGTTATGTCAGAGCATTTGTATGAGGTGCATGTCAATCCCGAGCCCTTCTGCATGTGAGTTGGAAAGTAAACCCTTCCTAGCTTGCAAGCACATGTATTATGTCTACATTCATGTGCTTGACAAAAATCAACATATGATGATGCATCAAGCTTCCCTTAAGCAAACGGATTTAAATTTTATGCTTGCCCTTCCTCGACGCATAAAATGCAAATCAAAGACTTGAGAGCTTTATTTTGGCTATTGTTCAATGAGATGGGAACCGTGCACTAGTGAATGGAAGATTTAAATGGCATATGAAGAAGTGGAGGTGGACATTCATTTTGGATACATGATGTGAAGGGACCGCATATTTGGTATTTTTCTTTTTTAGCATAATGAGAACTCTAGTAAAAGTAGACATTATTAATCATGGACTAGTTGTCCATTTGTGGACATGATTGGACATCTAAAAGTGGAATTATTGATCATGCTTTTTTGATTCATTGAGGGGGCCGTCTATTTATAGGTTAGGGATCTCTTTATAAACTATGCTTATTTAGTATGCAAAGTAATTTCATTTTTCCTGATTTTGACGCTCCAACTTAGTTTTTGTTGCTTGAGCCAAAAAAATTTCAAGGTGATCTAGATCTTGCTCGAGTTTGCTCCTATTATGAAAAGTATCCAAGTTTATTATTTGTCTTTTGCTATGAAGAATACATCCATAAAGCTTGGTATTCACTAAGGGGGACTACCTATCTGTAGGTGATAGATCTCATTATAAATCATGCTTGTTTTGTGTGCAAAGAAATTTCACTTTTCTTAGTTTTGATGCTCCAAGCTCATTTTTTCTAGTTGTGACAATTTTTAAATCTCGATTTTGTTTCATAAAGCTTGTTGATCACTTCGTTTTAATTCCCCTCATAGAGGGTTGTCTATATCCCTTCTAGATATGTCCCTTCTAGATATGTTAGAGTTAAAGCTCCCTACAACCACTGCATATATGAGAAGCTTTGGAGTGATTAGTGAAGAAGATGAGGAAGATATTGACCTTTGTTGCTGCCAAGTCCACATATTGATACTGTATAATAGTTATATATAAGTGGTTTTCATAATTTGCCTAAATAGTTGCAAGAGAAATTATTATTTTTTCCTATATTTAGTTCTTTTGTGTTTTGTTTAGATTGACTCATTATTTTAGAGATTACTTTGATTGATAAGGGTACTTTTTGAGATGTGTGGTAGAAACCCAATTTTATTCATTTTTCTCTCTTCAATATATTTTGAGAGTTTGAAAAAAATGGTCCCTTGAATAGCTTTTTTAATACAAATTTTCAATATGGGTAACAAGATTATTTCTCATAAAGTTACAACTTTTGTGAAAAAACTCCAAGTTTTGGAAAATTTTGTGAAAAAACTCCAAATCGAGGGCTTTCTTTTTTAAATCCCCCATTCCAAAATACATATTCCGTTGAATACATATAAGCTACTGAAGCTTCTGAGGAAGCTATATGGTTGAGTAGACTTGTAGAGGATCTTGGTATATCTATGAGTACTCCAGTGTTGGGATGTGATAGCCAGAGTGTTGTGTATCTAGCTAAGAATGCCACGTATCATTCATGTCTCTAACTCCCCACATATACACTTTCTATTTGGAAGGCTCCTTTGGCACAATTTATTAATAGTCAAGAGGGCCCTATGATTACTCTATAAGAAAACACCCTATTTTTATGGGAAAATCACATTACCTTATACACCCTTGAAGATGATTATGAGCCTATTAATAGGAATCACCAAATTCCATGCTTTCTTAATTCTAGTTCCCATGGAACTTGCACTCCCAAACTATCACAAGTGTTAAGCACATCAAATATTTTGTTACCTCCTAGCATTAGAGGAAAAGCTCTCTTTGGATTAGTCCAACCATTGCCCCTGGCATGTTCCTCATCTCTCTAGCCACATATTCCAATGCTCGGGGGGAGGGGGGTGTCACCTTATAGAAGCACACTATATAACGTGCGTTCAAAGGATACTTTAAAAACCCCTTTTTTTTAAAAATTCACCATTTTATATAACCCCTTTTGTGAATTTTGAAGTCAATAGTTATATCCCCTCTGTAAATCTAAAATTTGAATCGAATGTGCATTTTCATGGCCCCTTCTGTATAATTCAAATTAAAACATAATACTACCATAGTGACTACTTCTCCAACTCAGCTCTTCCAAATGGAAAACCATGCATTGAGCATCATGTTTCCTTTTACCTCATCAAGTGGAGCATTATGAGCATTCATTGCTCATACAAGATCCCAAGCAACTACCATACTAGTTAGGAAGTTACCCTCATCTACTCTTTACATCCACACCCTTGATTGTGGTTTTGTACTTTGAGTCTCACTTTTGTATGAACTATTGGGCCAAGTCAAACAAACAAACATCCACCAAACAAAAAACATTGCCTTCATGATCATTGCAAGCTTGTGAGCAATCCGTTGCAACACCCTTGGTATGATGTCTTGATATAATTGGTGAGACCTCTTGGGCAACTCAAAGAAAATATCCATCACCTCTGTGATCCTCCTAGGTCCTTGAGTAGTCCGGAGTGACACCCTTGGCACAATGCCTTAATCTTGTTGGGGTGGGACTCTTTGGGTCAAGACTAGAGCCTTCCTTTCACTCTCTTTGATCACTCTTTTTGAGCATGAGAAGGAGTGTTAGGCTACCTTAAATTTCTGTTCAAAGTACCATGGTTCTTATATGGGCCCCAAAAAGTAATTTTATGTTTTAGACATCACACAAGACATTTCAGCAGGACAACTAGCTCAAAATGTTGTATTAAAGAGGACCCAATGTGCACTCATATTTTCATTAGTTGATCTTTGTGATTCATTTATATAGAAGGTTTTTTTCAATTGTTGCATTTTAAGAAAACCTAACTACATGGTTGGTAGATGTTTTTTTGGATACAGCCATGATGTGAGACTTTGACTTGATATGCTCTGTGAAAATCGTGTGCAAGTCTGATCTTGAAGGGCACAAATGCAATCATTTCTTATCATACTTTTGTATACAACTCTTACTCTCCCTTTATCTTTGTAGTCATTCAATGTTGCCTCAATAAGCTCAAAATCAGATCCTGTATAATTTCAAGTCAAGACTCTCACAAATTAATCTCCAAAATGATTAGAAACTAGCCCTAAGAGACATATACGAAAGTGATTTTAAAACAAACCCAAACCTTACTAAAGCTCAACTATTTCATAAACCAGTAAATATCGTATATGAAAATAACATTTTATTAGAGGTTTCAATGGTTAAAAATATGTCACTTACCATCGTGAGTGTTATTAAAAATTTCCATCTCCTCTACCTGCAGAAATTGCAACCACATTATCTTCATTGCTTTCTTCTACGTCTTTTGAGCTAGATGTTGCTCCCATCTTCAACCCTTGATTTGTCAAATATCTTATTTGATGCACTTGACCTTCCAATATATGGGTTCTCATGAAATTAGAAAGACACGAGTAAGTAGATTGCTTGCCAATGACTCTCGATCCATAAGGAGCTTTTGTTAGGAAGGTGCCGAAAGTCAAGTTTGCACCTTAACAATAGCTTCCTAATATGAGTGGAAGATAATGGCTTATCTTCTTGCCTTCTATGCAGAGAGGGGGGATGCTATCCATACTAAGATGCGATTTACTACTACACCATTGTACCACTTCTATTTTCACCACTATTCATGATAGTTTACAAGGTTGAGCGAGTTGGGCAACCTCTTGATTGCCCTCCTCCAACACTTCTAATCTGCCTTGATGTAACCAATGCCTAATTTTAAGTCACCTTTTTTTCCAAGATCCACAACTCTTAACTCATAAAATGGGCCACTTTCTTCAAGATAGTGAGCCACTTAACCTGAGTAAAGTGTGGCTAATTTTTTGGAGCCATGCACCACCTTGCCATGCACCATTTTACTAGCATATGCCCTAAAGGAAAAAGCTAATAAAATTGCAAGGAGAGGAAACAACTATGGATGCTTTGCAGCCTCACCCGACAAAAGCACCTGGTGTGTTGCCTATAATCCTCAAACTTGGAAGTTGTTTGGATTTTAATGTGAACACAAGGTAAATTCATATTAATGAAAGGCTATGATAGAATCCACTCCCCCTCCCCCATGCTAGTTGTAAATATTTGTCTCATGAGAACATATATGCCTTTAAGTATTGATCCCCTCCCCCCCCCCCCCCCCCAATGTAAATTTTACATGAGGTGCATTTATAAACCCCTTCTGTTTTTGGAAAACTGTAAGTTAACATAATAAAAATACCTTTCTTTTGAACTCATGTGGTATATTACATGTTCTATAAGGTGACCCCCTCGAGTTCCAATGTTGGGGTGAAGGACCTAAAAATTCCATGAGTGGAGATTTTCCTCAGAACATTCTTGACCTCACCATTAGCATCTAGCCAATGTTTGACTTTAAAGATTCCTCTTCTCATCAAAGACATGGCTTTTTTTGCTAGGTCATGCGTGAAGGAAGGCCTAAAGGCCCATAATAAAAAAATATTGTTTTCTAAACATAGCCTTGAGTTGCTTGGTTAAGGGAGCTCTTGTTGATAAGACCTTTCTCCATAAGGATAAAAAATCTAAGATAAGGCCTCGTGCATGTAACTTAAAAATATCTTTAAGATATAAGAACGTCTAGAGTGTTGAGGCCTCATTTGTCACATAAAACCTTATTCTTTGTGAATAAGATTTCCTCAAGAATCATTGACCATATTTTTGAGTAATTTCACTCCCATTGCATTCACTTTCACCTCCACATTGATGATCACCTACAATCCCCCATAAGGGGAGTCTCAAAAATGCCTTCTAGGGGAGAGAGAGAGTGTGTGTGCTCTAGACCAATAGAAGCAAAGCATCCATAACGAAACTTTTATTTTAAAAAATGTAAAATTTTATTTTATAAAAAGATATATATATATATATATATATAATATTAAGAATTTGTATTATCAATATCTATTTTTAGCCTCTTATATTTATGATTATGACATTCTTTACATTAATGGCATACAATCTCGGCCACTTTTTATTAAATGATGTATTTGGATTAATGATAATGATCGATTTAATTAAATTAAAATTAGTAAAAAGATTGGCACTCATTTTTTCCCATTCTTTCTTTTATCCCTCTTGTATTTTCCCCTCCTTTGTGGTAGCCTAGTTCCCCCCCCCCCCCCCCCCCTCTCTCTCTCTCTCTCTCTCTCTCTCTCTCTCTCTCTCTCTCTCTCTCTCTATGCCATGGATACAGAAATTCGACCTTCAACAAGGTGTCAAAGCTCCCAAATCACATCCATATCAATGTTTAATTCATTCTAAATAGATGGAAGATGGATTCTTGCTATAGTTAGAAAAGGTAGTTAGATCACCATGTAGCATGCAAATCATGGGAAAAGATGAAGATATGAGAGCTCATTCATCTTTGCTTGGAAGGGTAGAATCCAAGATTTTAAGTTTGGAGTAAATAAGAATAGCATAAAAGAGGTACTGGTGCAACATGTGTTTATGTATAGAGAGCTATATTTGAAACTTGGAACTTCGAATATTCTAATGCATAGACCAAATTGTAAGAATTTGATTATTAGAGTCCTTCTTTCCTTGAACTTGATTTAAGGTTTTTCATTATAGCATTTGTTTGTCTTGTAGATGTCTACCTCTCTAATCTTGAGGAATGGCAATCGGTCGACTCTATTGTTGATATTATTGATGTTATGCATGGTTTGATTGGAGAAGAAATGTACAAAGGTAGAAAGAAGATAGAGCTTGTAGAGAATGGAATATTCTTTTATGACCATTCATTCTTATATTGTCTCCATATAGTGCAGCCACTGGGGATCAATATCCCCCTTCCTTTGCCAAAAATTTCAAGCTTTGAGTAGCCTTTGCTAAGTCCAGCTAATCTCAAGTAAGCTAAGCAAAGTTACTTTGTTTATGCCTATTAATATATTTGTTGATTTATTTTCTAATGTTGTTGAGATAAGAAAATCAAAGGCCATGCTTTCAATGAAGAGACTAACATATGATCATGTCATACAATTTGTTGATGAAGAAGGATTGGACACTAGGATCTATAGCTTGTAAATATATGGTTGCTACTCAAAATTTCATCCTTATTTTTATTATAGTAGATGTCATTATGTTGGTGGTAGTCTAGTTGCTTTAGACCAAAATCTTGATAATTTTAGCAAAGATCCGTCAGTGGATCTTGATGTTTGGTTCAATAAGGACATTATTGCAATCCTAAAGGTTAGATCATCATAAGTGAGGATGGATTTATAGAATGAAGATATTAAACTACCATGCTTATTTTGCCTATGCAATGGAAGTGGTTAGCATGTATATGACAAACCATGGCAAAAAGCATTAGAAGGAAATATAGTACCATGAGATACTTGAATGACTCTAGTGCTTTGCTTCAAATTGCATGAAGACACACTTGCATCTTTTGATGTATGAAACGCGAAATGAAGACCTGTCCATGAGAGAGAGCCATCTTTTTCACATTTCATACGCCAAAGAATAATTTTTAATTTATTTTAGAGAAAAATCATAAATGAAAAATGATATAGAACTAGCCAGAATCTATCAAAAAAAATTACATCACTATAGAGAAATAACAACTAGCCAAGATCTATCAAAGAGAAAATTACATTACTATAGAGAAAATGCCTTCTTTTTAGCCCATGACTATAGAAAATACTTCATCAAACCACTTCTTAAAGTAGTATTTTAACCAACCCAAGTGCATTATGGAGCCTTCTATGTGATAAAATCTTCTATGTTGGGTATCGAAAAATTTTGCCTTATGATGAACCTGCCTCGTGTTAGTGAAGTCGGAGAAAGAAAGGAGTTTAGTGGTTCAAAAATTCACTTTGTGGTTTAAAAATTATTTTTAAAAGGAAATTTTCTCGAAATATAATAACACACGTGTGGCAAGTATACCGTTGTCACCTTGAAACTTGTGCCACATGTCACTAATCTTTCCAGGCATTATGGTACTTTTGTGACATTATTTTTCAAGTGAAAGGAAATATTTTTTAGCTTTATTTTTCTAGTTTAAATATAGATTTTTTTAAATTAGTGCATGGTACCTTTTGAGCGAGTTTCAAAGTTACCATTTATAAATAAATACATGTTGTGAAGCCAATTCAGGCTATTGTTTACATAAACTTTTCTTTTACACATTTTTTTTCTGTCCCACAACCATACACCTTGCATATCAAAAACTAAGAATACACGTGCTCTTGACCAAATCAATTCATGCTCACAAAGCAATATATTTCTAAGATAACAAACTTCTATTGGTTACTTCTCTTATGCACAAGCGTTGTATTTTTTTAAAAATCCAATAGAAGCAATATAAATGATTGAATAATTTATTTTAAAGATGTACAAGTAAATATTCTATCTTTACTTTGTGTTAATTTTTTCCATTATTAAACGGTATACTTTGTTTGATGAAACACGATAAGTCTCCAAAAAGCTCCTCTGACCTCTGTAATTCACATTTCATATGTCAATAACTCATGAATTGTGAATGCCAGATGAAACGTGAAAGCTAATGCCACGGTTTGTTGCTTGGCTAATAAACTCATGTCTCATAAGTTGTAAACTCATAAATCTCCATATTAAGAGCATATCTAAGTGATGTAGATTGAAAAATGTATTGCTACTTTTTGTTGAGTCATTTTGAGTCAAGGCCTTTTATTTTTTGAAGGCAATTAGGACTTATATAAATCTAAATTGCTTATTTGGATGTGAGCAAATGTGGATTGGTTCTTTGTATTCCTAAAATTGTCTTGTTGTTTCGGAATTTCATTCTGTGAGTAATCACAATGACTAAAAGGAAGATTTCTCTAGAGGGAATGGAGGAAGAGGATTTGGAGGATAAATGTGATGAGAAGTTGTATGATTTCCTCCACGCAACTAAAAATTCATCCAGATTCAACTATATTAGAGATATGCTCAATGTTCCCTTTAATTTTCATGAGCTCTTTAAGGATCTTGAAGAAAAACTAAAGGATTATAGGGAGTGTTATGATAGACATGTGCAGGGCCTAGAGATTGAGGGATTTGTCTATTACAGTGATGTAGTGGAAGCTACCAATGTAGCTAGAATAACTTTGCAAACAAGGTTTAGCCTCATTGATGAGAAATTCAAGAAGTGGAAAGCGGATTGCCCTTTTCATAAGGATCAACATCAATGTCTTCTTGTCCACAATGATGTTGGATTTCTTATGTATCTTTAGTATATGGAAAATTATTCTTTAGATACAATACAAGAGAAGAAGATAGAGGATATTGCAAGTAAATATAAAGAGGTTGAAGAGGAGGGAAATGTTTTAGGAGGATGTTGAGAACCAACTAGTCCAAGGATTTGATGTTACTTTGTTTAAAAGTGAGAATATTACAAAAGTAGAAGAAAATGAGATATATTTGAGTGTAAAGATTGAAGAAGGTCCTCTTGATTGTGTCCTAACATTTTTCACTTACCTCATCAATAAAAAGAAATATGTATTGCTAAATGATATTCAACACCTTTTTGGTCTCAGAGAAGATTATTGCTTAGCAATCCTTGCAAGATGAGGCCAAAATTATAAGAATTTTATAGGTGATGAACATGAATTGCTATCAAGTCTTGATATTGAGGGAGAGAATTTTCAAGAGAACTGTGTAGCCCTACATTCATGTATTAGTCAGATCGTGGAATATGAAAAGGAGGGGCTGCCTATACAAAATAAAAGTTCTCATAGGTTCAACAGTGACTTGGTATTGATGACATGGGGTATGAAGAGAAAATGAAGTCTCCATCAGAGGAGAAACCAAAAAGTTCAAAAAATCTTTATGATGATAGTCTTCTTGAAGAATGTAAAAATCCTAAGGTATGGAAGATAATTTTAAGATATCCATTGAGGTTTATATTAGAGTTTGTTATGCATTATAGAAAAATATTATAGGATATTTATCTATTGACATTTTACACTGTTGTGGTTTATTGTGTAGATAGAAATTGAAGATCCAGATAACTTTCTTGGAAGAGCCAAGGGCTCAAGGCCATTGAAGCTAAGGCCTTGGTCATTATATTGAAAGCTTAAATAATCAAACGGTTGCAATTTATCATAGCATATTGTCAAGCTCTCCAAGCTTGCTAATGATGGCTTTGATATCTTCAAGGTGATTAGATTCCAAGTTTTCAATAGAGGATCAGATAAGATAATTTTGGTGGATAAGGAAGAAGCAATAAAAGTTTCTAGCTTCATGCCTAGATATAATGGATCTAGGGCAAGATACTTTGGAGTTCTTGGCCCTTATTTGCTCTCCCATATAGTAGATGCTAAGAATTTGAAGCTCTTTCCATGCTATAGGAAACAAGAGTTCTTGAAATGTAGAGATCTTATTGAGTGGCATGAAACAAAAGATTCATCTAGTGGCCTTCATGAGTTGCTTGAAACTAGAAACTCTTCTGTAACAATAGAGTTACACTAAAATATGTCAAGGGTTTCTTGAATCCCATCTTTTTCCATCTCTTTGTGCAATTTGTAACCATTTTGAAAATATTTACTTTGTATAAGAGTTTAAATATCTCTATTTTATTCTTTGGGTTACAGTTTGTATAGTCCTTGCCAAAGATGACGTATTATATAATATGGTTGTATCTTTGAGCTTGAATTTGTGCCAAATTTATCTATAAAACCATTGAAAATTAACCTTTGATAAATTTTTTGCTTTGTATCTTTCACCTCTATGTCTTGTGTGTCTAAAGTATTTTGTTCTTGCTTGATAATGCGATTTTTTCATACCTTGGGTTGACTAGATAGATAGAGATCCATATCGCTCGATAAAATATGGAGCATGTTTGTATAAAATATGCTATATAATTAACAAATAAAGAAAGCTAATTAAAAACCTTATGAGTTAGACAATAAAGAGACATACATATGTAAATTTCTTACCATATAATGAGTGAAGTATTGATCACCCCAAGCTTTTATAGATCATTGCCTTTTTAAAAAGGTTCAATTGGTTTTGAAGTCTTTGAGATCATCATCATTCCATTCAGTTTTATCACAATAAAAGAATACTTTGTCTAGTGTTTCCCAAACATTGACTTTTCTATTCCAAGCTTGTCCATTATCAGTATGATTCTTAACTGCATTGTGTAGGGACTTCCACTGATTGTATCTAATAGTTGAGCCACCATTCCTAGAGTTTATCTTACCAAGTCTCCCATGAAAGCCTAGGAACCTTCTAGCCTTCACTCTACCAATAGATGGCCTTTTAGGGACACAATTGCTATTCTTAGACTTTTGAAGATCTGGTTCAATAACAACATTACCACCATGCAAACCAATTGTAGATAAGACTTTTTAAATCTTTGTTATAGTATCAGTTCTAGTAATAATGGCTTTAGCTTCCATGCAAGCCCTATATAAAGATGAAAAAGTTTTTAATTATTATGCAAAGCACATGAAGTGTACAGATATGGGTATTCGCTAAAGAAATATCTAGGACTGGCTTAAACTGTGAATCCTTGTTGTGCCTAGAGGAAGCACTATTCCAAGTGCTTGATTTCAACTCTATGTGGTTGGGGACATGCAATATAGACAAGGAGATTTGGAGTTGGCTCCCTTTGACACATTGTACATACATTTGAGTGTCTTTAAGTCACTAACTATGTGCTATTCAATCTTATAGTTCCCAAATCCTTCAACAAATAGCTATTCTCCTACCTTTTGTCTCTTCATAACATCAGGTATTGGTGTTTGATGAAAAACCTAATACCATATATCAAAATCCTTTGTATCTACTTTGAATGCTCCTAGCTACTAGATATTGTTTTCGGATTGAACACTATATGACATTGAGTGATTGCAATGACCTGATGAAAGTGCTCTATTCATCAAGGTAATAGAGACCCCCTGAAATAAGCTCAATGTAGGCTCAAAAATGCTCTGAGATAGCCCCAAAAGGTCTTGATTGAGAAGTCCTAGAGCCTCTCTAATTTTTTACATTTCAAAATCTCACTTTCATCAAGCTTAACCACAAATCTAGCCACTCTTGTGCCTCTTCTAGTGACAAGTCATAGAATTTGATCATTAAATATTGTAGCGTGGGAAAGTCAAGGAAAATATTGTCAAATTTATTGAATAAAACTTCCTTTTTCCTGCCCTTGAAGCTAGCTTTGATATGGAAAGGCTCATCAGAATCTCCATCACTTTGTTATTCACTCTCTGTCTAATAGTTCTAACCATAGATGGCCTTGGAAGTATGCACTTACATACCTGTCCTTGCTTCATATTTGATTGTAAAAGTTAAAAAAGTTACATATAAGAATCTTGACTGATACCAATACTATATAGTGTCTTCTGCACTAACTCAGTATCCAAAGAATGATAATTTACAAATAACTCCAAGGATTATTTCTTTGCCTTTTTAAATTTCATCTTCTCCAAAATATCTTTTGAAACTATTGAATGAAGAAGTTGATAGTAAAATTGAGATGCTTTTAAAGAATCTCTTTCACTTGCATTCGGTTGAAGAAGAGACCTAAACAAAATTAACGTCACAAATCAATATAATTAATTATAAAAAATGTATATTTTATATTTTAAAAGTAAAAAATATATACCTTGCTGTTTGGATTCTTTTATTACAACCACCACCTCCTTGTTTAAGACTTTCAATATTTTTGAGATCCCTTTGTTGATCTTGAAGGCCTAAAATAGTTTGCTTTCATTGATAAGATTTGATATGTTTCTCCAACAAATGAATCCTCTGTTGACAACCCTCTAGCTTCTGCAACATAACTCATTGTTATGTTTTGATAAAAGGTGATTATCCAATCTGGGGACATCCTTTTCTACCAACCAAGTTACGTGTACAACCTAGAAATCCATTATAACCATCACCAATGGACCTCATCAATGAAGAGCTATTATAGAAATGCAGAATGCTATAGCCTACCATCTAACCAAAGATTAAGATTCTTCTTTTCTTCAAACTTGAGTATTTATTTTGTAGACTCTGTAATAGTAAAAGGTTTTGTTCTATTCCTTATTGGTTCATACTCATTATCCAAGTCAAAATGAAGATAATAGAGAGGTCTTTTACTAGAGCTATAGAGATCATTGGATGATTGATCCATAGCTAAGGATGTGATAAAAAGATTGGATTGAAAAACTACGTGAATTAAAAACAAGAAGGAAAATGAAGAAGAAACTAGTAAGGAGGGGAAATAAAGAAGAGAGTGAGAATGGAGGGAGGTAATGAAACATCGAACAAAATTCAAATTGAATATTAGTTCTCACTTTAATGAGGATGAGTAAGATCTTCATTATGACAACCTTTGTCACCTTTATGGTGGCCTCGATTTCTAGGTTTGATGTGACTATGCGAGAATATCATGACAATGACTTATTAACAATTTTTGATATATTTACTTACTAAAAAATAAAAAATTTTAAGATTCTAAAAAATGATTTTATTTTCTAAAATTTTTCTCTCTCTAAGATTGCTTACAATGCATTTTTGAGACCTCTAAACTCCCCTAATGCCTCTTCTAGACTATAGCTTAGGTACTTATGGTACAAGTAACAATTTGGATATAGTATTCATGAGGAATAGAGATTTAATGTAAAATGAATAGTTAAATTTTAGAAAACTCAAAATTTTAGAGATGATGCTTTTAATTTTAAGATCCACAATATGTTTAGTTATAAAGTGACCAAAGTCGTATAAAATTTTATTAAAAACCTTATGAGCACTTTGTGCCTGGGCCATGTAAAGTGCAATACTAGGCCGATGCTTTGCATTGTTGTCTTGACACACCGTTGCCTTACTCATCCATCCACTTGCTTGCCTATTGCATATTGTATGTAGCTCACTTGCATATCACCTACTCACTTGCCATGTGTATGCTCATTATGCCTGGGGTGATGCAATTGTTCATTTAAGGAGATGACTTGCAAATTATGATTGAAGTTGCAGTTCCTAACATATCTCTCTCTCAAGAATTTCCATTCCAGACACATCAAGGAGCTCAAGAATGAGTCCCCCTATCATAAAACATATCGCACATTAAGTTGACTGGCCTACCTATATCATCACACATCGGGCTACTCGATATGTCATAGGTTGGATTGACAAGCTTGCAATTGCATTCATAGCATTTAATTGTGAAAATAACAAGTTTTAATTGCAAAAGAAACATATCAATTATTAAACATGATTTTCATTTTTCTCTTGAGCAATATCTCCAAAATAGACTTTCTCCTGTTTAATTCTTTGATATATCATAGGTTGGATTGACCATCTTGGAAATGCATTCATAGTGTTTAATTATGAAAATTGACAGGTTTTAATTGCAAAAGAAATATATCAATGATTGAGCATCCTTTTTGTTTTTCTCTTGGGGGATGTGTGTGTGATTAATTTTAAAAATAGGGTTAAAAACATAAATTAAAGAGAACATTTTAGAGGGATTCGTCACAAATACCCATCTGAAACCTTCTAAGATGTGCTTAGGCCATGCAAAGCATAGTATCAAGCCTACATTTTGCACCAATTTATCATTATGGCACCACCTTATAACTAACTATATACACATGGTTGTATATATATCATAGCAATAAGAAATATGAGTGATATTTAAACATGTCAAATATTACTATACGAGATAAAATGTCATTTTGTAATTGATGTGTATTTATAATTTATATTGGTTGTTTCCATGTTGTGTTATTGTTTCATTGTCTTTGCCATTGACATTTGATCATGTTGGTGAGGGAGGCCCAATGTAGTGACAATAAACATCATTCATGTTGGTGGCATCATTAGCCCCCATCATTATTAGTATTGACCACAATCACACCATTCTTCTTGATTGTGACCATGTTGAGAGCTCACAAAAAGCATTAATGATATTTTTAGAGTAATAAAGTAAATGCAGAGAAGAAATTTGAATGGCAGGAAAGTGCCTGAAATTTTATAGTTGGACTAGCGTGATAGCAGAGTGTTAGCCAAACTAGCTGGGAGGGGTAGGTATATACAACGTTGACATTGAGAGAAATATGCATGCATGTTGTCTATTTTAGCCACATTGTAGTTCGTCTACAACTATACTAACTTCTAATAATCTCCTAATGAACGTTTCATAATATTCATATATGTCACAAAATTGCCATGTCCTAGAATACTATGCTATTGGTTGCGACCTATTGTAAGTCCATGATGGTGAGCATGACAAGGACGACGAGTGCTAATGTCATCTAATGGCAAGTGATGTTGATATTGTCATGATAACACCACCTAATGGTGAGTTGTTGGGAGCTTATGCTCGACTACCAAGATCCACAAACCGTTTATTCTTTCAAGCATTTTCATGCGAGCACAAATGGTTATCTCTCACCTAGCCGATGCACCTTCGATCCTATTGGGGTGTAATGAGTTTACCTGGATGCCCAAAAAAGTAGCCTCCTCCCTCAAGCAACCTAGTAGCTCCACGATTTGAGATGCAAGCTCAAGCAACCTCAAGCCTCCACCTTCAAGCTCCATCCTCCATAGTTGCATGCAAGAGAAGAGAAGAGAAGAAGAAGAGAGGAGATGATGGAGAGCTTCTTCTCCACGATCCCTCACCCTCGCACACTCAATCCCTCACTCCCTCACACTCCCTCTCTCAAGCACACACAAGCAAGCAAGAAGGAGAGAATAAGAGAAGAAGAAGAGATCACTTTTGCCACACACCATAGAATTAGCCTTTCATTCACTTTTTGAGTTTATATATGAAACCCTAAATTCCTTGGGCACCCATCCCCTTTTTTACATGACCGGGCATCTTGCCAAGGTCCTTTTTCTCTATTCCCTTCTAGTTGCCTTAGCCCTTTACCATGTCAGTTTAGACTTTACAACTTGTACAGGAGGGAGCCTGGAGCTCTTTTTCAAAAGTTTTATGGGCGCCTTGCATTTAAAAATTTGTTTTTGCCTTTGACTTAGCTTTTGAGGCTACCCTTGTGCTTTTGGTCTTTTTCCTTCCTACTTTTTCCTTTGTGTTTGCATTTGGAATTTTCTTGGACTTATTTTTACCCCCTCCTAGCTAAGTGCCAGTCCCATGGCACTAATGGATAATAGCTCAAAGGTGGGATGGTTGTAGTCCGGTTGTAGCCAGATGGATTTTTGAGTTTGTATACAAGCCCTTGCTAAGGTTGGTGTTGGATGGATCTACCCTTGAAATTGAAGATGGTGTTGGGGTGGATCCCTCCCTAACGTTGACGGTGGGTGGATGTGTTCTTTGAAATTGAAGATGATGTTGGATGGATCCTTCTTGGAGAATGGAAGATGATGGATTTGTCCTTTGAAATTGAAGATGGTGTTGGATGGATCCCTCCTCGTGCCCTCTAAGGTCAATACGACACGTTCTTAACTTGCAAGAAAAAGTTGTGCACTTCCTAAGGGGTATATCTACCTCTTTGTGTAGTGTATGGTGCAGGTGCCAATGGAGCTAGGAGTTGGGTTGAGCTTGCGGTGTTGTCCCACACTTGAGGACCCAGTTCGTGCATCGTTGTAGGTACGGTACATGGCTTAGGGAGATAGGTCTAACTATATGTGAGGGTGACATTCCTAGGTATGTCCTACCCTTGATGTGCCCTAAGAGTGACGCGGGGAATGAAAATGGGCTAGAGGGTTAGGCTGACCAAAGCTACCAGACATTCCTAACTTGAGGACCCCTAGGTGCAGTGACTGTGGCCTACATGGAGCGAGATCATGCGGTTGCTTTCCCCTATGATTTCCTTCTAGTGATTTCTAATTCTTTTCCTTTGCTTTTCTCTTTTCTTTGTCTTTTCTCTTACGGTACTTTCTTTTCTTTTCTTCTTCTTCTCCTTTTTCTTCTTCCTTAAAATTAAAAAATAGACGAAGATTTAATCCTCGTCATCAGAGATATGAGAGCGAGGGGTTGGAGGCTTAATGTATTTGCTAAGAAATTGTCTGCTTTGGATGTATCCTTTAAGACCTAGTCGAGCATTAAGAGGAGTGGTGGATAGGAAGAGATGGTTGCAACAGCTAGTGAAACAGCTGTCGCTCATATCCTTTAAGAGGGCTACACAAAAAGAGGGTAGGAGGGCAACACACATCATTAGCCTAGCCATTGCATAGCTATCTATGCCGGCATTGAGATAAAAAAGGAGTGGTGGGACGTGGTGCTCCTGTGGTGTAGGCTCTTGCCTAAGTAGCACCCTAAACAATCTCAGATAATTACAAGTAATAAAGGAAATATTTGGGCAAAAAGTGAACTCGTTGAGAAAATGGGTGATTGAGTCCCATAAATCGGTTTCGGAGAAGGTCAAGGCATCCTCCGACTTGGTGGCATTTACGTTATATATCTTTGGAAAATCATATCTACCATGGATGTCAGGGTTGAAATCCACCCCTACCCTTCTTGGATATGGCATATGTGTTGGGTCATCTCTCTTGAAGGGTAGTGTGTTGCAAAATGACATCCATGCATCTACGTTGTCATCCCAAATTCTCCTTCACCACTTTGATTGGGACTTGTAGCCTTGGATTGTCCAAGGCACCTCCATAACTTTGTCTTCCTAGTATTCAGGTGCATCCATTTTCCATCATATCGGTTCTTCTCCCTCTCTTGGTGCCACTGACTATTGAGCCTTCCTCCCATGCTTATTACCTCTTCCACCACTTTGGTTTATAGCACTTTGCATAAGGTGGAGGGGATCCCGAAGGTGAAGTCAAAGGGTTGGCGGCCATCCTTTTTGCTCCCACACTACGAGTTCCGTATTCCAATCCACTGGGAAGCAATCCGCTCGTGGTGGAATGGGTGCTGGAGTGGCCATTGTTGGTTGGGCTCTTAATCTTGTCCTTGCATGCTCCAACATCCTCACCCTTTTCCTCCTAAGTTTTGCTCTTTGCTTGGTAGTGGGGTCCACTTCTTGTTGCATCTTTGGTTGTGGAGACGGAGGTTGCGGTCCTAGTTCCTCTTCAAACTCTAGCTTGGCTTTTGGAAGTGGCCTTTGCCTTTTAGCTTCACTCCTAGGCTCTTGTGGTTCTTTTTCCTTGAAGCTTAGTAGGTCCACCTCTTCGATCGTCAGCCCTGCCCTTAGCAAGTAATCCCTTTGCTCTTCTTGGCTTCTTCCTATAGTTGAGCACTTAGCCCATACCTTATTGCTCTACGGGCGATCTCCAATTTCTTCTTTAGGGATTCAATGGCCTCCTCATCCTTTGACTCTATGACATCCATTATGGTGCTGAGGAAGGCACATTGTTGGGCTTCTAGTATTGTCTAAGCGGCCTCTGCCTTGCTCTCGGCTAACACTTTATTGCCTCTCCAAGGGCTAGGCAGCTCGCTAGGGCTCTTATGCATCCTTCACTCTAGCCTGCCCATTCATCTGCTCTTCTTTTTATCCCTTCTAAGCTTTCATTATATCCTTGGGCTAAGTCCCTTATTCTCTGCTCTTGCTCTTCGATTTCTATTTCTAGCCTTTTCTATTCTTCCAGCTCCACTTCCACCAATTTCTCTAGCTAGGCCATGGTTTTGTGGTACCCTTGGGCTCTCTCTTCTTCTCCAGCTATGAGCTCCTCCATGGCATCTTGGACCCTCTTCATCTGTCCTTGTGCAGCTCTTCTTGCTGTAGGATTAGGAGCTTGTACTCCCTTTGAAGCCCCATTAGCTCTTGATTTTCATCTTCCAGCTTTCTTTGCCAGTTGTCCTCTTCTCCTTCTTTAGCCTTGAGCACTGCTTTTAGCTCGCTTATTTCTTTCTAGTAGCTTGCCACTTGGCATGTTTTCTCTAGCTGGAAGGTTGCCATGGCCTCCTTCTCGGCCTCTAGCTCCACAATGGCAACTTTCTTTTCTTCTTTGGCCCTTTCTAGCTGTGACAGGACCTCCTGTACATATTCGTCGTAGTTTATAGACAATGGTAGTGCGGTGGGGGTCATGGTCGTAGATGCTTCTATTTTCAGCCTTTTGGGGTCTTGTCATGACTCCACATCCATAGCAGCCAGTCTTTTAGCTCTAGTCACAGGGGTTCCTCCAGTTGCACCTTGAACGATTTCTTTGTTAACCAGAAACTGCACCCAAGCCACAATATTACTGGCATCCACCGTGGTAGAAGAGCCTTGGGTGGGCACATAGATTGTGGTGGTGAGTACTAGGGTAGGTGGGATGGGATCAATTAGACCCTTGCCTTTGCCCTCGGTATATTCTTGGGTGCTTCCGAGCTTGTGCCGGGGCATTCCACTGCATGGGGGCTCATGGCTGCCAGCTCTTCTTCCCTTGAAGGCTACTCCACTGAGAGGCAGATGGCGAGGGCTATTTCTTCTTTCTTTCTCCTTAACTCCTCGGTCTCTCATTCTGCTCTCCTCCTCCTTTCCTCTTCAGCCTTCTTAGATTCCTCTTTTATTCTTTTTGTCTCCTCCTTTTTACTTTTCTTTTTCCTTTCTTCAGCACTCTTGGACTTGCTTTTTGTGCTCTTAGTAGCAGATCCACTTTTTCTTTCTTCCTACTTTCTTCCTTGGCTTTCTTTTGTGGGGTCCTCTTCTTTGACCTCATGGGTGGCTGCTTCCCGGCTAGATGGTGCTTGATGCTCTCCTTCCTCGTCACTCCCTGTTCTTTCGCTAGAGTGCTCCTGTTCTTGGTGCAGGGGTGACTTGTCTGGCATTTTGTCGACTTCCTTATCTTCTCATGCTTCCTCCAAGGCTTCTCTGATGAGGGCTATCAAGACCCCTCCGAACCCAATGGTGGAGGCCTTTGACGACGACGAATTTCTAGCTTTTGAGGTAAGGGATTCTCCACCAGTGGCCAATACTTTCACCGATGTTTCTATCGTGTTCCTCATGAAGCCGTTTAAGTTCACCTCATCGAAAGACTTGCAACGATGCTCTCCAGCATTGGCACATTGATTTTGCTCACATCAATGAGTTGTACCTTTGGCTGGAGAACAAGGCATGCACCATTTTTGCCTGTATTTGGACTTCAGGGTTGGGGATGGCCTAGGCCGATGTCGTCATTGGTGTGGACTATCACTTTGTTCATTTCCAACATGCCGTACACATCTCTTTTTGGCCATCTTTCAACTTTGTTGGCCATGCCCAATGCCCTTTCCACCAACTCTGGTGATGGTGCCACGGTTCTTGTTGAAGGTCCGAAGGAATTCCATGCACTTATCGTAGTCAACGGCTTGGCCCACCTTCTCCACGTACTTCTGCATCTTACACTACTTTACGAGTTACTTGATGGCTAGCTCTTCCATTATGATGTCTTCCAAATTCAGGATGTGCCTGAATTTGAATTGGCTGTAGGTCCTTGTTTCCACTAAGAGGCCGTACTTCACCTGCTCCTTGTTAACCCTCACACGAACGAAGGTGGAAAATCCGGAAAAGCTAAAGCAGAAGACAAAGGCCAAGGCAAAGTGAAATGGAAGACAAAAACGCACAAGGAGAAAAGTCGTAAATAAAGGAGAAAGGCGCGCAAGGAAAAGCGTAAGTCAATACTTTTGTAAAAGAGCACAAGCGCATCATGGTTTAATTCAAGGAGCGCCGAGCTCTCACCCGTGCAATTTGTAAATGTAGACGAGGGGTGGAAAGGAAGTTAGGAAGATAGAAGGACAATGGGAAAAAGGGCCTAGGCCACGGCTGGCCATGTAAAAAAGGGGATAAGGGGATGATGCCCAAAAGGGATTTAGGGTTTTGTATATAAAGTTGAAAAGTGAATGAGAAGCTCATTCTTGTGTGTGGCCAAAAGTATCTCTCCTCCTCTTCTTCTTCTTCTTCTTGTTCTTGCTTGCTTGAGCTTGTGCTTGAGAGAGGGAGTGTGAGAGTGTGAGAGAGTGAGTGTGTGAGGGTGAGGGACCGGGGAGGAGAAGCTCTCCATCTTCTCCTCTCTTCTTCTCTTCTCTTCTCTTCTCTTCTCTTCTCTTCTCTTGCTGGCGACAATGGAGCTTGGAGCATGGAGCTTGAGGATGGAGCTTGCTTGAAGCTTGCACTTGGATAGTGGAGCTACCGGAGTGCGCGGGAGAGGAGGTAACTCGATTGGCATGGAGGTAAGATCACTACATCCGTAGGTATGGATGGTGCATCGGCTATGTGAGAGGTAGCCATTAGTGCTTGGCTTGGAACGCTTGAACAATAAGCGGTCCGTGGGTCTTGGCGGTTGAGCGAAAGCTCCCACATCTTGGTTCCATTGCCGGGACCAACGGATTCAAGCCTTGAGTGCTTGCGCGCTTCGAATCAAGCATTGGAGAAGGGCTTTCCCTGAACTGGTGCTTGAGGTAGATAGGTAGGAAGTGAGGGAGTTTGAAGAGGTATTCGATCTCCTTAGCAAGTAGGTTTTTGATTTGTTGTTGAATATTAGAGTAGGACCATTCATCTTCATCTCTGGTTTTGATTTTTGTTGCATAGGTAAGGTTAGGATAGGAAAAAAGAAGGAAAATAGTAGGGTTTTCTGTTGCTGTATAACAGGCTGAAACAGGGAAATAGGGGCACAGATTCAGATTTCTGGCTGGAAGAGTATGAGGGACTAACCTTGAGGTCACAACAGGCTGGAATGGGGCAATACCAGAAAGGCCACATTTGACATTCTGCCCTCTGAGAAGAGAGTGAGCTTGAGAGCGAGGGAGAGAGGGAGAGAGAGAGACCTGCGGGGATATCGTCAGCGTGCTGATCGATTCGAGCGCCACACAATTTTCAGGTACGCTAGGCATTTCCCTCTGTGGCTTTGCATCTAATTAGGCGGCACGGCACGATTCGGTGAAGTAGATGTTAGCCTAGAGGCATCGCGTGCAACTCGCAGGCCATCGGCTGCGTAGTCAGACCAGTTCGTCCAAGTCCCAAAATAGGATTGCCCTATCTGTGGAGTCGGACCATCCAACTCCGAAATCGGACCTCTCCAAAAACCGTCCGACTCCGAAAATCAGACCACCCCCCCAATCCGATTCCCAGAATCGGACCAGGGACCCGGGGACCGGTCCATAATTAGACCGGTCCAAAATCGACCACCCTTGTCCGATTGATTGGACACTCGCCCGTCCAATTTTGAAAATCGGACACTCGGACACAAGGAATCAGACCATTCAGAATCGGACACCTATCAAAATCGAACGTCTGATTCCAGAAATCGGACGTGATCAGAATCGGACCACTGGGCCGATCAGATCAACCCAAAATCGGACGTCCGATTCTGATAATCGGACTCTTGAAAATCGGACATCTGAGAATCGGACAGAAAACTGTCAAAATCGGACAGGTATCTAGAACACAAATTTGACGCATCTAAACCCCGAAATTGACCCCAAAGGCTACGTAGAGCTAAGGGCACATCATAGATCCATCATTGGGCTGAAATTTAGAGCAAGTAGTTCAAAATTTGGCTATAAATGGTCCTCCAAATTGCACATGGTGTTTACCGTAATGGCCCTACGGGCTGGGGGGACTGCCCCCCTAGACCCCCACAGAGGGGGCTCTGCCCCCTGCGCACCTCCCCCAAGTAGGTTGGAGAGAAAACGCGCGCCGTGACAGGTCCTCCAAATTGGACCCTAGTGTAGTAATGGCTCTACACGAGCATGGATTCTCACTTGCAAAAGAGCAACCAAAAGCCCATACCCGAATAGAGAGAAACAGAGACCCTAGAACATCAATGGGCCAATCTAGCCATCAAGGGAAAAAAGGCCACACCACGAGAACAAAAAGACTTTGTGTTCAGACCATGTCTAGTCAGAGCGAAATGCAACATCAGCAAGCTACAAATGCCAAGATGACTAGACATGACACTCTTGACGAGAGATGTACCTTGAGCAATACTGCACAGACGACCCAAGACGTTGGTGGAGAATCCACATCTGGTCATGCAATTGGGGACTCAAGGGCATCTGTCAGAAGGCTTAAATTTACAAGCCAAGACTCGGAAGATGAAGACATAGTACCACCTGTATATCTTAGGGTCAAACTCACCGTGAAAAGAGAGCATACTATCGATGCTCTGATTGATGAAGGAGCAGATTTTAATATCTTGACCTATGAATCATGGACCCTACTAGGCCAACTAGAGCTCACACCGACTAGTGCAACTCTTAGCCCTTATGAGGGACACCCACAAGCACTCATAGGGAAGTGCAAAATTATCCTATTTCATGTTCCTCCAAATAGTGCTAGCTGCGGGAAAGAAACCCTCCTAGGAAGACCCTTCAAAAGGGCGACCAAGTGTGAGACTGACTGTGTAGCATAGAGGATACACCTGGTGCTACCGGGTGTGAGGATAGTCACAACCTTTAGCAAGGGTGACCTCATCGAACCTCGAGGGAAAGGCAAGGAAGGTATTGGCATAACAGTCAAGCCTACTAATGAGAGCGAGGACTTGTTGGAAAAACTGATACAAGCACATGTTGAACAACGAGAACGAGTGAGTGAGGTCATGCCTGAAACAAGAAGTTCAAGAGACAATGCCAAGGACGGGCTTTGGACTTACAAATATCATAGAAGACCCCAAAAGAAGCCCAAGACTTATAGACAAAGGCATCGATGGAGGGTCAGCACAATGCCGTGATGGATATCCAAAGCGTTGCAACGTGCTCAAGGGTATTATGCAGGTAACCGATGGATTTGGATACCAAAACCCCCTGCTAAACCACCTCTATCAACTGAAGGCCAGATTGTACCAAAAGCAACAAGGCACAGGAGAACCTAAGAGCAACTCTAGGTCTCGAGGCAAGAAACAAAACATGAGCGTTCAAAAGAAAGAGCCAAGGTCTAGCATGCTTAATAAGCATAAGTCATATGTAACCATTGAGCATGCACAAAGACCATTAGTGCTCAAGGAGCTTTTGACTTCCCAAGAGGATAATGAGCACCAGAGGCACAACGCTACTCGTGAGAAGGCTGATTGTTCAACAAAGCAAATAGCACAATTGTCTAATAGCCTCGAGAAAATCATTCAGCTAGTGCCAAGTCCACCTAAGAGTCCTAGATCTCCTACACCCTCTTTTTCCAAATGGACTCAAGAAAGCACTACAGCAGTCGTCAAAGGCAAGTGCTCAATCCCAATCTCTATCTCCATCTAAGCTTCCAAATGTCCAAGAGGTGGGACATGACACCATCTGTAGCTCTGGGCCCAAGGATATGCCTGAGCAACCTAATGTGACTAGATCAACTCATGCTCGATCTACACAGATGAATGCTCAAAGGGCAACAAAAGACACGACCACTTCCGATCGCCCTAGGGACTTGACACCGCAACCCACCAAGGGTAGCCAGCCCATGGGACTAGCCGCTACTACTTCCAATCAGGGATCACAGTAGTCACAGCCCTTGGCCGTGACAATGCCCCTTAGGGAATGTGTCCTTAGTAGTTTACCTGTGGAGGAGGTGTCACAGCCAACTTCCTTGACAACTCCAGCAAAGTGCCTAAAGCCTAGGCTGGAGGAGTTAAACACAAGGGAGTTGGCTAAAGAGCTAGACTCTCTGAAAAGGGAAGCAGTTGTCCCCTCACAACCTGGTGAGGCTATTCAGCAGGCCACAGCTATGTCCTATAAGGACACATTAGAGAAAGAGAATGCTGATGCCCCAAGCACATCAATGGTTGACCTGGTCCAGGGTCCTGAGTCGTTGAGAGAATCACCTACACTGACCAGGAAAAAGAGGAGAAAACAACGAAAACAACAGCAGTTGCAACTGGTTGTGGACCCCAAGAATATTGAGACGAAGAGCACTGGAGAGCTGAGGAATAAAGCATCAAGTCCATCCACCACTGCACCACTTGATACCTCTCCTAATAGCGGTGAAACCTCAGACACATCCGTGTGCTCTGAAAAATCAAAGCAGTCGTTACCATCAATGGCTGCTTGCAACATGCTATCCACCGACAATAGAACTCACATTGACCAATTAAGAGTGGATACAACGTTGTCACAACAGGGTGACAAATTTATACCAGTCACATTCAAGGAGAACCATGACGCAATGGCAAAGCCTCAGGAGAAACATGAAAACCCCAAGAGCATAAGAAATCCTAGCATTGGCCAAACTTGCTCGTCTAGGCCTGAGCCCCCAGCTATGCTAAAGCCCAGGCAAACTCCTAAAACCTTGCATGAGATGGCAACCGAGCAAGCCCCCATTGAACATAGAAGTGTCACAGAGTGCTTAACTAAGTTGGATGCTAAGCTCAAAGTGTTCACACATGTCTATGTCCTGGCAGACATGGGCGCATTCTCTAAAGAGTAACTCGAAGAATACTTGCTATTTCCCTTATCCTAGGAAGAGCAAGAACATCTTGACGAGCAGTATAACAGGCTCTTGTATGAATGCATGCGACTCATCTCTGACGAGGAAGCCGACGAACTGTGCTTAACTGTCACATTCAATGATGTGCTCTGCCAACTAAATCTCTTAGAGGTAGAGCAACTATCAGAGGGTCGAAGTCAATTTGAACGTTGGTGTGAAAACATCATTGCAATGGCCAAACTAGGAGCCCAGATCATGACTCAGAGGAGCGATTGGCCAAATGGTGGTCTCAATGAGACCCAACCTATGTGGCACCAACTTCCCTTCGAGTGCTGACTTCCATTCGAGGTACGGACTTAGCTGAAACTAGCCAAGATAACTCTCTGTCTGATAAGGTTCTCACTGAGGAGGAGCTACATGTTGCCAATAGACTCGAACAAGGTTCCATGCTACTCGATGTTGCAAAATATCTATCGGTATTGAGTAAGCTACCACGAGTACTAGATGCGTGTGCCACGCTCCAGTACAATCCGGAGTTCTACAATTGGCTTTTATCCTCATGAAGTGACTTGGATTCATGGATATGTATATAAATAAACAATGACTTTTGTGGCCCTGTATAGACACTATCAACACACACAAGCAATAATAGTCAAGCAAAGGGAGTTGGGGTCAATAGGCTAAGCTCCTCAGGTCATCCTCTCACCACACATTTAGAAGTTGTGTGACCATTTCCACCTCCGGGCAGAGGGCATGCAACCCTCATTACCACCATAGGAAGCCCTGACCAACATCTCTGATGGTGTAGACAGGGTACCGTCCCTTTCTATACACCTTTTTCCCTTTCCAGTCTATCCTTTCGAGGATGAGCCCTGCCCCACTCCATGACCACCAGTCCGCGTAACTTAGCATGAGCCAAGATTTGCTAATGGCTGGAGGCTAAATGAACATCATCATGGGGGCCATCCCTCTACAACAAATACTGCATGCCTCACCCCTCCCCTTCTCGTCATATGCGCTTGATAACCCACACTATAATCCCTTCCATGCAAATGGTTTTATCCTGTATCAAGGCCTAATCCTTGGTTTGCATTTTGCAGATCCCCCTATGAGGAAGACATGGAGCACCTAGGGCAGCTGGCTTGCAAAGATGCTCTCTGCGGTCGAAGGGAACATGCAGCAGAAGCTCCTCCGTCGGTGCGCTACGTGCCTACCCTCAAAAGGTATGCAAAGAAACAAGGTCCCAAGCGACACCGTCCCGGACGTAGGTCGAAGAATCCCCAGGCTAGGGGAGTAGAAGCTCAAAGAAGCACACAAGGTGTGGCAATACCAGTTGGGCACCAGGTGCTCAAAGGCAGAAAGGGCAGCTCGAGACAAGGAAGAATTTGATGTATTGTTCAAAATCATTTTGGAAATGGTTGTGGCCAGGGACTACACCATTCAGGTCCTGGTCGACATCTTCCCTGCCCAACCTCACAAGAGCCCCTCACCAGCAGAGCCTCAATCGCCTGACCACCTGGACTCACCCTGCCTCATGCAAATCGAGTAGCCCCTATGATATACAAGCAACTTAACAAGCCATCCCGCCATAACTTTTTGTCTTTTGATGGTTAAAGGGGCAGGCTCCCCACTTGTACATACTTCCCTTACCTATCTCTAATATATGCCATGTCTTTAACAAACACTAGAATAGGTATCGCAATCAGCATCATAGGATTTTGAAAAAGTTATATCTTGACATGATTGCATTTGTTCGTTGTACTTGACGCATGCGACTTGCATATACTCTCATGAAGTGACAAGTGGATGCAGGATGACACAAGTCTTCATGCAAACGTGTTCAATGCCTAAGTCACCACAAGACCACTAACCTCACAAAGAACCGCGACAAAGTCACATTTTCGAACGCGAAAAATCACCCTTGCGAGTGCCCACATTGCATGAACCAAAGCATAGTCATAAGCTATACTCTCTTCCTGGGACAAGCTCTACAGTTGGCTCACAACAATTGTTACCTCAATTGTACTGACATTGCGTGTCGCAAAGAGGTTTGCAAGATCTCAAGTGTCTCTCCCCATCTCAACAACTGCTTCTCTAACAATGTGGCTAGGGCACAATCATCAGTGTAATATCCATTTTCTGAGCCTTCGAAGCTTGACATTTCCCAGCCCATTGAAAGGCTGATGGCCTCAACATATTGTAATGGTTGTACTCAGGCAAGTATTAAAAAAAAAGGGGAAAAAGGAAAAAAACAAAAAAAAGAAAAGAAAAGAAAGAAAGAAAGAAAGAAAGAAAGCAAGAAAAAAAAAGGAGAGAGAAGAGAAGAAGAGAACAAAGATAACAAGCACTCACGATCATAGCACAGCACCTAGGGGTCCTCAAATTAGGTGCGTCCAGTGACCTTGGTCGGCTGGCTCCATCCCTAGTCCCCTAGCCCCTTAGCATCACCCACAACTGTTCAGGGCACATCAAGGGCAGGACATACCTAGGGAGCTTGTCTCGCCTATGGTTAGACCTGTCACCCTGACCCATTTACACGATTCCCTCTTGCACTCTGCCTTAATACCATTGCAATCAATTGTGGTAAGCATCGCACGAATGGCCATGAGAAGTACACTATCCTCATCACGCAGGTCCAATAGCTACCAGCCTACCGATCGTGCAGTGTCCCTGTGTTCAATGATGTTACGTTGTGCAGTCACATTGCAAAGGCTGTCACAGACACCTGCATGTGTACTTCTTCTCAACATGGACAACTTTGCTTCATCCACACATTGTGATGAGAAACCAGTCCGTGGTCTTTTACCTATGTAATATCTAAGTATGCACGAGCACTCACATGATATCTACACCAAAGTATATACACAGTTTGGGTCCTCAAGTGCTGGACAATACTCTCAGCTTGCTTAGAGTTTGACCTGTCTCCCAAACTAATTAAACTATGTCTTGTGCACGATAGAGAAGACTAGCACTGCCCCTAGGGAGAGACCACCTATGAGAGGTTTTCAATTGCAGGTATTGAAGACTCCAACGAAGGTGCCGTTCGCTCTTCATCAGCACTCAACTTTGACTTCCTATCCTTTATCATCTTGCAAGCCCACCAAGAATCGTCATGTGCAGAATCCCCAACAAACCGCCACTTGTCCTCCATCAGTGCAATCCCCACAAAGAATAGCCTTACCACCAACTCCAATAGCCCTACCACCAGCCACCTAAACCACCAATGTGCCCCCAACGACCTTTCTTCCCACCACCACCAACACTCCTCCATGGCAACCACAGACGTCCTTGCCACCCACATCTTCGGTGCATGCTAAAGCCTGCTACCTACGACAGTGAGTGCCATGGGACTGGCACTCATCTAGGAGGGGGGTAATGTTAACCCTCACACGAATGAAGGTGGAATATCCAGAAAAGCTAAAGCAGAAGACAAAGGCCAAGGCAAACTGAAACGGAAGACAAAGACGCACAAGGAGAAAAGTCCTAAATAAGGGAGAAAGGCACGCAAGGAAAAGCGCAAGTCAATACTTTTGTAAAAGAGCGCAAGCGCATCATGGTTTAATTCAACGAGCGCCGGGCTCTCACCCGTGCAATTTGTAAATGTAGATGAACGGTGGAAAGGAAGTTAGGAACATAGAAGGACAATGGGAAAAAGGGCATGCCGGCCATGTAAAAAAAGGGATGAGGGGATGACCGCCCAAAAGGGATTTAGGGTTTTGTATATAAAGTTGAAAAGTGAATGAGAAGCTCATTCTTATGTGTGGCCAAAAGTAGCTCTCCTCTTCTTCTTCTTCTTCTTCTTCTTGCTTGCTTGAGCTTGTGCTTGAGAGAGGGAGTGTGAGAGTATGAGGGAGTGAGTGTGTGAGGGTGAGGGATTGGGGAGGAGAAGCTCTCCATCTTCTCCTCTCTTCTTCTCTTCTCTTCTTTTCTCTTGTCTTGCTTGCGGCAATGGAGCTTGGAGGATGGAGCTTGAGGATGGAGCTTGCTTGAAGCTTGCACTTGGATCGTGGAGCTACCGGAATGCGTGGGAGAGGAGGTAAGTCAATCGGCATGGAGGTAAGCTCACTACACCCGTAGGTATGGATGGCGCGTTGGCTATGTGAGAGGTAGCCATTAGTGCTCGGCTTGGAACGCTTGAACAATAAGCGGTCCGTGGGTCTTGGCGGTTGAGCGAAAGCTCCCACAATCCTCCTTCGAGAATGACAGCTTGCTGGTTTTCTCCTATCTTGCCATTGTAGGTGCTTGTCATAATACCACAACTCACTATTAGTTTTCTTAGGATAATTTTCTTGCGAAAAGACACGTAGAAAATGGAAAAAATGCTTAGATAAAAAGAGAATTTTCCTTAAAACAATCCATGCATTCTCCAAAAAATTTTGATGCTTTTACTCAATCATGAGTTGATTGTTACACATTCATTCTTGCTTTTGTTAGGGTTTGTTTTTATGTTCCATGATGTTTCATACCATTCACACTTGCTTTCGAGATTCAGTTTGAAGTTTTGAAGTTCAAGTCATGTTCCCTTTTTCTTTTCCATCTTACAAAGGGAACATGATAAGAATCCTTTTAGGATTGGAGGATGAAGGGTTAAGGGCATTTAAGAGTGTGCTTGCCATGCTTTACTTTGTCACATGAGCCAATCATAGAAGTTTGGGTTATGCTCCAAGTGAGTGTGATAGTCCATGTCATGAGTTCTAATGCCCACGTGCGTAATGTAGGTTAGGACATCAGTGAGAGGAAGTCACTAGAGTTCATTATGCTAGCAACATGAAGTTCTTTCTCAGTTAGGATTTGATCAAATAGGGGTGGGCCATGACATATTCCTCTAGAGGTCGTTTGCACGTGATAGCCAAAGACTCGGAGCGAGGTGGGAGCCACATAGGTAGGGTCATACTTAGCAATTTTGATTGTGCATCTCTGCTCTCAATGTTGGTCATGATTTGATAGCCCACTTTTTTCCATTGGAGACAAAGCATACCACTTTCGCAGAAAGGAAGAGTCAGAGTCGACTAACTTTGTTAGCTCTCCTATTTCTTGGCCTATTACACGGATTTTGCCCTTGGGATATGATGTGATTAGTCATTGTATGCAAGCTTCCTCTCGAGAGATCTCATTGCCAATCAATTCCTTGGCTACCTCAGGAATCTTAACAAACATGAACTCATAGTTCTCCCAAGAGCATGGCAAGGAGCATACTTCCCTTGCTAATGCCTCATCAAGGAGGCCTAATTCCGACCGTTCATAGTTGCTGGTGGCTAGTGTGGTGAATGCAATGTCCAAACACCTGATGCAGGTGACCAAGTCGTCCCTTGTATTTATGGCTAGGTCCATGCCCAAGGTAAGGATGGATTGATGCTTATAGGAGGGTCTAAGGCCCACGGGAGGTTGGGGTTTGGTTGAGATAGATAGCTCGACTACTGATGCCTGCCTCATGGGTGGGGTGTCTATTGAGACTGCTTGTGCGATAGCTTGGTCCTACGGCCCGATTGTCATGTTGTTCTTGGCTCGTGGAGAAATTGGGACACTAGAAGTGTTAGGTTGAGTTGTGGTAGGGTCGGATGATTGCGGCTTTGGTTAATAGTGTTCCTAAGGTTCTATGAATTTTGTGCTTTTTGAGGTAATGGATTTCTCCTTCCTAGTTGGCTCATTGCTTTGTGGAGATTGACTGGAGGGTTTGGATTGAGGAGCACCCATACAATTTTTAGACTTGGGTATCCAAATCCAGTTATTGCCTTTGTAGTAGCCTTGAGCATACAATAGGGCTTTGGGGACCCATCGCGGCTTGACCGTTCGTCTACTTTGGTGGTGCCATCTTTGCCTCCTAGGCCTAGGTCATGATATTCTGTTGTCATGGATTCGTGCGGATTGGCTTCTAGGCAGCTGCGGTTGTTGTTTGGGCACTCATTTGAGCTCCTATTGAGTGATCTTTGGTGTGTCTCCCTTAGGATGTAGCCAACTTGTCTTCATAGGATGGGTCAAGTTACAACCCCCCTTCTTAGACCTTGCATTAGGTTCCTCCACTAGTGAGATTGCACGCTTTGATGAAGTTGTGCTACCTTTGCTGAAAGCTGTCACTATTCGAACATTGCCAATGGAAAGGTGAATGCACTTCGAGTGTCATAGTCGACATTAAGTGTACTTGTTTCTTGAATGTGCATCCTAGCAGTGATTCCTTACCAATGGCCTTGGTGTTAGGCATCATGTAGAATATCATAGGTAGGCTTTCAGTCTCAATGGAGACTGAAAATTTGCACTTTCCTAGCAGGAGTAGGACTATCCTTCAAATGGGTTGAGTTTAGTGTTGGTCGGCTGCAGTTGGGGCTGACCAATAAGGGTCCAATGAGCATGTGTAAGGATGTTACAATCAGCCCCCTTGTCAATGAGTGCATCAAACATGTGTGTCTTTTGGGGTAGTCACTGATATGTGTAGGTAGGCAAGTGCCACTACTTCATCACCCTCTTCCTCAATCTCAGTGATGGTAGCTACTCTTACATTTGCAGGGGGTTCTAGCATTGGAGGTGCTTGTGGTAGGTGCGCTAGTGTTGGTTGATTACTAGAGTTCCTGGCTATCATGTAGAGTGGTACTGATGGTGAAATTTTTGAGCTAGAGGATGGCTTTCACCTAGGATAATCGGCAAAAAGGTGAGTGATTTTGCATTCAACGCATCAGAGATTAGCCTTATCTCTATTAGCTTGCTCCCTATCAAGGCAGGATGAAGAGATGTGTCCTGGGTGGCCACAAGTCCAACAAGAAATCTCGGTTCTTAGGTCTGTCCTCCTAAGCCTCTGCCTCTCTCCCTTCCTAATGCCATCATCGGGAACATTGATCAATATTCCATGAGGACTAGATTGCCCTCTTCATCATACGAGACGTAGGGGTTCACATAAGGCTCCTCATTGTTTGGTTCCTCCACATAGTGGACTGGAGTGTCGCTCGGTGGATGGGTTATGTAGGGTCCAGGTGGCCTAGGCATGCTTGTGGGATTGATCTCTATCCTAGGGATGGTTGGCTTTGTATCATTAGGTGCTGGGAGAGCCAATGGGGCTCCTCTCCCGAAGAAATTCAGGGGTCTATTGAGAGAGAGAGAGAGAGAGAGAGAGAGAGGTTGTGTGAAGCAATATCTTTCAATTCAAATCGATAGACCTATTGTGATCTCCCATAAGAGTAGTGGTAATTTATAGCTTTGATTGCCATGGTTGCAACTATAGGAAATATCTTGATCCATGATAAAGAAGAAGCAAGATTAGAAGGTGCGAAGTGTGGCACTGTGTTGCCAAATTGTAGAAGAAAAGGAGCTTCCTATGTAGGCAGACCAAAAGAGGGAAGGACAAATTTGATTACAACGTGGAGTGGCCTGACCTAAATGTAAACACTCCACTTTCAAAACTTGAATTTGATTGGTCCAAAAAAATGTAAACCCATCTCCTTTGGTAAGTTTAAACCCACCATGAATTTATGATATCACTATGTTCTTTATTACAACCATTCTCTTAATCAAGATTAAGTTAGGATTATAGTCTATTAATTTTGCAACTTAATAACTATTTATCTTAATTGTTGGTTTTATTAATACTTTTATTTTTTGAAAATATTATTACAAAATATTGTTATTAAAGTGCTAATATTATAATTGTTCCACAATGACATGCTTAGGTTATAGCTTGTCTCACCAAGCTTTAACAATTTTTGCAAGTTAATTGGATATCGGCTAGATATGCAATACAACTAATACTTCACATTTTACTTTATCTTTAGAATTTCTCTCTCTCCATAGATATGCAAACACATACTTTATCTATCTCTCTATATCCATTCTCTCTCCTCCCCCCTCTCTCTCTCACTTTTTTCTAGTCTCTATCTCTCTCACTTCTCTCTTCCATAGATGAGATACGAAGAGATAGAGTCTCTTTTAAAAAGAAAAAGAGAGAGATAATGGAGTTAACATAAGAAAAAGAGAGGGATGCACATATGAATATAGATATCATTTGTGTGTGTGTGTGTGTGTGTGTTTGTAGAGAGAGAGAGAGAGAGAGAGAGAGAGAGAGAGAGAGAGAGAGAGAGAGAGAGAGAGAGAGAGAGAGAGAGAGAGAGAGAGAGATAGAGAGAGAGAGAGAGAGAGAAGAGATTGTGTGAAAAATAAAGAAAGCTTTGTTAGGTGCAGAGGTGGTGGTTATGGCGATGCTTGTGACTGTGAAGGAACAAAAGAACAAGTGGAATAAGTGGAAAAAATAAATAAGGTTGCCAAAAAAGCTCCTTGAGCAAAGATATCAAATAATGTACCTAAGTACAAGCACGAACATTTCGAAGGTTGTTTGTACGACCCACTGCTAAGGCGTGACTCTTTTTTTCCCGGATGCTCCTAGCATCCGATCTTGGGTCTTTTCGCAACTTGGCGAGATCCCAATAATCTTAAACAAGATTACACAAGCAAATGGTCTTGGTAAGTTAACTATTTTTTGACTTGCCCTTTTCCCTTGGTTTTACCTTAGGGTATGTTAATCCTAACTCAAGCATTAGCTGGTCAGTCAAGGCAACGGACATGCCTTATTCGCAACCCAACCAAGGGTCTTTTAATCTTCTAGTTCCAACCAAGCTCAGTTAACACACATGGCAATACGTGATTCTTCATTTAGATCTTCAAGATGCAGTCTAGATGCATGCGATCCTTCCAATTCTCTTAGTGCGGTTCTATGCAAGATTTCCCAATCAACCTTATCCATCATGCACATGGTGCGTTTAGTATAGTTGTAGCTCCTAAACGACTTTTATCTCTCTTCATTTCTGGCAACGAGTACTTATTTCTAATGCACCGGATCACATGTGACTTGCGTATATGAAAGTCTAGGGTTTTGTCCAACGGTGCAAGTGTATCTCATGAACAGAAACTAACATTTCATGTGTTTCTTTTAACCATGATTGCGAAACGTGAATTCTAAATGACTATTCATGCACTGAACTGGTTAAAAAGCTATCATTTTATGTGAAGTAAGGCGATAACCTTATCATTTTATGTGTGTAAAAGCTATCATTTCATGCATATAATCTTATGCAAATTCCAAACTCTACCGTTTCGCGCATGCAACTTAGTACTTAAAGTAAACAGAACCCTAAGACTCGTTCTTGTTCCATGCACTCACCAACCCTTTCATCTCTTCCACGAGAAATAATACCTAATTAATTTTAAAGCTTAGAACCTGGGCTTGATTCGTGTTTGCTGCGTTGGTCGCTCCACTCGCCTCTCCAGCATCACCAGTGGCTTTGGCTCCTACGCTTTTCGCGACTTTCTTCTTGGGAGCCATTTGCCTCGCGGAGATTGGACAGTCCAGACCTTAATGGTTTTCGGGTCGACAGGTTCGGGTAGGAAAGACCGCTGGATGGGGTCCTTCGTCGAGAGGGTGGTTTGAGTGTGGCTCCTTGCAGTTACTCACCAACTCTCACTCCGTCTCCTTCTTTCTCTCTCTCTCTCTCTCTCTTCTTCTTCTTTTTCTTCTCTTCTCCTTCTTCTCTTCCTCTCTTCTTCCTCTTCTTCTTCTTTTCTCTTATTCTCCTACTCTCTCTCTCTCTCCTTCTCTTCTTCTCCTTCTCCCGCTCCCACTTCTTTTCTCCTTCTTCTCCTTCCCTCTCTTTCTCTTCCTCTTCTCTTCTTTTCTCCTTCTACTCTTCTTCTTCTTCTTCTACTACTACTACCTCTCTCCTCTCTTTTTCTACCTCTTCTTCTTCTTCTTCTACCTCTCTCCTTCTTCTTCTTCTTCTCCTCTCCTCTCTTCTACCCCTTTCTTTTTCCTCCATCTTCTACTTCTCTCTCCCCTTCTCTTCCCTCCTCCTTCTCTCCATCTTCTTCTCTTCTCTCTTCCACTCCTCCTTCTCCCCCTCTTCTTCCCTTCTCTCTCGCACTCCTTCTTCTCTCTCCTCACTCCTTCTCTCCTCCTTCTCTCTCCTCACTCCTTCTTCTCTCCTCCTCTCCCTCTTCTTCTCTTCTCTGTCCCTCTTCTTTCTCCTTCTCTCCCACTTCTTCCCTTCTCTCTCCCACTCCTTCTTCTTCTCTCCTTCTCCTTCTCTCCCTCTTCCTCCTCTTCTCTCTCTCCCTCCTTCTTTCTCTTCTCTCCTTCTCCTTCTCTCCCTCTCCCTCCTCTTCTCTCTCGCCCTCCTTCTTTGGAGGGAGCGCATCGAGGCCGTAGTATGAGTTGGGACTGGGAGAAGCCCGTGAGGTACTGAGGTCAGGGGGGAGCTTGCTCTCTGAGTAGTTGAGGGAGGGGAGGGGCCTCCCCTTGTATAGGAGGGGAGGAGGTGGGTGGCATGGCCACCCCTCCCACCTGGGGGGCTGCATGCCCCTCAGCACTACCACTCCCTCTCTCTCTCTCCCCAACATGCTGTCGGCGGGCAGAGAGAGGGGGGTTAAAAAAATTTGTACTAATGATAAAAAAAATTTCCTTGAAATTATAAAAAGGGAGGGGTTCCTATGGGGGGGGGAGACACGGGGGAAAAAGAACATAGGAATATTACATCAATGACCTCGCGAATGAAGTGATACCTCACCTCAATATGTTTCGTCTTTGCATGGGAGACTAGATTCTTGGCCAACTGAATGGCACTCATAGAATCCGAATGCAGTGTAGGCATAGCATATGTCATACCAAGGTCTGCAATCAAACGGCCTAACCAGATAGCCTCCTTGCAAGCCTCTGCGGCTGCAACATACTTGGCCTCTGTAGTGGAAAGAGCCGTATACTTCTGCGCCCTGGACATCCAAGAGATATCCCTTCTAGCATAAGTGAAGACATAGCCAGAACTGGACTTCCTACTGTCTGTGTGTCTAGCATAATCAAATGCACTGTACCCCACGACTCCTATATCCTAGCTGCCATAACAAAGACACATATCTGTTGTGCCCTTCCAGTACCTCATGATACCCTTCACATCATCCCAATGTTTCTTGCCAAGTATAGCCATATAACGTGCCACAACCCCAACTACAAAAGCAATATCTGGACGGGTGGCAATCATGGCATACATAAGACTGCCCATGGTTGATGCATAGGGAATCTTGGCCATCTCGGCCCTCTGCTCATCTGTCTGCTGACAATCGGCCTATGAAACCTTCACATGAGAAGGTAATGGATAGCCAATAGGCTTAACATCCTGCATGTAGAAGCGCTCAAGGACTTTATGAATGTACTCCCTCTATGAGATAGACTAGTCCTTGAGATCTATCGCACATAATGCACATACAAAATATATGAGAGGCTTGTCCCAGATCTTTCATCTCAAAGCTCTTCTTGAGTTGAGCCTTAAGAGCATCGAGCTCCTCATGAGTTGTCCCTGCTAAAAGCATGTCATCCACTTAGAGTACCAAAATCAATAAAGAACTGTCATGGGCTTTTTTTGTGTACAAGCACGGATCCATAGCACTGCGGATATAGCCCTGTGACTACATGAATGCATCAAACTTATGGTACCATTCCCTAGGTGCCTGCTTTAAGCCATATAGACTCTTCTTTAGCTTGCACACTAGGTGTTCCCTGCTGCCAGGGTCTGCAAAGCGTTTAGGCTGCTCCATGTAAATCTCATCATGCAAGTCCCCATGTAGAAAAGCCGTATTGACATCCATCTGGTACAAGTCTAGGTCAAGCTGTGCAACCAAGGCCAAGACTAAGTGTAGGGTGGTCATCTTGACCACAGGAGAAAAGACTTCATCAAAGTCAACACCATGCTCCTGCTTAAAATCCTTAGCAACCAATCGAGCCTTGTAGGTTGGCTTGGGGTGTCCAGGGGTACTTTTTAGATTGTACACCCACTTGCATGGCACAGTCTTTTTACCTTGAGGCAAGGAAACCAAATCCCAAGTTTGATTCTTATGCAATGAGTCAAGCTCAGACTGCATAGCCCTCTCCAAGAGTGACAATCACCTCGATGCATAGCCTCATCAGAAGTGAGAGGCTCTCCTGCATCTGTAACTAGTACATAATCCATAGAGGGTGCAAAACAGTCATGAGATCATCTACCTCTAGTAGAAGGCCTCAATCTAGGCTCTACTGCCTGACTGACATCTTGTCTAACATCAGCATGTCTAACATCTAGGCCATGAGCATCAGGTGATGCTGCACGCTGTCTAGCTGGCCGTGGAGCGGGCTGAATGGGAGCAAGTGGCTCCCCTTGTAAGATAACTCTATGTACCTCAACCACTTTCTCAGGCTGCATATGCATTTTGTCCTCATGAAAGATGACATCATGGCTGCGGATCACTTTTCGCACCTGCGGATCCCATAGATGGTAACCCATCTCTCTTGCATCTCCATAGCCAATGAAAATGCATTTGACACTCTTAGGATCCAGCTTATTGTGTTTGTCCTTGGGCACATGGCAGAATGTCTCACGGCCAAAGACACGCAAATGATCATAAGAGGGGGGTTTGCCTGCCCATACCTCCTTTGCAACTTGAGAGTCAATGCCACTACTAGGCGACATGTTAATGAGATGCACTGCAGTAGTAATTGCCTCAACCCAAAAGTGCTATAGTAAGCCAGCCTGGCTAAGCATACTACGGACCCTTTCCTGAATGGTCCTATTCATGCGTTTAGTCATACCATTCTAGGGTGGGGTGTAAGGGGTAGTCAACTGACGCTTAATACCCCGCTCATCACAAAACTACCCAAAAGCACGTGAAACACATACTCACCCCCATTATCTGGCCGTAGGCATTTGAGCCTTTTCCCAGACTGGTTCTCTGCCAATACAAGCCAACGTTGAAATGTGTCTAAGACATCGGATTTTCTCTTTATGGGATAAGCCCAAACCTTACGTGAGTAATCATCTATAAAAGTAACAAAGTACTTTGCCCCACCAAGTGACTGACAGGGCATGGGCCCACATACATCTGAGTGCATAAGAGCCAAGGGCTCACCCATGCGTTTCTTACTAGACTTTTTATGTGTATTTCTAGTCTACCTGCCATACAAACAATGATCATAAGAATAAAAATGCGAAGAGTCAAAAGGCGGAAGATACTGCAAAGCACGCAGCATTTTCATTCCTTTAAGAGACATATGCCCCAAACGAGCATGCCAAAGGGATACATGGGAAATAGAATCCACAGAAAAAACATGATCCAATGTAGCTCCTGATAGAAGTAAGGGATAGAGATTGCCAGACTTGGCACCTCTTGCAAGTACAAGCCTGCCACACGAGTAATCTTCTATGCAGAGTTTCCAAAAGACACAAAATACCCTACATCATCAAGCTGTCCAGCTAACATAAGGCTGCAAGTCAACACAAGTACATGGCGAACATCATGCAAAACAAAAGAACTGCTAGAAGGAAATTGCAGCCTAACATCTCCAATGCCAACAATGTCAAGAGAGCTATCATCATCAAGACACATAGAACCAAACATGGTACGATAGGTATGAAACCAATGTCTATAGGGTGTCACATGAATGGATGCACCCGAATCCAAGAGCCAGCACTGTGCATACATAGAATGTATCTTAGAAGTCTGTAAGGCATCGCATGAAGAAGCTGCAAGTATGTAATCATCATCAGAATCAATGGCTTGCATGACATTAATCTCTTCTATCTTCACACTAGACTTTGCAGGCACAATACTACGCTCAGAAGACTTTTCTTGCACTTTCTTTTTGCCCTTTTCCTTGCGCTTATCATCGTGCATCTTATGGCACTACGGCCTAATATGTCATGCATTCCCACAATAATGATAGGTAAGATCAGACTTCTGTCCACGGGACTTACCGCGATCACGTGACTTGGACCTAGACTTCTGAGAGTCCCTGCCCTTGTGATCATTATCATGCCTGCCATGTCTGCCACTTCTAACGGTCAATGTACGTGAAGAGCGGGAAGCATCATTATTTCTCATGTTGATTTCCCCAGTCAATAAAGCACTCTCAACATCTTTGATTTTCAGCCCATCAAGCTTGTTCATGCATATGGCAGTATGGAAGACATCCCATGATTCAGGCAAGGTGCCAAGCAGAAACAACGGGTGCAAGTTGTCTTTGAACTCAATACCATGTGACAACAGACTCTTCATAATAGCATGAAATTGACTGAAATGAGATGAAAGGGAGGTCCCGTCCTTCATGCGAAGGTCCATTAACTGCTTTAGCCAATACATTTGTGATGCAGGACTCTGCTGCGCATAAAGCTTCTGAATCTTCTCCCATAAATCCCATGCACTCTAATTCTCATCTTCAACAACATTATGATGGACCTCTTCTGAGAGTGACAAAATAATGGTAGACTTACATAGCTCATCAACTTCCATCCAAACATCATCATCCATATCCTCAGGTTTGACACCTTTGAAACGCAAGGGTTTAATCTGCAGCTTTTGCACCAAAACTTGCCATATTTGGGACTTCCAATACCCATAGTTGGTACCATCCAACTTGGCAATGTTAAAGAGAGCTGTGTCTTTTAGATGACCAGCCATACTGTCCCAAATCGATGCAAAAAGGCAAAATTGCATGTTGCTGTAATTAGCAAAAAATGCACTAAAACCACTGCTAAAACTGGCTGAAAGAGTGGATTTTACCAAGAGAAGCACCTGTCCACCAGATATGACCAATATAACATCAAATAGTAAGCATTACTCTCAAAGAAGTGTTCAAAAACTGCAAATTTTAGCTTGCTGTAATAAATGACAGTAGGATGTAAAACTGTCCCAAAATGAAGCAATCACTGATACATATGTCACTACAACTGCCAAGTAGCAAGATACATCCAACAGTGAGTTTCCAGGGGCAAGAAGGTACCAAGAACTATCAAACCAATAACCTCTCAGGCAAGAGACATCTCATAGGTCTAGAAGTCATGCATGTAATGGCTCTCGGGGTAAGAGAAGAGACTAAGCACAAGCACAACTCATAGAGCAAGAAGCTCAATACATAACCAGCCAAGATGCATGAAAAACTGACAAACCTGTGACATGGATAGGTGTCTATCCCAATAGGTGTATCAAATCAGCCCACTATAGACTAACTGCAGACATAAAGCTCTCAAGAGAGCAAATGCATGTAACTGTCCCACAAGCTCAAGCTCAGCTGTAAATAAGACTCTGTGTACATTCAAATATTCCAAGAGGCTCCCACTGGGAGTGAAGTCAGATGCAAAGAGAGCAAGCAATGCTCTCATGCATCAAATACATAGCATCAGACATGCCAAATCCCAGTAGGGTACATCCCGAGCATAAATCCCAAGCTATCTCAGACCCGTAAAGCATAAGCCTGAAAGTATGCAAAGAGCATATAACTAACAACCAAATGTAATGTCCAGTAGATCCAAAATGCTCAAATATGTCTGAAGATGAAGCTCCAAGTAACTGTCAAGCATGGGCAAACCAAGTGGCATCCATATCTGACCAAAGCATAAATGCAAGAAAAGCCTATATATCAAGCAATGGCAATAGGCATAGACCGGTCCAAAGTACCAACTGAAGCCAAATGCTAGTGAAGAACAACCAAGTCGGAGCTTAATACAAGCTCAAAAGCATTCCGAAACCAAAGACAAGCTTGATGTCATACCCCAAAGGTCAATACTTCATTGCATATCCCAAAGACATAGCCCGATTAGCATAGGCATAAGCATACATGAGTAAAATGATTTCAGCCCACTGTATTACAGTAGACATTCATTGCTCCAAATTGAGTATTTCAAGCCTCAAATCAGCACCAAAATGATGGCAAAGCATATGCACAAGATAGCATGATCATCAGGCATCAATAGGGTGTCAAACCGCTTCACTATGTATGCCCAAACCAAGCATAACATTAACTGTCAATGTAGTACTAACATAAAATGCATTTGACATGCTGTAAACTGTTTTAAAATAGTGCTAAAGAGGCTTCAAATCAGTGCCCAATCTTGAGGAGCATCAATACATGGCCAAGAACCATTTGCCAAGCACCTAAATGCTCAAAACTTAGTATATGAGCCACCAAGCATGAAGTGTGTAGTTGAATGCTGATCACACACAGGGCTGGAATCTGGTGCAAAACATGTAGGTTGATTTGGAGTTGCTACAATGCCACGTGGCCTAAATGGCAAGTGTGGGGGATAGGGTAGGCACCAATGAAGCCTAGGAAGAGGCCTCAACAAGCCACCATGAAGGGGGAGCAAGATATAAGCTCCATGAACCTTGGATATGGCTGCTCCCTATTGCATGCACCCTGTGGACTGAATAAAAACCCAATAAATAATGAAGCAATACCTTTGTGTGAATGCCCTAAGGGTGCCTCAATAGGCTGGGAGGAAGCTTAGGAAGCTGAGAAGTGACGTGAGCTCAAGGGAGTCGGCTATGGCTGCCGGGATGGAGACCCAATGCAAGTAGGGAGTCGATGGGAAGTTGAGAATGCCAAGAGCCAAGCTCAAAAGTTGGGAAGCCGTGCTCTAATACCACTTGAAAGGTGAGAAAGATCAAAGCTTGTACGCGAGAGCTATGGCGGGAGAGCAAGAGCAAGAAAGAGAGAGAGACAAGAAATGGAAACTCCAACAACCACAATGTGTGGCCGGGCCTTCCTTTATTCAAACTGTCACTAAAAGAATAAAGAATAAGTGATTGTGATGGGCACCCGCCACCTACAGTGTGCAATGGCGGGTACTATCAGTATAGTAATACACGGGCGGCTAGGCGGAGGTGCCTTTACCTTCAACATTTATAGCACTATAGTTGAATATGGCCATACTTCCCACAATAGTGAGAAGTCAATGTGGACTTATAGCCATAGGATCTACTATGAGACTATCCACATGACTAAGAACATGACTTCTAAGAGTCTCTCCTACTGTGGTTATTATCACTTCTAGCATTATTGCCTTTGGCTGTCAAAGCATGAGAGGTGCGAGAAGCATCCACATTCTTTCTATTAATCTCTTCATTTAAGAGCACACCCTCTACATCCTACAATTTCAACCCATCAGTAGTAGGCATATTGCACACATAGTAGTATGGAATCTATCCCATGACTTAGACCATAACTGTGATAATGTAACCAATAAGAACAAGGGAGGAAGATTGTTGTTAAATTCAATTTCTTGCAAAGACAAGTGGCTAAAAATATAGTGAAACTCATTTAAGTGGGTGGATATGGAATTCTCCTCCTTCATACAAAGGTCCATGAGTTGCTTTGTTAGATTTCATGGATGCAGGAAAGAGAGCAACATGGAGTGAAGCAACATGCTTTCTCTCTCTATTCTTTTTATTATTCATTCAGCACACTCTTTGTGCATACACAACCTAAGGTCATAAAGACCATTCACACTAGAAGTAGAACCGACTTATTTAATGTACCTAACTGATCTAGCCAGACTAGCTGTGTCTAGCTCATGTTGGTCAAACACACATGAACGAGCTTGATATTCTAACACTCCCCCTCAAGCTCAAGACAGCATATGTACTCCAAGCAGCTGTCTAAAACCACAGAACTTATCTTTACCCAAGGACTTGGTAAAGATATCTGCTACTTGTTCATCTGTCTTTACATGCATAAGATCAACCCGTCCTACAAGAACCATCTCTCTGATGAAATGGTAGTGTACCTCTATGTGTTTCGTCCTGGCATGATAGATTGGATTCATAGCCAGGAGTACACTACTTAGATTATCACATAGTAACTTCACTGGAGCATCTACCTGTATGTCCAAAGCAGCCATGAAATCTCGCATGCTGCCAATGCAGCACCCCTGTACTCTGCCTCAGTACTTGACAAAGCAACCGTAGGCTACTTCTTGCTGCTCCAACTAATCATGCCGCTACCAAATCCAAATGCATATCCACTTGTAGATCTACGGTCATATGAGCAACCTGCCCAATCTGCATCCGTGTATCCAGTCAATATCAAGGGCTTATCTCTGACATAGAACATCCCATACTCTACAGTGGACTTAACATATCTCATAATGCGTCTAACTGCATCCAAGTGCGGCTTTCTAGGCTTTTGCATAAACTGGCTTATGAGCCCTACAGCATAGCTCAAGTCAGGCCTAGTGATGGTCAAGTAAATCAAGCTGCCAACCATCTGCCTGTACATAGTCACATCCTCTACTTCAGCCCCAGTGTTCATGTCTAGCTTGACATTCTGATCAAGAGGTGTATCCAGTGGTTTGTATTCAGCCATGCCATACTTCTTTAGCATCTCTATGGCATAGTGCTTTTGCATCAGCCATAACCCATTGTAAGCTAGAACTACCTCAATGCCTAAGAAATACTTCAGTTCTCCCAGGTCTTTCATGTCAAATTCAGATTTAAGCATCTTCATTACATGCTGTATGCCCAAGTCATCATCACCAGTGATTATCAAATCATCAACATATATGACCAGCACTACTAAACCACTGTCAGTCTTCTTTGTAAATAGGCTATGATCAGCCCTGCCAGTAGCAAAACCCAATCTGTGCAAGTAGTTACTGATCCTAGCATGCCAAGCTCTCGGAGTCTGTTTCAGCCCGTACAATGCCTTTTTCAGCCTGCATACATAATGCTGAAAATCAGGGTGAACATACCCTTCCGGCTGAATCATATAGACATCCTCTGCTAGGTCACCGTTAAGAAATGCATTTTTAACGTCCATCTGCTACAATTTCCAGCCTTTAGCAGCAGCCAAGGCAATCATAGTGCGTATGGTTGCCATCTTGGCAACATGGCTGAATGTTTCCTCATAATCAAGTCCATACTGTTGGGCATACCCCTTTGCGACCAGCCTGGCTTTGTATCTCTTCACATTGCCATCTGACTTGCATTTTATTTTGTAAACCCATTTGCAGCCAATGGTCTTTTTCCCTTCAGGCAGTGGTACTAAATCCCATGTTTTATTTTCAGCCAAGGCATTCATTTCTTCATCCATGGCTACACACCAATTCTCATCTTTCACTGCTTCAGCATATGTACTTGGTTCTTTGACCTCCATCACTTTTGTCATGTAAGCATAATGCTTTGCAGAGTAGCCACTGTATGTCAACCTGTCAACAGGGTATCTGACCCTCCACGAGCATCTAAGCTATGGTGCACTACTCGATTCCCCTCTCTCATGAGGTGGAATATACCTGCTCTGCCTTGTGCCAGGCGTATAGACAGTCGGAATACCAAGTTCGCTGTCTAGAGTATCACCAGACTCATAGCCAGAAGTCATTCTGCCAGGTGTCATCATACCAGATGCATCCTCAATAATTTTCTCTTTTCCTTTGCTGTCCAAGACATCATGTCTCCCCCTCACTGACATACTGGTGTCAGTGGACGGCGAGCTCCTCAATCTCCTTGTCCATGGGGATACTGTCTGACTACGAGGTCCTGTCATAGTAGTGCTCTGTTGTAAATCAATTGTAGAGGCATGAGTGGAAGGCATATCCGCTGGCGCTGCAACTGGTGATACATACCAAGAACCCATCTCATCAAAGATAACATCCCTGCTTACCAAAGTCTCCCTGGTAGAGGGATCATAGCATTTGTATGCCTTCTTCTCCTGTGAATATCCAATGAAAACACACTTATATGCTTTGGGATCCAGCTTCTTCCTTTTCTCATCTGGAATATGCACATAAGCAAGGCAGCCAAAGACTTTCATGTGACTTACATCCGACTTATAGCCATATAACTTCTCAAACAGTGTCATCTCATGAATACCTGCAGTGGGAGTCCTGTTCAAAATGTATACGTTGTCATAACAGCCTCTGCCCAATAGTAAAGCGGCATATGCTTTTCATTCATCATTGCCCTAGCAGCTTCCATCAGAACCCTATTCTTCCTTTCAGCTACTTCGTTTTGCTGCGGAGTGTAGCTGCAGGTGAGCTGCCTACAAATGCCATTTTCAGCCAAGAAATCATCAAATTCATTTGATACATACTCCCCACCACTATCAGATCTCAAGAAGAGATGTAGCATTCAAACTCCTTCTCAACCTGTGCTTTAAATTGCTGAAAAACACCAAAGACCTCATCTTTTGTTTTCAATATGTAAAGCCAGGTATAGCGACTGTAGTCATCAATGAAGGATACATAATATCTGGAACCTCCCATAGATACATTATGAGCTGGCCCCCAAACATCAGAGTGCACTAACTGCAATGGATGTGTACTCTGTCGTACATGCCTGACAAATGGCAATCGTGACTGCTTACCGAACTGGCAAGCCTCGCATACATGACCAATATCTGAATATTGAAACTTCGATAAACCTGTAACCGGCTGTTTCTTTTGCATAATTTGCAGCCTTTGCAAATTGACATGCCCCACTCTCTTGTGCCATATTTCCAAATCCCTAACAGTGCCAGAACCATGGGCAAACATAGCTGAATTTAGCTCTGGCAAAGAAGCATCAAGAGTAAACATTCTGCCATTCCTGTGACCACGAGCTATCAACTTGCAGCCATTGCCAAACTCTTCAATAAAGCAGCCATGCTTATTGAATCTAACCTGCAAGTTCTGCTCCGTCATCTGACCTACAGATAACAAGTTCTTCGTAATTGAAGGGACATGCAATACATCATGCAAATTTTTCTTTCTGCCATTATGGACCACAAGAGGCACTTTGCCTTTATGCTCAATGCTGTGCTGCGTGTCATCACCTGTGCATACATAGCCATGCTTTTCAGCCACCATATCCATGAACCAATCACCGTGAGGGATCATGTGATTCAACGCCCCCGAGTCAATGTACCACATTGCATCATCAGATGATTTTTTAGCAGCCTTATCTTTGACATACTGCATGGCAAACAGTCTATCACCAGAGTTATCTGCCTGACTGGACGTGGCATAATGTCCATGCTGCTTGCCCTTCTAGTTTCCCCGCTTCTTCTAGCAGTCCTTTGCAATATGCCCATACTTTCCGCAATAGTGACAATCCTTATCTTTATTTGGATTGTCTGACTGACGCTGCTACTGCCATGAGGCTCTGCCCACGGGAGTTAGATCTCCCCCTGCCTCGAAAGTTTCCACCACCTCTTGCATTTGATGACTGCTAATTGCTATTACTATAGGATGCATTCTGCTGGCCTCCTCTGCCAGATCCATAGCCTCTACCACGGCTACCACGACCACACTGATTGAGTAAAAAACTGCATCCTTATTCTTTGAACTGCTTGACCCTGTAGCTAAGCCAAGCTTCACCTCTTCATGAATCAATAATGCAACGAGCTCATTAAAGTCAGGCATCTCAGCCCGCACAGACACTGAAGTGTCAAAAGACTTGTACTCCGGACCCAAGCCATTTAAGGTCACTGCAACCATATCCTCATCTTCAACCTGTGAACCAACAGATGCCAGCTGATCTGCTATGGTCTTAACCTCTGTGACATAATCTTGTATGGATCTGTTCTTCCTCTCCATGTTATTGAATTTGTGCTTTAATTGTATCTTCCTTGCACTTGTGGTTGTGCCATAGTATTTGACCAATATATTCCATGCATCTGCTGGGGATTTACAGTTCATGATCTGCATCACCATAGCATCCGAGATACATGATGACAACCAATGTAAAACCCTGTGAGCTCTTTCCGTCCAAGCTCGATGCGCTCGTCTTTGATCAGCTGTAGGATTCCTTTTTGGAACTTCAGGTTCAGCCTCAACACCTGTCACTAAATCCCAATATCTTTTGCCTATTAGAAAGTTCTCCATGTGGAATTTCCATATTTCATAATTGTTGCTATCAAGCTTTTCTCCCACAATTTGGGTTACATTATCAGTTCTATCAGCATTTGCCATGTTGTAGACCTTACTTGACTACCTGCAAACCAAGATCTTCTTAACAGTTCAACTTCAGCCCGAAACTATTTATGACAGTTTTCTGCAATTAATTGCAGTAAAAAACCAGGGTATTTCAGCCCACTGACAGTCCAAAACAGCTCACAACCAAGTGGCTTAACCTCTGAGTAAAGCAGTCAGTGCAAATACTATGTATTCACTTCGGTTTGAACTCCTGCAACCTCACTGCCAGGGTACATATATGTAGTCTGAAAACTGTAATTCTGTGAGTGACCAGCAGTGATTTCAAGCCCAAAACTAAGTGATATACATGTCATACATGTCCCAAACCTTCATAGACATCTGCTAGTACATGTAGCAATCCGAGCATAACCAATGGGGCACAAGTCAGTGCATAGATAGCATGTATAAGTATCAAGCCTTCTGCTTACAAATTGCAATTAGCAACTTCTCAGTAAACCAAAGTCAATCCAGCTCCAAAACAGCCTCAAATCATGTCAGGCATTCACTTTGAAGTGTTAGGTTCAATACATGAGCATTCGGGTAACTCTAGGCATCCTGTCTTCATGAATCCAATTCATAGATTGCATTTACTACTTGCAACCATTGAGACAATGTCACTGTAGTAATTACCAGCCTTAGACTTCAACTTCCATGATCCCTTGATGCTCAACCCAATCCATAAACCTCCAGCAGACATATCCCATGTCATACATATGATAAATGTCTGCTAAGTGTTATGTAATGCTTCAACGGAAGCTAATGCTTGCTGCCCACTGTTTTAAGATAGGTTTCCAACCTGTTTACACTTCCAGATTTGAGTACTTCCTTCAAGAAATTTCAGCTCAAAAGCATGAGAACTGATACATATGTCTTCCAGAGTGCTCCTTGGCTCCAATGAGGTCCATAAATCATATCAGAGAGCTTCAAGCTCCAACCAAGTTCAGATACAAGCTGCCCTATCACTATTTATAGCTGAACTGCTGTTATTTCAGATCTGTAGATCAGATCTGTAGCTCATAACTGAGCATACATCCAAGTGATAGCATGCCAAGACCTTCAACCACCTTCCAAGGTGTATAAGCAAGCTGTAGATTACCTGAGGAGCTCCAAATGCCTTGTGTTGCAGTGGGATATGCCTTCAGCCATAGCACACGCAAACACGCAGACTGGCCTGACCTCTGCTTGCACATTTTGCTTATTATTATAATGATAAGGCACTCACTGGTGCTCAACCAGTCCTTGGAAGACTCCTTAGCAAGCCACAACTCCTGCTTCAAGCAATGAGACTCCAATGCTCCACAATACATACCTCTGTGAGACCATTGATGAAAAATGACTGTTAGTCCTCTTCCTTTCCCAACTCTTCAGGTCAATCTTCAAGTCTTCTTCTTGAGTGCATTCCACCAGTGAGCCCATTCATGGCTCTGATACCATGTTAGATTTCATGGATGCAGGAAAGAGAGCAACACGGAGTGAAGCAACATGCTTCCTCTCTCTATTCTTTTTATTATTCATTCAGCACACTCTTTGTGCATATACAACCTAAGGTCATAATGACCATTCACACTAGAAGTAGAACCGACTTATATAATGTACCTAACTAATCTAGCCAGACTAGCTGTGTCCAGCTCATGTCGGTCAAACACACATGAACGAGCTTGATATTCTAACAGCCAATACATTTGAGAGGCAGGCTCTGCTTATCATAAACATTGTGAATCTTATCCCATAACTCCCATGCAATTTTCCCGTCACAAAGATAAGATTATAGTAAACCTACTTAGAGAGTGACAAAATGATTGTAGATTTACATAACTCATCTAGTTCAACCCAATCCTTTGTATCAAAGCATTCGAGCTTTAGACCCTCATGTCTCAATGGCTCAATTTGCAATTTCTACACTAGAACCTACTAGATCTATGCATTCCAATAGCTATAATTTGTGGCATGCAACTTCTCAATGTTAAAGATAGCACTATCATTCAACCCACCAGTCATAATGCAAGATATGAAAGAATAATCCAAGACAAACAAGCTAATGTATATGTCAATGAAATAGCCCCGAAATCATAGCCAAATCAAGAGCTAAGCAAGAGAAACTATCAAAATGGTGAGCTATCCACAAATTATAATCAAGTAACTATCAAATCCAAGTGACTGCCCTTTGATAGAATGCATAAAACTAAAATAACAGGCTATTGTAATAAACTGCAAGTAGCATGTCCACAACCAACTATAAGCAACCAAGAAAGAAAGATAAGGAACAACCGGTACTAAAAATTGTCACAATTGCAATGTGTCACAAACCATACATGCAATAGGCATAGATATCAAGCATATAGAAGATCTTAGAGTAAATAGAGGAGAGCTACCAAATGCATAACCCACTAAACAAAGCTCAATACATAACCAAGAAGCATATAAAGATCACTGACAATACACTAACAAACATAAGTGCCAGGTCCAAAGTAAGTGATTGAATTAGCCCAAGTAGGATATTTGCATCTAATACATATCAAGAGAGCATGTACATGAAGTAAGCGTCACATGGTCTAGGTGAAAGTAAGGTCAAGCTCAACTGCATAAATCCAAAGCTCTATGTAGTATCCAAATTAACGCAAGTAACTCCCACTAGAATAAAATTGAATGTTAAATGAGCAAAAACATCAAGCACATGACATCTAAGTATCAAAGATACATGAAGCATAATTTGGGAGCATAAAACCCAATGGATTCTTCAAGCCCATAATTCCATAAGCCACAAGTATCCCATAAAGTATCAATGATTATTAGGTATAAAGTTTTCACTTATAAATGCTTGCTACCCTGTTATTACTGTACAAAAATGACAATGAAATCTAAGCTATTTCAAGCTCAAATTAGTCCTAAAACCATACCATACCATCAAAGCACCAAAATAGCATCTTGAAGCATCAAACATGCATTATGGAATTTAATGTTTGCTATCCAAACTAGAACTATTTTGTTCTATTTGAAACAAAGAATAAAAACTACATATAGTCAAAAAAAGAATTTGAGTGTCCAGATCTATAGCTCTTATTTCATTCTTCATTTTGTAGATATAGAACACCTAAATCAGAAATTGTATGCAAAAGTTATGACCAAAATACAACAATGATGTCAAGCTACCATAGTTGTCCACCACAACTTCTACAATATGTTCTATATCCACTCAAAATGGATAAAATGGCTGCTCCTTAGTTCAATAAGCACTAAACAAGGCTCAGCTAATCCTTGGGAAGCTCATCAACAAGCACGAAGCAAGCTGGAAGCCAAAAGAAAGAAAGACTCAATGCATACCTCAAGAGGAAGAAACAATCTTCACCATGAAACCTTCAATTGAAGCTTTGAATCCAAGCTAAAGCAAAGGATAAAGAAACTTCTCAAATGATTGACTATGATACTAATTGAAAGGTAGAGCCCAAGTGGAAGCACACAAGCATAAGCAAGAGCTATGGTAGATGGAGCAAGAGAGCAAGAGAGAGAGACATTGTATGTGGAAACTCCAATAGTCGCAATGTGTGACCAACCTTCCCTTATTCAAATGTCACTAAAAGAATAAAGAATGAAGTGATAGTAATGGGCGCTTGCCACTTGCAATGTACAAGTGTGTGGCAATTGTCAATGTAATGAATACATAGGCGATTAGGTACATGCACCTTTAACCCCAACACCAATAGATCAAATGAAGGTAGAATCTCACTGTGGTGATACACAAAGAACCTATTAATGTCCCACTAAACATGCCATTGCCAAGTGATCAAAATCTAATAAATAATCTTGTTTTTTAGTTTCTCCAAGATCCACTTTGTTGTTTTAGATTCTTTAAGCTCCACCCGAGTGGAATCCTAGATATATATAAAATTTTTCCTCTTCTTGTGGTTCTTGCCCATTGGCCTAAATTTCTCAAGTCTTATTCAATGGCATTGATCAATGATTATATCTCATGATTGAGTTTGAGCCATGTTGCTCTCTTATACATTTCAGATGTCATAAGTGCCTTATCTAAGTTCTACCGATTTGCCTTGAGTAATAAGTCATTGACAAACCCTTATCCTACTAGTTGCTTACCTATGTACTTATTCCCTTCCAATACTCCCTCTCTATTGATCCTCATAATCATGCAATACACCCTTGCATGACTCCCTTCTGCACTTTGAAAGGATCTAACAACAATCCATTAGAGAGATTTGTACTTTGGACCCCATTGCTATAGAAGAAATGGGAGATTAGTTATTTTCCTATCAAACCCATCTTTCATGTGACTTGTTTTAAGTAACTCCATTTAACTTTATCAAATGCTTTCTCTCTACCTAGCTACAAGGAAATATCTTTTTGACCTAATCTTTTTGTCCATTTCTATGTCATATTGCAAAAATTATCCATCTTTCATAAACCCAATTGGTGTTTATTGTTCTATCTTGGCATCTTCAATGTCAACCTATTTTACTAGAGGTTTAGCTAGGGTCTTGTATAGAGTGCCCATCAAGGAGATGGGTCTCTAGTAATTATACTTTGTACATTGGTTCTGCTTAGGGATCAAGGTGATTATACACCTTGTCCCAGACTTTGATAGCAACCCTTTTACCTAAATACTCATTTATGAGTGTTAAGACATTTTATTTGTCCTCTACCAATCTCTCAATTGCATGCTCTACCACATATTTAAAAGCCATTTGCTTGAAATTTCTAGCATTGACAATAATCCATTTATCCTTTGATCCTATTTAGTTCAAAGTACCTTAGGGCCAATAGGCAACTAAAATCCACATCTAGTGATGCAACTAGAGGTAACTTGTTGCCTTCCTTTGTGGTGGATACCGTATGTCAAGCTTGGCCTAATATTTAGGATGGCTCATGGAATTGAAGGTTAGGGGGACATTATTTAGTAGCAAAAAATCCTTAATGTCTAGTAACACTAAGTAAAACATGCAACTAAGAAGAGGATAAAGAAGGCATTGAAGTCGCCTCTTATCAATCCTTTTGTATAATCCATATTTTTGAGATTAATCCATAAGCTTTCCCTTAATCTAGCTTCATTATAGCCATATACATTAATTAAATAAAGGTGTCATTCTCCTCATTGATGGAGAGAATAAGTAATATGGCATGTTGTGAACTATACTTGGGTTTGGGGTTTATCATAATATTTCACTTTATTAGACACCCAAATTCATGTCACCCCCTCCCCCCCGGACCCCAAAACACACACACACAAACAAGCATAATCTCTATTATCCACTACATTTTATGTTCTTGAACAAGCACTTTATCTCTTAGTTACCCATTTTCAAATGAGGCTCCTTTTGATCCTACCATTTATCTTTCAATGCTTAGAATGCCTTCCTGCTTGGCTTGTCTACCTACATTGATTTGGACTACTAACAAGCCTCCATACTAACAAGCCATGGTATTTAGATCCATATTGTTTTGCCCCATTAAAGCTTGAAACCATCTCAATCCATGCATCCATTCCTAGACATTCAAAATCTAGTTGCTCTAGAGGCACTTTATTAAGTTGGGTAAAACTTTTATCTTTCTCTCTATTGCTCTTGGTAATGGTAGCATTTTTTTGCGAATTTTGAAACTTGTCATGACTTGGCAAAGGTACTATCTAGCACTACCATCTCTTTTGCCTCTTTGAATTTTGACCATTTACCAACTCTCTTCCTTATCATTTTTGTGGGTGTTCAAATCAATTCCTTTGCTCTGCATTTGCTAGCTATTTTAACCACATCTACACATGCAATTTTGCTTGCAAATGGTTTTTCCATTTATTTTTCTTCTAAAGAAGACAAACTCTCCATAAAATAGTGGTCCCACATCCCACAATCATAATACGAACCATCTTGAATTTGGTTTCCTACACATAGCGCACATCAATATCTACGTATTCCAACAATTTATTATCTTTAATGACCTAAAGAAGGCGCAACCAATTCTTGGAAGGGCTTGCCATAGGTGGATATGTTGAGAAATAGACAACTAATGTATGCTCCAAGGAGGAAGAGATGTCCTAAATCCCATATGCACGGTGAGGAGAGTGGAACAACCCAACTTGCATAAAGCATTGTACTTTCAAGATGAGTAATGCAATATGATGGTAATTTTTTCCTTTCAGTTAAGTGTCTAAAGAGTCATTTTCCAACCACACAATACTGTGTTTATGAGTCCAAGTCTCAATCTTGGAACCTAATTCACTTGTGTGACATTCTATCTTCAACTCTATGTCTTCATGAATTCATTCTTCACCTTCCAACCTCTATAGCTCCTACCATGCTCTAGATCTAACATTTTCACATGGTATCAAAGCTCAGCTGAGCATGGCCTAGCTCAATCTAGCTCTCCTCTCTACTCTCTCAAGCTTTCTTAACCTCTGTCTAGCTCACATCCAGCTCATGACTCCATTTTCAACTTCATCTTCATCTTGACCTTGTGTCTGCCATAGCTAGAACAGTACCTACCCTACTTTGAGCAGCTAGATCTCTCTCTACAGGCTATATCTTCTAGTGCTTCCTTCTAGGAAAGTGTTTCTTGATTCCCAAATCTTCCTTGTGGCACATCAAACACCAACATTGTTCCAACCAGCATTACATTTTTTGTCAGTCGCTGCCCAATTTGCACGTGTGCATGTTCGTATAGCCTACGCCATGCATACAGACCATGATGTTGATGATGATCATGGGGCATTTGAAGACCCCCAAGTGGGCCAATCTCAGGCTGAAAGGGCTCCCCAAAATTCTCTCTATATCTCTTATAATCTGTGAAACCCTAACTATCATCTTTGTGGGTAGCCATAGCCAAAGCTTCAAAGCTTGACATTTTCACTGTTTCTTCTCATTGAAGCTACAACAGTGATTTTAATCATTGAGCTATACTCTCTGAAGTTCACTGCATATCTACAAGTGCCAAGGAAGTTCAAAAGTCATCCACAAAGTTCGTGAGAGAAAGCAATCAAGCACTGACTAGTATCCATTAATACTCAACTAGTGTCAATTTGACATTGATCTTCTAGTGTCTCTTAACACATCGAACTACAACTCTTTTGCTGGTTATTTGAAGCTTATCAACATGGTAGAGCTTGAGAAAATAGCAAAATTCAATGGAGAAGGCCTCCACGCATGGAAGTAAAAGACCATGTACGACCTCATGAGGAAAGACCTGTGGGATCTCTTTGAAGATGATGAAGGTGATGCAGATGGCAGGAAAGAAGATTCAGAAAAAAGCAGGATTTTTGCAGTAGCTCCACCAAAAACCAAAGAATGGAAGAAGATGAATAACAAGGCACTAGGCATCATTCCTTGGGGACTAAGTGATGATGTGCTACATCATATATCTGGCATCAGAGATACTAGAACTGCTTGGGAGGAACTTGACATGATGTTTGGTACCCAAGCAAAGAATTCAAATGTAAAATTACTCGTGAAGTTTTATAAACTGGATATAAAAGATAGTGGTTCCATGACCATACACATTAACAAGTTCAAGAGCCTAAAAACCTAGCTTACAACTCTTAAGAAGAATATTGATGAAGATGAAGCAATAGCAAAGACCCAAATGAGAATCTTGTGTCCACCCTAAGTAATGTTCCAAATCCCTCACTTAAGGATATTGAGCACTCACTACTTGATGGAGAGAAATCAATGTTTAAAACAAGGATGCAAAGGAACACACCACCAACAACAGTCTCTTATACACCAAGGGCACTTATAGAGCAAAAGGCCATGGTCGAGGACTCAGCACATCAACAACAACAAGGATCAGATTATATGTCATTACTGTGGCAGGACTGGCCATACAGACAGTGAATGTTTCCACAAGAAAAGAGCACAGCAGATGCAGAATGATCACGGCTAGAATCAGTTCATGAATGAAGAAGAAGATGCTTCCACTACCATCAACAACTCTAACAGATTGTTCTAAAGGAATTTTCATTGTATCTTTCATATGTTTTTTTCCATAGTGGATCTCTATTTTTCCCTTAGTGGATTTGCTTTTGTAAAAGCCCTTACCAAAGATGTAAAGTTTCAAGCTTTAACTTGACTAGGCTGCGTATGAGCTAGTCTCTCGATCCATGATGTCACCATGTATAAGGGGCAAAAGCCAACAAGTGTAGGGACTCGCCATTTTAGGGGGGGGTCTTGAGAAATAGACAAATGATGTATGCTCCACGGAAGAGATGTCCTGAATCCCATATGCATAGTGAGGAGAGTGGAACAATTCAACTTCTATAAAGCATTGTGCTTTCAAGATGAGTAATGCAATATGGTGGTACTTTTGTCCTTTCAGTTAAGTGTCTAATGAATCATTGTCCAACCACACAAGACTGTGTTTATGAGTCCAAGTCTCAATATTGGAACCTAATTCACTTGTGTGACATTCTATCTTCAACTCTATGTCTTCATGAGTTCACTCTTCACCTTCCAACCTCCATAGTTCCTACCATTGTCTAGATCCAACATTTTCACATATATGTATAGAGGCTTGCCCCACAACCCAAACCAAGCACTCCTTTCTATGGCCATCTTTGCCTAGTTAAATAGGTTTTCACCAACATAATGTAAACAAGGTAAGACATAGTATATGCCTTGAGCTAGCACCTAAGCCCTTATCTTTGTAATAAATTTAATCCACCACTCTTTCCTTTTTTAAGGATTGTATTGAACCATGTTGATATATCCTTCTTTTTCAAAGGTTTTCACATGAAGAAGACTAGTTCTACTTTTATGTTGAATTTAAGCACATTTCAACATACCTTGTCAACATCTAGATGACCTTCTTTGTTGTTCCATCCACTTTTCTTCCATGTTCTTTTTGATTGAGTTGACAAGTATCTTGGAAACCAATTGTAGATTGAGTTTGATCTCAAGTTTATTCTCCTCTTCTTTATTAGTGGAGATTTCTCTTGAATCTTGTTTTCCCACTAATGACAATGTCAATTCAATGCTTTTACCATCCATTTCTTTATTGCTTATATTGTGGGAAACTTGTTAGGCTCCCTCCTTCCATGTTCTCATCCTCTTGTGACGGCTTGAATAGGATCAACTTGGTGAGGTCCCATGTAGATAGTTGCATGCAAGAAGATGGACTTATGTGTCTAGGTTGTTCTATTAGTTACCTTTAAGTGAATCTAATAATTACAATATTATTATTATTTGGAAACAATAACCATAATCCAACTTGATTCCTGAAAATTACAATGAACAAGGGCCAAGGATTGGCTATGCCTATGGTTGTACCATCATATGAGCAAGCTTTAAGACAAGAAGTGAATAGTCAAATATAAGCAAACAAAAGGAGAAAAAATAGGCTTAAACCAAAGAAAAAGAAGAAGAAAACAAGAAACTTTATTGTGAATAGTAAGAGCATTAAATGGTAAGGCCCATATCTAACTTGTGTTGTCAGGTCCAAAAAACTCATGCACATTTGAGAACTCATTGATGTCAAGCCATATTGAGGGTTAAGTATTCTTCAATGTTATATTAAGAAAAGCCATAAAACAGTACCAAATCTTCAATTGCAACTAAAAACTTTGTGTTTCTACAACATTTCATATGTGCAAAGAAAGAACAAGCTAAACTCAAGGGGAGTTGAACCCCAAACACACTCAATTAGTGTGCATATTAAGAACTCTACCTACACAATAGCCCCGAGAAGATCACTCATAAATATATGTATGTATCACGTGGATTCAACATAAGGGATTTTAAAAATACAATTTTCACACATTTTTTACATATAGAAGGGTCCCATATAAATGGGTTATTTACAAATTGAATAGAAAAGGGTTATGTTTTACTAAGAGAAAATTCACAAATAAGGATATTTATAAATTGGCCTTGAATGCACGTGATATAGACTGTATACATATAGTGAATTCCCCGAGACAATGGCTAAGAAAAAAAAAGAGAAATGGATAATTCCTTGTGAATGAGATCATCTCTCTCTCTCTCTCTCTCTCTCTCTCTCTCTCTCTCTCTCTCTCTCTCTCTTACACACATACATACAAAAACATACACCCTCATGTGCACATGCAAGTATCTCCCTCTCACACAATTCAAGGCTCACAAATTGAATGCACATAAACTTATGTGTCAAAATAAAAAGTCCCTACTCTTACCTTCTCCGATAGCTTCAACATCCCTATCAATTTCACCATTGTCTAGAGCTCATGTGAAACCATGTAGTCTATTCAAAAAGCCTATGTGAAACCATAAATTTTTAATTTGCCCATGTGCTCACAATGTCCTTGAAACAATGTTTATTCGAATCGGCTAGGCAACTAGAAACTAAGCTAGCGAACCATGTATCTTAGATCTTGTTGTTACACTCATGCATCTACTCACATTGTTTGATTTAGTAAGTCTCAAATGTAAGAGCAAATCATTGCAGTGTTCACATCTACTCAACGATTTGCTTTAGGAGTCCCAAATCTAAGAGTAAATGATACCACAAATTACCTACGACCTCACATGGATACCATTAACCAATAAATGTGCTTTGATGGCCAACTTGTAGCTAGTGTTTCACATATGAGAGAGAGAGGGGGGGGGGGGGATAATTCCTCACCTAGAATACTATGAGGTGTCCGCCAGGCTCATTCCAAGGCACACCTTTAGTAGTCTATCAGTAGGTTTTCCAAATGACGTCGCCCAGCACTCCCTTGGAGTATCATGAGGTTTGTCACTTAGACCCTATTGAGTCTACATCGCAACGGAAGGGTTCCCGTTGAGCCCACTAGGATCGACCTAAATTACGGGTTCCTAAAATTAGTTAGGTCTCCTAATGGCTAGCTAGCGTCAGTAATTTCAAGTTTCCACTTCCTACAAGATTACTCAAACTAAAGTGGACTTGCCATGTGGTATGTCAACCCTCTTGCCCATGAGGCAAAATCCCATTCTGGCCCCCTAAAACAATGCAAATCGGTTCTACCTAGCGACTAGTTAGTCAATTTATAGTTTTCCTATTTCTATCATTGATTTAGAAAAGGTCCTAGCTAATCGGGACCACCCTACGGACCCATCGGGGGTCACACCCACCCGCTTTTCTTTTATCATGGCATCATCTTTATTTTTTTAATTACCTACAATACATTTATTGAAACATATACAACCAGTTTCCTTAATTAGTCTGTTAAATCATAGGTTCCTTCACGTAATTTATCTCAGGGACAAGCATACAATTAAAACAACCCTTGAGTAAAACAAATTCCTTTATTATATTGGAAGTTTATTACAATTTCCATCTTTCGGGTCCTGTGGAAGATATATAGAATTCCACGAGGATATTCTGCCCACCAAGATTCCACCCTTATAACTAGTATTAGGGTTCCAGGATCCCATCCTGGGTCACGAAAGGGGCTCGTCGGATTCTAGGAGTAATGCGAAATTTACTGCCAAAGCCCCTCCTGGCATCCACATTTCCTACTGCTCGAGACTATCCCTACGGATAGACCTTTTCGCTACGGAGCCCGTCTAAGGCTCTTGAAGTGATAACCATGACCCCCTTGGAGTAGGCTCTCGCAGCTAGCTTGGGGGTAGCTTAGTGCGATCTTTCCTTTTATCCTATTTGTCAATGTTTTTAATCAAAGATCTAGATTCTAGCAAACACAAACAATCCTTTCAAATATATAATGATGCAATGACAATCACACCATCGTGCAACTCACAACTTCATATAGCCAAGGTAGACCTTAGCCTAAGGTAATCTTACAATCTAATGAGGATTCTCCTCCCCATAAAGAAGTGTTGAGTACATTTCTTTCAACTTTGTTAAGCAAGACATGAATTTCCCAACATAAGTGATACCATTGCTGCACAAACTATTTATGAAGAATATGCAATGCCCTTCTATTTCAATTTTTGGGAGCTTGTAGGATGATATAGACTGGGAGGATCTAAGTTGTTCTTCACATTTTTAGATTCCATCCAATATCTTCTTAACATTGATCTATCCTAAGAATTAGTGAGTTTCCTTTAGTTGATGCCTAGTAAAAATATGACGACGAGACGATTTACAGGGCTTTTAAATAGACTTTCATAAGCATTAATCGATACTTAACCTTGTCGTGTTTGACAATAGATATATGGAGTTATTTTATTTAACTAATCTCGAATGTGCATATAGTCCTTTTACTCATTTCGTGCAATATCCACCTACAACTATTTTCATCATAATTCTACGGATTGTAATCTCGACTAATCTAACTACAAATCATATGTAGCAGTTAGCAGTTTATGCATGTACTAATATGCTCTCTAGATGAAAGCTAGCATTTCGTGTAAGTGCAAATATGGAAGCTAATATTTTATGTACTTAATTTTTATATGGATGGTGTCCATGCAATCTAACAAGTAGTTCTTGTATCATTAAATACAAAAGCTAATATTTTATGTAAAATTTCGATAAAAATATTATCATTTTATGTGGCGATATGAAAAAAATAGCCTATTTTTGAGACGTGAATAACCTAGTTTGGCACAGCGACATTGGGAATTTCGTATTTGCTTATAGTTGTGTTCGCCACACCCGATGTTCCATTTGGTAGTGGCAACTCTAGCAACCTCGGGCACTCGTGTATCTCTAGCAATACCTGTTCCTTGATCGGTTGCGGTGGATCTCATGGTCTTTGCACCTCGTTGCTTCCGAGCCATCGTTCGAGAGTGGGTTTGAGAGATAAAGGAGGGATGAACTCAGGATGGGAGAGCGTGAGTGAAATTTGCCTAGTTGATGATCGAGAGAGGGGGGGTTGAGTTATCTCTCCCTCTCTAATTCTCTCTCTCTCGCAGCCTCTCGGGGTAACTCTCTCTCTCTCTCTCTCTCTCTCTCTCTCTCTCTCTCTCTCTCTCTCTCTCTCTCTCTCTCTCCTCTCTCGGAGCCTCCTTCTCCCTGATAATTTGAGTAGAGGGCATGCCTTTATATAGGTAGAAGGGAGTGCATGCTACCTCTCCCTTTCCTTCTCTTTCTACTCTCTTTATGCCACAACAACTCCTTCACTTAGAGTGGGAGCTTTTTTTTTCTTTTTTTAAAAATGTGGTCATGAGGCTGATAATAATGATGATGCTGATGATGATGATAAAATGATGATGATGATGATGATACGATAACGATGATGATGTTGTATGATGATGAGGCCCACGGGCCTATTTGTCGACGTCAGTTCAGCTTGATGCCTTTTTTTATCTTTTTCTTTTCTTAAAGAAAAACGTTAGTTCTAATAATTAGTTATAATGGTTAGTAACTTATATAAGCTATATAAGTTAAATACTAACCTTACTAACTATTGAACTTACTAACTAACACATAAACTAACCTTATAACTAACTTACTAACTCATAACTTACTAGCTAACTAGCTTTACTAACTTACTAACTAATGTATAAACTAACCTTATGAACTAACTAATTAACTTACTAGCTAACATTTATGTTTTAATAAAAAAATTATTGGAGGCACGAGAATGTTACATCCTCCTCCCCTTAAAGGAATCAAGATGTCTTCATCTTGAGAGAAACCATGGATATTGTTGATAAAGAACATTCTCATCTATCCATGTAGCATCTTCTTCAGGATAATCTTTCCACTGGATAATGTATTCTCTAAGGATCCTACTTCTCAATTTTCTCTCTCTTACATCAATTACTCTGTCAGGTTGTAGCTATTGAGTTAGCTGCAATGGAGCTTCTATGTAGAGATGCATGTTGAGAGAGAAAAGAGATAGAGACACAAGATTTGTGGTACTGAAGAGTGTACATCAATAATGATTTTAGATAGGTATATGTACTTTGTACAACTTGGCCCTTACGACAGACATGAGCATTTCCCTTTTTTTCAACAACCTCCCCCCGAAAGGCAATGTGCCCAAAGGTAGAGGAAAAGAATCAGCTAATTCTAAGTATGTACAAAGGTAAAGAGACTATACCTATCCAATACTAATCATCTACCATCAATGGGCAAGCCTCTCTACTGGAAGACCTTTCATGAGAAGGTTTACATGGTTATCATCAATGAGCACCTTGACTAGCTCAATGCTCTTGCTGTCAAGTACCTCTCTGATGAAATGATACTTCACCTATATGTGTTTTGTCTTTACATGAAAGATAGGGTTCCGTGCTAACATGATAGCACTCTGACTATCACAGTGGAGGACAAGAACCTCAGTAATCCCAAGCTCAGCAACCAAATGTGATAGCCATAAGGCTTCTTTGCATGCCTCAGTGGCAGCCACATACTTTGCCTCTGTAGTAGATAGTGGAACACACTTCTGCAGCTTGGATATCCAAGAGACAGATCCCCCTGTGAAGTTAAACACATACCCTGTAGTGGACTTCTTGCAGTCCGCATGTCCAACATAGTCTGTATCCGTAAAGCCAATGACAGATATATTTTTTGCTTACCAAAGTAGATGCACAAATCCTTTGTGCCCTTGAGTTATCTCATAATACCTTTCATTGCTTCCCAATGCTTCTTGCCAAGGTTTGCCATGTACCTCCTAACCACTCCCACTGCAAAGGCAATGTCAAGGCGTGTAGCAACCATAGCATACATCAAACTGCCAATAGTTGAAGCATATGGTATCTTGGCCATTTCAGCCTTCTCATCATCCGATGTAGGGTTGTCCTTTGCACTGAGTTTCACATATGGAGGCAATGGAACCCCAATTGTTTTCCCCCCTCCATATTGAAATGCTGCAAAACCTTGAAGATATACTCATGCTGAGATAGATAGAGTAATCCTTTTGACCTATCTCTGACTATTCGCATGCCAAGTATGTGATTTGCATCACCAAGATCCTTCATGTCAAAGCTACCATGAAGACTTTGCTTCAATGAGTCCAAGGCATGAGTATCCCTGCCAGCAATCAACATGTCATCAACATACAGAACCAAGATAATCAGGCTGCCATCATCTACTGCCTTCTTGGTGTACAAGAAGTGATCAAGTTGACTTCTCTAAAAGCCCTGAGTCTGCATGAAAGTATCAAACTTATGATACCATTCCCTCGGTGCATGTTTCAGCTCATACAGACTCTGTTTGAGCTTACAGACCATCTTCTCTTTGCCCTTAGCCACAAAACCTTTAGGCTGTTGCATGTATATGTCTTCATGCTAATCACCATGTAAAAATATAGTCTTTACATCCATTTGTATGAGCTCCATATCCTCAACTGCAACCAAGCCCAACATGGTTCTCAATAGTAGTCATCTTGACTACAGGAGAGAAGATCTTGCTTGTACCCCTTTGCAACTAATCGTGCTTTGTACTTTAGCGAAGAACCAAAAGCGACCTTCATCTTGTAAACCCACTTGCATGGAAGAGTTTTCTTCCCTTTAGGCAGCTGCACCAAGTCAAGTACCATTCTTATCAAGTGATTCCATTTCTGACAGCATGGCTTTGAACCACTTCTTATTGTCTAGTCTAGTCATCGCTTCCTTGAAGCATGACACTTCACCACAATCCTTCAACATGACATAATCTGCAGCATACTACGTACCAGGAATAAACCTATTTGGCTGCCTTGAAGGTCGAGTTGACCTATGCAATGAAGGTTCTACATTTGCTAGCTGCTGGGCCTGGAAATCTGCATTTACTGGTTGCTGCCCTGAAATATGGGCTCGTAATTCTGCATGTATAGGTTGTTGTCCTGAAATTCTAGTATGTTGTCCTGACAGTTTAGGCTATCTTAACTGCATGTTTTCAAGCTAAAATTGTGGTGTATCATGGGCAATACCTTGCTGGTCATTTCCAGTACCATTTTCTACATTTTCAAGAGTATTTATAGCAACATGTATACATTGTTGTCCATTGGGCACAAATGGCTATCTAAAAGGTACATCCTCCCTAAAAACAACCCTCTTGACTTCCTCAATCTTCTCGGGCTGCTTATGCATGCGATCTTCATGGAAGATGACGTCATTGCTATGTACTATCTTTCTTTTCTCGGGATCCCAAAGCCTATAGCCCATCTCACCCTCATCACCGTATCCTAGAAATATGCATTTACAGGACTTTGGTTCCAGTTTGATGCATTCTTCTTTCCGTATGTTCACAAGAGCCTTGCAGCCAAACACTCGCAAATGAGCATAAGAAGGTGGCTTGCTTGATCACTCTTCCTAAGGGACTCTCCCCCCAAAAAACCTGTTCAGTGACATGTTAATTAGATGAATATTTGTCATAATAGCCTCTACCCAAAAGCCATGGGGTAATGCATCATGAGATAACATCGTACGGACCTTATCCTGTATGGTCCGATTCATGCGCTCTGCAACTCCATTTTGGGGTGGATTATGAGGGATAGTGAGCTCCCTCTTTATCCCCTTGCTGTCACAAAATGCCTGAAAGGCTTTGGACACATACTCCCCACCGTTGTCAGAGCGAAGACACTTAAGTGTCTTATCAGTCTAGTTCTCAACCAATGCCAGGAATTTTTGAAACTTGTCAAGCACTTCGTCCTTGATAAAAGTAGGGTAAATCCATACCTTCCGAGTAGCATCATCAACAAATGTGACAAAGTATTTATTTCTTCCTAGAGATAACCCTGGCATCTGACTCACATTGGAATGTACTAACTCTAGAGGCAAAGATTTCAGTGAAATAGACTTTTTATGAGATGTATGTGCATGCTTACCATAAATACAATGATGACAGTGCTCAAAATCAACTAAGGAAGACAAGGCAAGTAACCCAAACGACAAAGTACTTTCATTACTGTTTGACTCATGTGTCCCAACTGGCCATGCCACAAGGAAACACTTGGTTGTTCGGTCATGGCAACAACATGGTCAAACACACTAGATACATGGAGAGGATACAAAATATGGCTCTTTGAGCCTGTGGCAATAACCCTAGATCCCTTACAGATCTTCCATTTCCCATCACCAAAGGTGGTATGAAAACCATCATCATCTAGTTGACTAGTACTAATCAATCTCTTCTTGAGCTACGTTACATGCCTTACATTCTAAAGAGTGAAAATAAATCCATGCTAAAACTACAGTTGCACACTGCCAATGCCTACAATGTCACATGCATAATTGTCCCTAAGATAGACAATACCATGTCGACCTCTTGTATAGTCTGTAAACCACTCAGGGTGAGGGGTGACATGAAAAGAGGCACCTGAATTCAAACTCCAAGTGTGCATGTCATCATCCGTATTCGGCTATCAAAGCATGTGCACTAAAACATGAAGAGAGGAAGAGTACATCATTTCCACTGTCGCTCTCATGGCTAACTACGTTCACCTCTTCGATCTTTACACTACTCTTCTTATTAGTAGGCTGACTCTCTTTCTTCTCTTCCTTGCTGTCATCTGTCTTCTTGCCCTTCCCTTTCTCTTTCTTCTATTTACAGTAGTCATGTTTGAAGTGACCCTTCTTGCCACAGTGATGGCATTCAACATCCTTACTACGTGATTTACTATGTCCCTTGCTATCAAATTTGCCTTTTTGTTGTGATCTACCTCTAGTATGTAAAGCACTGGAAGACTTATTGGATGCATTGTTTTGCCAATTCATTTCTTCCATGAGTAGAGCACCCTCTACATCAGCATGCAAAAGCATAGCATTAAAATTGCTCATAGTAGTCCTGAAGGTATCCCAGCTCTCTGGCAGAGTACAAAGAAAGAATGTAGCTTTGAACTCATCAATATTGAACTTTAAAGCAGCAAGTTGGTTGAAAGTGGAGTTAAACTCACTAAGGTAAGTAGACATTGCAGTACCCTCTTTCATACGCAAATCCATGAGTTTCTTCAGCCAATAGACTTTTCTTATAGCACTCTTCTAGGCATATAATTCTTCTAGTTGCTTCCAAATGTCATAAGCATAATCCAACCCTTCAATGTTAAACAGCAAGGCATCATAAATCGACAGCTCAATGGTTGAGAGTGCAAGCTCATTCATCTCATCCCAATCATCCTACTTTACATCAGCTAGTTTTGTTTCCTTTACTTTAATCGGCTTTGCTTGCTTCTTCTGCAACAAGATATTATAGCACTGCTTTTGCCAAATTGCAAATTTGTGTGCTCCTTCAAGCTTCTTGATATGCATAAGATGATTGTCACCTACTGCTAGCCATGATTCAAAGCCAAATAATTGTATGACAGTAAATGACAACTAATGCCAAGCAATGGAAGCTCCAAAATCCAATCAGTAGTATGTTAGGAATATCCCCAAGTATGTAGCAACAAGAACATACATCAATTCATTGCCCAAAATGTCTCAAAAGCATTCAATGATAGTAAACATACTAATTTCCTGACAAAAATAGAGTGTTGTCCTAAAATTCCTAACAATACAGGTGCTTGTCATGCAATTTAGGATTACAGTCCTAAAATTCTTGACAATACAGGTGATTGTCTTGCAATTCAGGAGTGCATTCTTAACATTCAGGAAAAATATATCCTAAAAATTCAGAACTGAAATAACCTCTCAGACTGACTGATATGGAGCTCTAAATATCATGCAAAGCTGCTTAAAAAACATCACCATAATGTTCTTGCATAGAAACATATCAAATTTCCTAATATTGAGGTATGTTATCCTGAATATGTAGGATATTGTCCTGAATGTATAGCAATAGACATGTAGGTAAATTTGATCCAAAAATAAACTTTAATCACTACTCAAATGTATTTTGAAATCAAATCCAAGCATGTAACATCAACCATAAGCATGAACACATGGTTTAGAATGCTCAAGACCAAGTCTAGAAGCAAGACATAATGCATATGCAGTCAAAATGACATTCAGCCCTGTTATTCCAATAGCCAAATATGTTTGCAAAATGATCCAAGATTAGCTTAAAATGGCCTCAAGACAATGCCACATGGTTCCCAAAGCATCCAGCATCAAGATACATCCAAATAGCTATCATATGAGTATCAATCTCAAGAGAGAAAGTGATGCCTTGTTGACTATAGATCTAAATACTGTGTATTTTAGATCTGAAGATGAATGTATATCAGCCCCAAGCATACTACTACACTTGAATGCTCAATGTTAAGCATTAGATTCAAAGTATGGAGCACAACCATGATGCCAAATGAAGAGGAGCAACTCTGTTGTAGGTCCTGAGCATGCTGAAAACTAGATCTGCATACCCACGTTGATGGCACCTTTAGCCCTGAAGAGATTGGAATGTTGGTCCAAGTGTTGGAGATGATGGGGAGGGTCCCCAAGTGGCCAATGATGGCTGCCAACAAGCTCAAATGAAGAGGAAGCTTCAAGCTTCAAGAAGAAGCTTCAAACCTTGCTACCTTGCCTGCAGACTATTCACAGTGAACTCTTCTTCAACTTCAAGCTCCTGCACCTAAAGAAATGCCAAGCTCCTGATTGCATGAACCAAGCTCTGATACCACTTTGTTGAGTTAGCTGCAATGGAGCTTCTATGTAGAGATTTAGGTTGAGAGAGAGAAGAGACAGGGACACAAGATTTGTGGTACTGAAGAGTGTACGTCAATAATGATTTTAGATAGGTATATGTACTATGTACAACCTGGTCCTTACGAGCTGATACAAGCACTGCCCTTTATCCCAATAGTAGCTCAAGGACTCCTTGGCTAGGTATTATGACTTGTTTATCATCAAGGATATGGTTAGGGTTAGCTACATATGCTTTCAATAAGCTAACATGAAATACATTGTGGATTTTTAAATTCTCAGGGAATTGTATCTTGTAAGCGCTTGGTCCTAAGCACTTGATAACCTTGTAGGGTCCACAATATCTTGGACTTAGCTTCTTAAATTCTCCTAAATATAGGAAACTCTTCTTTGGATGGACACGGATGAAGACCATGTCTCCTTCTTTGAAGATTCGTTCTTGCCTTTCTAGATTAGTAAATGCCTTTTGTCGGTCCTTGGCAGCTTGAATATCTTGTCTGATAATCTTGATTTGATCATCCATTTCTTCTGACATTTTTCTCGAAGCTTCTACCATTAGGGTAGGATTGAAAAAATTAAGTGGCATACAGCAATCTTGACCATATAGTGCCTGAAATGGAGTCATCTGAATACTTCGATGATATGAGGCATTATAAGAAAATTCCACTAAGGGTAGATATTGAATCCACGTTTTAGGTTTCTTGCAACAATATGTGTGCAAAATATCCTCGATCACCTAGTTAACTCATTCTGTCTGCCCATTTGTTTGTGGATGATAAGCAGTGTTGAAACAAAGTTGGGTTCCAATTGCTTCAAATAAACTTTTCCAGAAATGTGATGTGAAAAGAGAATCACGATCACTGATGATCCTTTTGGGTAACCCATGTAACCTAAAATTTTCTTTTACAAAAATTATTGCAATATCTAAAGCTTTGTAATTAGCTTTCGTTGGAATAAGATGAGCCACCTTTGTTAACATGTCTACGATCTCCATCATTGAGTTATATCCTTCTTGCACAGAAGGTAACCCAACTACAAAGTCCATGCTGATAAACTCCCATTTCATATGGGGGATGTCAAGTGGTTGGAGTTTTCCTAGTAACTTGACACATTCAGATTTTACCCTTTGGCAATTTAGACATTCAGTAACATACATAAGTACATCACCATTGAGTCTTTGCCAATAATAGCTTTTCCTGACAACATTAAGAGTTTTTGCATAACCCAGGTGTCCTAAAAAAGGAGAGTCATGTGCTTCCCAAAGTATTCTTCTCTTGAGAGTCTAACTTGAAGAAACACATAGTCTCATTCTGAAATAAACAAGTCCTTCGTCCTCATCTGTTGAGAATTCTTGATACTTGGTCTTGAATTTGGGATCTTGTTCCTTATTTTGAACTTCCCAAAACAATTGTTGGTAGTCTGGGTCCTTATTTGCTTCATCCTTAGTCAACTCTATGATAGGATTAGTCAGCATTGATACCATTTAGCCAGAGTTTCTACCCTAGATGGTTCTTCAGTGATAAGAGCATTAAGGAAGGCTTTACAACTAAGGCCATGTGCTACTACATTTTCTTTACCAGGTCTAAACTTAATTTCAAAGTCATATTCTTGCAGAATTTTGAACCACCGTCATTGCCTCGTATTAAGATCAAGCTGAGTAAAAATCCGCTTAAGACTTTTATGATCTGTGACTAAGGAAAACTTATTTTCAAGTAAGTAATGTCTCCATAATTTAAGAGCATGAATCACAGCTAATAACTCCAGGTCATGGAGTAACATAACACTTTTCATGGACTTTCAACTTTCTCGAAGAGTAAGGTATGGGATGACTTTTTTGCATTAGTACACATCCCAATGCAAGAGAGCTGGCATCTGTGACAACCTCAAATTCCTTGCTTAAGTCAGGTAGCCTTAAGATAGGACCAGTTATCAAACTATGCTTTAGTTGCTCAAAGCTAGATTGTTCAATTGGCGTCTAGATAATAGCAACTTGCTTTTTTAGTAGGTCTGTAAGAGGTGCTACAATTTGGACATAGTTTCTGATGAATATCCTATACCATCCTATTAGACCTAGAAAACTTCTTACTTCCTTGATAGTGGTTGGGGGTGGACAATCTTGAACATCCTTGACCTTGGCAGGATCTACTGATATACCTTTGGAAAACACTATGAATCCCAAGTATTCAATCTTTCTTTTGAAGAAGGAACATTGTAATGTCCCCACATTACTTAGTTTATTTTAATAAATAATGTGCATATACATTCCAAAGAAAATCACACAAACAGAGACACACAATGACTCGTACAGAAGTATCTCTGTTGTTTATGCGACGAAGCTCTACTACAATCTCTCTCTCTCTCTCTCCACACCTACATGGAAGTGCTGCTCGAATCCATCAAGCTTCTTCCATGGCTCCCAAAAGATGTCGAGACGCTGAGTGAGGTCACACTTAGATAACTCCCCAACGTGAGGAAGTAGTCGCTATTGTTGAAACACAAGCAGAAGTTAACCTCGAATCCTTTCAACCCGAAGGGCGGGTTATTCCAAAACAAACCAAGGTTGCGGCCATAAATCGTAATCATGATGGATGGCCGAACGGAGATAATCAAGTTAGTACATAAGAAAAGGATCATGATTAGTTAGAAATTACTTAAACTTGTAAAATCATGTTAGTATTATCAATTATTTTTTAGAAAGGAACACAAAAATTGATGAAGGGGATAGATTCTATGCATTGCATACATTGACAATTGTGTTAAAAATGTTTTATGGTTATGACTGCTTTTGGATTTGTGAATGATAAGTTATGGCTCTTATGATTCCGGGCTTGCACAGCTGGAAAAGTTGTGGATTGTGGTGGTTTGGGACATTGGGATCCCCAACCCAATGCTCCCTAACACTTTGCGAAGTGTGAAAAAACTCACTTGCGGGTGGGGATCCTACGCTCCTAAGGGAGGTAGGTGTTTTTGGAAAAACTCACCTACGGGTGGGGGTCCTATGCTCCTAAGGGAGATAGGTGTTTTTTATATTTGATCACTCGAGCACTTGAGAGGGCAAAAGGCCGAATGATAGGTGCCCCTATTATGTAGGACGGCTTCGAAGGCTCAGGAAATCTTAGAGGGGCTATGAGCCGGTAAATTCCATGTTAATCATGGATGGAGGGCGATCACATACAATCCAATCCCGAGGGATTGGAAGGTCTTGGACGATGTCTTTCTGTGGAAAGACGGTTTTGTATTACTTTGCAAAGTGATGGTGAAATAAGGTATCTGATTTCCTAATTGTTTGTTATGTGCTAAGGATTGAGTTTAACGAACCCAGTTTAATGAAGTAATAAAAGGAAGCTAATTTTATATATCCAAATAGTATGGTAGTATGCTTTGCTAATTAGAAAACTAAGCAAACCCCATCGAGGAAAGTGGGAGGCTTCGATCTAGATGATTTGACACCTATGACTGGGTGGACTCGATAAGTCGGGTAACTTTCCACCAACATCAGATAGAGCTAATTAAAGCGTGACGACCCTCCCAATATCGGTAGGATTAGTAACCAGGTTCAACACCGTTTTAGGCGGAGTTGAGATTTTACCTTATGGGTATAGGGGGATCGAGTTACACTCTCCCTTGTCTCTCACTCTCTTTGAACCAAGTGTGGTGTTAACCTTACTCTTGCCTTTGATTGATTACAAAGTGGTCTTTCTTAGGCGGGCATTAGATTGCTGTTAGGGGTGATTTGTCCATGCTTCCCTTGTGAAGTAGAACTGAGATTCCCATGTTCAACTAAGTCCAAGGTTTCCCATGGGGAGATGGGATGGTGATGTGCATGGATATGAATTTCAATTGACTACTAAGCAAACTCCTCCAAGTCTGTTGGAGAAGGCACCTCACACACACTTCTTCTTCTTGGCATATAACTTATGTGTTCTCATTGTCTCTAGGACAATGCGAAGATGTGGTTCACGATATTCTTCCTCCTTAGAATAAGTTAGGACGTCATCAAAGAATACAAGAACAAAATCATCGAGATGAGGTCTAAAAATGTCCTACATTAACCTGTTGAAGGTGGCTAGAGTGTTTGTCAACCCAAATGACATCACAATGAATTCGAAATGACCATATCTTGTATTGAAGGCGGTTTTAGGAATATCTTCATCCTTGATTCTGATTTGATAATATCCTGACCAAAGATCAATTTTAGAAAAGATCCTTGCTCCTTGTAGACGATCAAAAAGCTTCTCTATCCTCGAGATTGGGTACTTATTCTTCACTGTTACCTAGTTTATTAGCCCTCGATAGTCGATACAAAGACATGTTCCATCTTTCTTCTTCTGGAATAATATTGGGGCTCCCCATGGTGAACTACTTGGCCGAAAATACCCTTAATCTAGCAATTGTTTGAGTTACTCTTTTAGTTTGATGGCTTCAGGAATAGACATTTTGTAAGGTCTTTTTGCAATTGGAGCAGCTCCTGGAACAAGTTTGATCTCATGATTGACTTCTCTTTTTGGAGGTAACTCAGTTAGCTCTTCAGGAAATGCGTCAGTGTATTCTTTTAACTATGATAGTTCTTCTTCTATCTGACCATCTTGATTTACCTTGTTAAGCTTGATCAAGTAAACAGGTAATCCTTTCTTCAAATCTTTCACAATTCGAGAAGCTTTTGGTAATTGAACCTTAGGTTTCCCTATTTCACCTTGCGTAGTCACTATTTCATTGTTCAAATCCTGAAATGTGACTTGACCTTTTCCACAATGGATATGAGCATCATTTGGAATCATCCAATCCATTCCCAATAAACACTCATAAGCTCCTAAGTTCATTACCTTGAACCTCATGCTTGAAAGGCTATCTCCATCAACCAATCCATTCCCAGTAAACACTCATAAGCTCCTAAGTTCATTACCCTGAACCTCATGCTTGAAAGGTTGTACCTTGGAAATTTGATGTGTAGAAAGTACTTCCTTTCCATTTGCTAATTCCACAAGTATTTTTGATGCATTTACCGTATCTATTCCTAACTTCTTAGCACACTTGGGCGAAATAAATGAGTGTGTACTTCCACAGTCAATCAAAACTTTAAGTAATTTACCTCGATGACTAGTTGGTGTCTGTATTATTGAATACTGACGATTTGGACCCTTCTTGTGGAATGCAACATGAACAGTCACTTTTTCAATATCTTCTTCCATAGTAGGATCTTCCTCCTTATTAATCTCTTTAAGGGTAATATTTGACGTTCTTCCTCTTGCCATAGCTATTTGACCACGGCCTTGGGCAGCTCTGACCTCGAAATTGACCTAGGCGATGGTTTCCACCAAGCTTTGGACAATCTCTCTTGAAATGTCCTGGCTCATTACAATGGAAGCACCTAAGACCATCCTTGCTTCCCTAGGTAGGAACAAAATTTCCAATTGCATTAGATTTTACATTTTTCTTCTGACCTTGGTGAAATTGACCTTGGGTTCTTTTTGCATGACCTTTGAATCCTCCTTTCTTCTGGTTATTGTAGCTCCAAAACTTATTATTTTTAGGCTTTGATTGTACTTCCCACACAATAGGAGTAACTCGAATCAAAGCATCTTGGAGGTCTGTTGGGTGCATTGATTCCATACGAGTGCTCAAAGGAGAATTTAGCCCATTGCAAAACTTGGACAGTTGTTGAGCACTATCCATGGAGAGTGCACATTTAAGAAATAAAACAAACTTGGAGTAATATGCCTCCAGGGTCAGTCCCATTTGCTTCAAATTAAAGAACACATTCATTTTCTGGGTGCGATAAGCTAGAGGTAAATACCTTCCTCTTACACCTTCTTTCAGCAAATACCATGTAATGGTATTTTCAAGGATACCTTGATCTCGACACCACTGCTTCCACCAGAGTCAAGCTTTGCTAATTAATTTTAGCTTAGCTATCATGGCTTGATTGGCTAGGACAGTTCCAACAACAGTAAAATAATATTCCATGGATTCAATCCAAATTTTTGCATCGGCTTCCACATTCTCGCCTCTCCCATCAAATTCTAGATGTTTGACTTGCTTCAAAAGATTCCTTTTTTCTTGGGCTTCGTTGGGAATTATTGTGGGCATGAGATTCTGGAAAATTTTCAACAATTTCCAAGATAAAATTTATAAAATTTATATAGCGTTAATATTAGAGTTTGATGCTCAAATTATTTCTTGCTTAATTTATTGAAATTATTTCAAATAAAGCTCTTTTCCCATTGCTAAAGTTAAACTACAATTTCAAAGGTTCCAAGGAAAAATTAGGGTTCCATTATTTCTCTGATTGATAAAGTATTAGTCAATCTTCATTACAACGGATGTACACGGTAATCAAATGGGAAGAAATACATTATTCAAATAGTTTTCAAGCTCATCTTTTTTTTTAAAAGAAAAAATTTCCTACTACAATCTAAGCATGACACTCTGATACATCCTTTATGAAGTAACTTGGATTCTAAGAGTAGATATCTAGGAATCTATATTTTTTAGGGAGATTAGAAAATTTGTCCTTTTCGTAGTTGTGGCAGCTAGAGCAACCTACGAATTTTACTCTATCGACTGGAAGGATCTTTGTAACTTCCTCATAGATATACTAGTTTAGTTTGATCTTCTTGCCTCTAATATACAGGGTTGAGTTTACACTGGCTTCATAAAATAGATAGATCTTGATAACTTTAAGATCTTCCATCCATTTCACCCTTTTCAGATTATTCTGAAGATAAGCTAGACGACTTGCATCAATATAGCAATATCCTCTATTAATCATCCACCGTCTTTCACGATATAGAGGTGAGGGGTTGTACAACTGATCTAATATCTGCATCATCTGATTTCTCCAGGCAAGACTGGATGAATGCATAGCTAACATAAACATTACTTGGAAGATTAAGAATCGTTTCCAATATTCATTACTTTGCTATAATTCAAAAACATACATTAACAAAGAGGAGAAATCATGTCCTAGGCTGTATTTACAATCCAAGAAAAGACATTTAAGCTTACGTCATGTTCTATACTAACATGCGCTCTGATACCAAATGTGAGGTGTCCACCAGGCCCATTCCAAGGCGCACCTTTAGTAGTCCATCAATAGGTTTTTCAAATGATGCCGTCTGGTGCTCCCTTGGAGTATCATGAGGTTTGTCACTTCGACCCTACTGAGTCTACATCGCAATGGAAGAGTTCTAGCCAAACCCACTAGGATCGACCTGAATTCCGAGTTCCTAAAATCAGTTGGATCTCCTAACGGCTAACTAGCATCAATAATTTCAAGTTTCCACTTCCTAAAAGATTACTCGAGCTAAAGCAGAATTGCCATTGCACTTGGTCAAAGAGAATGGGAGATGAAGGGGAGTGCCGTACATCGACCCTCCTACCCATAAGGCAAAATCCCATTCCGATCCCCTAAAACAACGCAAGTTGGTTCTACCTAGCAACTAGTTCATCAATTTATCATTTTCCTATTTCTATCACCGATTTAGAAAAGCTCTCAGCTAACCAGCACCATCCTACTGTTGGTGGACGGACCCGTCGGCGGGGATCACGCCCACCCGCTTTCCTTTGATGATGATATCATCTTTAGTTTTTTAATTACCTATAGCACATTTATTGAAACACATACAACTAGCTTCTTTAATTAGTCTATTAAATCACAAGTTCCTTCACATAATTTATCTCACGGATACGTATACAATTTAAACAACCCTTGAGTAAAAAAAATTCCTTTATTATATTGGAAGTTTATTACAATTCCCATCTTTTTGATCCTGTGGATGATATACAAAATTCCACGAGTGTATTCTACCCACCAAGATTCCATTCTTGTAACTAGTATTAGGGTTCCAAGATCCCATCCTGGGTCACAAAGGGGCTCCTCACATTCTAGGAGTAATGCCGAATTTATGGCCAGATCCCCCCCTAGCATCCACATTTCCTACTACTCAAGACTATCCCTACAGACAGACCTTTCCACTATGGAGCCAGTTTAAGCCTCTCGAAGTGATAACTATGACCCCCTTGGAGTAGGGTCTCGCAACTAGCTTGGGGGTAGCTTAGTATGATCATCCTGTTTGTCAATGTTTTTAATCAAAGATCTAGATTCTAGCAAACACAAACAATCCTTCCAGACATATAATGATGCAATGACAATCACACCATCGTGAAGCTCACAGCTTCACATAGCCAAGGTAGACCTTAGCCTAAGGTAACCTTACAATCTAATGAGGATTCTCCTCCCCATAAAGAAGTGTTGAGTACATTTCTTTCAATTTTGTTAAGCAAGACATGAATTTCCCATTTAGGGCTAACTTACCTAACATAAGTGATACCATTGCTGCACAAACTATTTATGAAGAATATGCAATATTCTTCTATTTCAATTTTTGGGAGTTTGTAGGATGATATAGACTGGGAGGATCTAAGTTGTTCTTCACATTTTTAGATTCCATCCAATATCTTCTTAACATTGATCTATCCTAAGAATTAGTGAGTCTCCTTTAGTTGATGCCTAGTAAAAATACGACGACGAGACGATTTACAGGGCTTTTAAATAGACTTTCATAAGCATTAATCGATACTTAACCTTGTCATGTTTGACAATAGATATATGGAGTTATTTTATTTAACTAATCTCGAATGTGCATATAGTCGTTTACTCATTTCGTGCAATATCCACCTACAACTATTTTCATCATAATTCTACAGATTGTAATCTCAACTAATCTAACTACAAATCATATGTAGCAGTTAGCAGTTTACGCATGTACTAATATGCTCTCTAGATGAAAGCTAGCATTTCGTGTAAGTACAAATATGAAAGCTAATATTTTATGTACTTAATTTTTATATGGATGGTGTCCATGCAATCTAACAAGTAGTTCTTGTATCATTGAATACAAAAGCTAACATTTTATGTAAAATTTTGATAAAAATATTATCATTTTATGTGGCGATATGAAAACAATAGCCTATTTCTGAGACGTGAATAACCTAGTTTGGCACAACGACATTGGAAATTTGTCTTTGCTTGTAGCTGTGTTCGCCACACCCGATGTTCCATTTGGTAGTGGCAACTCCAGCAACCTCGATCACTCCTGTATCTCTAGCAATAACTGTTCCTTGATCGGTTGCGGTGGATCTCATGGTCTTTGCACCTCGTTGCTTCGGAGCCATCGTTCGAGAGTGGGTTTGAGAGATAAAGGAGGGATGAAATCAGGATGGGAGAGCATGAGAGAAGATTGCCTAGTTGATGATCGAGAGAGGGGGGTTGAGTTAACTCTCTCCCTCTCTAACTCTCTCTCTCTCTCGCAGCCTCTCGGGGTAACTCCCTCTCTCTCTCTCTCTAACTCTCTCTCGTAGCCTCTCGGAGAATCATTCTTCCTTATAATTTGAGTAGAGGGCATGCCTTTATATAGGTAGAAGGGAGTGCATGCTATCTCTCCCTTTCCTTCTCTTTCTCCTCTCTTTATGCCACAATAGCTCCTTCACTTAGAGTGGGAGCTTCTCTTTTTTTTTTCTTTTTTTCAAAACGTGGTCATGAGGCTGTTAATAATGATGGCGCTGATGATGATGATGATAGTGATGATGGAAATGATGATGATAATGGCGACGACGACAATGATGATGATGATGATGACGACAATGACAATGACGATGACGATGATGATGATGATGATGATGATGATGACGATGACGATGATGACGATGATGATAAGGCCCGCGGCCTGTTTGGCGGCATCAATTCAGTTTGACGCCTTTTTATATCTTTTTCTTTCTTTAAAAAAAATGTTAGTTCTAATCATTAGTTATAATGTTTAGTAACTTATATAAGCTATATAAGCTAAATACTAACCTTACTAACTAACACATAAACTAACCTTATAACTAACTTACTATCTAACTAGCTTTACTAACTTATAAACTAACTTACTAACTAATGTATAAACTATCCTTATGAACTAATTATTTAACTTACTAACTAACCTTTATGTTTTAACCAATAATTTATTAGAGGCACGGGAATGTTACAAATACCCCTCGTATATCCCCCTTTGACAATTAGCTTTACCAACTTATAAACTGACTTACTAACTAATGTCTAAACTATCCTCATGAACTAACTATTTAACTTACTAACTAACATTTATGTTTTAACCAAAAATTTATTAGAGGCATAGGAATGTTACAAATACCCCTCGTATATCCCCCTTTGACATTGAAAGTATGGCATATGAAGGATAGTGTTAAGGCTAGAGAATAAATCAAACGTAGAAAGAGGAGAGAGGGATTAAGAGTCATGGAGCATCTTCTTTTTTCAAAAGTAAGGAAGGGAAGAGCAAGAAGTGAGTTGTTGGACCTAACCCGCCGCGAGAGGTCTCTCCGTGGGTGTTGCTTAGAGCGGAAGGATGCTTGGGTGTCAAGGGAGGCTCTAGCTATAAATCCCTTGCCTCCGAATCCCACACAAGAGGCCGACGTGACTCGAGATGGGATCTTGAGGCCCGTGTACTAGTCAACGGGCGAAACTTAGAGCAGCAATCCTGTAGATTTCTAGGATAGCCTTTGGGCGTGATATTGGATGTACTCCAGGTTTTTGATAAATAAAGAGCAAATATTGGAGAAAAATGAATTTGCTTGTCATTGTTTTTGTGTCAGTGGCTATGTTGCATGAAGGAACCCGTGATTAATTTGATTAATTAAGGAAGCTGCTTTTGCATGTCAAAACATAATGTGGCAGGTAATTAGACAACTAAAGCAAACTGAGGAAAGTGCGGTGGACGTGACTTAGGTCCATCCTATGGAAGGGTTGTCCCGGTTAGCTGGGAACTTTTCTCAAACGATGAGATAATAAGACTATGAAGACCTAGTGTCAGTAGATGTAGAATCCCGGTTTATTCTATTTTAGGGGAAAGGGATGGGCCTATGCCATATGGTAGAGAGGTTGAGCTTCGCATCCCTCTCATTTCCCATTCTCCATGAACCAAGTGCAGGATGAAACCGCTTCGAATCCGTTGTTCCTACGCAAAGTGGTACATCTAGAGCTTGACGCTAGCTTCTTCCTAGAGACTTTGCTGATAGGAAAGGAACCCTCGATCCCAAGTGGGAACGGCCGGACACTTCCACTCGGGGCAGACTCGGGAAGACCTAGATTGCAAACCCTGTGTCATTTCTTGCGAGTGCCAGGTGGAGCCTTCTAGACCCTCCTCCCCCGATGGGCTGCTAAGACGTGTCCCACAAGTGGACAAGCGGGCACAGTACAATTGGTATATCAGAGCGAACCAACGGGATCTAAGATTTGCAAGGGAAATTAATGGAAGAAAATAGTGGGAATAAGGGGACAACCAAGGGAAGGTGAGTGGAATAGAGCAGTGTTTCCTATGAAAACATTCCTTTACTCACTTGTGGATGCTGGGTTGCAGAGTCACGAAGCATGGAGCAAGTTCTTGGTGTTCCAGGTCATATTCATGACTGCAATGCGTGCTTCAGATTATCGTCAGAGGCTAGGCATGATGAATATTCTAGACCGCATCTATAATCCTTCACCTTGTATGCGGAATGGAGATGGACAAGAGAATCAGGAATATACTACGTAGCAGGTCACCAACTTGCGTACCTTCAGACCAACTTGAAGAGAACCAAGTGGATGGAGGATTTAAAGATCGTGAAGCTGTTCATCTTTGTCGAAGCTCACGCAAATGCAACCCTGCATGTTGGCGGTCGGCAAGTCAAGTAGAACAAGTATGTGTATGAAGAAGTGACTCCGGTGATCCCTGTCGAATAGAATCAAAGTGCTAGGGTGCTATGAGAAGAACGGGTATCAAAGGAAGAGATACCCTGAGTTTCCTATGACTCATCATTTCCTGAAAATCCACAACCCCACTCCACATTATTACTCAGTCCCTGTAGCCGATTGTAGCACAATCCTATTTTCCCCAAACTGATGTATCAATCATCTTGTCCTACATTTTTAAAAGAAAATGTACACAAAGGGTTATGCCCTCATGAATAAAAAAGACTTTTTACTATTGTCTATCCTGATTGTAAATGTTGGAAAAGGTGTTAAGTGATTAAGTCACTTGGCTAAAAGCTGTGCAAGTCATAATAATGTGATATGGGGAACGAGTGATAAGCTTTTTTAACATAAAGAATCTTATTGTCCAGACGCAAACCCAAGCGTAGGTTCCAAGTCCAACTTTGGTACTAAGTTTAGCTATGATTCAAGAGAAGAAGTTCCTTCTCAAACAAATTAAGCCACCCGAGTTTGATGGCAAGGAAAGGACTGTTCAAGCTGACGCCAAGTCCTAGATCGAGTCCATGGAGGACTATTTTGAGGCAGCAGGAACTGCACGTGCTAACCAAGCCATGCTCACCAAACTTAACCTTATAGGCAATGCAAGACTTTGGTGGAAACAGTGGTGCAGAGACCAAGAGATCTTGGAAGGGATAGTCACTTGGGAGAAGCTTAAGGAAGCTATGCGAGGGAGGTATCTGCCACCTGCCTACTGCACACAGAAGATGAACAAATTCTATGAATTGAAGCAGCTTAGATTACCCCTTGATGCATATTATTCAAAGTTTGTTTCTCTCTTAAAGTACCTGCCTCCAATGGATATGACACAACAGGTGTCAAAGTTTTGTGCTGGGTTAAATCCACCCATAAACACCCACTTGGAATCAATACGCCCAACGGACCTACAAGACGCACTCATTTGAGTTGCACCAATAATACAGGAGGTTCAAGCCAAAATAAGGAACATTAGGACTTGGCCTTACAGAGGTCAGAACAAGGAAAATTTTAGGGCTCAGACTAAGAGAGCACAGGGTCAGAATCAAGGGCAAAGGAAGAAAGCTAGGACCAATGCTGTCAACAACTTTGTTCCTACACGACTGCAACTACGTTGCTTCCATTGCAATGAGCCCGGGCACTTCAAGAGGCAGTGTCCCAAGCTTTGTAGAGGGAGAACCTCCAGTGTTTCCAACAAGGAGTTGGGCGATGAAGAAGATCCATCCATGGATGCTGACATTGAGAGGGCAACGGTTTACGCCGCTCTTCACAAGAAGGGTCGAAATCGCCAATTCTCGGTGATCCAAACTCCATCGGATTATGAAGGTAAAAGCTTCAAAACCCTAATTGATTGTAGAAGTACACATTCCTTCATTTCACCGATCTGTGCAAAAAGGCTAGGGATAGCCACAATAGACACACCTACTTTACTTGTGGAATTGGCAAATAGTCGTGAGGTCTCTTGTACTAGGCAAACTGCTAAGGTGAAATTCCTACTGGGTGGGAAGCCAACTCCAGTGAGATTCAGGGTAATGAACCTAGGTGTCCACGAATGTTTACTTGAAATGGATTGGCTAATACCCAATGATGCCCACATCCACTGTGGAAAGGGCCAAGTCTCCTTCCGAAATTCTGAAGGGGAACTAGTTACAACTCAAGGAGAGGCTGGTAAGCCAAAAATACAGCTGGCAAAAGCAACACAGATAATAAAAGGAGTTAGAAAGGGCCTACATGTCTATCTGATTAAACTGAATAAGCTAGATCAGAATCAGGAATCTGGGGAAGAACCTTCGCGGTTAAAGGAATACGCAGACGTATTTCCTGAGGAGCTGACAGAACTTCCTCCTCAAAGGGAAGTCGACCACGAAATAATCAAGCTGGCACTAGCAGGAGCTGCACCAGTCGCTCACAAAGAGGCCGCATAGGATGTCCATCCCGGACGCTATCAAACTGAAAGAGCAACTCAAGCAACTGTTAGACCAAGGCTACATCCGTCCTAGTAGTTCACCATGGGGAGCTCCAGTGCTGTTCCAAAAGAAGAAAGATGGAACGCTTTGTCTATGCATTGACTACAGAGGGTTGAATCAATCAACCATAAAAAATAAATACCCCATTCCAAGAATAGATGAATTACTTGACCGTCTTCAAGGTGTGAAGATCTTCTCTAAGATAAATCTCAGGTCTGGATATTATCAGATAAGGATAAAGGAAGAAGATATCCCGAAGACTGCATTCAGCACAAGGTATGGACACTTTGAATTCCTGGTGATGTCATTCAGGCTAACGAATGCTCTTGCTACCTTCAACAGGTTAATGCAGGATATCTTTAGGCCCTATCTTGATGACTTCGTACTTGTCTTCTTTGACGATACCCTAGTCTACTCTAAACATGAAAAAGATCATGAACCCCAACTTCGCATTGTTCTTGAAACAATGAGAGCATACAAGCTTTATGCCAAGAAGAAGTGTGCATTTTTCAAGCGACAGATTGAATATCTGGGATTCATTGTATCAGCAGAAGGAATTTCAGTAGATCCAACTAAGGTCAGAGACATTCTGGAATGGCCAACACCAACTTCTATCAAATAAATACGTAGCTTTCTTGGATTGACAGGATGGTATAGGATCTTCATCAAAGATTATGCTTTGATTGCAGTGCCCCTGACTGATCTACTAAAGAAGCAAGTAGCAATTGTATGGTCACCTGCCGAACAGACCAACTTTGACAAACTAAAGCAAAGCTTAATATCAACACCCATCCTGAGACTTCTTGATCTTAGTAAGGAGTTTGAAGTGGTAACTAATGCCAGCGCACTTGCTTTAGGATGGGTGCTTATGCAAGAAGGTCATCCCGTAGCATACTCTTCAAGGAAATTGAAGAGCCATGAAATAAATTATGCTACCCACGATTTGGAGCTGTTGGCTGCCATCCATGCTCTCAAACTTTGGAGACATTACTTGCTAGGTAACAAATTTTCCTTAGTGACGGACCACAAGAGTCTTAAATGGATCTTCACCCAGAATGAGCTCAATATGAGACAACGTCGATGGATCAAAGTGTTGGAGGAATATGATTTTGAAATCAAATATAGGCCTGGAAAAGAGAATGTAGTTGCCGATGCACTTAGTTGCAAGGCATTTCTAAACTCTCTTATTTTGCAAGATCCATCAACAACAAGGTCACTAGCCACAAAGGTATCAATGCCAAACAACCCAATTCTTGAGCTAGCTAAGAAGAGGCATGTCATGACCCAGTCTATCAGAAATTGCTAAGGGAGATCCCCATCAAGGATCAAGACCTGAAGCTAAAGACGAAGTATCAAGAATTCCTGTGGACTTGTCTACTTTAGGACAAGATTATGTATCCCTACAAGCCAAACTCTCAAGCAGAAGATACTTTGGGAAGCCCATGACTCCCCTTTCTCAGGGCATCCTGGCTAAGCCAAGACCCTTAATGCGGTCAAAAAGAGCTATTATTGGGATAGGCTCAAGGGTGACGTTCTCAAATATGTCACGGAATGTTTGTCTTGTCAAACGCATTAAGGCAGAACATGTCAAAATGCCGGGGAAATTGCAACCACTTGACATCCCCCAAATGAAATGGGAGTTCATTAGTATGGACTTCATTGTTGGCCTACCCCAAGTTCAGGGAGGATACAACTCTATTATGGTTGTAGTAGATATGCTCACCAAGGTTGCACATCTCATCCCTATCAAGACAAACTATAAAGCCTCAGACATCACAAGATTATTCATCAAGGAAATATTCAAACTGCATGGGTTACCCAGAAGAATCATTAGTGATTGTGACTCTGTCTTCACATCACACTTCTGGAGGGCTTTCTTTGAGGCTATTGGGACTCAACTCTGTTTCAATATAGCTTACTATCCCCAAACTGATGGTCAAATGGAACGAGTCAATCAAGTCATTGAAGATATGCTTAGGGCATACTACTGTTGCGAACCCAAAAAGTGGATTCAATATTTGCACTGGTTGAGTTAGCCTACAATGCTTCTTACCAATAGAGTATTCAGATGATCGCTTTCCAAGCATTGTATGGGCACGATTGTCGTAGCCCATTGAGCTTCTTGGATCCAACTTTGAGGGTAGAAGCTTCAAGGTAGATGTTGGAAGACATGGATGACCAAATCAAATCAATAAGACAAGACATCCAAGCCGCCAAGGATAGACAAAAGGCTTGCGCGGACTTGAAACGGCAAGACAGATCCTTCGTTGAAGGCGATATGGTCTTCATCCACATACGCCCTAATAAGAGCTCACTGTTGTTGGGAGAATACAGGAAACTAAGTCTAAGATATTGTGGACCTTATAGGATAACTAAATGCCTAGGACCTAATGCTTATAGACTACAGATGCCCGCAACCCTAAAGGTTCATAATGTGATCCACGTTAACCTATTGAAAAAGTATCTACCTAATCCGAATCATGTACTTGATGATCAACAAATTGTAATGCCTAGCCAAGGAGTCCTTGAGCTACATCCTGATAGAGTCCTAGATGTCAAGGAGAGGCATTTCAGGTCAAGGACCTTGAGAGAATACCTCATTTAGTGGAAAGATTATCTCGAAGAGGATGCCACCTAGGTGGATGAAGATACTCTCAACCAATAGTACCCCCAGGTCCTTTTGAGATGAGGACATCTCGATTCCTCTAAGGGGGAGAGGATGTAATATTCCTGTGTTCTTTTTCCCCCGTGTCTCCCCCCCTTTTTATAATTTCAAGGAATTTTATTTTATCATCAATACAAATTTTTTTAACCCCCGTCTCTCTCCCCGCCGACAGCACGTCGGGGAGAGAGAGAGAGGGAGTGGTAGTGCTGGGGGGCATGCAGCTCCCCAGGAGGGAGGGGTGGCCATGCCACCCACCTCCTCCCCTCCTATATAAGGGGAGGCCCCTCCCCTCCTATATAAGGGGAGGCCCCTCCCCTCCCTCAGCTACTCAGAGAGCAAGCTCCCCCCCGTCCGACCTCAGTACCTTGCAGACTTCTCCCAGTCCTAGCTCATACTGCGGCCTCCACAAGCGATAACTCCACAAGCGATAACTCCCCCTGTCCTCGCTCGTACGCCAGCTGCACCCCCTGGCCTTCTGCTGGAGTTCCACTCCCCCTCCTCTGACTTGCTACGATAGCACCTTGGACCCTACGACTCAACCGCCCCCTTGATTGCTAACCAACTGCGCCACCACCTTAGGCTATGATTATACTTGCTGCCCGTGAATTGCACGCTTGACGTGTGAGGGAGAAAAAGAAGGTGAGGAAGTGGGAAGAGAAAGAAGGAGGGACAGAGAGGAGAGGAGGAAGAGGGAAATAAGGAGAAGGAGAGAAGAGAAAGAAGGAGGGAGAGAGAGAAGAGGAGGAAGAGGAAGAGAAGGAGAAGGAGAGAAGAAGAAGGAGTGGGAGAGAGAAGGGAAGAGAGAAGGAGGAAGAAGAGGGAGAGAGAAGAGAAGAAGAGGGAGAGAAGGAGAAGGAGAGAAGAAGGAGTGAGGAGAGAGAAGAAGAGGGAGAAAAGGAGAAGGAGAGAAGAAGAAGGAGTGGGAGAGAGAAGGGAAGAGAGGAGGAAGAAGAGGGAGAGAGAAGAGAAGAAGAGGGAGAGAAGGAGAAGGAGAGGAGTGAGGAGAGAGAAGAAGAGGGAGAGAAGCAGAAGGAGAGAAGAAGGAGTGAGGAGAGAGAAGAAGGAGTGGGAGAGAGAAGGGAAGAAGAGGGAGAGAAGGAGAAGGAGTGGAAGATAGAAGAGAAGAAGAGGGGGAGAAGGAGAAGGAGGGAAGAGAAGGGGAGAGAGAATTAGAAGGAGGAAAAAGAAAGGGGTAGAAGAGAGGAGAGGAGAAGAAGAAGGAGAATGAGAGAGGTAGAAGAAGAAGAAGAAGAGGTAGAAGGAGAGAAGTAGTAGAAGAAGAAGAAGAAGAAGAGTAGAAGGAGAAAAGAAGAGAAGAGGAAGAGAAAGAGAGGGAAGGAGAAGAAGGAGAAAAGAACTGGGAGAGGGAGAAGGAGAAGAAGAGAAGGACAGAGAGAGAGTAGGAGAATAAGAGAAAAGAAGAAGAAGAGGAAGAGGAGAGGAAGAGAAGAAGGAGAAAAAGAAGAAGAAGAGAGATAGAGAGAGAGAGAAAGAAGGAGACGGAGTGAGAGTTGGTGAGTAACTGCAAGGAGCCACACTCAAACCACCCTCTCGGCGAAGGACCCCATCCAGGGTCTTTCCTACACGAACCCGTCGACCTGAAAACCGTTAAGATCTAGAGCTTGACACTAGCTTCTTCCTAGAGACTTTGCTGATATGAAAGGAACCACCCTGACATCAGGTCGATCCCAAGTGGGAACGGTCGGACACTTCCACTCGGGGCAGACTCGGGAAGACCTAGATTGCAAACCCTGTGTCATTCCTTGCGAGTGCCAAGCGGAGCCTTCTAGACCCTGCTCCTGATGGGCTGCTAAGACATGTCCCACAAGTGGACAAGCGGGCACCTTACAATTGAGGACAGGTCTGTTGACCTTGACAAGATTCCGACTGAGCAGAATCTTGCAGACTTGCTCACAAAAAGCCTCATCACTGAGCGCTTTGCCTTCCTCAGGAGATTGATGGGCATTGGATGAGATGACGTCTTTTTCCTCATCCTATTGTACATGTATACATGTTGTACTATCTTTTCTTTTTCTCTCTCACTGGGGCAGATTCGCCTTTAAGTGGGAGGTTGTTGGGGTTAGGAAAATTTCATAGATAAGGATATTTATTTATAGGCTTTGAATGCACATGATGTAGAAGATATACATATAGTAACTTCCCTGAGAGGGGTAAAGGTGCCTCCGCCTAGCTGCCCGTGTATTACTACACTGACAGTACCTACCACTACAAATTGCAAGTGGCGGGTGCCTGTCACGATCACTTATTCTTTATTCTTTTAGTGACAGTTTGAATAAAGGAAGTCCCAGCCACACATTGTGGTTGTTGGAGTTCCCATTTCTTATCTCTCTCTTTCTTGCTCTTACTCTCCCGCCATAGCTCTCGCGTGCAAGCTTCAATCCTTCTCACCTTTCAATGAAATGCATGATGACAAGTGAAAAGAAAAGAAAAAGGATAAAGTGTAAGAAAAGAATGATGATCGCAGTATTTTCTCTAGCAAGTTCAATGTCAAGATTGAAGAGTATAATGTCATGTAGACTGATTCTAATAATGACTACATACTTGTAGCTTCTTCTCTTGATGCTTTATAGTTGGCTGATGCCTCTTGGCTTTGAATATTGTTGGTATTGGAGATGTCCAGCTGCTGTAAGTTATGTTATATATTTTGGTGATTCCTCATGGAAGCTTACATATCCCATCTTATTCTGGCATGAGGTGCTAAGTCTAGCACTCTTTATTCCTTACTTGTATCTATGTCTATCGACCATGTTTTGGTAGTGGCTATACCACATGTATTGTTACGACATTATCACCTTGGGCACGTGTCCTTAAAGGAAATGAAAATTCTTACCTATTTGTAGTATCTTCTGCCCCTTGACTATAAGTGTTTTGATTCTTATGATCATTATCTTTATGGTAGAAATACTTGTAACTTGCATAAGAAGTCTAGCATTACCCGCATGGGCAAGCCTCTGGCTCTTATTCATTCTAATGTTTATGGACCTATGCCTTGCAAGTCACTAGGTGTGGTACAAAGTATTTTATTACATTCATTGATGATTACTCTCATAAGATCTGGGCATACTCCATAAAGCAAAAATTGGAAGTCTTGGCTGCCTTCAGTTTAGCTTGCTTTTGTTGAGAGCTAGTTTGGGTATAGGCTGAAATACCTACAATCTAACAATGGTGGAGAGTATATATCTAAAGAATTTGAGCACTTTATGACAAGAGGCTGAAATAACTACAGTCTAACAATGGTGGAGAGTATATATCAAAAGCATTTGAGCACTTTGTGACAACAAGGGTATTAAGCATCAGTTGACTGCCCTATACACCCTATCCTAGAATGGTATAGTTGAGTGTAAGAATATGACGATTCAAGAGTGAGTTCATTGTATGTTTAGCCAAGCAGGCTTACCACAATACTTTTGGATAGAGGTAGTTACTACTGCCATACATTTGATTAATCGATCTCATTTGTGTATCTTTGGTTTTAAGGCTTTCTGCCATGTTCCCAAGGATAAGTGTAATAAGCTGGATTCTAAGTATATGAAATGCATCTTTCTTGGTTATGGGGATGTAGGTGAGATGGGCTATCACCTATGGGATCCACAAGCTCCGAAGGTCATCTATAGCCATGATGTTGTTTTTCATGAGGAGAAAATACATAAGGAAATTGAGTAGATCGTTGAGGTATGTAGGGTGATATTTTAGGAGGAGTCTCCTGTTATTGTACGATTAGCTAGACAACATGTAGCAATTTATGCTCTAGTGACCTAGACCATGATGTTAGATAGGAGGTCCTATAGCGTATTTTGTGATAGTCTACTAGAGATAGACATCCGCTTGCTCACTCTCACCCTCTATGGATTATGTTATAGTGACAAATACTAGTGAGCCTCTTACCTATGATGAGGCCATACACAAAGGTGATAGTCACTCTTGGAAGAGAGCCATGTAGTCAAAGTATGCCTCACTGCAGAAAAATCATATGTGGATTTTGGTTCCTTTGCCTAGTAAAAAAAAAAGTTATTTGCCATACAAGTGGATATACAAGTTGAAGAGTACCCCTGGATGCCCCAAGTCTTGCCTATAAGGCTAGATTGGTTGCTAAGGATTTTAAGTAGGAGCATGGTGTTGACTTCAATGAAGTCTTATCTCCTGTCATCAAGATGACTACCATATGCTTGGCTTTGTCTTTCATTGCATAGCTCAATTTGAACCTGAATCATTAGATGGATGTCAAGATAACTTTCTTACATGGGGACTAACATGATGAGATTTATATGCAACAGGTTAAGGGCTTTGAGGAAAAAGATAGGGAATATCTAGTGTGTAAGTTGAGAAAGAGCCTTTATGGCCAGGGAATGGTACCACAAGTTCAATGCTTTCATGCATTCACAGGGATATATCCATAATGATATGGATCCGTATTTATACACAAAAAAGGCTTGTGATAATAGCCTCATGATTTTGGTGCTCCACATGAATGATATGCTTGCTCATTGTTGGGAGTGCTGATGAGCTAGATGCCTTGAAAGGTCAGCTCAAGAAGAGCTTTGAGATGAAGGTCATGGGAGATGCCTCACATATTCTTAGGATGCATATCATGAGCAATCACTCTAAGGGGCTCCTTTTTATCACAGAAGGAGTACATCCAGAAGGTCCTTGAGCAGTTTCATATATAGGATGTTAAGCCTATTGGCTGTCCTTTACCTTCTCATGTGAAGATTAGTCAGGTCAATTTTTGCAATTGTCCATAGTCTGCTGATGAGTAAAAGGCTAAGATGGCCAAGATCCCTTATGCATCCGTAGTGGGCAGTTTAATGTATGTCATGATAGTAGCCCCTTGTCTTGGCGTAGCATTTGTAGTGGAAGTTGTGGCACACTATATGGTTACACCTTGCAAGCAACATTAGGATGCCATGAAGGGTATCATGAGGTACCTGAAGGGTACAACAGATATGTACATATGTTATGGTGGCCATGATATAGAAGTCATGGGGTACACTAACTCTAATTATGCAAGACATGCAAATAGGAGGAAGTCCACCTCTAGCTATGTCTTCACCTTTGTTGGAGGTGATGTTTCTTGGATGTCTAGGGTGGAGAAATGCATAGCCCTATCTGCTACAAAGGTAGAGTATATTACTGTTACTAAGGTTTGTAAGGATGCTCTCTGGTTAGGCCATCTAGTCATCGTAGACCTTGGTATTATTGATGTGGTCCCTACCTTGCATTTCGTTTTTATGAGTGCCATCCAATTGGCCAAAAATCTCAATCTTCCATGCAAAGAAAAAGCACATTGAGATGCATTACCACTTTATTAGAGAGGTCATTGAGGACAAGTCCATTGAGCTTATCAAGATCTCAACTGATCAAAATCTTGTAGATTTGCTCATTAAAAGTCTCCTAGTAGAGCATTTTGTCTTCCTTAGGAAGTTTATGGACATTGGATAAGATGATGTCTTTCCTCATCTTGCTATAATTTATGTACATTTGTACTTTGACACTCTTTTCTTATTCCCTTCTCACTAGGGGCACGCTTGCCTTTAAGTGGGAGGTTGTTGGGATAAAGGCACATGTGCATAATCTTCCATATATTCATCACATTGACAGTTGCTGCATACCTATACACTACAAGTGGTGGTTGCCCATGACTATCACTTCATTCTTTATTCTTTTAGTGACATTTGAATAAGGAAAGGCCGGTCACACATTGTGACTATTGGAATTTCCACATATGATGTCTCTCTCTCTCTTGCTCTTTTGCTCCATCCACAATAGCTCTTGCTTTGGTCTTACTTCCACTTGTGTGCTTCCACTTGGATTCTACCTTTCAACATAAAATGATAATAGGAAAGGAACTCTCTTGTTAGATAGGCTTCCTTCAATCATCATGAAATATCCCATGAAAGAATGGAATTTGGTGGACTACATCTTCTAAATCTGGAAGAGAAAATTGATGCTTTGAGGACCATTCGTGTATCAGCTAGGGAATAGGGCCACGCCCACTTTTATTCTACCTTTTTCTTCTAGGAGTGGCAACATCTACACTTCTTCTTCTTCAATGGGTACTTTGGCATCCTCTATCTTCTGGACCTCTGGTCCTATCTTTGTAATTGTCTGTGTAGCTCCTTATGGCTATGTAGTGCTATGTACTACATTTTTTTGTGTTGCATTGTTCTATTTCTCCCTAGGAACGTTGAATTTCACTGTCTTGGCAGAGGGAATGTTATCTTTTGGACTATGGGTTCTCCTTTCTTTGCATGCGTTATTGTGGAAACCTCCAATTTCACCAAATTGGAAGCATGTTCTTGGGTCTTCTATTAGGTATCAAGGATAGCTTTCACAAGAGGTGGACTTGGATGGTCTTTTCCAGTATGGCCTTCTCCTTTGCATCGATGGCATAAGGGCTTGTAGTCCATAGACCTTCTAAGGTTTGGACTTCGGTGAGATATGACCGTTTTCTCCACATCTGTAACACTCCACCTCTGATCTTTGGCCACCGAAAGACTTTCGTCCTCTATAACTCTGAGAGTGAAACCTCCTAGGGCTGAAATTAGGACCGAATTCTTGAGGCGTTGGTCCAATATCCTAGGTGGTCATCTTGGATTCTAACAAGTTGAATCTTGCTTCTTCATCTCTTTTTCTTCTTTCGTGCATCTTCTTTAGAGAGCAGATATCCTCTGTATGGTTCTTCCTTAAGCAGTATGAACAAAAGGCTCCAAGAATGGTTGGTTTTTGGGTACATTCAGTGGCTAAATGTCTCGCTTGATGGCACTTTCCACAACATGTATTAGAATGCATCATATCTCTCCCACCTCTCATAGGAGTGGATATATTAGCATGTTCACCTTCAGCATCTATAGCTATTTTGTAATCACATCCATAAGCTCCTTCTTAATGCTTGCGATTGAATTGGACAGGTGCGGAGTACTTGTAGTAGGGTTTTGGGAAGCTTCTTTGATCACTGCATATACTAGCTAGGTTGATCCAGAGGGTCTTCTATTTTGGTTCTGATTTAGATCTCCTATTGAGACTGGGGGTTGTTGATTACACTTGGTAGGATTCCATTGTTGTTGAGTCACCATTGGGGGAACTGTCTAAGGCCACTACAGTTGTGGTTGAACCATCATTTGATGTAGTATCATCTGACCACTATGGATTCGGTGCACTGTACTGCGGCATTGTTTGCATCTGAGGATAGGGATAGGGAACTGTCCCTGAGATTGCATTTTGTGGGTATACCATTTCTGGCATGGAAGGAGGTAGGCCTCCTCTTCCTGAGGTCATTGACAACCTTGCTTCAACTTCATCATACAGTCTTGCACCTTCCACTACAGCTTGCAAATTGATTAGTCTTCTCAATTCCATAAACTTGCAAACTTATGGTTGTAGGCCTCTAAGAAAAACTTCCATTTGGATGTCTTCATCCAAATGATGGTTGGTCCATCTCTCAGTATGGATTCCATTCGCGAGACATAGGCTTCTACTCATTCACTAGAGGAGTGACTTAGGTTCATAAACTCCTCTTGCATCCACTCTTCATAAGCTTCACGCTTGAATTTAGTGAGGAAGGCCATCATTCCATGTGCCAAAAGTTCCTATTGCTTGTCTCTCATACCATTGAAACGCTGTGCCTTTGAAAGTGGTGGGAAATATTTCCAACCAATGCTCAGGGGTTCTGGCATTGTTAGCCACACATGCTACCATAAACTCTGCTACATGAAGGTCAGGATCTTCATTGTACTCTCCCTTAAAGATGGCAACGGGACTACATTTGTTGGCCCATCAATATTTCTAGGACAGATCTAACTCTAGGAAGGGGACCTTGAGTCGCCATGGGGATTTTCGTAAAGAGTGCCACTAGTGCATCAAAGGAGGCTTTTGCTGCTAGCTCGTTCTCGGCTTTGATTTTTTTCATTCTCTCTTCTTATGTACCTCTGGACTCATTCTAGCGCTTGCCTCTTGATTGCATCATTCAAAGGGAGTTGGCTCCACCCAGTTTGGTATGTACTCAACAGAACAGAATCAGAGGGGCTTCAATCTCTGGAGGACTCTCTGGCCAACATCTCTTCTACTTTCTATTTTTCAATGTCTCTAAATTCAGCTTTAAGAGTGCTATAGAGGGGAAGATATTCCGTTCTAAAAGTGTCAAAACTCATTCTTTTGAGGATCATTGTGGTGCCATCATCATTGCAATGCCGATTTCTGATGGCTTCAATAGTATATGTTGTGAAGAATGCTCTATCCACCAACTTCCAGTGGGTTGCTAATTGGACAAACAGGAGATTGTTAGTGCACCACGCGTCCCACGTGTCCTATTGTTGAGCATCCATGAACAAATTTCAACTCTTTTCTTTCTTGTTTTTGTGAATCTCCATTGACCACGACTCCCGAAGCTTCTTCACAATTTCCTACTTGATGATGTCTGAAAATTTTTTAATGAATGCCTCTCCCATGGATGATCATTCTCTCTGATTCTGCACTTCATTTTGTTCCCAAACTGTTTGCCACCAAGATACACATCTCTGCTGCTTCAGCAAGAAGAGAAAATAGTCCACCATATAGAGCATTCATCAAGATGGTGATATGTTTTTGTCATTGTGGAATGAAATTCTTGTGAAAAGTGGCTTTGGCAATGAAAATATCCAATTCTTCAGTGGTAGAAAGAACTTTGTAAGCATCCATTGAATTCTTTTCCTCTTGGCAATGTCATTTCCTTCATTTTCAGCCTCTTTTGATGCTTTGTTGATGGCAGTTTTCCCCGGTTGCACACCAAAAACATGGAACCCCAAAAGAGACACCAAGGTAAATGGAGTTTCTACTACAAGAAAATCTATCTTGTACTATCAACAACCATCTTTTTCATATTTGGTATGTCCACAACAAAAAAATGAATACCATGAACAAGAAATCTTCACACAGCTTCATATAGAAACAATTCTCCCACAACTTTAACTTTAACAAAATCCATCACGCTCTTCATATTCTTCATAGAATTCTTTGATAGACCAAAAAACATAAAATAATACACCACTTTAAATGGAAAGATATCACATATGATTCATCTTCAAAGATCCCATAACTTTCTCTCACAATCTCTCATAGATAGATACATTGTCTTCCATAGAATTTGCTCTCTCTCTCTTTCTCTCTCTCTCTCTCTCTCTCAATAGTACATTATGTCCTCACTACAATGCTCAATAATCACTCACAATAACCCCTCTTTGGTCGTGAATACCCCTCCCAAGAGGTATGACTGATATGAAAGGTCACCAGAGCCACTAGAGTGACTCTTCATAGCTCATCACTGTCACTTCACTCCAGTCTTCTCTTGAGTCTTCAGCAGCTACTTCTTCCACTTCCTTGAGCTCTTTTGACCTTGCACTCACCTCTTTACAAGGCTAAAAAAATTTCCCATACTACATCCTCATCCAACATAACACATACAAAGGCATACAGTGCAGAACAAAACAGGAACAGAGGCTCTACAGAAGCTATCAAAACCAATCAGACACTATTAAGACATCAACAAAATAGAACATAACAAAACATCACATAACCTAATATCTCTATTGAAAAATATCATGAGCTTATCAAAACCATTCCACCCTATCCAAAACACTCTCAAAACACTTCCAAACCAATCCATCATGATGTAAAATCAATCATTCAGGCCACAAAAACAACAAAAATCAACAAAAAAAACAGGTCATTTTAGCATTCAACAGTATGCATTAAGCTCCATCTTTTACTTGACTTCTTCTCATCCCTTGAGCCTTGTTCCAGGGTCTCATTTGGCCTACTTGAGCATTTTAGAGTGTCTCTAGAGCACCGCCATCATGAGCATAAGTAGTAGAGCAGAGGGGGCTACATTTAGCATGATTGCGCCAATAGCTCCCCTCCTATCTTTGATTAGCTTGCATGGCCATCTCCCTCAGCTTCTAGAGTCTCTAAGGACTTAGGCATCAACTTGGCATTGTACTTGGCACTTAGGACATCCATTTAGGCATCATTTGAGGCTCTCAAGATTAGCCATTGTCTCATACCTTATAATAGTTTGTTGTAATATGATTCACAGTTGGTTGATGCTTTGTTAAGATATACTCAGTGTTAGTTGATAAATTCAAGGACTTCCTTCTATGTGACCTCTCACAGAGAGTGTTTTTACTCCTATTACAATATGATTGGATTTGTCATTTGGGTGATGACATGGCATTGGAGATAGTTGGTATTGGTGATATCCAGCTACAGTTTGGTTCAGTCAACATGTTCACTCTTCATGATGTTTCTCTCACATGAAGAGCCTTATCTCTAATGGCACCTTGGATAGTGCAAGCTATTTTGTTTCTTTTAGTGATTTCTCATGGAAGATTACCTATGGGAATTTTATTATTACACATGGTGCTAAGTCTAGGACCCTCTATTCCTTTCTTGTATCTGGGTCTGTTGACCATGTTTTAGCTATGGTTGCAATTCCACATGTATCTATTTGGCATCACCACCTTGGGCATATGTCTTTGAAAGGAATGAAAATGCTTACTGGTTTGCAATATCTTCCATCCCTAGACTATAAGTGTTTTGAGCATTGTGATAATTGTTTATATGGGAGGCAAACACACAGTATCCATAAGAAGTCTACATGACATGCATGGGTGAGTCATTGGTGCTTGTTCATTTAGATATATGTGGTCCCATGCCCTGTCAGTCACTAGGTAGTGTGAAGTACTTTGTCACCTTCATTGATTATTACTCACATAAGGTATGGGCTCACCCTATTAAGGATGTCCTATCTACCTTTCAACGTTAGCTTGCTCTTGTTGAGAACCAATCTGGGTATAGGTTGATATGCCTAAGGTCTAATAATGGGAGTGGGTATGTCTCGTAATCTTTTTAGTAGTTTTGCAATGAGCAGGATATTAAGCATTAGTTGACCACCCCCTACACCCCTTCCTAGAATGGTATTGCCAAATGTATGAATATGACAACTCGGATGCTTAGCCAAGCATGCTTACCATAGCACTTTTGGGCTAAGGTAGTTACTACTACCATACATTTGATTAACAAGTCCTCTTACACTATTATTGATTGCTAGGTTGTAGAGGATTTATGAACTGGAAAAGCTCCATCATATGTTCATTTGCATGTCTTTGGTTGTGAGAAATTCTACCATATTCCCAAGGACAAACACAATAAGTTGGATCCTAAGTTCATGAAATCCATCTTTCTTGGTGGTTGTGGAGATGGATTTTTTCCTATGGGATTTGCAGGCTCATCAAAATTTTCACAACCATGATATAGTTTTCCATGAGAAAAAGATGCATAAGTAGTCTAAGTAGGTAGATGCTATGAAGGGTATCATAAGGTACCTGAAGGGCACAATAGATATGTGCATATGTTATGGTGGATAGGATACAAGAGTCGTAGGGTACACTAACTCTAATTATGGAGGACATGCAAGCAGTAGAAAGTCCACCCTTGGCTATGTATTCACCTTTGTTGGAGATGCTATTTCTTGGATGTTTAGGGTGTAGAAATCCACGGCCCTCTCTATTACCAAGATTGAGTATGTTGTAGTCAAATCACACCGAGGCTTGCAAGGAGGCTCTTTGGTTAAGCCGTCTGGTGGTGACCTTAGTATTACTAATGTGGTCCCTACACTGCATTCAGATTCTATAACTGCTATTCAATTGGCCAAGAATCTAGTCTTCTATACAAATATAAAGCACATTGAGGTGCATTACCACTTTATCTGAGAGGTTATTGAGAACAAGTCCATTGAGCTTGTCAAGATCTCAACTGACTTAGGCCATTCGATGAGATGATGTCTTTTCTCATCCTGGTGTACTTATATACATTTGTACTTTGCCATATTTTTCTCATTCTCTCCTCACTAGGGGCACATTTTCCTTTAAATGGGAGGTGGTTGGGGGTAAAAGTGCATGCACCTAGCTGCTCGTGTATTAGTTACACTAACAATATCCCCACACCTGTACACTGACATAGCGGGTACCCATCATTGTCACTTCATTGTTTATTCTTTCAATGACATTTGAATAAGGGAAAGTGGATCACACTTTGTGACTATTGGAGTTCTCACATCTTGTGTCTCTTACTCTTGCTCCTTTCACAAGAGCTCTTGCTTCCACTTGTTGCAGGCTTCCACTCTAGTCTCACTCCCTTTAGTTCTTCCCTAGAGTGAGTAGGTCTCACTCCCTTTAGTTCTTCCCTAGAGTGAGTAGGTAGTATCATTTTTGAAAAGGAAGGGGGATAAAAGCAAAATACAAAGTTTTGGAATTTAGCTGACTTGAGTTGGATAGCTATAGGTAGAAGAGCCTAAGTGTACTATGCTTTATTGTTCTAATTAAGAGCACAAGGAAAAAGACCTAAAGTGAAGTGTTTAAAAATCGAATCATTGATTATTTCATATTTCTCAGAGACACACAGATACACATAAAACTTGGCCTAATTGTTGTATTTGGGATGTTGTAAGTGAATTATTGCAAGCAAAGTGAGTTTCTCTAGGTATGGCAAATAAATAAAAAAAGCATAATCATGGAGAGACAAAGTGAGAGTTTTTGTCCATGTTTTGCTATGTCTCTCTTTGACCCTTTAATCCTACAAACCAAGAGGTATAACTTGTTTTCCCATATAGTCAATTCTTTGTGTTATATATTTCAAAAAACACTAGTACTCAACTGATGGGTGGAGGAGACACAATCAAGTGCACATCTCTAGAGCTGTTTGTGGTAAACGATCGGGCAACAAAGAGACAAAGTGTGGTGCAATATAAGATTAAGTAGCAAGAATACTAAACCATGGAGCAACTACAATTTTTCATAAGGTGAACATGGCTCATAATGGCTCCTCTTCTTAACATTGATATCGCATACATATGTGTGCATACATGCACACACACATATCACTCTAAAAATCTTTGCATATTTTTTTCCCTCATGTTACACACACACACACACACACACACACACACACACAAAATAAGCCACCCTAACCTCTTCTCTAACTTTCTATAAGTGCCCAACTCATACTATTCCCTAACACAAACCACCCATCCCTGCCTACTTCTATCCTCCATATGTTATATGATATAGGCCTCTCAAAGATGCCTAGTGGAAGCCTCCACATATAAAAACCTTGCTACACAACCCTAAATACCCATTTCTACTACTCGCAATTTTTTGCAACTCTCTAGCTACTCAAGGAAGATAGCCTACCATATAATTGGGTAAGGTTTTTGACACCTATAACATGCATTAGTAATCATGGTTCTCACCAAATTCTCTTGTATGGATGCATGTACCAAATTTTACCTCTACTCGATTTGCATGGAAGATCATGTCTTGTAAATTGGTCCAAAAAAAATTTATAAATATTTTTTTGTATATCCACTCTTGCAAAAAAATCTTTTTCATGATGATGAGATGTAAGAAACATGCAATTCTAGTAATGGGTCTCTCCCTTGCTCCCCTCATGGTTAATTGACTCGAAATAGCAACTCATTTGATATTATGATAACATTTTTCTTTTGGGACATTAATGATATTTGGTAACTCTTCCCAACACATTTTCTACCACCTTCCTCACATGTAATAGACACACACACATATGCACTACCTAGTTATACCATGATCTATCTATACATTTTCTCTTATGCCTAACACTCGATCCGAATTCTTTTTGGAAATGGTTCATAGTAGTCCACAAAGCTCTCAAGTATGTCTTGATCTTAACATTGGTCTATAAATTTGAATTTGAAAATCATTAGGCTCTAAGGACTTTTAAAACTAATGAATGGAATCAAGAGGTGGGTGTGTGTGTGTGTGTGTGTGTGTGTGTGTGTGTGTGTGTGTGTGTGTGTGTGTGTGTGTGTGTGTGTGTGTGTGTGTGTGTGTGTGTGTGTGTGTGTGTGTGTGTGTGTGTGTGTGTGTGTGTGTGTGTGTGTGTGTGTGTGTGTGTGTGTGTGTGTGTGTGTGTGTGTGTGTGTGTGTGTGTGTGTGTGTGTGTGTGTGTGTGTGTGTGTGTGTGTGTGTGTGTGTGTGTGTGCAAGACAATTAAACAATCAATGAATGGAGAAAATGAAATAATATAAAAATTATGTATATTTTATTGATTAAAAAAGGGAGGGGAGAAATATATATGTTTAGGTTAGTTTGTACAAGTTGTACCACCTAAGGCTAAATGAGAATCCTGGCAAAAATATCAATTCATCCATTAATAGTGGCTAGCCACAAGAAATGATATATAGGACTGCCTTGTTTTCATAGAGTATGTGCTATGAATATAAACAAGTTTTTATTTAGGTTACTTAATTTCTTATACAACGTAAATTCTTCAAAAAAGTAATCAAGGTACATATCAACCTTTATAGGATAATTGACATGGAAAAAAAATGTTGATTTGGAGAAAGTAAGTTGGATTTGACAGACACTTATGTTGCATGGCTAAACATACTAATTTTATAGGGGGCAAGGGCTAAACATACTAACCTTATAGGGCAATGACTAATGGACCTATTAAAAGAACTATTTTTGTTTACCTATTGCAACTAGCTAAGTCCCCCCACAATTTTTTTTAATAGAAACCTAAAAGTATAGCAAGTTTAACTTAAGAATGTTGTGTTATCATAATAATAATAAAAGTGAACTATAAACTACAAAACTAATTCAAAATTCCACAATGTTTAATGATGGCTAGCCCAAACAAGAGGGCATCCTTGTAAATTTCATGGAGCTTTTACTTAAATACCTTCTAACTACCCTTTTTTACTTTCAGTAAGTAATTGAAGCAATATTGAAGGATTTGGACAAGATTTAGGGGATTCTTAGTCTCTAATTTGGGGAAAACAAAGCAGCCAAAAAATTCTTTAAAATTTTGATCAATTTTTGACTTATTCATGGAGGTTATGATGTGTTTTACTTTTAACATCAAGCACAAGACCTTTCCATCAAGATTGATCCAACATTGGAGCAATAAACATTGATTCGTAGCATTTCTTTGTTCTTGAATACTTGGGCAACTATGGATTACCGAAATCACTTGCATTCTTATTCTAATCAAGAATTGAGGAATCTTTTGAAGCTTTGGATTGATCTTCATTAAGAATTGAAGCATCTCTCGAAGCTCTGATTGATCTTTAGCTTTATTTGAAGGCACTGGTTTAGATTTATGGCTATTTGTTCATTCTTTAGTCAATGTAAGTAATCATGGTTTAAGTTTGGTATTCTCAAAGACTTCAAGTAGACTCTTAATCAATGAAAGACTTAAATGGAGCTCCCATCAACTATGTTGAAGGGATCAAATCTATTTCAACAAGCTACATCAACCTCAAGTATCAAACAAGATATCATCTACTCATTTTTTATATCTCAAATTCCAATTGTTGAAGCTTAGCCAATTGCTGAAGGAGGGGTTGAATTGGGTATGACCTAACTGCTTGATTGATAAATTTAGTCCACTTATGCAGAAAATTTAATTCCCATTTGTTGTTGATTGAATCTCTATCATGAAATGATGGATAATTCAACCATTTAGCTTGATTTCCATCATTGATATCTTTAATGATTGAAACATGCATGTTGATACATTCTAATCTAAAAATTTTAGTGATTTCTTGCTCATGTGATTGTCTAATCTCTGAATTTTGATTTCTTGTGATCCTACACATTGAGATACCCAAGACAATTATAAAAGGTGAGTTTAGTAGATCAATGAGTCATTGATTACTAAAGGTAAACCTTTCTCAGTCCTCTTCACTTCAATCAACTTTCAATTATTGCATCTCATTGAATGCCCAAAGCTTTATTTTATCCATGCAAAACATCCTTGTCTTCTAGAATACTAGCTCTGTTATACATGCATACAGGTCGAGAAAAAAGATCAAAGCTAGAAGAGTTAACAAGACAAGAGAGGTGACCCTCCCTTGTTATTTAGGACTCTGTACGGGTGCACAACCTAGATCAGAAGGAAATTTCCACACCTTATGAAGCTTCAGAACCCATTTAGGTGCCTTGTCTATCATTTTATTCCTCACCATAGGTAGAGAACTATGTAAGACCACTCAAGATAGAGTAGAAGAAGATTGAGGATCATTGGGAAACAGGGCACTAAAATAGGGTGAAACGGGGCAGTGAACACAAAGAAATTGCAAGTCATTACACATTTACAAATATTTTATAGGTGGATGTATGGTATTTAAAGAGTATACATATTTTACTTTAGTGAACATAGGTGTATGATGCATACCAATGGTCAAATGTGACAAATAAGGCAATTAAAGGGTCAAGTTGTTGTCACAGTCTAGATAGTCATAGAAAAGTGAAATTAAAAATTGGATATTTTAATTTTGATATAAAAATATTATACTCATGACATAGAGAAAAAATCAATCTTTGATTCTAATCAAGAAGTTTGGAAATTGGAGTTGTGGAGCAAAAGTTATGCCCATTTTTTTGATAGATGGTTACTAAAAACAACTCTTGGACAGCTAGGCAAGGTATATTGTTTTGGTCTGGCACTACTCCTTACCCAATTGCAACTTGAAGTTTAAGTGAATCTGCCTTATATACATATACTAAGATTCATTTTATGCCTATAAAAACTAGGATTAAAGGGGTAAAGCTCTTGTTATATCCCATTTATTGACAAACGATCTTGTCTTACTACACCCATCCCAATGGCCAGGAATAAGAAAAAAGAGCAAATGTTGGAGAGCATTAATGAAGACTTAATTGAGTATCAAGAAAAGATAAAATCATATCTTAGAGCCACAAATCATGGATAAAAATATGGGAATGATGGCAACATACATGAAGAATCACAATGGTGGCTAAGAGACCCTATTGATGAGGTACATATATTTGAAGTGAATGGATCACATGATTGAAACAAATTCCAATAAATTTCTCATAGGATTGAATGGAAGAATGAGGATATCATTCAATTGAACCAAATAATTGATGATAAGTTTAGACAAATGGTCAATCATTTTGAGAAGTTTGAGCATCATAATCAATTGTTGGACACAGTTTGATCATATGATCTCTATTCTCAGCAACTTGGGTAATAAGTCGCAAAGCACTCCACCTTTCAATGATAATGGGGCATCAATTCTACATGACAATGTGAAGTTAAGGGCAGCCCATCAGTTCATACACTTAACCTATGAGCGAGGTGGTCCATCAAAGAGTTAACAAAGCATTTTAGCCTCCTTTTAGCTCTTGGATTAAGGAAATGCCAAATTTCGAATCTTCAAAGGATCATGGATAGCCTAAAAAATCTCAACATGTTGAAAAAGAAGAAGATATTCATAGGTTTGACTCTTTCTATAAGCAATTTTATCCACAAAACTCACAAATGAGTAATGCAAGGAATAGATAATATCAACACCTTCATGAAGATTCAAGAAGAGAGAACAGAGTTCAACATAAAGAATAACTTGAGAAAAAAAATTCACTAATCATCCCCCTCATAGTCATTAGCCATGTGTAACTAACTCACTTGGTCATTACTATTTTGGCAACAATAAGAATGGTCAGTAATTCTTTAACAACCATGGACAACCAATATTGGATCATCTCTTTCCAAGGTAGTAATAAGTGGTTCACCCAACAACAATGGTCATCATTACTACTATGATAAAGAGTACAAAGAGAAAATCAGCATACCATAGTTCAAAGAAGGGGACAATTTCTCACCAATAGAGCTTGAAGAATAGAGCTTGAAGGGGACAATTTCTCACCAATAGAGCTTGAAGAATAGAGCTTGAAGGGGACAATTTCACACCAATAGAGCTTGAAGAATAGATTCATAAATTGGAAATGTATTTCACCCTTTATCTATGCTATGATGAGACAAAGATTTTCTATGTAGCTTTACACTTAGAGGGATATACACATACATGGTGGAGATACGTGATAAAAATTGGGCAAGTTTTTCATATATGGGAGGACTTTAAATCAGCCAATGACATAGGTTTTCGTATCTCCAATGGAAAAAGAAACATTGGAAAGGAAGTGGTACGATCTTAGACAGTCATGCTCTACAGTTAGGGAGTATTCCAACCAATTCCTAAACCTTTCCTTATATATTGAGGGCATTTTTGATTCAGTCAAGTTGAGTAAGTATATATTTGGATTAGATCCAAATATTTTAGCAAAGGTGGGGGGTAGCAAAGCCTGCGAATGTACATGCAGCCATACAATATGCTAAACAGTACATCCAAAAATATAAGAGAGAAGTGAGCTCTTTTCATCCCAAGATAGGAGCCACTTATCACTCAAATCAGCCAACAAGTTTTGGACAGTAGTTCAACTAACAAAAAGTGGCTTATAGACAAGAGAGCTGAAATATATACTTCCAAGCAAGGGAACAACTTTAGGTGTAATGCTGATAAAAATAGGGACTTTAAGAGAGCTGAAAGTGAAGCTAAAACGGTCACCCAATATCATTAGCAATAAGTCATTCTCTAATGACAAGCTAAAAGGACTATGTTTCAAATGTGGAGAAAAATGGTCACCTGATCATAAACAAAAGTGCAAAGCTAACAATGCAAAGTTTAATATGGTGATCATAAAATATTTAGATGACAATCAAGCCCATGAGAAAGATCAAATACAAGATGAGGCATCTCTTTCTTCCGATGAGGTGCATGACCATGATGATTAGTTTGTATACGAGGATTTAGAGCTGATCAACGTGTTTCCATTCAATTCAAGTGGTCCATTTGATCCAGGTGGATTACCATTGGATAATCCTTTAGCTCTTGCATGTTCACCCATGCTATATTTCATATCCCAAGATGCTTGGATGGGTTGTAAAAGAGAGAATACACTTTGGCTCAAATGTATGATCAATTCTAAGATTGATCATATTCTTATTGATATAGGCAACACACATAGCTTTGTCAATGCCAAATCATTATTTGAGTTGAAGTTATTACCTCAAGAGGTGGACACCCCTCTTAAGGTACAAGTGGCCAATGGAGGTCAAGAGTTGAGCAAGGAGATATGTCTACAAACACCCATTGAGCTATCACATTCTTGCACCATTATGATGGACTTGATTGTCCTAGATATGGGTCTTATAGACATCATTATTGACTGTGATTGGCTTAAAAAGATTGGAAAGTTTTCCTCGGATCTTTCTCAGATGTTTATGGAGTTTACTTGGAAGAGGTAGCAAGTAACACTTAATGGTATAGAGAGAAAACAAGTTGAAGTAATCAAGAAAATGAAGATAAAGAGAGATATCAATGCAATGTCTTGCATTTTCACACTTTTCCACTCAAAGATGGATGAAAATTAAAAATCTTCAATACCTAAAGGGTGTAATCCATGTCTTTATAACCTTTTGGAAGAGTTTAAAGATATATTTCAACCTTTTATATCATTACTACCTAAGAGAGAAGTGGACCATCCTATTGATTTAACACACGATACTAAACCTATGAACAAAAATAGGTTATCAAAGTACGAAAGAAAATAAGTGCAGAAACATGCTAAAGACTTATTGGAAATGGGGTTTATTCACCCTAATCAATCACCCTTTGCTTCTCCCATACTAGTTGTAGCATTGTAAAGAATAGGTATCCAATCCCCCACATTGATGATTTGTTGGATGAACTCAAGGATGCAAAGGTGTTTACCAAGATTGACTTGACGTTAGGCTACTATCAAATCAGAATGAAGGATGGTGATGAGTACAAGATGGCTTTTAGAACAGAAAGGTGTCTCTACTACTTTTTGGTTATGCCATTTGGGCTTTCCAATGCACCCACTACTTTCCAGGCTCTTATAAAACAAGGTTCTATAGCCATTCTTATATAAATTTGTCTTGGTATTCTTTGATGATATTCTCATATATAGTAGAAATAGAGAGGATTATTTGCAACATATATGTGCAGTCTTTCTTACATTAAGACGACACAAGCTTTTTGCAAAGGAAAGCGAGTGTATTTTTATGGTCAATGAGGTAGAATATTTTGATCATATTGTGGTGAGAAAGGGATCATGGTGGATCCAAAGAAGGTACAATGCATTAAAGATTGGTCCATACCACAAAATTCTACTTCATTGATAGGATTTCTAGGACTATCAGCTTTCTATTAGAGATTCATTAGGAATTATGTTCATATAGCACCTCCTCTCACACTGATAGATTGAAGAAATATGCTTTATTTTGGGATGCTACAGCCATGAAGAGCTTTGATGAGCTAAAAAGACTCCTTATTTCAACACCTATTTTAGTGTGCCCATACTATTTTAAAGAATTTACCTTCTATGATGATGCTAGTGGTCATGGTATTGGGGTTGTTCTATGCCAAGAACATGGTGTTATTGCCTATAAGAGTAGAAAGTTGGATGACAAAGAAAGACAACTCCACGTCTATGAGTAGGAAATGCTAGCCATACTTCATGCCATTAAGAAGTGGCATCACTACATTTATGGCATCCATTTCAAAGTCAAAAGTGACCATTGAGTGCTAAAGTATTTTCTTTCACAACCTAACCTATCTCCTAAGAAAAGAAGGTGGTTAGTTACATTACAAGGATATGACTTTGAGATCTCTTGTATGGCAAGAAATGATAATGTAGTGGTAGATGCATTATCTAGGATGTGGGCATGTTTTGTTTCTACTATTTCTACTCTCTACAAAGATTGGATCCAAGATATACATGAAGAATATTTGTTAGATGAGAAAATAGCCAACATCATGAAGGAATTATAACAAGGCCATGAATTTGAATTTCCCAATTTCAAGTAGCAAAATGGATTTCTTTGGTGCAAAGTGTAAGGTGTTCGCTAGGCTCATTCCAAGGCACACCTTCAGTAGTCCATTTCCAAATGATGCCGCCCGGCACTCCCTTGGAGTATCACGAGTTTTGTCACTTAGAACCTACTGATTCTACATCGCAACACAAGAGTTTCAACCAAATCCACTAGGATTGACCTGAATTCTAGGTTTCTAAAACAATGCAAGTCAGTTCTACCTAGCAACTAGTTGGTCAATTTATCATTTTTCTATTTCTATTGGCGATTTAGAAAAGCTCCCAGCTAACTGGGACCACCCTACCATTGAACGGACCTGTGGGGGATCATGTCCACCCACATTCCTTTGGCAATGGCATCATCTTTAGTTTTTTAATTACCTACAACACATTTATTGAAACATATACAACCAGCTTCCATAATTAGTTTGTTAAATCATAGGTTCTTTCACGTAATTTATCTCACGGACACGCATATAATTCAAACAATCCTTGAGTAAAATAAATTCCTTTATTATATTGGAATTTTATTACAATTTCTATCTTTTCAATCCTACGGAAGATATACAAAATTCCACAAGGGTATTCTACCCGCCAAGATTCCACCCTTGTAACTAGTATTAGGGTTCCAAGATCCCATCTTGGGTCACGAAGGGGTTTGTTAGGTTCTAGGAGTAATGTGGAATTTACGGCCAGAGCCCCCCCTAGCATTCACATTTCCTATTGCTCGAGAATATCCCTACGGACAGACCTTTCCGCTATGGAGCCGGTCTAAGCCTCTTGAAGTGATGATCATGACCCGCTTGGAGTAGGGTCTTGCAACTAGTTTGGGGGTAGCTTAGTGTGATCTTTCCTTTTATCCTGTTTGTCGAATGTTTTTAATCAGAGGTCTAGATTCTAGAAAACACAAATAATCATTTCAAACATATAATGATGCAATGACAATCACACCATCGTGCAGCTCATAGCTTCGCATAGCCAAGGTAGACCTTAGCATAAGGTAACCTTACAATCTAATGAGGATTCTCCTCCCCATAAAGAAGTATTAAGTACATTTATTTCAACTTTGTTAAGAAATACATGGATTTCCCCGTTTAGGGCTAACTTACCCAACATAAGCGATACTATTGCACAAACTATTTATGAAGAATATGCAATATCCTTCTATTTCAATTTTTGTGAGTTTGTAGGTAATATGATAGACTAGGAGGGTCCTAGTTGTTCTTCACATTTTTAGATTCCATCCAATATTTTCTTAACATTGATATGTCCTAAGAAATAGTGAATTTCCTTTAGTTGGTACGTAGAAAAAAATGTCACCACGAGATGATTTACGAGACTCTTAAATAGACTTTCACAAGTGTTAATCAATACTTAACCTTGTCACATTTATGACAATATATATATATCGAGTTATTTTATTTCTCGAGTGCGCATATTGCCCTTTACTCATTTCATGCAATATCCTCCTACAACTATTTCCATCATGATTCTATGGAATATAATCTCGACTAATCTAACTACAAATCATAGGTAACAATTACAGTTTATGCATGTACTAATACTCTCTCTAGATGAAAGATGTCATTTCGTGTAAGTGTAAATATGGAAGCTAATATTTCATGTACTTAATTTTTATATGGATGATGTCCATGCAATCTAACAAGTAGTTATTGTACCATTTAATGCAAAAGCTAACGTCTTATGTAAAATTTTGACAAAAACCTTATTATTTTATGTGGTGATATGAAAACAATAGCCTATTTGTGAGACGTGAATAACATGGTTTGGCACAATGACATTGGTAATTTCTTCTTTGCTTGCAATCATGTTTGCCACACCTGATGTTCCATTGTTGATAGTGGCAACTCCAGCAACCTCGGGCACTCTTGTATATCTGGCAATACCCATTCTTTGACCGCCGGTTGCGGTGGATCTCATGGTCTTTGCACCTCGTTGCTTCGGAGTCATCATTGAAGAGTGGGTTTGAGATAAAGAAGGGATGAACTCGGGATGGGAGAGTGTGAGAGAAGATTGCCTAGTTGATGATTGAGGGGGGGTGAGTTAACTCTCTTCCTCTCTAACTCTCTCTCGCAGCCTCTTGGGGTAACTCTCTCTCTCTCTCTCTCTCTCTCTCTCTCTCTCTCTCTCTCTCTCTCTCTCTCTCTCTCTCTCTCTCTCTCTCTCTCTCTCTCTCTCTCTCTCTCTCTCTGTGAATCCTTTTTCCTTATAATTTGAGTAGAGGGCATGTCGTATATAGGCAAAAGGGAGTGCATGCTACCTCTCCCTTCCCTTCTCTTTCTCCTCTCTCCGTGAGGCTATTAATAATGATGAAGCTGATAATGATGATGATGATGATGATGATGATAAATGACGATGACGATGATGATGGTGATGATTATGATGATGATGAAGCCCGCGGTCTAGTCGGCAGTGTCAGTTCAATTCGACACCTTTTTTAATCTTTTTCTTTTCTTTAATTTTTTTTTGTTATAATGGTTAGTAACTTATATAAGCTATATAAGTTAAATACTAACCTTACTAACTATTGAACTTACTAACTAACACATAAACTAACCTTATAAATAACTTACTAACTAACTAGCTTTACTAACTTATAAACTAACTTACTAACTGATGTATAAACTAACCTTATAATCTAACTAATTAACTTACTAACTAACATTTATGTTTCAACCAAAAATTTATTGGAAGTGTGGGAATGTTACACAAAGGCAGAGCATATTCAACTCCTCAGTCATATTTTAAGCAAAGGATCTTACAAGAGATGCATTCTTCTCCTTTGGCAGGACATACTAGTTTGTTTAAACCTTTTATAAGATCCATAAATGCTTTTATTGGAAAGAAATTTGGAAAAACATCAAAGGATATGTGATGTAATGTTTACCATGCCAACAAAATAAAGATTCCAATTTGTTGCCTAGTGGTCTACTTCAGTCATTACCCATTCCACATGGTAAATGGGCTGACATCAACATAGACTTTACTATAGGATTACCTACCACTAAAGTAGGGTTGGAATAGTATCTTTGTTGTGGTTGATCATCTTATCAAATTAGCCTATTTTATACCTACCAAAGTCTAGTATTCAACTAAACACGTGGCAGATCAATTCATGGAAGGAATTTTTAGAACATGGCTTACCTATGAATATTGTTTTTGATAGAGATAATTGGCCAACATTCTTAGTAACACAACAACTAGGAAATTCTTAGAAAATCCTCTTTACTTCCATTGGAACAAAATTAAATCCAAGTATAGCTTACCACCCACAAACTTATGGTTAAACTAAAAGAGCCAACAAGTGATTGAAAGTCTACTTGTGCGACACTTTTTCCATGACACACAAAATGCATGGGATCATTAGATTAATCTTACAAAGTTTTACTACAAAAACACCTACCACATGAGTATAGGCATGTCATCCTTTGAGGCTTTATATGGCTACAAGATTCAAGTATCTTCAACATTGTTTCATGATGAAGTGAATTCCCTTGAGCTAGAAAAGATGGTGGCCCTAATAAAACAATGTAAGAAAAACATTCAAAAAGCCCAAGAGACTATGAAATATTATGTTGATGATAAGCAAAGGCATGTAGACTTTGAAGAGGGAGAATGGGTCTTCTTGAAAAGTACCTAAGTCCCGTTATGTTTCTCTTAAAGGTGGTCATAATAAGCTTGCTCACTGCTATTATGGTCCATATCAAATTTCAGGAAAAGTTGGAGATTTTGCCTACCAACTTGATTTGCCTTCAACCACCCGTATTCACAATGTTTTTCATGTCTCTCGGCTCCTTGGGTAAGTTACTCATGAATATATGTGTGCATCATGTGGGTTCAAAATAAGGTATTTTTAAAATACAAATTTTCTACATTTTTTACATATAGAAGGGTGTAAATATAAAGGGGTTATTTAGAGATTGAATAGAAAAGTGTTATGTTTTATTCAAGAAAAATTCATAGATAAGGATATTTATAAATAGGCCTTGAACTCACGTGATGTAGAGGATATACATATAGTAACTTCCTCGAGCTCAACTCAAAAGTATATTGGTCTTGATATTCAAGTTCTTGAAGAACTACCTCCCCTTGAACCACTATTTCAAGAGGTCAGCAGTACCATAATTTGGTAGATGAAGCTAGATTCACTATTAGGTAATGCGAATCATGCATGATAAGAATGGAGTTGGACTCCTCAGTCATCACCTTTGGTTATAGAGAGAGGGGGGGATCATGGAGAGTCCAAGAGAAAGAGGGTTTGAAACCCTAAAAGGTTTGATAGAAATAGGGAAAGATTATAGTCTACTTTTGGAGTCCTTTTACACTAGTTAACCCTAATTAAGGTTTCATTCAAATGTGAAGCTATCCACTTTCCCTTCCCAAACCCTAAAAGGTTGGATAAAAATAGGGCAAGGTTAAAGTTTGCTTTAGAGGTCCTTTTACACTAGTTAACTCCCATCTAAGGTTCCATTTAGATGTGAAGCTTCCCACTTTCCCTTCCCAAACCCTAAAAGGCTGGATAGAAATAGAGCAATGTTAGAGTTTGCTTTGTCCTTTTACACTAGTTAACCCCCAATTATGGTTCCATTCACATGTGAATCCACCCACTTTCCCTTTCCAAAACCTTAGTAAGGTTCATTTAAATAAAGAACATAGCCACTCAAAGAAAAAATTCATTACAAGTACGAAAATCCATGTTTTATCGTCATTTCAAAATGTAAAGAGGTACAAAAGCTATTATAACTCTGCCTTCTACTTTTGTGTGTGTTATCAGAAAGCTCATCACCGAAATAAATTTAACTAGATTGCTACTTTCCATTTCGAAGAGGGGTATAAACAATGTAGATTGCATTATTTTTGTTGCAAATTATTCAAGGGATAGCATTCTGATGATAGTACATGGAATAATTATTGATGTGAGATACAAGTTGGTAGAAGTGAACCAACATCCTCAATAAGAGGATACATTGGAATTATGTGGCAATATAAAGATAGTTACAAACTAATAGTGAAATAAGCTTACAACTTTTAAAACATGGTACAAATCACATAGTGAGGAGGTGATCTTAGTACTTGCAAGCCAACCAAAAACACTAGTTAGTAAGGACCAAAGAGTATTGATGGGTTGTAGTTGTTAGGGGACCACCTTTGTTGTCAACTCCTTCACACCATGTCAATTGTACCTAATTAGAAGATTGTGAAGCCATAATTTTCCAAAAAATAGTAATTTCCTTTTGTTTTTTAGTTTATACCTTGGTCTTATTAAAAAATGCTATATAATAATATATCCTATAGTGGCGAGATAGGATTTGATAAGATGAGATAGATGTAAATCTAGATGCATAACTTGATGTAGTATTGTGTGTGTGTGTGTGTATGTGTAGTATATAGTGTATATATTCTAACAATAGTATACAGTGTAAAGTGTTTGGAGTGAAGTGTTTAGTGTATATAGTGTAAAGTATTTAGAGTGAATTGTTTAGTGTATATTCCAACAACAACGCATAGAGTAAAGTGTTTAGAGTGAAGTATAATCTAACAATAGCATATAGTGTAAAGTGTTTAGCATGTATTGTGTGTTTAGAATGAAGTCTTTAGTGCATATAGTCTATTAATAACTCAAGGCCATAGCTACATTAAGAGGTGGAAGGAAAATAATTAACCTTACCTTGTTAGATGTGAAGCCTCAAGGATACAATTTAGGTCAACCTCTTTCGATAGCAGCCATGGGAGGAATTCGCTAAATAGGAGATGGGGATTTCTAGGTATAGAAAAAAGGGAATGATTGAGTATGGGTATGTCGTGATGTATATAGTCCATTTGAGTGGTGGGCAAAAGGGAATTATAACTTATCACACATAGTTTCACACTCAAGTTTTGTGTGGCGGAGGGGGTATTGATTTTGCATCATGTCATTTGTTATATGATCTTATTGCACCTTAGCATGGTCAGCAAGATAATTGTGGTTATGGTCTCTCTTCAAAAATGTGGAGGAGAGAGTGAGTTGTGAATGCATTCCAAGCTATTTGCATTTTCCCCCCGAGGGTCCAGCTTATAGAACATGTAAGATACCATGTGACTTCAAAAGAAAGGGTATTATATTTAGTGAAATTTACAAGATTATATTTACAAAAGGGGGTTTTAAATTACTATTTGAAAAAAATCCACATTTAAAGAAAGGGTTTCTAAAGTACATTTTGAAAAAAAATCGTAAGTTTAATAAAGCAAAAGGGGTCATTTTAAGGCCTTATATCATTTAAAGAAAGGGCGTTTCTTAATATCCTTTGAATGCACATTATTACATATGATTTCTTATAGGTGGACCCCTCGGGCATTTTTCAGGAAGCCACCAATTTAGCCTTGTTTTCCTATGAGTGATAATTGCTATTGTGCATTATTTCACATTATGCACGTGTTTTTGTATGCGGATATGCACATGTAGAAGTAGTGGTCATTAGCCTTTACTTGGTAATGACTACACTCTATTCTACATTCATTGTCATCATCTAATCTCTCATGGTTTGAGTCACATTGACATCATCTTGACTTATCCTCATCTACATCTTAGATATGAACACCTCTTTCATCTATCTCCCCATCCATATTGAAGAAACACATAAACTCTTCTCTCTATCTTGAAGCATGACACTAAAGACTAGCTCAAAGAAAGCCCCATCTTAGAAGAAGCAAACTCTTTTGCAAAATATGAAAAAGGTGACATGACTAAGGTTCTATTTCCATTGTAAGATCAACCTTAGAATCCACTATCACAAAGAGAATACATATAAGGCTAGCTGTTTAATATCAGTATACTCAATGGGTACATCAAAGAGACTAGGCAACAAAGATATAAATGAGCCAAGAGAGCATATGAAGTTGTAGAAGAAGACAATTTCAATGGTGTAGAGGAAGAGGCTAAAGTGAAACTCCATGATGTGAGCACTTTGGTAGATTGGTTATATTTGGTTGAGTATAGTAGCTTTATTAACAAACATGTAATTGGTAGAAAGGATACCACTAAGAGTAACATAAATACTACACTATCTATGTGCATGGTTACCATCTTGATCCAGGAGAGGAGACAAATTCGATCATGCAACTTGCCTCAATGAAAAAGCAACTAACATAGAGATTCCCTCTATGTAGGGTCGACCCATGTCATTGTTAAATCTTAAAAGTGCCAAATCCTCATAATTAGAAAATGAAATATAACATGCTTATGTGTTTTGCACTATCATAAAAAATAAAACCCCTCATATCCTATTGACATCTCTCTTAGCATGGTGCTCATAGGGATTTCAATCAACTACCTAGGGAAACATCTAGGCTTTCTCTTACTATTTGGGGATCTACATCTTTGCTCTTGAAAATTAAAGCAATCTTTGCTTTGGGAACTAAAGAAAGAGAAAAAGGACAATGCTATAAGGCACACCAATGCATTCTTATTTTTCTTTTCTAAAGCAAATCCACATTTTCCTATGCTCATCCTAGTTCGAAATCATGCAGTAGACAAATGTACTAAGATTTAGGTCTAATGTGGATTACTAGGTCCACTTGTAAATTATAACAATATTGACTCTTGTTCCATTATAAGAAGCTGATGTCACTTGTAAAAGGAGGAAAGCAATTTTCACATGGAATTTCCAATGTCTATGTTATGTATGACTTTAGAAAGTCCTCTTGATTTCGTAAGTTAAGCTAAAAGTTAGAATCTATATTCGAAAAACACCGTAAAATTCTACTATCATATGTGAAGTAGTCACCTTTTTTTGTTTTTTCCTATTTTATAAATGAATTAAATATCCCTCATCCAAACATTTTATTAACTAAGGAGAAGAAGCACAAAAAGGACATTATCTTAGTAGTATGAAGCTTAGTCTTGTATATTTCCCAAGTTGCCCAAGATAATATAATTTACTAATATAACTATAACTTAGGGTAACATGTACATGATTGTTACATGGTACCTATTGACTATGTATGTATGTGTATAAATGTTTGGAAAGGGTCAAAATGACTTATGAGACCTAAACAATAATACAACTATGATGATGACTTGTCCTAGAGTATATAAAAAGAATAATGATATTGTAACTCGTAAGTTAATGAACAATAAAGATGTAGGGAAAGCTACAAAGCTAAGAAGCTCAATTACATAGTGCAACAACTATTCTTGTTTGGGAGGGCTGAATTATGTCGGGTGACAACTCTTGTGGTAGGAAATCATTGCTTGAAATTATTAATGGTTATAATTGAGTAATGGGGCCACCACCTTGGGCCAAGGATGTCTCAACTAGCATAATGCTATGACTTTCTTTGGAATGGCCCTTAGTGGGCATCATCTGTGTTGATCTGGAGATGTAGCCCTTATGGGGGAGGAACTTTGGTGATCATAATCGTGAAGAAAACTATAAGCATGAAACTAATGATCAATATTCAATTCCTAATCAAATCTCAAGGTTTGATTGTGTACCTAATCTAACCATTGAACATTGGAGAAGCGAGACAAAAAGCTAGTGCATGAGAAACTTGTAGGATTCAAACAATTTTGGGAGACTAACCTCATAGCAAGAGAAATTATGTGAGGCTAACAACCTTGTGGTACTTTTTACTATCATTACAACCATTCTAGGAAAATCTCTTATGCCTATTGCTACCCTATATCTATGCAGAATTGTCTATTTTCTTTTAAAAAAAAAAAATGGTCATTCATTTTGACAAGGATGTACAATCTCTCATCTCATGGTTGTTAATGTATTTGAAGATTGTTCATTTTCATATTGTCCATGTCATAACTATGGGGTTGCCTTTTATAGGCTTGAGGTTATATGCTACTGCTGTGCAAAAATAGTATGCCAGTTCATGAAGTGCATGATATCTAGTAGCCTTTGATTTCTTGGACATAAATGGCTATTTCATTGCCTTATAATATATAAGTAAATGGTAGTTTCTAGTACCCTTTGAAAACATGATATGAATGATCCTTATAGTTACACCCCTCGAGGTTTATTATTCTAGTGAGAAATCACTTTCTTTACGAGGCATCTAGGCTATGCTACTACCATCCTTTTCAAGCCTTATAGATATGACCTTTATAAGCACTAATATTATTTAATGATTATGCCATTATTCCTCTCTATTTATAGACATGGATGTTGCCTAATATTATGACATGTGTACTAGATTTAGAATATTGCAGATCTTCTATACCTATAAACTCTTTATGATGATTGGAGACCATTGTTGGACAGAAATTAACCAGAACAAAAACGTTAATGTACATGTAATCTAACCTCCATCTATGGAAGAGACTTTTCCATATTTGATACTAGAGTGTCAAGGTGGCCAAGTTTATATGCCAACTTGTAACATAGAATGCCATTTGATTTAAAACTTATTGAAGCTCTTCAATTCTAGATTTGCATACAAATCTTAGTTATAAATTTGTGAAATATTTTGACCCCAAAACTACTAACGACTTCATTATGTGAAAGAGGATGTACATATCAATCCATTTTTTCCCAATGGTTCTACAACTGCTTATTTTACAATAGTATTGTAGCTTTCTAGTATCATTGTGATACAATATATTTTATTTTAACATGATTTATTAGGATGTTTTTCATCTTTATGTTTTAACCCATACTCTAAGCCTTTTGTTGGCTAGACTTTAATGCATATTTGAGTCTCTATTTTATATTGGCTACCATGTTGTTCATGAAGCTATCTTTATTGATATAATGGACATCTTAACTATTTTACTCATTAAATATGATAGAGTCAACTAGATTTAATCTTTGAGCTATCTTCAGGCTACATGTATATGGGTATTGAAAGGCAATTCCCCTTTTGAATTGAATTAAGGCTTTTTAGAGCTAAAATGAACCCTACTACTCACATATTTCCATGTGCTACACTCCTAGATACATAAAAGTTTCTTGTACACTTGGAAGAGTGTACTACAATATACAAAGTTATTTTAAATGAGATAGCTCTTATTTAGTTATCAAATGATGATAGGTGCTTGTTGTACCCTTAACTGACACACCACGTCTTCACTCGTATGCACTATGCTTAGCCCCCTCTACAATATTCATAAATGAATTAATAGATATATCTACCACAAGCATATTTCTCATGCTATGGACTATATGTAATAATCTTCTAGCCTTTTCGTTAATGATGGCATCTCATTATGAGGTGTAGCTACATAAGAAGGCATACACTACACTATGCTTTGAGATACATCAATCTCTTGGTCTATTTTAGAATGTATTTTCCCCTATTAGGGCTTACATTTAGCCTTCTAGACTTCCTAGTTTTGGCTTTTCCCCTAGCCAAAATTGTATTTCCCTTTTCTTTTAAAAGGCCAATCAATGCTATAGCTTCCTCTAGTGTGATACAATCCTAGGTGTGTGCTACTACCACACCTATTGTTGTGAGTTTTCGCCCAACACTTCCATATTCACAAAGCAAAGCAAGGTAACAACTACTTATAAGACTAACAAGATGAAAATCAACACAGTCCATGGAGTTTTACGTCACCAACTAAAAAACCACTTGAACCATAGAGGTTTCAAGTGCTTGCAAAGATTCTAGATCTAGCATTCAGTAAGTAACGTAGAGAGAAGGGAGAAAACCTCCAAGTCATGTTGACATCAAATTGTGATATTTAGGTCTATGGGGAGGATAGAAAGAAGAGTATTCCTCCACCAATAGGGAAGACCTTTGTACCCAAGAAAAGGTAGATTTTCATTATAAGAAGAAACCTTAACAAGGGCCCATAAGAGTATATACATATATGAATAGCCTTTATTAAGGGCTATCACTAAGCCTTCAAAAATTGAATGTATGTAAAGTTGCCTTAACAAGGGGTACTATATAGCTTTTCTAGGATCCAACAATTCTCATCAAGGCATAGACAATTACATGCAAAAAACCCTAAAGTATATATATAATGTGTCACTCTATATTTGTAACTCACCCATACTTCAAGGGCCATGAAAGATCAAAGTGTAACAAATGTGTGCATTTAAGTAGAATATACCTTCAAAAAATTGAACCATATAGGAGAATTGAAAAAATTAAATTAAAATTATTATTTTTTTCATAAAATAGATGATGGAGACTAATGCACTTAAGCTATAACACTCATATATATGTATATATTAAACTTTGACAAAAAATAGATGTTAAAGTTTGATGCAACATGAGATAAGATTTTATAAATGAAAAATAAAAAATAATTGTTACAACTAAGTCATAAAGTTAATTTCAAAGAAAAAGGTTATATAGAGATACATCCATATAGTCTTCCAAAGAGTCCCTAAAGAGTGGTTCTTCTAGGACTTAATAAGTAAAGTATATTAATGTGTATTACAAGATTCATCACTAGGACCCAATTGTTATATTGCGGTCACACTTCCTAGGAAATTAGAAAACCCTAACCTAAATGACATAAATTAATCTAAAACTAGAAAAAGTTCAATACTACACCCTTTTCTTATCTTCTTGTTATAGAGTCTAAAGCCTACTACTCAAAGTAGATTTGGTGAGTAGCAAACGATTAAGACATCTTCTGTCTCATAAACTATTGTGCCTCTTGTGCTAAAATGTAAGTGGGACTATGGGTTGTTTTAATAAAATATATTACAGTTAATGTTCACTCCATTTGTAGGATAATGCATTTATCATACTTAAACCTTTTTTTTCTAAAACTACAAGCTATCACCTTATCATGGCTTAAGATAACTTTATGCTTGGAATTCCAATTGTGCCTCTTAGAGAACTTAAACTGAGGTAAGTTCAACAAGGTTTATGACCATAATGGTTTAAACAGGTAACTAAAGAATCTAAGCTAACTTGGTGAAGCACCCAAAAACACTTGAACTTAATAGTGAGGCAATCCTTATCATATTAGAAAAGAGTTAGAGTATAGCCTAAAGCATGTTTATTGAGTAATGTCTGACCTCCTAGGAGAGAGATAAACCAACCAGAAGACTCATCAAATCATGCAATCCTAGTGCCAACTATGGTGCTACCAGGGTTGTATTGATGATTGTGTTCTCTTTTTCTAATAACTAATCATCTTTATATAACATGCTAGAAGTGAGAAATAATACTACATCTTGGATTTGATTTCCTACTATAGACAACTTGGTCACTTGGGACGCATAACTTTCTATCATCCATTATATTTCAAAGACCCCGAGGATATCTTGGAAATCCTAAAAAAACTAAGGGGACCTTAAATTTATTCAACTTAGTTGAACAATAGGCATACTCAACAAGAACTATTGTACATGGGACATAATGAAACAATACTCTAATTTGCCTATATGAAGTTCATAAGGTCAAATATGCCAACCACTTTCATAGCTATACTAAATTGTTGCAAGTCCTTTAATTTAAAAGGGAATAGATCTTAGGGAAATACTTGCATATATTCAAAGTATCATTGTGCATTTAAAAATTAAAAGGCCCATTATTTACTAACTTTGTGGCCTCATATTCCATTCATTCTACTTCCTTAGTCCAAGAGAACTTAACATCACCCCCTAAAGTTATCATAGAGCTCTATTCAACTCTTGCTTATTTACTTCATTATATTGGTAGTGATGCTATTAGATATTGTATCTGATAGTAAGAGGTAATTTGATCACATGCCATATCCAATAAGTCTTAGAAGAAGACTACTTTAACAAGCCAATTTGAGTAATTACAAGTATATCAATACTTAATACTACAACTTACTCTCTATGTGAACATCAATAGCCATAATTAGTATACATTGAATCCTATTTGACCACTTATTTGTGTGTAATGTGTAGAACCATCATTGTGGTATGTATAGGTATAGGGTTACCATTTAGATTCAAGTACGCCATTCATATGATTACATATGGTAATCCACAACATTGTGGCACAATTCTATCAACCCAATATGGATTTTTTTTCAATGCAAAAATATCAGAGATATATTATGAATCTAAAAAATTAATTACATGCATTACACATGGTAATATGGCAAGAAAGAGCCTTAGTAACCACTTCTAGGGATTTCTTACAAAATAGATGAAAAACCCAATGCTTGGGCTTCATCATCCTTATTAATGAGATCACAAATTCCACTAGTTCCTTGCATTGATCCATTGGCGCTGAATTGATTTCCTTCAAAGGCTATATCATTACGGATCTTCCATAAAAGCTTCATGACAACTACTTGAAGTGTATTAATAAGTCTAAGGGACTCGTCATCTTAACAAACCTTTATCACCAAAGAGGGCAGTCATCAAATTGATGGCATCATTCCAGTTAGTCTCGATCCATTTCTTATGTGTTGTCCAAATATGCTTGACTACTAGGAAATCCCAAAAAAGATGAACACTTATTTCTTCAATGTTTTTGCACAATACTCAATGGAGAAGTTGAACAATATTTGGATAGTTTGCATCTTAGTGGGTAAACTATTGCTCACCACCTTCCATAAAAAAGTGTTGAGTTTATTAGAGCAAGTGGCCCTCCATGTTTTTTTGGACTCTTACTTTCCATGTGGCAAGTTTGATCATGGGGAAGCGCTTCTTTCAAGTCACTCCAACTTGCATAAAGACTCTAGGGTTGGGGCCATTGATGTAGGGCATGCTCAGGCTATGGTTGTCTTGCCTTGTTCAAGCTTGAAACATTATTGCAAGTTAATTGGATATCCACAAGATATATAGCACAACTTATACTTCACATCACAAGGATTTCTACACGACCAATCATGCATGGCTTCTTCACATGCACGAATGTTGATTCTCTCTCCATCAAAGACATTACAACTACTGCTTGTGTTATCGAGCATCCAATGTTAAAAGGGATGGGATATTGAGCTTCCACGATCAGCCACAACTTACAAGGAGGCTACATGAACATCCCTGAACAGGGAGATTTTGATGGACAATGAGGAGAAAGCAATGGGACAGGAAGGGAAGAGGCATGATGATCAAGGCTCTCTCTCTCTCTCTCTCTCTCTCTCTCTCTCCCTCCCTCCCTCCCTCCCTCCCTCCCTCCCTCCCTCCCTCCCTCCCTCCCTCCCTCCCTCCCTCCCTCCCTCCCTCCCTCCCTCCCTCCCTCCCTCCCTCCCTCCCTCTCTCTCTCTCTCTCTCTCTCTCTCTCTCTCTCTCTCTCTCTCTCTCTCTCTCTCTCTCTCTCTCTCTCTCTCTCTCTCATATTGTTTTTCTCTTGTCTCCTTAAATTTTCTTTCTCAAGTCTCTTGTCTCTCGTCTTTTAAAAAAAATAAATCATATGTTTGCATGTTGTGTATGTATGTGTCTGCACATGTATGTATGTGTGCACTATGTGTTCGTGCATGGAACTATGTGTCTACTTATGTATGTATGTGCATGTTCTATAAGTTCTCCTCCCCTTTATTTCCTCTTTTCTCTCTTTCATAGTTTCTCTCTCTTTCTCATTGATTTTTCCATTCTCCAAGCTACCCCCCCTCTCTCTCTCTCTCCATTTTTTATATCGCCCTATGTTTATATGTATATAGGTATGTGTACCTATGCACATGCACACATGACTGTATGTGTTTGCACATATCTATGCATGCATACATGTGTGTGTGTGTGTGTGTGTGTGTGTGTGTGTGTGTGTGTGTGTGTGTGTGTGTGTGTGTGTGTGTGTGTGTGTGTGTGTGTGTGTGTGTGTGTGTGTGTGTGTGTGTGTGTGTGTGTGTGTGTGTGTGTGTGTGTGTGTGTGTGTGTGTGTGTGTGTGTGTGTGTGTGTGTGTGTGTGTGTGTGTGTGTGTGTGTGTGTGTGTGTGTGTGTGTGTGTGTGTGTGTGTGTGTGTGTGTGTGTGTGTGTGTGTGTGTGTGTGTGTGTGTGTGTGTGTGTGTGTGTGTGTGTTGTGCATGTGTTTTTATAGCATATGTATATTTATGGGTAATTTTAAAATATGTATACATCTCATATCTTCAACTAGAAAAAAAATTCATCTCTTCAGGGGACACACACATGCATACATACATGTGTGTGTGTGTGTGTGGTGACATATAACTTTTCAAAGACTTGCCTTTTCCCTTTTCATTATTATGTTACCTTTCAAAAATCACCATTTTATTTCTTGAATGCCAAACCTCCTCTCATGCCACATAAGCTTGGGGATATTCACCTTGGTTCGGGAGTCACTCAAGCAAACACTTAAATAATAAATAGTAAATCTTGTGCACTAGTTATTGTTGTCCACCCAATAGTCACTTTAACTTTATTGACACGATTAGCCACATGATTGAAAATTGGCATGAGAGGCGGTTGCGGCATTATGGATAAAAGTGACACATTAAAGCAACATGTGCAACAATTAGTTCAATGTATAATACAAAGCACTAACTTTGTGTTTGACGATCAATTCCTCACTTCTCGCTTGTCACATCAAAAGCAACTCAGTGCACATGCCATTGAAATAATTTTCCTCCATGTCTCTTGGTTGACATGATGTGCAACTCATGATACACATGCATAGGGCACGTGAAGTTCATCCCAAAAAAATTCCCACATGTCACACCTAGTTGTGAAATCACAATTGCGTGTGTCAAGGGGACACCATCATCATGTCGTGTCTTCTGATTGAGAATAGTTACATGGGTTAGGCTAGTATAAGGACTGCCTTAACAATGGACATTAGCCATTATTGTCATAACCCCACCCATGAGCAGCTTCAACCATAGACTCATGATGTCATTTAAGTGCCACATGTGTCATTCCAAGTGTGAACTCACATGACCTTAAATCACCTACACTATGAACTCTTGACTAGTGATAATGCATATCTTGATCCTATGTGACTAAACTATGACCATCATAGTCACTTACAGTTTGATCGTGAGTCTTCCTTCAATACTTGGTTGATCTAGTTGGGTTCTAATAATCATGCATAAGGACTAACCATGCTTGTCCATGGGGGACAATACACACTCATGGTCATGGTCTCAATCTAAGCTCACAAGCACAAACACATGGTCACTCATGCCCACTTGTATGCACAATGTTCCTCACCTCACCACCTTGCCTGCTTAGGCTTGCCATAGTTAGGAGCACCCTTGGTGCACCTCATGTGGTCAAGAATCCACATAAATGTATGATTTAGCCTCTCTCGTACACTTTCCCTCACCCTCACAATTTAGGATTAAAGGTTCACACATGATGCCTCAAGGTTTCTCCAACCTTACACACTTGTCTCGACCTATATAAGCATAGTGCCAATAAACTAGCATCCCTAGGGCAAGGTGTACCTACACTTAGGTGTCCCCAACTATGCTTTTAAGGTGTTGAGTTGCATATTGGGATTTAGGCATACACTCACATGGTCAGAGTAACCAATTTGGATGACAATCAAGGCACACATGCATAATCTTTCCCAACAAAAGCACATAGGGACTACTACCTCCAAACACAAACCAAAGCATCCTATCTCCACCCCTGGCACCTTATATTTCTAGGCTAGCTATACTCTTAGAGACTTAGATGCACTTAGTTACAACGGTTCTTAAAGCAATGTATAGACACATTCATGATTGCCTTGATAAGTGCATTACATTTAGCATCATTAAGTTCTTAGAAGCACCTAATAGGCCAACCCCTAGCTTACTTCCAACACACTTTGGCATGATGATTTAAGGTAGATGCCTACACCATGCACATACACATAGGTCATAAAACTTGTTAGAGCACTTAGGGCACAAGCATACATGCATGCCAGTCACATAGGCCTAGGCCCCACATACTCATAGTTGTTTAAATGGCACACTTGGTTGCACAAAGTCTTGCCCATGCTAACTCATTCTCTAGGTGCATGTAGATTAAGGACGTTTGCATATCCCATTCTATTTGGCATGGCAACCTTAGAATTAAAGCACTAGGTTCTCATTGCACTCTACACATTTAGAATTATTGGGTTGCTTACTAGAGCCTCTTGCACCACACGTAATGCAGCTAGGACTAGCCCTAGTCACTCAACCCTTAGGACTAACCTAGCCAACATGCATAACTATTAATATCTTATTCCACTGAGGGATTAGGCCCAATGCATTAGGTTAGGCCATTAGATCTCTATCCCACAACACACCTAGCAATCTAGGCAGGAGGCACTTGTAGGTGAGGTGAGTGGATAGTTAAATGGTTGAGAAGGTTGGGGTCAATTCAATCACTTGTGAGAAACAAATTAGGATAGCAAGACCAAGGGACCACATAAGAACCTAACATGTGGACCAACACTCTATGATTAGAAGTTACTTGTAGGATTGAGTTGCAAATTCCAAACCTAGACTCAATCACATACTAACCCTTTGAGCTTGACTCAAGTGAAACTTGCTCAATTTAGGGCCCGCGAAAGAAATTTCCTCTACTTCATGTAGCATTGATCCATGTTGCTTATCCACTTGGTTGCACATTGAGCCTATCAAAGAGGACCACGTGCTTAGAACCAAGAAAGTGTTGTAAGGAATCAAACATAGAGTATTTGAGTTGATAAGGTTAAGAACCCTAGGGATCCCGCAAACAATGTGGACTTCAATAAAATTGATTATCCAAGCATTAGCATAGGATGGGCCAAGGACGTTAGCATATAGCATAAGACAATGAGTGAAGACCTGATAATAAAAGGACTTGAGAGACGGTAGTTGGGGGGTGCATTGCCAATCAAAAAATTTCAAGATCTGGAGAAAACAAACCATGCTCCTCAATTGCTAGCATAAATATTGACACAAGCTTGCAATAAGCGTTAAGCTTGCATATGTACTTGGACTATGATATGATCTTGCTTGCCTAGTCCGTTCAATTGCTTTGCTTCCTTTGAGCCAAACTCAAGCAAGCTCCACTTACTTATTTGAGCAACTAAGAGATGATATGATCTTGCTTGCCTAGTCCATTCAATTGCTTTGCTTCCTTTGAGCCAAACTCAAGCAAGCTCCACTTACTTATTTGAGCAACTAAGGGGCTTGCCCTAAAGCATGTTCATTAAAATTTGGGAAATCCTTAGACTAACATTGATTTCAAAACATCACACTTGGTGGCAATCGACCACGCCCAACTAAAAGAACGAAAGTGCTAAGGGTCTACTAAAGAAAACTCAATGCCATGAGTGAGAGATTTGACATAAATACATCCAAGCTTAAAAGACCATCCTAAGCTTATCTAATCCATAGACAATTGGGAGCAAAGTCTTGGGAGAGTGAATCAGCTCAAGAGCACTAGTAAGGAGATAAACAAGACACTCCCAAGTAGTGCAAGATAAACAAGAAGATACTTTTGGATTAGCACCTTGAAAAGACACTTGTCATAAAAATTGAGAGGTAGAAATTTTAGAAGGTAGAAGTTGAGTGACCAAGACAAACAAGGGGACAAACCCTAGAGCTTCAAGGACAATGCACTAGTAAGACGACAAGGGCCTAACTAAGATATGCACACACAACCCATCACCAATAAGAGTGAATCACAAGTTGAAACATCTAGAATGCCTCAAAAAATTTGATCTTATGAGGGCTCTAAGAGTGAAATATCTGGCTTCACAAAGCCTTCAATTGATGCACTTATAGAGTGGGTATGAATTTTGACCTCTATGTCCACTAGTCCCCAACACTCAAGCTATCAACTAGAGTTTGTAATAATTAAACTCACTAAAAAAATAATGAAACAAGCCACACAAAAAATACATGAAGGACTAGTAGACACAACTGTGTTGGGGGTAAAGGCGCCTCCGCCTAGCCACTCGTGTATTACTACATTGGTAGTATCCACCACTGCACACTGCAGTTGTGGCGAGCACCCATCACAATCACTTATTCTTTATTCTTTTAGTGACAGCTTGAATAAAGGAAGTCCCGGCCACACATTGTAGTTGTTGGAGTTCCCATTTGTGTCTCTCTTCTTGCTCTTGCTCTCTGCCATAGCTCACTTCCAAACAAGCTTTGATCCTTCTCACCTTTCAACTGGTATCAGAGCGAGGCTTCCCAACTTCCCGAGCTTGGTTCGTGGCATTCTTAGCTTCCATTCAAATACCTACATCATTGGGTCTCCTTCCCAGTAGCCATAGCCGACCTTCCCGAGCTCCTGTCACTCCCCAGCTTCCCGAGCACCTTCTCGGCCTATTGAGGCACCCTCAGGGCATTGCTATAGAGGTATTCAAGTGTTCTTTTACTGTTTTTCTTTAGTTCTCAGGTTGCAGTCAAACAGGGCAGCTATAGCTCAAACCCTTGGAGCTTGGATCTTGCTCTCTCTTGCATTTGGGCACTTGAGGCTTGTTGTGGGCCTCCCTAGGCACCCCCTGGAGCCTCCAACCACTACCATTGAGGCCATGTGGATGCACAGGAGCAGAAGAAGGGATCAGAAAATTTGCACCATTTTTTTGGTTGTTCTAGACAGCACGCTACAACAGTTCACCTACTCCTCATTAATGGCTATGTCATGCTTCTTTAGGCTTAGCAATGCTCTTGGCAATGGTCTCTAGCTTTGGTTGAAGCCTCCTTGATCATTGGCATCAGTTTTGAGTCTAATTTGTACATTCCTAGGACTGTTTACAATAGTCCCATAGTCATGTTATGCAGAAGTAACGTTGGCATCTAATGCTATGCTTGTTTGGGCACTTCTACTTAACTGGTTTGGTACCTATTGATGCCCGATTGTTTGAGGGACTCAAGGCACATGTTATGCCATCTTTTGGACTGATTTTCTTACTGAAAATACTCAGTTTTGAATAGGAAATCACAGTTGTACCACAGTGGGATGAAGCCTATTATCTCATGTTTGGTTATGCCTATTGGTTTCAGGCTATGTCTTTGGAATATGCAATGAAGTATTGACCTTCGGGGTACGACATCGAGCTTGTCTTTGGTTATGGAATGCTTTTGAGCTTGTATTAATATTCGACTTGGTTGTCCTTTACTAGCATTTGGCTTCAGTTGGCATGCTTTGGACCGGTCTATGCCTATTGTCACTACTTGACATTTAGGCCTCTTGCATTTATGCTTTGGTCAGATATGGATGCCACTTGGTTTGCCCATGCTTTGGTCAGATATGGATGCCACTTGATTTGCCCATGCTTAAAAGTTACTTGGAGCTTCATCTTTAGATGTGTTTGAGCATTTTGGATCTAGTAGGCATTACATTTGGTTGTCAATTACATGCTCTTTGAATGTTTTCAGGCTTATGCTTTACGGGTCTAAGATAGCTTGGGATTTATGCTCCGGATGTACCCTACTGGGATTTGGCATGTCTGATGCTATGTATTTGATATATTAGAGTGTTGCTTGCTCTCTTTACATCTGACTTAACTTCCAATGGGAGCCTCTTGGTATATTCGGATGAAGGAGTCTTATTTATAGATGAGCTTGAGCTTGTGGGACAGTTACATGCATTTACTCTCTTGAGAGCTTTATGTCTGCAGTTTGTCTGTAGTGGGCTGATTTGATACGCCTATTGGGGCAGGCATCTATCTCTGTCACTGGTTTGTTAGTTTTGTATGCATCTTGGATGGTTATGTATTGAGCTTCTTTCTCTATCAATTATGCTTGTGCTTGGTCTCTTCTCTTACCCTGAGACCCATTACATGCATGACTTCCAGACCTATGAGATATCTCTTGCCTGAAAGGTTATTGATTTGACAGTTCTTGGTACCTTCTTGCCCCTGGAAACTCACTGTTGGATGTATCTTTTTACCTGGCAGTTGCAGTGATATATGTATCAGTGATTGCTTCATTTTTGGGATAGTTTTACATACTGCTATCATTTATTATAGCAAGCTAAAATCTATAGATTTTGAGCACTTCTATGAGGGTCATGCTTAATATTTGATGTTATCTTGGTCATATTTGGCAGAGAGGTGCTTTTCTTGGTGAAATCCACCCTTTCAGCCAATTTTAACAGTGGTTTTAGTGCATTTTCTGCTCAGCAACCTGCAATTTTACTTTTTTGCTTTGATTCGGGACAGTATGGCTGGTCATTTGAAAGATACAGCTCTCTTTAACATTGCCAAGTTAGATGGTACCAACTATGGGTATTGGAAGTCCCAAATATGGCAGGTTTTGGTGGAGAAGTTGCAGATTAAACCCTTGCATTTCAAGGGTGTTAAACCTGAGGATATGGATGATGATGTTTGGATGAAAGTTGATGAGCTATGCAAGTCTACCATTATTTTGGCACTCTCCGAAGAGGTCCATCATAATGTTGTTGAAGATGAGAATAAGAGTGCATGGGATTTATGGGAGAAGATTCTGGAGCTTTATGCGCAACAGAGTCCTGCGTCACAGATGTATTGGCTGAAGCAATTAATGGACCTTCGCATGAAGGAGGGGACCTCCCTTTCATCTCATTTCAATTAGTTTCATGCTATCATGAAGAGTCTGTTGTCATAGGGTATTGAGTTCAAATACAACTTGCACCCGTTGTTTCTACTTGGCACCTTGCCTAAATCATGGGATGTCTTCCGTACTGCCATATTCATGAACAAGCATGATGGGCTGAAAATCATATTGACTAAGGAAATCAACAGAAGAAACAATGATGCTTCTTGCTCTTCACATGCATTGAACTTTAGAGGTGGTAGAAATGGCATGCATGATGATGATCATAAGGGCATGGACTCTCAAAAGTCCAGGTCCAAGTCACGTGGTCACAGTAAGTCCCATGGACAGAAGTCTGATCTTACCTGTCATTATTGTGGGAAAGCAGGACATATTAGACCGCAGTGCCATAAAATGTGCAATGATAAGCGCAAGGAAAAGGGAAAAGAAAAAGTGCATGAAAAGTCTTCTGAGCACAGTATTGTACCTGCAAAGTCCATCGTGAAGATAGAAGAGGTTAATGTCATGCATGCCACTGATTCAGATGATGTTTACATACTTGCAGCTTCTTCATGCGATGCCTTACAGGCTTCTAAGATACATTCTATGTATGCACAGTGCTGGCTCTTGGATTTGGGTGCGTCCTTTCATGTGACACCCTGTCGAGATTGGTTTCATACCTATCGTACCATATTTGCTCTGTGTGTCTTGGTGATGACATGTCTCTTGACATTGTCGGCATTGGAGATGTTAGGCTGCAGTTTCCTTCTAGTAGTTATTTTGTTTTGCATGATGTATGCCATGTACCTGCGTTGACTCGCAGCGTTATGTCAACTGGACAACTTGATGATGCATGGTATTTTGTGTCTTTTGGAGACTCTGCATGGAAGATTACTCGTGGCAGGCTTGTACTTGCAAGAGGTGCCAAATTTGGCAGCCTCTATCCCTTACTTGTATCAAGAGCTACATTTTATCATGTTTTGTCTATGTGTTCTATTCCCCATGTATCCCTTTGGCATGCTCGTTTGGGGCATATGTCTCTTAAAGGAATGAAAATGCTCCGTGCTTTGCAGTATCCGTACATGTGTATATGTTGTATTGTCTTTTCTTTTTTCTCTCTCACTGGGGTAGATTTGCCTTTAAGTGGGAGGTTGTTGGGGGTAAAGGCGCCTCTGCCTAGCTGCCCGTGTATTACTACACTGACAGTACTCGCCGCCACTGCACACTGCAGGTGGCGAGCGCCCGTCACAGTCACTTATTCCTTATTCTTTTAGTGACAGTTTGAATAAAGGAAGGGCCGGCCACACATTATGGTTGTTGGACTTCCCATTTGTGTCTCTCTCTCTTCTTGCTCTTGCTCTCCACCATAGCTCACTTCCAAGCAAGCTTCGATCATTCTCACCTTTCAAAAAGGTCATATGAGGATTCTGAGTAGACATGAGGGATACTACCAAGTTTCATGTTGGTCACGTGATGGAAAAAGTTGCACTAGGCAAATTCATAACCCTATAGGACCAAGTTAAGGATCAATGTTTTTCTCTTAGACAAATTTTTAGCTTTTAGGCTAAAAATATGGGTCCCCTACTGATAAGTTATCTTAAAAGTAGGGTCATTTTTTAGCCCCTAAAATCATAATGATCGCCTAATATTGAAAAGTTTGGAAGAATATTGGGGTTTTTATTGCCTAAAATAGCTATTTTTGTAGGGAAAATTTATGGATATCTATAAATATCCATTAAAAAAGTGCAAAGAAACATGTGATCATATACCTCTCACGTTGAGAAACTTGTTGCCACGTTTTGATCAATTTTTTGAGGGAGATCTTTGGAAACAAAAAAATCATTACTAACAACATTTGCAAAGAGATGGCTTGAAGTCTTGTCATGTAAAGAGAAAGTAAACTTGCATCTCACTCATTAGGACACCTTTGAATCAGGAGGTTTAACACTCCTTGTGATAAGCTCAAACTTCAAGGAATACTTGCATGGTGACACCGATGCTATAAGGATAAACTTGAATTAGCTAATCTTATCATCTTTGAAGAGCTACTAAGATAGTCACAATAATTGATAGTTGTCAAATAGTGGTCTAATCTACATCAGATGTCATTTGACTATCTGAATGATCTCTTCATGTATCTCACATAGATGATAAATTCAAAATGCAAAGAAGAAAAAGAACTAGAAGATAAACTAACCAATTATGTGAATGTGGTGCCACAAGTGCCAAAAATTCAAAATCATAGTTTATGAACTTATCGAGTACTATGAACCACAAGGAGGCTTTCTCAAAAAAAGGACACACTGCAGAACAACTTGTAAAGAGCCTCACATGACCATGATGGAGGATTTCCTTGCCAAATTCCAAAGACATGCATACTTAGTATTACCATGGACCACTTAGGGAACCCTTAGTCTCCAATTCTTGGGACCCATTATACCATCATGGCTTGAGGTGATATCGCTCAAAGTTAGCATCAGAGGTAAAGAGTGCTAGTAAGTAGTTGGTGAGTGAAATATGCACATTGTACAACATGTTGAAGTCCTATTCTACATGGTATCCAATTGCTATGGGTTGTTAGACAAGTTATTAGCATGCATAATCAAACAATTCCCTAAAATAGGGTAAGAGATGGATAGTGTGCAATTGTTTTTCATTAGAGGCATTACTAGGAGAGTATTGAGTACGGTAGAACTTAGTGGATGGAGGTGCATGGTTAAATCTTTGATCTCAATAGACTTGAGTGTGTAGGTGCATGCCATATAAGGACAATTAGCCAACACCAAGATAGGGGGAGGATAATATTGGCTTTCATAATGGATGGTCATCACCCAAACATGACTTGATACATTAGGTGGCTTTCTTGAAGAGACTAGGAATATAATCATTCGTGATATAGAGATTCTTTACTATCTACTATCTTTAATACTTAATCAATGCAATATTCACGACACAAGGAACCTCAAGTGTCACTTTTCCCTAATTCTAAAAAGATACGTTTTCATATGTTGAGTTTGTGGACTTGAGCATTGAGATCATTATCACATATCTTATCTCGTAAGCCTGGCATTCTTGATTTAATATTTGCATGTTATATTGGTCCTAAACATTGAGAGGATCTTTATTAGGGATTGGAGCAACTATTTTCTTAAGACATGCTTCAAAGTAGCTATTCTATTTGTTTTGACATCACTTAACCTCTAATTCAGCTTGATTATGCATTATAGCATCTACTAGTATAGCATCAATGGTGTTATTAGCAAATCCACCAAGCTTGAAAGCATCTTTTCTCCTTTTTGCACTGCATTCTTAATAATTTACTTTTCACTTATGGACTTTGTGCTAAGATTGTCCATTGGTTGCTGCAAATGGTTGTACTCATGGAGTTTGTGGGTAAAATTGTCCATTGGTTGTTGCAAATGGTTGTACTTAGGCTTGGTAAATTGACACATTGGTATTGGAACTAAGTTAGTCCACGACTATTTTCACTTTTTTCTTTTATAATCATGGGTAATCTCCTCATTGATATTGGATATTTCTTGATGAAATTTTCCATTTATTATAAAGGAGTGTCTTGTTGTTGAGCTTGTAGGATACATAATGTTCTTTGTATGTCTTCAACTTTAGCTTCTACGGTAGCCACCTTAGTGAGATGAGTTGGAAACACTTACAGAGCCTTAAAATTTGGCCACTTAATATCTTTTTTCTCTAGATGGGGGGGGGGGGGGGGGGGGGATACTAGAGTTTTGAGTGGACATTGAAGTGATTGAATTCTTCTTTCAATAGAATTTTTTACAAAGTTGGTGTCTTCATCTTTGCAAGCTAGCACTTTTTGTAACATCACAAATTGATGGGCCAATACACATGTTTACTTCTCAAATGTACAATTAGCTACTTGCATCTTATTCATCTTGCAATTATATTACATAATCTAATGTAGTATGTGATGGGTGGACTCATGAAAAGTATTAATTAGTGTTTGGACATTATTGATGCATGTGTATCTCTAAAATGCACTTTGTTCTCTCTCATTGTTTCTCTCAATGATGTCGCTCTCAAGGTTCTGATGTGTTACCATATTTCAAATGTGTATAAATAAACTTAAAATCATCTAGGTACCTTTCTTCCTCTTTGAGAGGCCTTTATCCTCCCGACCTTGTATATGTGACTATTTGCTTTAGGGCATACTTAGTTTTTCAAATCTTCTCTATCGATACCCTCCAATACACTTTTTGCTGTGTGCTTTCAATCTTCTTTCTCTCCAAGTTGTGTGTGTGCATTCCGGCAATTCTTAATCCAACAATTGGTATCAAAGTAGATTTTGTTGACCTCTTAGGTAGAGTTGTCAATACCCTCTGTTTGATTTTCTCCAACAAGGATGACATTTGATAAGTATACAAAGGTAAAAGTACGCTATGGGAAACTCTATAGAGCTTGATATTTCTCAGATGTTTTCTTTGGGTTTGTTTTTACCTATATTTTCACTACTACCAATGCTACACTGGCTATTTTATGTTTTTGTATATATTATCTTACAACAACTAATTATATAAGTAAGAGCCTATATAGTCTACTTTGTGATGTCCTATACAACACAAGTTGATTTTACACACATTTTCCTTTATACAAGAAACTATTGCATCAAGTCAGCCCGCCGACAGCCATGGCTGACAACAATGGCATTTCATATGATGGCTATTGAGAACAAGTTAGATAGAACAAACTATCCACTATATGGACTAATCTGATGCATAATGTATTGGTTACAAAAGGACTTTTGAACATGGTAAATGAAAGTGAAGTACATCTTGGAAGTGTTCTCAAAGTTGCAAGTGCAAGAGAAACAAGTGCTATTGAGAATCTTTTAGGTTTTAGTTCTACTCTAATTGATGCTAGAATACCCCTACTACCTTCTCTTGAGCAGATCCACTAGGATGGCGAAGATACAGAGGCTTATACCTTGATTGCATTGTCTATTATATGAACCATGGTCCCACACATTTTCTCATATAAGATGGTTAAAAATGCTTGGGATATACTACAAATTTGTAACAAGAAGGAAATGAGGTATGTAATGCTTACTTACATAAACAATGAGGTATGTAATGCTTACTTACATAAACAATTAGAGAGTAAAAATATGGATGAAGGTGACTCTATGGACAACTTTTTTATAAAGATAAAATATCTTAAGGAGCATTTGATTGTTGCAAATGAGACTTTTCCAAACAATTTACTTGTGTAGATTGTTCTCAATTGTCTTCTTGATTCTTATCAAAGTTTTGCATTAGATATTTGTTTGATACCAAGATGAAAGAAAATTTGAATGCTTTGTCATTTTACGAGTTGGTTTCTATTTTGTTGTAAGAATAAGAATTTTAGCAAAATAGGTCCATTACATTGTTGCATATCAAGCTTTTGTGATTAGCAAAAAAAGTTTTTAAAGAATGGTCTTTTAACGAGAAACTTGCAAATGTTATTTAGATAAAGAAAGTTGATAAGCTGTGAAAAAAAATGAGAGTAAACTATATTGCAAGTACTACAGAGCAAAAGATCGTGCCATTAAGGTCTATTCTAAATTACTTGCGAATGAAGCTATTAGAAAATGTAAATGTTGTGCAGGACACTGAATGGGTATTTAATATGCAATGTGTTATGACCATTCTTTACACTTACATGTTGATTGGGGATTTAAATGTATGGTACTTTAATAGTGATGTCACTAAGAATATTACTTCTCAATGCAATCTATTTATTTCTTTTAAGTTTGCCCCTAAGGATAATACTATCACATGTTCCAATAATTCCACTTGACTTGTTAAAGAAGCTGCCATTTTTTAATTGATCGTTGTTGCTAATGTTAGTATTTTCATACTTACATATGCTTTATATGTGCCAGAGATCATGAAGAATTTGCTACTAGTTTTTGCAGTAACCAAGATTAATGCTTGATTGTCAAGTTTGTTGATAATAGACATACAATTTTGATCTCTCATGTGGTGATGTAGTTCTTGTATCTAGTTCAATGTCATGATTCATGCAACCTTAATATTTATGCTAAATGTGTGAGAGACATTACATGTCTACTTGTAGATTTGCAAGTTGTTTCAAATGCAAACCTTTGGCATGCATGTCTTGGTCATCTAAATTTTACTAGTTTGTTGCACTTGCAAAAATTTGATATGGTGTCTTCATTGCCTAGGCACTCTTGAGACACCTGCAAAACACATTTTTGTAGGCTACATATTGGATAAAATGCAGTGTGCTTCATTTTCAAAAGATGCTTCTATGAGATTGTTTGTAAATTGTAGCTTGTGCATAATGATGTTTACGTTCCAATGTCTTTTGGTAACTACTTGTACTTTGTGGCTTTCATTAATGATTAGTCTAGGCATGTTGAGGTGTATGCTTTGAAAGCTAAGGTCAAATTGTTTTTGTGCTTCAAGTAATTTGTAAGCATGTCTAAAAATTTGTAAAGATGTAAAGAAATGGGTACTTTTATCAAGTGACTACATATACTTTGTGGCTTTCATTGGATGATTACTCTAGGCATGTGTAGGCATATGCTTTGAAAGCTAAACCCGAAGTGTTTTTGTTTTATAGGAACAAACAAAGAAAAAGAAGCAAACAGTAGGGTTTTCTGTTGCTGTATAACATACTAAAAGAGGAAAATAGGGGCACAGATCCTTGGAGTGCCATTTGATTCGAGCACCATAGTGATTCCAGGCATGTTTGGCATTCCCTTGTAGTGTCTTGCACCTATCTGGAAGGCGCTAGATGATTCGGTGTAGTAGACGTCAGCCTAGAGGCATCGCGTGCAACTCGCAGGCCGTCGACAGCGTAGTCGGACCAGCTCGTCCGAGTCCCAAAATCGGACCAGTCCAGAATCAGACCAGTCCATAATTGGACCACCCAGAATCAGACCAGCCCATAATCGAATGCCCGGACAACCATCCAATCGGACCATCCTGTCCAATCGGACCATCCGGACCAACCCGTCCGATTTTGGAAATCAGACCACTCGAACACTCGAACTCGGACCACTCAGACCATCCTATCCGATTGGACGCTCATCCGATCGAAGCAATTGGACCACCCTGTCCGATCCGATTCCCAGAATCGGACATGACCAAAATCAGACCACTGGGCCGATCGGACCACCCAGAATCGGACATCCGATTCTGATAATCGGACTCCTGAAAATCGGACATCTGAGAATCGGACAGAAAACTATCAAAATTGGACAAGTATCTAGAACACAAATTTTGACACATCTAAACCCCGAGATTGACCCCAAAGTCTACGTAGAGCTAAAGGCACATCACAGATCCATCACTGGGCTAAAATTTAGAGCACGTAGTTCAAAATTTGGCTATAAACGGTCCTCCAAATTGTGCATGGCTTTTACCGTAACGGCCCTGCGGGCTGGGGGGGATTGTCCCCCCCGGACCCCCGCAGAGGGGGCTCTGCCCCCTCTGCACCTCCCCCAAGTAGGTTGGAGGGAAAACGCGCGTCCTGATAGGTCCTCCAAATTAGACCCTAGTGTAGTAATGGCTCTACGCGAGAATGGATCCTCACTTGTAAAAGAGAAACCAAAAGCCCATACCCAAACAGAGAGAAACAGAGACCCTAGAACCTCAACGGGCCAATCTAGCCATCTAGGGCAAAAAGGCCACACCACGAGAACACATATGCATTGTGTTCAAACTGTGTCTAGTCGAAGCAGAATGCAACATCATCAAGCTATCAATGCGAGGATGACTAGACATGACAGTCCTGACGATAGATGTACCTTGAGCAACGCTGCACAAACGACCCAAGACCTCAGTAGAGAATCCATGTCTGACTGTGCAATTAGGGACTCAAAGGCATCTGTCAGAAGGCTTAAATTTACAAGCCAAGACCCGGAAGATGAAGACATAGTACCACCTGCTTGTCTTAGTGTCAAACTCACCGCAAAAAGAGAGCATACTATTGATGCTCTGATTGATGAAGGAGCATATTTTAACATCTTGACCTATGAATCATGGACCCTACTAGGCCAACCAGAGCTCACACCGACTAGTGCAACTCTTAGCCCTTATGGGGGACACCCACAAGCACTCATAGGGAAGTGCAAAATCCTTGCGACAATTGAAACGGAAAGCTTGCCTATCCTATTTCATGTTCCTCCAAATAGTGCTAGCTGTAGGAAAGAAACCCTCCTAGGAAGACCCTTCAAAAGGGCGACCAAATGTGAGGCTGACTATGTAGCACAGAGGATACACCTGACACTACCGGGTGTGAGGATAGTCACGACCTTTAGCAAGGGTGACCTCATCGAACCTCGAGGGAAAGGCAAGCAAGGTGCTGACATAATAGTCAAGCCTGCGGACGAGAGCAAGGACTTGTTGGAAGAGTTAATACAAGCACAGGTCGAACAACGAGAACTAGTGAGTGAGGCCATGCCGGAAACAAGAAGGTCAGGAGACAATGCCAAGGACGGCCTTTGGACTTACAAATATTGTAGAAGACCCCAAAAGAAGCCCAAGCCTTATAGACGAAGGCATCGATGGAGAGTCAGCACAACGCTGCGATGGATATCCAAAGCGTTGCTACGTGCTCAAGGGTATTATGTAGGCAACCGATGGATTTGGGTACCAAAACCCCCTGTTAAACCTCCTTTGTCGACTGAAGGCCAGGACATATCAAGAGCAAAGAAGCGTAGGAGGAGATCTAAATGAAAAACCAAGTCCCAAGTCAAAAACAGTGGAGTGACCAAGCCCCTCATGGTCGAAATCAAGAAACCCAACGGGACCAATTGGAGGGTAGATCCTCAGCCTAGTGTGCTTGACAAGCAGACATCAAATGTAATCGCTGAGGATACGCAAAAGCCACTAGTGCCCAAGGAGCCTTTGATTCCCCAAGAGGATAGCAGGCATCATAGGCACAACATTGCTCATGGCAAGGTTAAATGCTCAATAAAGCAAATAGCAAAATCATCTAATAGCCACGAGCAAATCTCCCAACCAGTATCAAAGCCACTTAGGAGTCCCAGGACACTTGGGAAATGTTTTGCCAGGGCCCATAGTATGCTTAGTTAGGCAAGCTTACCACAATAGTTTTGGGATGAGGAAGTGACTATTCTCGTACACTTGATCAATCAATGTTCTTGTAGTTTTATTAACTTTCAGGTTGCAGAGAAGGTGTGGTCTGGAAAACCTTTCTCATATGATCATTTGCATGTCTTTGGTTGTGAGGATTTTTGCCTAAGGACAAGTGCACAAAGCTCTTTCTTGGTTATGGGGATGTAGGTGAGATGGGCTATCGCCTATGGGATCCAGAAGCTCGAAAAGTCATCCATAGCTATGATGTAGTTTTCCATGAGGAAAAGATGCATAAGCAGTCTGAGCGGATAGTCAAGATACATAGGGTTATATTTTAGGAGGAGGCTCCTGCTCATGTACAGCCAGCTAGACAACCTATAGCAGTAGTAGCTGATGATCTAGTGGCCCATGCCATGACGTTATACAAAATATGCAGGATCCTCAACTTATTGTCTTAAGACACTTTGCTAGAGCCAACAAACATCCTCCTAAGAAATTTTATCCCTCCATTGATTATGTGATGGTGATAGATATAGGTGAGCCTCTCACTTATGATGAGGCCATGTGCCATGGTGATAGTCACTCTTGGAAGAGGGCCATGCAATCAAAGTTTGACTCTTTAGAGAAAAATCTTATGTGGGAGTTGGCTCCTTTGCCTGGTGGAAAGTGTGCATTACCTTGCAAGTGGGTGTACAAGTTGAAGAGCACCCCTGTACACCTCAATCTTGCCTATAAGGCCAAATTGGTTGCTAAGGGTTTTAAACACAAGCATGGTGTTGACTTCAAGGAAGTATTTTCTCATGTAGTCAAGATGACTACCCTATGCCTGGTACAAGCATTGGTTGCTAAGTTAGATCTAGAACTTTATCAAATGGATGTTAAGATAGCTTTCTTACATGGGGACTTCCATGAGGAGATTTATATGCAGCAACCTAAGGGCTTTTAGGAAAAAGGCATGGAACACCTAATGTGTAGATTGAGAAAGAGCCTTTATGGCCTTAAGCATGCACATAGGGAATGGTACCACAAGTTTGATACTTTTATGTATTCACAAGGCTTTACACGTAGTCATATGGATTCATGTTTATACCTGAAAAAGGCTCATGATGGTGGCCTTTTGATTTTGGCACTCTATGTGGATGGCATGTTAATTGCTAGGAGAGCTCTCAATGAGCTGGATGCTCTAAAAAGCCAGCTCAAGAAGATCTTTGAGATGAAAGACATGGGACACGCCTCACATATTCTAGGTATACACATTACATGTGACTGCTCTCAGGGGCTTCTTTACTTGTCACAAAAGAATTATATCTAGAAGGTCCTTGAGCAGTTTCATATGTAGGATGTTAAGCCTATTGGATGTCCTTTGCCTTCTCCTATTATGAAGGTGAGCTAGGCCAATTATTCGCAATCTGATGAATATGAAAGGAGAGAAGGATCGAAGCTTGGACTCGAGAGCTATGGTGGGAGAGCAAGAGCAAGTAAGAGAGAGACAAGAAATGGGAACTCCAACAATCACAATGTGTGACCGGGCCTTCCTTTATTCAAACAGTCACTAAAAGAATAAAGAATAAAGTGACGGTGACAGGAGCCCGCCACCTGCAGTGTGCAGTGGCAGTGACTGTCAGTGTAGTAATACACGGGCGGCTAGGCAAAGGCGCCTTTACCCCCAACAACCTCCCACTTAAAGGCGAATCTGCCCCAGTGAGGAGTGAAAAGAAAAAGAAAAAAGATAGTACAATATGTACACATGTACAACAAGATGAGGAAAGACGTCATCTCATCCCACGCCCATCAACCTCCTAAGGAAGGCAAAGTGCTCTATAGAGAGGCTTTTCATGAGCAGATCTGCAAGATTCTGGTCAGTCGAGATCTTGACAAGATCAACAGACTTGTCCTCAACGACCCCACGTATGAAGTGATACCTCATCTCAATGTGTTTCGTCTTCGCATGGAAGACCGGATTCTTGGCTAGCTGAATAGCACTCATAGAATCCAAATGCAATGTAGGGATAGCATCAATACCAAGGTCAGCAACTAAATGACCCAACCAAATGGCCTCCTTGCAAGCCTCAGTGGCTGCAGCATACTCGGCCTCTGTAGTAGAAAGGGCCATGCATTTCTACACCTTGGACATCCAAGAAACAGCACCTCCAGTATAGGTGAATACATAGCCGAAAGTGGACTTCCTAATATTTGCATGTCCTGCATAATCAAAGTCACTGTATCCCATGACTCCTGTATCCTGGCTGCCATAGTATATGCACATATCTGCAGTGCCCTTCAAGTACCTCATGATATCCTTCCTCGCATGAATCAAAACATGCATAATCAAGGGGCGGTAAGTACTGCAAACCAGAAAGCATTTTCATTCCCTTCAAAGACATATGGCCCAAATGGGCATGCCAAAGAGATACATGTGGGATAGAACCCACAGACAAAACATGATTAAGGGAAGAAGCTGATACAATCAAGGGATAGAGGCTGCTAGCCTTGGCACCTCTTGCAATCACAAGTCTACCACAAATGATCTTCCATGCAGAGTCTCCGAAAGATACATGATAACCTGCGTCATCAAGCTGTCCAGCTGACAGGAGACTACGTGTCAAAGAAGGTACATGACATACATCCTGCATAACAAAACTGCTGCCAGAAGGAAACTGTAGCCTAACATCACCAATGCCCACAATATCAAGAGAGCTGTCATCACCCAAGCGCACAGAACCCGAAACAGTACAGTATGAATGAAACCACTCTCCGCAAGGTGTTACATGAAAGGATGCACCTGAGTCTAAGAGCCAACACTGTGCATAGATAGAGTGTATCTCTGTCATCTGCGAAGCACTAGAAGAAGCTGCAAGGATATAATCATCATCATCAACATCCTCAGGCTGCATAGCATTGATCTCTTCAATTTTAACACTGGACTTTGCAGGCACTATGCTGCAATCAGAAGACTTATCCTGCACTTTGTCTTTCCCCTTATCTTTGCGCCTTTCATTGCGTAGTTCATGGCATTGTGGCCTAATATGGCCCTTTTTTCCACAATGGTGACAAGTAACATTTGCATTCCTGCCACGAGATTTGCTATGTGACTTCCCACGAGACTTGGACCGAGATTTCTGAAAATCCCGTCCCCACGGCCACTGCCACTACCATGCTTTCCATATCCATCATTCCTGCCTCTAACTGTCATAGCATGCGACACATGAGAGGCATCCAAATTCTTACAGTTAACCTCTTCCTACAGAAGAACACTCTCAATATCAATAATTTCAAGGTAGCAGTAGAGGCACATAATGCAGTGCGGAATACATCCCATGACTCATTAAGAGTACCAAGCAAGAAAAGAGGAGTGACATCCTCTGTAAAAGTAATGTCCTGCGAAGTCAAGTTCTTGAGTATAGCATAGAACTGGCTCAAGTGAGCAAACATAGTTACATTCTCCTTCATGCGCAGATCCATGAGCTGCTTCAGCCAATACATCTGACTCGCTGAGAGATTCTTGATTTTATCCCACAACTGCCATGCACTCTATTCTTCCTAAAATACATTGTAGTGAACCTCTTCTATGAGAGATAATACAATAGTGGACTTGCATAACTCATCAAGCTTAAGCCATTCCTCATCTAGCATAGTTGCAGGCGGATGCCCGCTCAACCTCAATGGTTTGATCTGCGATTTTTGCACCAACACCTGCCAAATCTAGCTCTTCCAATAAGAGTAATTCATACCATCAAGCTTAGTGATGTTGAAAATAGCATGATTAGTGGACGAACTCACCATATTGCAGGTTGGAAAACTGTAGATAGTTCAAAACTGCTTGCTGTTTACTGCAGAAAATGACCAAAAAATCACCAAAATCGAGAGAAAATGGCAAGAAAAGTGAAAACAAAGCTGCTGCCCACCAAATGCTAGTGAAAGTACATCATTTTAGAATGTTTCAGCATGAAAAATCCATGCCAGTCCATACATATATGCTTGCTGTAATAAATTTCAGGTTTCAATAAAAGAGAGCTAACAGTGCCAAAATCGGATCCCAAGGCAATCAGATGCTGCCAAGACAAAAGCCGGCATCATGCGGGCATAGCATAAGCATATGACGGTCGATAAGCATGAATCCAATACCCAAGTATGTCATACAAGCATCTGCCAGTGAGTAGGCACACCCCCCATGCAATGGGGCAAAGCGTTTCTGCCACTACCAAAACTTGACACAAGTAGGTGTCTGTTCACAAAGATATGGATACAAAACTTAGATTTAGCTCATAAGCATACATTGAACCAAGACATATGATGTGTCATCCCAAACGGTAAGAAGTCCCAAAGTCTCAAGTGTCTGTAACTGCTCAATAGCATGTAACGGCTCAATGCATAAAAGTATCACCTGCTCAATGTCTGATAAGCATTCAAGAATGCTCCCACTGGCACAAAAGCCATATGTATGAGCTCAAGAGCTCAAGCCAAGGCAAGACACAGTGCCAATGACATAAGTCCAAGACAATACATCAATAGTACATCCCGAACATGTAGGCGGTAGAGCATCCATATGTAGCATCCATAAGCATGTAAGACATCAAGTACATCCCAAGATACAACTTTGGCAAGCCAATAAATAGTTCAAGTAATCTTCAGGAATCCAAGGTCAAGCCAAGACCGAGCTCCAGTAGCAATAGGCTCCAAACAATGTAACTAGCATGTAGTAATGGCATAGGCTAAGCATGTCAAAACTCGTCAGACATAAGCAACATACATGCCATAAGTACATCCAAGACGGAGCATCCAAATGCTTTGCAAAGTGAGCTCAAGCTCAACCAATGATCCCGAATCAAAACCAAGCTCTATGTCGAGCCCCAAGTGTCAATACATCACCATATATGCTCGAAACATAGCCCGAAAATCATAGGCATAAGCATACATGAGTAAAATGACTTCATCCCAACTGTGTACAATAGTGATTTACTGTTCAAAACTGAGAATTTCAGCACCAAAATCAGCTCCAAATGGTTGCCAAAAAATAGGCATACATTCCCCTAACATCCGGGCATCAAACATGACCAATCGGGCATCAAATGGCAATGCCAAACAAGCTGTAGCATCAAATGTCAGTGTAACACTGTTATAAACTGCCTGTGGACTGTTATGATAGTCCCAAAATAGTGTTAAATCAGTCCAAATGCTATGTCAACACATCAATCCAAATGCTATGCCAACACATCAACCATCAAAACCAAGCATCAAAGCATGTTCATATGCCCAAAATGGAGCCTTTCCAAGTGCCAATGGAGGGGGAGAGCTGCTATTGTGACTGTCAATGCTGAAGATACATATGGGAGGGCTATGTGATTCCGCCAACTATAAATGATGGTCCTGGGGCTGCAAAAAATGGTGGCTAAGCTTCGGACGAGTCCGGTTAAAGCCAAGGAAGGCCTCAAACAAGCTCCATCAAGTCTTGTTCAAAGGCAAGTGAGATATGAAGCAAGGGAGCTTCAATGGTGGCTGCCCCAATCTTGTTTACAACCTGTGAGACCAGAAAACTAAAGTAAACCCTGAAGAAAATGATCAAATACCTCTGATGTAATGCCTTGAAGGTGCCCAACAATGCCGGGAAGGTGCTCGGGAAGCCGAGGAGTGACGGGAGCTCGAAGGAGTCGGATATGGCTGCCGGGAAGGAGACCCAATGCAAGTAGGGAGTCGATGGGAAGCTGAGAATGCCATGAGCCAAGCTCAAGAGTCGGGAAGCCAAGCTTTGATACCAGTTGAAAGGAGAGAAGGATCGAAGCTTGGACTCAAGAGCTATAGCGGGAGAGCAAGAGCAAGTAAGAGAGAGACAAGAAATGGGAACTCCAACAGTCACAATGTGTGACCGGGCCTTCCTTTATTCAAACTGTCACTAAAAGAATAAAGAATAAAGTGATGGTGATGGGCGCCCGCCACCTGCAGTGTGCAGTGGCGGTGACTGTCAGTGTAGTAATACACGAGCAGCTAGGCAGAGGCACCTTTAACCCCAACAGAATAGAAGGCTAAGATGGCCAAGAACCCTTATACATCTGGAGTGGGAAGTTTGATGTATACCATAATAGCCACTCTTCTTAATATAGCTTTTGCAGTGGGAGTTGTGGCATGCTATATGGCTACACCTAGGAGGCGGAATTGGGATGCCATCAAGGATATCATGAGGTACCTAAAGGGCACAACAGAATGTGCATATGTTATGGTGGATAGGATACATGAGTCATGGGGTACACTGACTCTAATTATGCAAGACATGCAAACAATAGAAAATCCACCTCAGGCAATGTGTTTACATTGGATGGGGTTGCTATTTCTTGGATATCTAGGATATAGAAATGCACGGTACTCTTTATAGAGGCTGAGTATATTGCAGCCATACTGAGGCTTGCAAGGAGGCTATCTGGTTAGGCCATCTAGTGGTGGACTTTAGTACAACTGATGTGGTTCCTGCACTGTATTCAAATTCTATAACTGCTAACTGCTATCCAATTAGCCAAGAATCTGGTCTTCCATGGAAAGACAAAGCACATTGAGGTGCGGTACCACTTTATTAGAGAGGTTGTTGAGAACAAGTCTGTTGACCTTGTCAAGATCTCAACTGACCAAAATCGTGCAAATTTTCTCACGAAAAGCCTCTCAACAAATGGAGTGTTTTGCCTTCATTCTTTATTCTTTCAATGACATTTAAATAAAGGGAAGGCCGATCACACATTGTGACTATTGGAGTTCCAACGTCTTGAGTCTCTCTCTCTTGCTCTCTTAATCCATCTGCCATAGCTCACACCTCTCTTACTTCTGTTTGCTCATGCTTCCACTTGGGCTTCTCCCTTTACTTGTAGGCACTCATGGATGTGGTTCATTCTTTGATGTTCCATCCTAGTTTGGTGCCTTGACTACTAATGAGTGTATGTATAAGGTTGCAAGAAAATTATAGCAATGGAGTTTCATCTCAAAGGCTAAAAACCTTTCAAAACACACTTTTGAATTTGTGATCATGAGATTATGTACAAAGTCAAGGATATGCTTAACTAGGTGTCTTTTGCTTTTCATTCCATTATGGTAGCCCTTTTCTGTATTAAGTTTGCAGGGGTTTGACTTTTACCCTTGAGTTCTTAGTTGATTCTTAGTTGATTGTGTTTAACTCTATTAAGAGCAGTGGTAGTTTTGGTTCTTGGATTGATTTGTTCTCTTTTGTTTTGGTTTCTCTTGCCTTTGTTCTTTCAACTTTCCTTTCCCATCCTTTCTTACTTTTAATCTTACTTTTCTATTTTTTTAGCACTCTCTTTATTTCTACTCAATCCCTTTTATCCTTGTTTGTTTCTTATCCAAATTGGTCTCAATGAGCTATGTATTTGTGTATTTTGATCTTAAAGGCATATCCCTAAAAGTCAATTTTTAGTGATGTTCCAAGTGTCTTCCTAACTTTTTAAAAATCATTTCAAACACTTAAGGTAAGAGTAACTCACTTACTTCAAGCATAGCCACCTCAAAACATTTTCAATAATGCATGTGGACACTCACAATTTCAATCCCCGAAATAAATTTGTGTTCATACAAACAACTCATTGGAGTTTGAGATTTATGAGTATTTTTTTATTGCTTTTTAGCTCAAAGTAGTCTATTTTGCAATTTTCCAAGGTAGACTATGTCGAATTTTTTTGACAAAATAATTCCAATCTCCATAATTGATATCCAAGGCCAAGAAAACATCAAAAAAAGATCATCAAGGCGATTTGATGATCCAATCAATGTGATCTAGATTCTAATCAAGGTGATCAATTAGTGGTTCCCAATAATGTGGGTCTCTCCTCTAAGATCTAGTAGCTCATACAATGCCTATGATAATCAAATGTATTTTTCTTTAGACATATCTTATATTGAACTAATGTAGAGGAAGTTAGAGTCAAATTTGTGAGATGGATCAAAGTATGTGTATGCTTAGTCAGGTGATTCTTGAATCCACTCAAAGTAATGGCAATGCTTACTCCTATGCTCTAGTTGGGGTTCATTTTGGAGTATGATTCTTCAAGTTAGTGTCAGCATAGTTGGGTTTGCTCTAGGATAGAGGGTGCTGGATTCGAAAACATTGTTTGAGTCTTAGAGTCAATTTCATGAGATAGGTTGTATTCAAGTAACATAATCACAAAAGCTGGTTGCAAGTCTAGTGGTGAGGTTTGATTCCACAAACCTATACTAGCCATAATCTAGTGTAACTTGATTAATTCAACATGTCAATTGGACTCTTTGTGTGTATTCTAGAGATAATCATGCTAACGTCTTTATGAGTCTCACAATCATAGAACCACTCAACATGATTTGGAAATTGTATCTTGCTTTTAAGATATGGCCCTATCTACATGATCTAAATTCATATGGGGTAACACTAGGGGTAGTTCATGATATCTTGGATTAGAAAACTTTGAATTTGGACACTAAATTAAGATTCTAGAGAAAACTTTGTGAAGTTGGTTCTGAGATGTCTCACAAGATTGAGCAAATTGGCTCTATTTGATGGTCAATTTCCCTTCTCTAAATGAACCAATTGATTTGATAGTTAGACTCTTATGTAATTTGGCATCATTTGAAGATTTATCTATACATTAGAGGTAATTTATGGTCTATCCCTATAGGTTGACCCAATTGAGTTGATCTAGGAGTCAAATTTGAAAGTATATAGAGTTTGTAACATGTCATATTCAATCAAATCAAGTTCTCTAGGGCATAATTGTGGTGATGAGATGGTTGTGGAATTTGTATCTATGATCCATGGATTGTCATTGGATACTTGTGCCAACAATGGCAAGATGATTCAAGTCTCAATATATGAATGCAACGTGAAATAACAAATTAGTCAATGTGATGCTCTTCTCACAATGTTTGAGATTGATGTAAGTAATTGAATCTAAAGTATAGAATGCTTTAGAGGAAGCTCAAGAAGCAACCATAGGTAGTTTTGCTATAGTTTTGGTAGTTTAGAGACAAGTAAGATACAAATGCAAGAACTTTCTATTATGCAACAAATTCCCACAAGTAATTCTATCGAAAAAATCAATTTCTCTCTTGTGATCCAGTAGATGGGACATACTTAGTGAAAGATGATATTGTACAAAAGACTTGTATGAGTATATACAATAGATAAAGTGCTTGCAACTTCCCAACTTGCTTCAATCTTCCTCCTTTGCTCGCTTTGATGTTTGTTTCACTAGATCTTGTAGTTCCTCTAATGTAATTGTGGTGTTTCACTAGCTGCTACTACTAGGAATAGTGTGTGATGTGTATGGATTTTATGCAAGTATGGAGCTATGTCCATACAATTGAGGTTATGCAATTGCAATACGTGTTTAATATCTTGATCAAAAAGGTCCAATCAAGGTGGTTTTGGTTCTCAAGTCAAGGTGATGAACTTATTACCTTTAATGGCTTTCCTAAAGAGAATTTTATACAATATAGTTAAACTAAAGGTCACTTGAGTTGGATTGAGTTGTTAATAATACCTTTAAATGATTTTATATCTAAAATGGTGATGACCATCTTGATCAAGATGATGATCTCTTGAGTGAAAATGTTTCATGTTTACCTTGATCAAAGTGGTCCAAGCTAGATGATAGATGGCAATCATGGTGAATATAATCACCTTAAGTGGATTAGTCATAGTCTACATACCTAATGTAGGCTATACACAAATCACATCTGCATAGCTAATGTCGGCCATAAACAAATCACATCTACGTACCCAATGTAGGATATAGACAGGAATCAATCAAGGTGATGGGTTATGACCCCCTTGAATGTTTTTTAATGCAATCAATGTAGTGAGATGCAATGGACGCAATGAGTCCCAATCAAGGTGGTGATCACATTGAGTGGATGTGATGAGTCCCAATCAAGGTGATAGATCACCTTAATTAGGGTGATCAAAATGAATATAGGAGGTCCAATGAAGGTGATGATCACCGTAAGTGGAGGTGATGCAATGCAAACATGGAAATACCTAGTCTAGTTGGATGCAATCAAAGCAAATAATCAAGTTGAGTGGAGGTGGTGTTAGCTCACCATGAGTGAAATGCATTCAATCAAGGTTATGTGTAGTCGAGCTGGTGTTCACCTTGATTAAGGTGATGATCACCTCAAGGGGTGATGGATAGTGGAGTTGAAAGTCACTCAAGGAGGCGACGGATGATATATAATGGCATATAAGTGATACCACCTTAAGTAGAATGCTTCAATCAAGATGAAGGATCATCTTAAGTGGTTCTATGGAATTAGTGGACCTACTGACCACCTTGATTAAGGTGATCACTTTTAGTCAAGGTGAAGATTGTCTTGAGGTGTTTTATGTCAATCAATGTAAAAGATCACCTTAAGTGCAATATGCAATATGCAATTAGAGGTGCATTGGAGGTGGTCTAGTACATGTGATGAGTCTTGGGCAAGATTGTGAGTTAGTCAATGGATTGTCAAGCTAAAGCTAAAAATAAATCAAGATGATTCATTTAAGTACGTAGACTTATACCATTTGATTCATTCAAGTGCCTAGACTTGTTTGTTTTTCCCCAATATGCAAGGTGATTCGTCTGAAAGAAATGGTGAACAGGTCCAAGCATTTTACTCGAGTTCAGGAAGGGGATGTGGTAGATCCTCTTCAAGAGGCCGTGGTACAGGATGTGGTAGTGACAACCAGCAAAACAGATTGAATCAGCAATTTGGTGATAGGCAGGTTTCAAGAGGTCATGGTAACTTTAGAGGCAGGGGGAGCTTTAGAGGAAGAGGTGGATGGCAGAATAGAGGTTCTAACAACTTTGGTATTGTGTGTCACTACTGTGGAAAAATAGGTCATATTGTAGCCCAATATTTTACTAAGAAAGATGATATTCGCAGTGGTAAGTTGCAGCAAGGAAACTATGAATCGTCTTCACGACAGAATGAAGACAAAAATGAACTTCTGTTTGTTATGCAGCATATGTTGAATGCTGTTTCAGGAAAGGGAACACATGATGATGTTTGGTATGTTGATTCAAGTGCATCCAATCATATGACCAGCCATGCAGAATAGTTTGGAGAGATGCAGGATTTGCAAAATACAGGTTATGTGCAGACGGGTGATGATTCATGCCACCCAATCTCACAAATTGGAAAAGTTCCCTTGTCCTTGCATGATGGTAAGACAAAGAGTCTTTCAGATGTATTACATGTGCCATCTATTACAACGAACTTGGTGTCAGTCGGGTCAGATGGTAGAGCAAGGGCTGCAAGTCAAATTTAATGCAAAGGGTTGCTTTGTAGAAGACTTCAATGACAAGTGCAGGTTGGTTACAAAGGGAAGTAGAGTTGGACGTATGTTTACTCTGGATGTTGGAATTTTTACTATGAATGCTGCTATGTATGCTAAAGGAAAAGGTGTTATTGCAGATATTGAAATTTACCACAAACGCATTGGACATGCAAATGTACAAAGGCTGAAATTAATGCAGTCCAAAGGGTTGGTTACAGGTTTGCCTACATTTAGAGTTGCAGAATTTCATAAGGTATGCGAAGCATGTCAGTTTGGTAAGCAAGCAAGACAACCCTTTTCACATGACAGAGATGTAAGCAGAAGTATCCTTGATGTTGTGCATACAGATATTTGGGGACCTACACAAAATGTATCTCTTGGAGGCAGTTCATACTTTGTCACATTCATTGATGATTGTTTAGAAAGCTGTGGGTATATTTTATGAAGGAAAAGAGTGAAGCGTTTGAGCACTTTAGAACTTTCAAGGCTGCAGTTGAAAGAGAAACATGCTTGAAAGTAAAATGCTTGAGGCCAGATGGAGGGGGAGAGTACCTCTCGAATGAGTTCAGTGATTTTCTGAGGTCTCATGGATAAAGAGACAGTTTACATGCAGGTATACCCCACAGCAAAATGGTGTTGCAGAAAGAAAAAACAGGCATATTGCAGAAGTTGCACGAGCATTAACGGCTGAAAAGAATATGCCCAAATATTTTTGGTCTAAGGTTGTCCATACTGCTATCTACATTATGAATAGAACTCCCACAGCTGCAGTTCATGGGATGACTCCTGAAGAATGCTTTACTAGCAAGAAGCCTGATGTATCGCACTTGAAGGTATTTGACTGTGTTGCATATGTTCATGTGCCAGATGAGCTACGGAAGAAGCTTGATCCAAAGGTAGAAAAATTTGTCTTTATTGGATACTCTTTAGAGCAGAAAGGGTATCACTATTATAACCCTGTCACATGTAAGCTTAGAGTGAGCAAGGATGTCATCTTTGATGAAATGAGCAGTTGGTATACATCTAGTGGTGATGCATTGGATGATGATGATCATGGCACTCATGTGCAAGCTGAAAAGCAAGAATCACTGACTCTTAGTGGATCAGAGACATCATCCAGTAGTCCTTGGTCTGGGAAACTAAGGAGTAGCTCTACATCTTCAGGTCCATCTAGTAGCACTACAGGTAAAGACAAAGGAAAGAATAAAGTGTCAGATGGCATTGATGCAGTTCTTGATGGAGACTCCAATGGCTCAGAGAGCTTGGATGATGAGCTTGGTATTCCTTTTGTCAGGACACCAGGTGTACAGAGAGCTCATAATAATGTAAAGGCTCCATTGAGTGATCCAGTGGTACGCAGATCTAGCAGGGTCAGATACCCTGTTAAAAGATTTGGTTTTGAAGGTTATGCAGCTCACCATTATGCTTATATGGTGAAACTAGTTGAGGATGTTGTTGGTCATACTCATTGGGATGCAGCAATGGATGAGGAGATGGCTACATTAGAGGCCAATAAGACTTGGGATCTAGTATCATTGCCGAAGGGCAAGAAAGCTATTGGATGTAAGTGGGTTTATAAGATTAGGCACAATGCAGATGGTTCTATTAGTAGGTACAAAGCTAGGCTGGTTGCAAAAGGCTATGCCCAGACATATGGCATAGATTATGAAGAAACCTTCAATCCAGTTGCTAGGATGGCAACTGTCAGATGTGTGATTGCTTTGGCAGCAGCCAAAGGTTGGAGGTTGCAGCAAATGGATGTAAAGAATTCCTTCTTGCATGGTGATTTGCAGGAAGAAGTGTATATGGATTAGCCAGCAGCTTATGAAGATTTAGAGCATCCCACGTATGTGTGCAGGTTAAAGAAGGCGCTCTATGGGCTCAAGCAAGCACCTAGAGCATGGTTTGACAAGATCAGAGAGTATCTTGTCAATATTGGCTTGTATGTTTCTAATGCTGATCACTCACTTTATGTGAGAAAGGGAGATGCAGATTTGGTCATCATAGTCATCTATGTTGATGACTTGATTATTACAGGTGATAGTGATAGTGGGATTGCTGAAGTCAAATACTTTTTGAAGAAGAAGTTTGAGATGAAGGATTTAGGTGAGCTAAGGTACTTCCTTGGCATTGAGGTGATCACATGTGACGATGGTATATAGCTATCCCAAAGACAGTATGGCTTGGATATGTTGTCCAAGTATGGTATGATAGCATGCAAACCACTTTCAGTCCCATTGGAGCAGAATGTAAAGTTGAGTGCTGATGTTGGGGATGAGATAGAAGACCCTACTATGTTCAGGAGGATAGTGGGGAGTTTGATCTACATGACCATTACAAGGCCAGACTTGAGCTACACTGTTGGTCTTGTGAGTTAGTTTATGCAAGTACCTAGAAAGCCACATTTGGATGTAGTCAGATGCATATATGTGAAGTCCACATTACATTATGGACTTTTCTATGAGGTAGGTACAGATGTACAGGTGTTTGGATACACAGATGCAAATTGAGCTGGTAGTATGTCTAATAGAAGATCTACTAGCGGATACATGTTCTCTCTTGGTAGTGCAGCAATTACTTGGAGCAGCAAAAAGCAATCTACAGTTGCTTTGTCGAGTACAGAGGCTGAGTATAGAGGTACTGTTGTTGCAGCATGTGAGGTAGTATGGCTGCAAAAGTTATTGGCTGATTTAGATGTGTAGGTGGAAGGTCCAGTTGTCATTTATTGTGACAACATGAGCGGTATACGATTGGCTAGGAACCATGTGTTCCATGCCAGGACAAAACATATTGAGGTATACTATCACTTTGTGAGAGAGAAGGTACTAGCAGGTGAGATTGACTTGGTGTATGTCAGCACACAGGATCAGATAGCTGACATCTTCACGAAGGCATTGGGTACAGAGAAGCTTCAAAAGTTTTGAAGCTTACTTGGAGTTGCAGAGATACAATTGAGCTTGAGGGGGAGTGTTGAAATGACAAGCTCAACACATGCGGACATTAATGATGGACCACCTGGTTAGATGGGTCCACTTGTCTACACTTAGCACGTTAGTGGTCATTATGACTCTCACATGGCCACTGACTCATTACTTATTATATTCAGGTTGTTACACCTATTTACAGCTGGCATAGTTATAGCGCCAGTCGACTAGTGTAGTTGGTTATGCATTGTTTGACTTAGTATGCCACTTTCCTTTATGTTGTATCTTATCTATACTTTGTGTACATTGTAAAGTGTGTGGAAGAAGAAAAAAACCAACAAGAAAACGTTTTGGCCTCCATCTCTCTTCTTGTCTCTTGAATGAGCTTCTCCTTGTGCATTCTGTGTGTGTTCCACGCAGCATCTTGAGCAAGTCCCCCCACCACGCGATTCTTGACACCATAATGGGTCATCTTAAACTACCCATGTCTATTTTATATTAGGCATGCCTTCTCTAATTGGAGAGTAAACTCAATCCTTCTAAGCAATCACAACTTCCTTTTCCTACACACATGAGAATATAGGCTCCCATTTAAGAAGGGATGACATCCTATGAGCTCCCACTTAAGAAGTGATCGCATCCTTGGTTATAGTAATGAAACCAAAAATGTTGAGCTTTCATGTAGAAGTGGAACTTTAGGTAGACTCTTATTCTCTTGAGAGCTTCCTTTCTACTATGGAATATGGATACCCCTCACTTAGCTAACTCATACTCTAGCTTTGAGATATCTTACACACACACACACACGCATGTGCACACACACGCATGCACATGCACAAGAAGAAGAAGTAGTAGAAGATAAATGGAGTAGAAGATTCACTCTTTGGTCCCTCACTCCCTTTCTTCCTCTTCATCGGCTATGGAGGCTCAAAAAGCACCACAAGTTATGTTGAAGGGAAAAGAAGAATTGAAGGAAGTAAAGATTCACCCTCGTAATCCCTTACTCTCTCTTAAAATAAGGATGTAGGAATGGGCTCTAAACTCAAAGATCAAGAAGGCAAACCAAAAGATAAAGAGGACCCCATTATCCCTTCATCTCTAGATAACACCAATGACTTATGTAGCAAGGAGCTAAATAAATATGACCTTGATCTTAAATTAGATGATAGATACTTCATAAGTTGAAGAAGAGTCTCTACTAAAAAACTCGTTAGCAAAATTTTCCTCTAAAAAAGGCACACATAAGAGAAGATACTCTAAGGTTAATACTAACATGAAGGGAAGCCCTGATGTGTAAAAAATGGTTTTTTCAAAAGAAAAAAATACATAAAATGAATTAAAAAGATTGTAGATCTTGAAGAAACCCCCCAATATATAGGGTCTTATCAAGTCAATAAATTGTAAGAATGCTCAAAATTTGATAATTAGACTCTAGTAACTTTCAACATTTATTACTAACATTCCTTGCACATGTGCAACTCACGTTTTAGCTTCACTTTTCTTACTTCAAACTCTCTCTCTCTCTCTCTCTCTCTCTCTCTCTCTCTCTCTCTCTCTCTCTCTCTCTCTCTCTCTCTCTCTCTCTCTCTCTCTCTCTCTCTCTCTCTCTCTCTCATGTAAAGGAGGAGACAATCCACAAGATGCAAGAATGGAAGAATGAAATTTATGAAGAGGTCAGAGCTCACTTCACATCTTGGCAAAGTGGATATCGAATCCTCTCTCCAAGAGAGGAACTAAGCCATTGCAAAAATTCCAATAAGAAATTACCAGCTACAAGAGCCAGCTTGACCTCATTAGGAAGGAAGAAGGGGAGATCACAGAATCAATGCATGAGAAGGTCAAGTCAAAAATCAACGAGATGAAGACCCAAATGATGAAGGAGATCAACACATGGGCAGCGGTCGTGAAACATGCACAAACGGACACAAAAGAAACACTCCAAATGGATTGAAGTAGCAAAAAAGACCCCCATGAAGAAGGAGGAGTTCATCAATGCAACCATTGAGGAAGAGAAGATGAGGAAAATCAGAGCCCTCCATGTTAGGATGGTGGGGTGGAAAGAGGGAAACAGCCCTAAGGAGGATGCCAAAGGCATCTGTGAGAAAATGGGGGTGGAGGACCCCTTTCTCATTGAAAAGGCATGGAGGGTAGGCAAGGAGTACCAAGGACGGCCCCTCATCCTGAAATTTAATGAATTAGAGTCACGATACACCTTCCTCTCCAAAAGAACAACCCTCAAAGGACAGAAAATATATCTGGAAGATGACCTCACCCCTACCCAAGTGGCCCACAGATGGGAATGTATGCCAGTGATCATGGAGGCATGCAAGGCAGGTAAATGGGCGGTCTATAGGGATAGGCGCATCATCATCATGGAGAAGCGCCAATGAGAGGGTGCAGCCTATGAGACACAATTGAGATTTGTAGTGTGGAATTGTAATGGAGCCATGAGAACAGATGTTGGGCTCTTTTAGGAAACCTTCATGGGCAAGGACATAGTCATGTATATAGAGACACACCAGAGACCAGGCATGCACCTGCCAACAATGAGAGGCTACAAATGGGAGTTAGCGTGCCGCCCCCGGGCCATCCCAAGGGGGGACAAGAGGGTCGAGGGGAGTGGCAGTACTCTATAGGGAGGAGCTACATCACATCGTACAAGTCATGAAGAGGGAAGATGAATCCTGTTTCATGTGGATCAAGATACATACAAATCGCCCAAGAGATATATATGTCACGGTATGCTAATTCGCCCCGGCAAATTCCTCGTATGCAACATCGGGAGGGCTCTCCCTGTACCTGCCCCTATATGAGGTTATCATGCACTATTCAAGCATAGGAGACATCTTGCTGACATGGGACTTCAATGCCCGCATAGTGTAGAGCACCAATTCCCCTTCTTTGAGAGTGAAGACCACATATACCAAGAGCTCGCACCAGAGGAGTTGACATCACATGACACAGCTGAGTGCACAGAGTATGGAGACTATTTACTAGCACTAGGAGGGGCACACGGACTAGTCATCCTTAATGGTCTAAGTCTAACGCACTCACATGCTTTCCACATAAGCATGCATCTAGAGGCTCGGGAGGAGGCAGCACATTGGACTACCTATTAGGGCCGCTTGCCCTGATTTCGGACATACAGGCCTTCAGCATCTCACCACGCCCACTAGCAGTAGTCACAGACCACGCATTCCTCCAATTTAGCATCACATGCAATAACGAGGGGACCCCCCAGTGAGCAGCCCTCAAAGATTCCCCAAGTACCACTTCACCAGGACGACATCGAGTGCCTACTCAGATCATCTATACTGGAGCCTACAGGAGATGAACCCACACACACCTTGGAGGAGTTCATGACACAACTGGCCAGGACCCTTCACACATCAATCCTCAAGTACTTCCCCCACACACACCCCCACTCCACCCCTCCTAGCAAGAATGCACCGCGGAATAGCTGGTATGACAAGGAATGCAAGGAAACCTGCCTCTGCCTCCAACGAGGGAAAGCTGAAGGGAAATATACACACCACCAAGCTCACACAATCTTCCATTGCCTAGTGCGAAGGAAGAAGTAGGTATACCTATCCAGACTAAAGGACGAGTTTTATCAACTATTCCTAGGGTAGGACAGCAAGGAGGCGTGGAAGGCATTCCAAGTACCCCGAGTAAAGACACCCATTACCTCCCCACAAACATGGAATATCTACATCACCTCACTATACCACGTGCCAAGATAACCCCCTACCTCGGCCACCAGAGGACATGCCAAATGCCTCCACCTTCTTCAAGACTAAAATGGTCCATGATGCCATTGATAGACTCTAGAATTGTCCACGCGGGACTAGTAGCAAAACACCTCTCATTCGCTAGAGAGACCATCCCCCCCTCTTAGCCCACCTATTCAATAGGGCACTACGTGAAGGCTTCCCAGCCAGTTGGTCAACTAATACAATAGTACCAATCTTAAAGGCCAGAGACCCCATGGTCCCCACAAACTATCAGATGCTCATGGTTGGCCATGTGCTGGCTAAGCTCTATGGATCCATCTTGGAGCATGAGCTAAGAAAATGGGTGGAGACACACCAACACCAGGCATGAGGGCAAGCCAGCTTTAGGAGAGGCTACTCTACACTTGACCACATCCTCACACTCCCAACCATCATTGAAGAGAATAGTGCACAGGGAAAGCGGATGTACTGCTGCTTGGTGGACTTCCGCAAGGCCTTTGATATAGTTCCCCAAGCTAGACTCGTGCAGAGACTCCAGACGCTCAAAGTCCCAGCAGAGATGAGATGGGGGATCCTAGCTCTATACGAGTCGTCCGAGCACCGAGAGGGCTATTAGTGGAGATTATTAGCACTATTGGGGTAAAGCAGGGATGCCCCCTCTCCCCCACCCTGTTCGCGCTCTACATTGACGAGATATCAGATTATGTGGATAGACTTGGAGGGGAGGGGTCTTGCTTGGGGGGGACACTAATACCCATGCTACTATATGCAAATGATATAGTTCTCCTCTCTAGCATGCTGGAGGGATTGCAGTGCCACCTAAATGCATTACAGACCTTTTGTCAGGGTAGGGACCTCACTGTGAACCTGGGGAAAACCAAGATCATGGTATTCAACACATCCACCCAATGGATCCACCGGTCAGTGCCCCACTTCAAATACGGAGAGGATATAGTCGAGGTGGTCCAAAAATATGTTTACTTGGGGATCACATTCTTAGGGCCAAGATTCACTTGAGGAAGGCTGCGATGGACAACAGACTAACACATGGCTACGTTGCCCTAGGATCTATGGAAAGTCAATGTGCATGTCTACAATTTTAGGAACCTCAGACAAAGCTATGACTCTTTGATACCTTGGTCACACCAGTAGTTCTGTATGGGGTCCCGATATGGGGGTCCAGCCTCTACCATACACGATGAACCACATAAGATCAGCCATTGCCCAAAGGGGAGGAGAGATACAAAGGATGGGAGCAGATGGAACGTCCCTTGGTGATGATGATCTCTTGGCTGATCAGGAGTAAACCATCAATACCACACGAGATCATGAGGGCAGAATCGGGAGCACTACTGTTGAGTGTTGAAATGACTTGTTTTTTGGCTGATTTTTGTTGTTTTTGAGAGCTGAATGGTTGATTTTAAGGGATGATTGATTGATTAGGAAGTGGTTTGAGAGTGTTTTGGATGATAATGATTGTGTTTTGGAAGATTATGATGTTTGTTGATGTTTCTGTGATGTTCTGATAGGTTCTTATTGGTTCTGTATACCTTCTGTTTTGCTCTGTTTTGGTCTGTTTTGTTCTGATTGTCTTCTGTAAAGAGGGATGGAGTATTGATTGATGCAGAATGAGATATTGTGAAAGCTTATTGAATGGTTTGTGAGAGTTTGGAATGATTTGAGAATGAGTTATGAGGTTTTGATGACCTTCTGTAACCTTCTGTAGGTCTTCTGTAGAGCTTCTGCTTCTGTACTGTAGCTGTTCTGGTTCTGTTCTGTAGACTGTTCTGTAAGTGTTCTGTGGAATGTATGTGTGACTTTGGGAAAGTTTTCTAGCCTTGGAAAGAGGTGAATACAAGTGCAAAAGAGCTGGAGGAAGTGGAAGAAGTAGCTGTTGAAGACTCAAGAAGAAGACTAGAGTGAAGTGACAGTAGTGAGCTATGAAGAGACACTGTAGTGGCTCTGGTGACCTTTCATATCAGACATACCTCTTGGGAGGGGTATCCACGACCTAAGAGTGATTATTGAGGTAATTTTTGAGAGATTGTAGTGAGGATATGATGTATGATTGATGGAGTGTGTGAGAGAGAGTCAGAGATAGCTAATTCTATTGAAACAGAGTGATTGTATATGAGAGATTGAGAGAGAAGACTATGAAGATACTGAAGATGAATACTATGTGATGTATTTCCATTCAAAGATGGTGTATTTCTTTGTTTTCTTTGTGATATTGATGGATTTTATGAGGATGTTGAAGAATATGGTTGATTCTATTAAAAACCGTGGGAGATTTACATGATGCTGCATGAAGATTTGTTGTGCCTGGTGTTCTTTTCTTCATTGTGATCATATGAAATATGAAAAACAAGCTTGTTGATGTTACAAGATAGATTTTCTTGCAAGAGAATTCCCTTTTCCTTGGTGTTCCTCTCGGGGCTCCATGTTTTTGGTGCGCAGCCGGGGAAACTTGCCATCAACAAGCACCAAAAGAGGCTGAAAATGAAGGAATTGGCATTGCCAAGAAGAGAAGAATTCAATGGATGTTTGTAAAATTCCTTCTTCCACTGAAGAGTTGGAATTTCTCATAATAAAAGCCACTTTCCACAAGAAGTTCATCCCACAATGGCGGAAACATATCACCATCATGATGCATGCTCTATGTGGTGGACAGTTTCCTCTTCCTGTTGAAGCAGCAGAAACTTGCATCTTGGTGGCAAACTGTTTGGGAACAAACTGAAGAGCAGAAACAGAGAGAATGAACATCCATGGAAGATTTGGCATTCATTGAGAAGTTTCCAGACAACATCAAGTGGGAGATTGTGAAGAAGCTTCAGGAGTCTTGGTCTGTAGAGGTTCACAGGGACAAGAAGGAAAAGAGTTGGAATTTGTTCGTGGATGCTCAACAGCAAGATACATGGGATGCTTGGTGTACTGATAATCTTCTGTTTGTTCAATTAGCAACCCACTGGAAGTTGGTAGACAGAGTGTTTTTCACAACATACACTATTGAAACCATCAGAAGCTGGCATTACTATGATGATGGCACCACCACCATGCTCAGACGTATGCATTTTGACACCTTCAGAACCGAATACCTTCCTCTGTGCAGTGGCATGAAAGCAGAATTTAGGGACGTTGAGAGGAAAGAAGTAGAAGAAATGTTGGCAAGAGAGTCCTCCAGAGACTGAAGTCTTCTGTTAACCCTCTGTGGAGCACTAACAACATAGTGGAGTCAACCCCCTGATGAATGACGCAATAAAAAGGCAAGCGTTGGAACGAGTCCAGAGGTACGTGAGAAGAGAGAAAGCAAGAATCAGAGCCGAGAGCGAGCTCGCAGCAGAAGCCGCCTTTGACGCCCTTGCGGAACTCTTTACAGAAGTCCCAATGGCACATCAAGCCCTTCCTCCTCCTGCTGGAGGTCCACTTCCAAGCCAGATCCGTCCTGGAAATATTGATGACAGACCAGCGAATGAAGTCCCATTGCCAGTTTTTAAGGGAGAATACAATGAAGACCCCGATCTTCATGTAGCAGAGTTTATGGTAGCGTGTGTGGCTAACAATGCCAGAACCCCTGAGCATTGGTTAGCGATATTCCCCGCCACTTTCAAGGGCGCGGCGTTTCAGTGGTATGGGAGACAAGCAGCAGGAACTTTTGGCACATGGGACGACCTGAAGTTGGCCTTCCTCACTAAATTCAGGCGTGAAGGTTTTGAAGAGCGGATGAGAGAGGAATTTATGAACTTAAGTCAGTCCTCTGGAGAAAGAGTGGAAGCCTATGTCTCACGAATGGAATCCATCCTGAAGAGATGGACTAACCATAATCTAGATGATGGCATTCAGAAGGGAGTGTTTCTCAGAGGATTACAACCAGAAGTCCGTAAGTTTGTGGAGCTACAAAGACCAGCCACACTGCAAGCTGCAACAGAAGGTGCAAGACTGTACGATGAAGTGGAAGCTAGACTAGCAATGAATACAGGAAGAGGAGTCCTACCTCCTCTGGTGCCAGGAATGATGTACCCACCAAATGCAGTCCCAGGGACTGTTCCCTATCCCTACCAACAGATGCCCCCGGTATCACAGTACAGTGCACCAAATCCACAGTGGCCACAATCCATGCCTCAAATGGTGGTTCCACCACAACAACCATGGTCTCAACCAATTTCCTCAATGCAAAATCAGCAGCAACAGTGGAACCCTACCAACTGGAGTCAACAGCCAACAGTTCAAACAGGAGCTCTGAATCAGAACCAGAACAGAGACCCCTCTGTACCAACCCAACCAGTTTATGCAGTGATTACAGAGACTCCTCAAAACCCTCCTGCCAGTACGCCCGGAGGAGAAAGCTTGAAGGATTATTTATCCAACTCAGTTGCAGACATAAAAAAGGAGTTGATGGATGTGATTACAGAGCAACTACAGACGCTGAAAGTGAACACAGCGAGCATATCCAACGTTGCAGGAGCAGGAAGAGATGTGATGCGGTCAAATACTTGGTGTGGTAAGTGTCATCAAGCAGGCCATTTAGCCACTGAATGTACGCGGAAACCAACCATCCCTGGAGCCTTCTGTTCCTACTGTTTGCGGAAGAACCATACAGAGGACATTTGCTCCCTAAAAGAGATGCATGATAGGAGAAGAAAGGAAGAAGACGCAAGATTTAACTTGCTGGAATCCAAAATGACAACACAAGATATTGGACCCAAGCCTAGAGAGTTTGGTCCTAATTTCGGACCCAGAAGATTTCCCTCTCAAAGTTATAGAGGAAGACAGTCTGGCGGTGGTCAGAGATCAGAAGTGGAGTGTTACAGATGCGGAGAAAAGGGACACATTTCACCAAATTGTCCAAATCCTCGAAGGTCAGTGGATTACAAGCCCTTATGCAGTCGATGCAAAGGAGAAGGCCACACTGCAAAAGACTGTCCAAGCCCAGCCCCAGTGAAAAACAGTACTATTGATAGTCCGTCCAAGGTCCAAGAGCCTACCTCCAATTTGGTAGAATTGGAAGTTGCTGCCATCACGCGTGCAAAGCAGAAGGAACCACCTACCCAGAAAGAAAATAACCCTCCTGCCAGAACAGTGAAGTTCAGTCTTCCACTCGAAGAACAGAACAGAACAGAGCCTAACAGTGCCCTACAGAGCCCTACAGTGCCACAGAGAGTTACAGAGACAGTTACAGAGACAGGACCAGAGGTCCAGGATACAGAAGAGGAGGAAGTGCCACAAGTGGCAGAAGAAGTTCCTGTAATTCCTCTGTTGGAAGAAAGAGGGAAAATGAAAATGGGTGTTGCCCCATTCCCTAACCGATTAGAAAAGCCAGTGGATCCTGTTAAGGAATACGATCTGGTCAGAGATCTAGATACCTTTAAACCAAACCTCACATTCCGACAATTATTGATGTTGTCCCCCAGTTGCCGGAAAAGATTCAAAAGTATACTGACAAAAAGACGTGGCTTAAGGATTGCTCCCTCAACAGCGACAAAGTCCAACAAGGCTACAGAGCCTGTCAAAGAAGTGGACGTGGCTAATGCTTTTTTAGATCCGGGTACCCCAGAGACTGGCGTGTGGATAGAAGGCTGCTTCATTGCAAATGCACTGATTGATGGTGGTTCATCAGTGAACATTATGACGGATGTGACGATGAAGGATTTAGGCTTACAAGGTGTGCAACCAACCCAATGGCTCATCAGACTGGCGGATCAGAGCAGAATCAAGCCTTTGGGCGTTCTTCCATATGTGAAGACTACAGTGGCTGGAAAAGATTATTGGCTGACCTATTTGGTGGTGAAGCCAAACTCTTATGGTACATCCTATCCCCTGTTACTAGGCAGACCATGGCTTTTTGAAGCCCGAGCAAGGACGGATTGGTTCAAAGGAACCTTGACCTTGGGCAGAGGACCCAACAAAGTGGTGCTGAAACTGTATGGTTCTCAAAAAGGACATGGATCCACCTCCTTGGAATTATCTTCTGACTCCCCTAACGAGGCTACGGATGGAACATCAGCAGACGAAGATGCTGTCAAACAAATCCTTCCTAAGAAAATAGTGGCACATTCCTTAACAGTGGATACAGTAAGCCGACTTCCAAAGGATGCAAAGCCATTATCAATGGGTGAATACTTCCTGCCTGAACCAGGCATGACTTCTGAAATCACTTCTGATAGTGAGATAGAAGCATGGATGTACTGCTCTCCCTGTTACATGGCCACAGCAGAGACAGAGGATGGAGAGGAACCAGAGAATCTGTTCTTCTGTTACAGAGCTCCTACAGAAGCAGAAGCAGAGACAGAAGCAGAGACAGAAGCAGAAGCAGAGACAGAAGCAGAAGCACAGACAGAAGCAGAAGCAGAGACAGAAGCAGAGACAGAAGCAGAAGCAGAGACAGAAGCAGAAGCAGAGACAGAAGCAGAGACAGAAGCAGACGCAGAGACAGAGAAAGAGACAGACGAGGATGAATATGATATGGACGAAGAAGATTATGAAAGTGAGCCAGAGGAGTCTATCCCACCTGAAGAGGATACATTTGGGGAAGAAGTTCCAGAAGCATCAGAAGCCGATGAGCTCATGCTATGGGACAGAATGGCAATGGTACCATTTGGTCTGGTAAATGGATCTTCTCATATGCAAAACCTTTATAAGACGTGGATTAAGAAGCGCAAGCCGTCTTTCAAGTGTGGCTCCTGCCGTCCTAACCTATCCTTGCCAAAGAAAGATGATGATGATGCACCGTGCCAACAAACATCAGTCCCACCAACCCAACAAGCATCAGAGGGTCCCTGTTATGTGACGTTTCTGGATGTGTTATCATCAGAAGATGAATCTTCAAGCCACGAGGTAATTAATTTTGAAACCAAACCCGAAACAGCGCTTATCCCATTCCAACGTCTTAAGGAGCAACCTAAGTCTCCACCGAAAGAAGAAGTTGGTTTTAGTGGGACATCAGAAGAGGACACCACTCCCTTGAAGGAGTCGGATCTGTATCCAGAAGCAGTCCGCGGGACCTTCATCCGTGAAGTAGAAGGTGAAAGGCAGTTAACCTTTGTGGATGCAGAAGGCACTGAACGCCACTTAAAGGTGGGTAGCAGTCTTCCAGAAGAGGAGTTGTCAACCTTGTACAACTTGTTGAAAGAGAATTTGGACGTGTTTGCATGGTCTTACAAAGACCTAAAGGGGATTGATCCCACAATATGCCAACATCATATTGACTTGGAGCCTGATGCCAAGCCAGTACGGCAACGACAGAGGCGAATGAACCCAAATTATTCCACATTGGTGAAAGCGGAGCTGCTGAAGCTTCTGGAAGCCGAGTTCATTTATCCAGTGGCAAACAGTGAATGGGTTTCACCCATCGTGGTTGTACCCAAGAAGAATGGCAAATTGCGAATATGTGTGGATTTCCGAAAGCTTAATTCCAAGACAAAGAAGGATCACTTTCCTATCCCTTTCACAGACCAACTGTTGGACACAGTGGCAGGACATGAACTTTATTCTCTTCTGGATGGATTCAGTGGATACAACCAAGTGCAAATCGCAGAAGAAGACCAATCCAAAACAACCTTCACCACAGAATGGGGGACCTACGCTTACCGAGTGATGCCATTTGGGCTCTGCAATGCCCCTGCTACTTTCCAACGAGTCATGATGGCCGCATTTCAAAATCATCTGCACGACTTTATCGAAGTATATTTGGATGACTTCTGTGTTTATAGTTTGATTAGTGAACACTGGGGACATTTGGAACAATGCTTTGACCGATGCCGGGAGTATGGGATTTCCCTCAACCCCGACAAATGCATCTTTGGGGTCTCTTCTGGAGTCTTGTTGGGCCACATTGTCTCAGCACAAGGGATTTCAACAGACCCTGCAAAGATCGAAAAGATCTCAGCTCTGCAAGCACCCACCAACCTCAAACAGTTGAGGGGATTCCTAGGCCATGTGGGTTACTACAGAAGGTTCATAGCCCATTTTGCAACAAAGGCAACCTGCTTGCACAAGCTCCTGAGGAAAGATGCAGAGTTTACTTGGACGGAAGAATGTGACAAAGCCTTCCACACTCTGAAACAGTGTCTGATAGAGGCACCCATTCTGCAACCTCCTGATTGGACGAAAGAGTTCCATGTACACACTGATGCATCAATTGAAGGCTTAGGTGCTGTCCTCTGCCAAAAGGGCTCCTCGAAGTTGGATCAACCGATCTATTATGCAAGCCGAAAAGTCACTGATAGGGAACGAAACTATACAGTGACAGAGTTGGAGTGCTTGGCAATGGTGTTTGCCCTGGAGAAGTTTCGCCATTACCTCCTATCCACCCATTTTAAATTTTATGTGGATCATGAGGCCCTGTCCTTCTTGATGAACAAAGCAGATGTGAAAGGACGAATGATGAGGTGGCTCCTTTTATTCCAGGAGTTTGACTTTGAGGTGATTACTAAGCCCGGTCGTTCCCATGTCCTGGCTGATCATCTGTCGCGTATCCCACAAACTGCAGACGAGGAACGAGATGATCCAGACCTCCCTGATGCTTCCCTATTCTTGGTAGAAACTGTCATTCCCTGGTATGCGGACATTGCCAATCTGCTGGCAACCCAACAGTATCCTCCTGGTATTTCTAGTCGGGAAAGGAAGAAGCTCATGCTAGAATCAGCCCCATACACCCTGCTAGGTGGTGCACTGTACAAGAAAGGCAAAGATGAAGTACTCAGAAGATGTGTTGCAGGAGAAGAGATTGGGATTGTTTTGAAGGCTTGCCACGACGAGCCATGTGGAGGTCACTTTGCAGGAGAAGCTACAGCCAGGAAGGCTCTGCTAACAGGATATTGGTGGCCTACCATTCACAAAGATTCCTATGATTACTGTAAAAGATGTGATGCTTGTCAAAGAATGGGGAAACCCACCAAGACAAGTGCCATGCCGCTGCAACCTATCCTTCCTTTAAAGCCGTTTGAGAAGTGGGGCATCGACTTTGTAGGTCCGATCGACCCTCCTACCAGAAGGAAACAGAACAGATACATCCTCGTATGTACGGATTATGTCACAAAGTGGTGTGAAGCTAAAGCCCTCAAGCGGGACGATGGTAACAGCGTGGCCCTGTTCATGTACGAGAATATCATCACCCGTTTTGGCAGTCCCTTAGAGCTGGTAAGTGACAGAGGCACTAATTTCCTTAACAAAGTCATGGAAGAGTTGACAGAGTTGTATAAGATCCGCCATCGCAAGTCCACTCCTTATTACCCCAGAGCCAACGGCCAAGTCGAAGTCACCAATCGCATCCTCTGCTCAATTCTGACAAGAACAATTGCCGCACATCGTCGTGATTGGGATGATCGACTTACAGAGGCCCTCTGGGCGTACAGAACCTCCCATAAAGCAGCAACGGGACAAACACCTTTCCAGTTGGTGTATGGAACAGAAGCTGTTTTTCCTGTTGAACTGGAACTACCCTCTTTGAGAGTGGCGATCAAAGAGCGTTTGGGGGATGACGATTCACTGCAACGCCGTCTCCTGCACTTGGAATGTTTGGACGAAATTCGTAGGATGGCTCTACAGTGCATGGAAGCCACGCAAGCTCGACGTAAGGCTTACCATGACAGCTTCATCAAGCACAAGGAGTTCAAAGAAGGTGATTTGGTCCTAGTCTATGATTCACGATTTGGCAAGTTTCCTGGCAAGCTCCAACAGCGGTGGATGGGCCCCTATAAGGTACTTGCAGTCAACCCTAATGGCTCTGTCCAAGTACAGACCGTTGATGCCTCTGATGATCCCTTTCTGATTAATGGATATCGCCTGAAGAAGTACTTCCCTCCTTGGGGATCTTGACAATTACGGTCACTTGATCTTTTCCCTCGTTGGCGCGGCACTGTACTTCTTATGTTGACACTTCTGTTAGTCGTTCTTCAATCACTCCTGATGAAGTGGACGCAACCCTCTGTCCCCTCAAAACCCCCTTCTAGCCTTGATCTCTTATCCTCTATTTTCCACCAGCGACAGTGGCGAGGTGGGTTCTGACACATGGTCTTTCTACCATTCCCTTGTTCAATTTGAAGAAAAGAGAAAAAGAGAAGAAAAAAAAAAAACAAAATATATCGGTCATGGGAGAAAAGGACTTAGGTCCCTGTCATGACGACCTATTCTTTGGGAAAAGGTGGAAACACCCTCGAGAATAGGGGAAAATAAGAAAAAGAAAAAAAACAAAGAAGAAAAAGAAAAAGAAAAAAAACAAAACAAATCTGTTATGAGAGAAAAGGAAGAAATTCCCTGTCATAGCAGGCCTCGTTCCAAGAAAAGGTGATAAACAACCTTGGGCGAGAAGCTGGCTGTGGAAAAGGTGGTAACACCCAGCAGTCCAGAAAGTGGATTCATTAATTGATATCCCTCGGATCCAATTCCGAAGCTGCCTCCCTTGGTACGCTGTATCATGGGTCTTTCTGCAAAGTGAGTACCTGTCCTCTAGCAGATGACATATTCCTATCCAACACAATATTCGATTTGATGGCTACCTCCCTGGGTACGCCTCTTCAACAACTGATGACGCGATCTTCATCGACAACCCCTTGAGTGATGTGAGCTTTCATCCTAACCGGATGGGGATGTGAGTATGGTTGCCCTCTGTAACTATCAACAGAGAGTGAGACAGAGGGTGGGGCGAGAGACCAGTCTTTTCCCTTCAAATCAAATGAGAGGTGAGAAGTGTGAATGGAGTGTTGCATGCACGGGGTGGGCCTCTCAATGCACAAAGCACAATTTGTTTCTGTGCACTGCACCATAAGGCTCCCTGGCCTTCCTTCTTGCACCGTATGCCGGCACAGGGCGGGATGCACTGTTGCACCATCAAATGCGCACAAGGCATACACTTTTGCACAAGTGACTGTGAGGATTACATCAATGGGTTTCAGGAAAAGGCTGCCCTCCTGTATCTATCAACAGAGAGTGAGACAGAGGGTGGGTTGAGTGTGACTGGAGTTTCTTCAATCAATTACTGAGAGGTGAGATTGAGGGACGTTACGACACTTGGAGTCAGGTATGTTCCCGTTTCCCTATGCACCCACGGGATGGGTCTTTACCATCAACACAAGACACATCACCCTGTTCTGTGCACTGCACCATAAGGCTCCCTTGCCTTTCTCCTTGCACCTATGCCAGACGGGTTGGACGCACTAATGCACCGTCAATCGTGCACCCTGGCATACTCCTTCTACACCATTCCCCCCTTGTTGATGCCTCAACTGGGTATGAGTTACGGGTTTTAATCATTCTTTCTCGAGTGATATTAGTCATGGGGCGAGTGACTGTTCCTTCATTCCAAATTGAGTGACTGTGAGTTGAGTGCAATATCCCTCATCATCGACGGATTTCTTGCGATTCCTTCCATTAGCTACCTCCCTGGGTGCTGCCGCGTGGTCCCTGCCATGACGAACGTGTGTCAAGAAGATGCCTTGGTCCCTCCAGCGCCGACAACCACACTGGACGTGCCGTTGACACTCAACCTTGATTCTTGACGAAATGGGCCAAGTTTTTCTAACCCTACAACTTCTGTTTCTTCGTGATGTTCATGTTTTAAGTGTGGGGAAGTTAGTGGATGGTCTGTGGCATGGTCCTGGGTCCCTAATGCTCGGTTAACCCTATCCGTTAAGGTCTTAAGTGTGGGGACGCGTCCCTGCGCGTCTACATTGCATACTCATCTGCATATGCCTTATCTTGCTCATGCATGTATACCATGACTTGCTTTTACCCTCCTGGGGTCCCTTCCCACCCGCCCGGTTATGTTTCACTCACCCTTGGGGCTGTTTCCTTGCAGTTTTCCTTCATTCCCTGATTTTGAGGTTTTTCCATGTGAATGCACCCTACGTTCACTTAAATCCAAATCCAACCTTATAGCCCTGTTCCTCTCTTTGAACGGGCCATTTTTCCTTTTTACCTACCTCTATTCCGGTGCACGGTTTTTGCGTTATTAATTTTTGAAGCATTTTACGCAATTTAGCCGGTTTTCCCATGTGAACGTATTTTTCTTGCTTCGGAACCGTGATCTGACGTCATAGCCCTGACCAACGCTTTTTCCCTGACATTTTTCCTTTTTATATCGCATCATTTCGATACACGGTTTGTCCGTTATTAATTTTCCGGGTTTTTAAGACTTTTTCGTGCGTATTTTTGACATTTTTCCATGTGAACCTGCCCTATTTGCATCGGAATTCCAATTTGATTTGACAGCCATGTCCCCTGTGCCTTCCCCTACCTTTTTCCTTTTTCCTCCACCCTTTTTCGACTTCTCGATTTTTACTTATTAATTTTTAAATGACTTTTCGGGCGTATTTTTGGAGTTTTTCACATGTGAACCCCTCCTATTTCTGTCGGAACTACGTTTTCACGTGATCACTCTGTGCCACTCCTTCCTGCGGACATTTTTCCCTCTTAGTGCATGTCATTCCGGTAAACGGTTTGTCCGATATTAATTTCTGATCCCATTTTCGGGTTTGTTTTTTGGGTTTTCCCCATGTGAACGCATCTTATTTCAGTCGGAATTATGTTTTGATAGGATAGGATTGTCGGGCACATCTTTTTGCACCGTTTTCCTTTTTGCTGCACCTCATTCCGATGCACGGATCTTTCGATATTAATTTTTAAATTGCGTTTTTTGTTCGTTTTTTGTGTTTTTTGCACGTGAACGTCCTTTACCCCTCCCGGAACCCCCGTTCCGTATTTTCCCTGTTTCCCTCCTGTCGTCCTGCCCACTTTTCGTTTTTACGCTATTTCGTTTTGACATCCGGATTGGGAGTTATTAATTTTTCTTTATTTTTACGTTTTTTCTCGCGCTTGTTTTGCGCATGAACGCGCCCGTTTTTGATTTCACGCGTCTCCGCGCGTCCCGGTCGTGTCCGCGTACCTCGTACCGTCCTCCCCGTGTCGTTTCAATCCCGTCACGGCAAATTTTTTTACCCCGCCCCGCGCACGTGCGCGGGACGGGGATCCGCCTTTTCTTGACCCCGCCCATCCTCCCTAGCCCCTGCTTTTCCCTCCTGCCCGCCCACCCATTTTATTATTATTTTCTTTTTGTTTATTTAAAAAAATATATATATAATAAAACCAAACAAACTCCTCTCCCGCCTCAACCGTCTCTCTCTCTCTTTCTTTCTCTCTCTCTCTCTCTCCCTCTCTGCACGTCCTCTCCCTCTCCCTTCTTCTTTCTTCTCTTTCCTCTCCCTTCTCTCTCCTCCTTCTCTCCTGCCCGCCATTCTTTCTGCTTCCTCCCCTCTTCCTCCTCCTTCCTCCATTCCCTCCACCTTCCTTCTCCTCCTCCCTTAACCCCCACCACACCCTCCTCCTCTGCTCCCTCCCGCCTCCATTCCTTCTTCCTCCCTCCTCCATCCTCTCTCCTCCCCCCTTCTTCTCCTTCTCCTCCTCTTCCTCCTGGGCCTCCCGCCGCCGCCCCACAGGCCCTCTGCTTCCCCCCCAAGCGCCCTTTGCGGCATCGCTGCCCGCTTGCCCTTCGTCCGCTCGCAGGGCCCGCCTGCCGACCTCTGCCTTGGTGTTGCCCTGAGTGCTGCTCCCGCCCGTGCTGATTCGTCCACCCGCCTGCCTCGGATTCACCCGCCGCCCGCAACGCGCAGTCGCCGCCGCCCGTCGTCGTCGCCGTCGCCGCCGCCCGTCGTCGTCACCGTCGCCGCCGCCCGCCCACGCCCACGCCACCTCTCCCACCTCCTGCCTCCACCTCCTACCCCACCTCCTTAGGTTAGATACTAACCTCAGTTCAACATTAATTAACTAACCTAAGTTAACCACTAACTTAACTAGACTTAACTTAACTAGACTTAAGTTAACTAACCTAACTGACTTAGGTAAACACTAACCTAACTGACTTAGGTAGTGTAGACTTAACTGATTAGCTTTACTTAAGTGACTTATGTGACTTGTGCTAATGTGACTTATGTGATTTATGTGATCAATGTGACTTACTTAATCACAAAATTCATTTTTTCATAAAAAATTTTCAAAAAAAATTCTTAAAAAATTCCTTCTGTCTTTTGTTAATTTTTGGACCTTTGTCTGCTAGGAATTGCCTTTCCTCTAATTTTAGAAAAATCCATCTTTCCTAAAATTACCCATAAATTGCCAAAAAAATAGGAAAAATCATTTAAAAATTGTAAAAAATTCTAAAAATTTCTAAAAACATTCTAAAAAATTTCCCTCACCTCCCTTACTCATTTTCCATTTATTCAAACATAAAAAAATTACAACTAAAAATACAATCAAATAAATAAAAATAAAAACCCAACATCAATCAACTTAATACATCTGCTAAGGTGTTATTTGTTGTTTCATCAGTGCTTTTTGCTTTTCCTTTCCTGGGACTCTTCCGTTCGCATTCCTGCATTTCATACACACCCTGCCAGGTATTTATTTTCTGTTATTTATTTATTTATTTTCCCCCCTTAATCACAATTAATTGTTAAAATAAACCCTTTAATCCACCCACCGTTTCCACGCGCATTCGCGCTAAATACACATTTTTTTTAATTAAAATAAACCAGCCGTTCACTTAGCACGCGCTACGTGCGCTCCAGAGGCACTCTAAAATTTTTATTAAAAAGAACCAGCCGTCACATGAGCACGCGCTGGCAAAAAAGCGCTCCACATCACCTTAATCATAATCAATGAATTGCATTTAGAGACCCAGTCGGGAATCGAAGTCCGGGACTCGTGTAACTGCACCGGTTTAACCTAATAATTGGTAATTGAATTTGTAATAAGGAACCGCCGTTTTCTTATTAAGGTTTATCACCTAATAAAACTTCACCCATTTTTAATAATTGATTAAAATCAACCCTTCATTAAATTAAAGTCCCCCTCACTGCACTTAATTCCCTTTTTAATGAAACGTTTCGTGGGATGGGTATACGTAGTCATTAATGTTATTTTCCATGGTCCAGTCTTGGTTCTATCACAGCTGTTGTGTCGGATATGGTATGGTTTTGGTTTCATGTCTTTGTTACGGTTCCGGTTACGGGTACGGTATGTAGTTTTTTTTTTCTTTTATTGCCTGATACGGGGTTCAGGGTGTTTGTTTGATGCATCGCATGAAGCTTTCGGTCGCATTTGTCTCGAGGTCATGTCAAATTTTTTCTAGGATATGGTTTGCCTGGGGTTAGTAGGTCGGGTCACGTTTTATTGGTAATCCTCTTATCCTTCGTTTTTTGTCTGTTGGTTTGCAGGCATTCTCTTTGATTGTCTGTGTTTGTGGTGTGTGTGTAACCATCTGAATGGCGCCTTCTCATGCTCCTCCCCCTATTCAGTACGTCCCACTAGTTAGTAGGGATTACTCGTCCCTACTTACTTTTGAGCCCCTCACGAAGGCAGGACTTGCTGCTTTTGTGGCCACTCCTTTTCCATTACTTCCAGAGGATCCGTCCGTATGTGATGAGTTCCTGGCCTCTTACAGCAAGAAGACAGGAGTAGTCCAAGGCATGTCTATGACATTGACGTCTCGCGGCTTAGGAAAGGCTCTGTCCTTACCCTTCAAAGGAGAACCTTTTGTGACCACTCGACAGCTCTTCTCTAATGAAGAGATTCTCAAACTGTTGCAGAAACAGACAAGGGAAGTCCTTGATGTTAAGAAAGTGATAAACTCTTCAGGAGTTTCGTTTTCTATGATTACTGATCCCGTCTGGAAGACGATGTGCCAGTTCCTTCAGGACAGGTTCATGCCTGCCAAAACGCCGTCACACTATTTGTCCAAAGAGCTTTTCACAGCTTCCAGGATGGTGCTAAAAGGAGTTGCCATTGATTGGAGCACATACCTCCTTACTAAGATGGATCAGCATTTTGTTAAAGTCACGAGGGGTAATGTTACCAATGTTACCTACGGATCCTATTTGTCTGCCTTCTTGACCTATTCAGGTTTACAGAAGACTGTACCTCCACCTCCTCTATCAGATCCAGTACCTCCTCCTCCACCTTCCGAAGAGTCAGCACCTATTGACATTGAGGATGATGATTCTCCGCCTCCCCTGGTCATACAGCGCAAACGCTTGAAGAGGGTAGCGAACAAAGCCCCTGCTGTACTTCCCTCAGTACCTATCCCTGCTACTTCTGGCAGTGACCTCCCTGGGTTTCTCACTTGCAATAACCTATTCAGGGCACATAGAGAAGGATCCTTGGAGATCTCAGTTCCTTCCCTGAACAGTCTCGTTTCAGGAGATGCCATTCCTTTCCTCTGCAAGGATATTCAAAGTTCCATTGAGTTGTCAGTGACAGCCTGTGTTCAACAGCTGTACGCATCTTTCTATGAGGAGCTCATGCAGTCCAAAGACCAGTTGCATAAGGCAACATCTGAATTAGCTTCTACTAAGGATACCCTAGCAGATCTATTCAAGCAAATGGAACAGCAAACCCAACTGGTTGCCACTCAAAGTGATGAGATTTCTTCATTGAAAACCCAGTTATTCGAGGCTCAGTCACAGGTTACTAGCCTTTCAGCAGAGAAGGAGAGGATGTCCCATGAAGCGAAAGAATTCCAAGTTCTTTTAGATGACAAGCTTTCAGCTTTACAGATGGCTAATGACACAGTGGCCAACCAAGCCTCCCAAATCCAGCAGTTGCAGGATCAGCTTGCGAAGTCCCGCTCTGTTCCTCCAAGCCCTCCTGTTCCAATAATTCCTTATCTTTCACAACAGGACTTGGCTGCATTACAGAGACAGGCTACTTTGTGCCCTTTATTCCAAGACAAAGTGGAAAGATTGCAGTCCAGAATGGACTTATTATGGTCTACCTTTGAACAGTTTCAGGAATATGTCTTACCTGACCATTCTTTCTTTGTCCACTACCACTTACAGAAGCTGGTCTTCTATATGAAGCTTTCCACGATGGATTTACCTTTTCCAGAGGATGGCTGGAGTGGGGCTTGGTCTGCTGAGTTGTTGACAGAGGTAGTCCGCATGGTCTTTGAAGATTCTGTCACGCCAGACACCATGCTAATGTCATACATGTATATCCGAGGAGATTTGTTAATTCCAGATGAGGTAGATATGGCATGGTATGTGGGGGATGTGGTCTTACAGGCTGTTCTCTATGTCAATCATTTGGAGTTGCGCATAGCTGATATGTTTCAAAGTTATTCCTCCAAAATGGCTGATTGTCAGGATAATTCGTGGCATCCCATGATTGAGTCAGTGGTCCTAAATCAAAGACAAAACACAGCTCCTACCTTTGTACAGAGTACTAACCAACTGAGGTAAATCAAAGACAAAACACAGCTCCTACCTTTGTACAGAGTACTAACCAACTGAGGATGGATCTCTTAACCTATCTTTCCAAACATAATCCATTTGATGCTACTTTCTTTGATGCCTATCAGAGACGATCTCTTTTGGGACCTTCTGTTCCTACCCTCCTTTATTACCAACAATTGGCTCACCGCTATGCTATATATTTTTCCCTTTGTCAAACTCATTCCACAGTAATTTTACCACTTCTTTTCCAACCTTCCAATTTCCCTCAAATTCCTATTTTCACTTACTGTTCCTTTATTGAGGATAGGGTATTTTCCCCTTCTCCACCCTGTCCTTCACCCCTCATAAATGTACCCTCCACATTTCCTATTTATCAATTAACACCGTTCCTTAGTGATTCCTTACAAATTTCTGCCACTCCTTCTTTAACCTTTTCTTCCTTTTATGATTTTTCCTATCCTTCCCTACATCCACTTTCTCTTATTCCATTACCCTCTCCTAACACTTCCATATCTCAACCACCTCAGTTGGTTAGTGACTGTGCCGGTTTTGATAATCAGATTTCCAGAAGAAGGGGATGGAGTTCGGATGATTGCCTTACAGGACCGTAGATTAATTGGCCAGAAATTCCAGGGGAATGGACAGTTTCAAGTCAAGCTTATCAAAACTATGTTCATTTTGCCCAACAATATTCACAGTCTGCAGATCCCTCAGTGAGATTAACTGCTCACTTTGCTTGGTATCTAGCGTATATGCATCGGCATTCTCATACTGATTCAAAGCCTATCCCAAAGTTGTGCATGAATGTCAATGTTAGCATTGATTCTCAACAGCTGGAGATATTGTATTTTCATGCCCTCTGTTTGCCTAGCAGATACCTAGTCCTGTTGGAAAGGATGTGCTGTCTCCAATTTTTCCAAAATCCTCCTAAAAACTTTGTAGATGAATCCTTATCTATGGATCGATTCAGACAACATCAATCTTTTAAGAGGGATCATCTTCATTGATGCCTTTCCAATGTATGGTGAAAGCTTTTTAATGACAAACTCTTTTTTTTGAGAAAGTCATTCAGATGGTTGGGTTGTGTATTAGTGTTTGTGTTGTGAGTTCATGTATGTCCTACGAACGTGGTGGTTTCCTATTGGATCTTGTGTACGAGCTATGTTTTGGAGATTTTTCGAGTTGGGGTCGTGGTTGGAGAGTTGAAGCTGATGCAGAAGAAGAAGAAGCAAACTCTTATATCCTTTACAAATTTGTGGTGATTTTTAGTTTGATAAGAGGTGTTAATATGTAAAAAGAGTTTTCCTTTCTTTGTATTTTTATATCAGAAACAGGTTATAAGTTGGGGTCGTGGTGGATGGATTCTTTGTAAGAAGATATTGAAGATCAAAGTGAAGCTTTTAAATGAACTTGTATTACCTTTTTCCTGGGTCGCGAGGACGCTTCCTTATTAAGTGTGGGGATATGTTGAGTGTTGAAATGACTTGTTTTTTGGCTGATTTTTGTTGTTTTTGAGAGCTGAATGGTTGATTTTAAGGGATGATTGATTGATTAGGAAGTGGTTTGAGAGTGTTTTGGATGATAATGATTGTGTTTTGGAAGATTATGATGTTTGTTGATGTTTCTGTGATGTTCTGATAGGTTCTTATTGGTTCTGTATACCTTCTGTTTTGCTCTGTTTTGGTCTGTTTTGTTCTGATTGTCTTCTGTAAAGAGGGATGGAGTATTGATTGATGCAGAATGAGATATTGTGAAAGCTTATTGAATGGTTTTTGAGAGTTTGGAATGATTTGAGAATGAGTTATGAGGTTTTGATGACCTTCTGTAACCTTCTGTAGGTCTTCTGTAGAGCTTCTGCTTCTGTACTGTAGCTGTTCTGGTTCTGTTCTGTAGACTGTTCTGTAAGTGTTCTGTGGAATGTATGTGTGACTTTGGGAAAGTTTTCTAGCCTTGGAAAGAGGTGAATACAAGTGCAAAAGAGCTGGAGGAAGTGGAAGAAGTAGCTGTTGAAGACTCAAGAAGAAGACTAGAGTGAAGTGACAGTAGTGAGCTATGAAGAGACACTGTAGTGGCTCTGGTGACCTTTCATATCAGACATACCTCTTGGGAGGGGTATCCACGACCTAAGAGTGATTATTGAGGTAATTTTTGAGAGATTGTAGTGAGGATATGATGTATGATTGATGGAGTGTGTGAGAGAGAGTCAGAGATAGCTAATTCTATTGAAACAGAGTGATTGTATATGAGAGATTGAGAGAGAAGACTATGAAGATACTGAAGATGAATACTATGTGATGTATTTCCATTCAAAGATGGTGTATTTCTTTGTTTTCTTTGTGATATTGATGGATTTTATGAGGATGTTGAAGAATATGGTTGATTCTATTAAAAACCGTGGGAGATTTACATGATGCTGCATGAAGATTTGTTGTGCCTGGTGTTCTTTTCTTCATTGTGATCATATGAAATATGAAAAACAAGCTTGTTGATGTTACAAGATAGATTTTCTTGCAAGAGAATTCCCTTTTCCTTGGTGTTCCTCTCGGCGCTCCAACTACCTATAGTGGCAGATGCCCTATCCCAGATGGTGGCCTCCCTGCACAGGCTTTGGAGCCTACCATGGAGCCCCAAGAGGAACACCAAGAAAAAGGAAATTCTCTTGCAAGAAAATCTATCTTGTAACATCAACAAGCTTGTTTATTATGTTTCATATGATCACAATGAAGAAAAGAACACCAGGCACAACAAATCTTCATACAGTATCATGTAGATCTCCCACGGATTTGATAGAATCAACCATATTCTTCAATATCTTCACAAAATCCATCAATAAAACAAAGAAAGCAAAGGAATACACCATCTTTGAATGGAAATACATCACATAATATTCATCTTCAATGTCTTCATAGTTTTCTCTCTCAATCTCTCATATACAATCACTCTGTTTTTGTAGAATTGGCTATCTCTAACTCTCTCTCGCTCTCTCCATCAATAATACATCATCTCCTCACTGCAATCTCTCAAAATCACTCTCAATAATCCTTCTTAGGTCGTGGATACCCCTCCCAAGAGGTATGTCTGATATGAAGAGTCACCAGAGCCACTACAGTGTCCTTTCATAGCTCACTACTGTCACTTCACTTCAGTCTTCACTTGAGTCTTCAGCAGCTACTTCTTTCACTTCTTTCAGCTCTTTTACACTTGTATTCACCTCATTCCAAGGCTAGAAAACTTTCCCAAGCTACACTCTCATCTATCAGAACACATACAGAAGCATACAGAACAATCACAGAACAGTACCAGAACAGCTACAGTACAGAACAGAATAGAATAGAAACAGAGACTCTACAGAAGACCTACAGAAGGTTACAGAAGGTCATCAAACCCACTTAACTCATACTCAAACCATTCCAAACTCTCAAAAACCATTCAATAAACTTTCACAAGATCTCAATCTTCATCAATCAATACTCCATCCCTTCTTACAGAAGACAATCAGAACAAAACAGATCAAAACAGAAGCTATACAGAACCAATCAGAACCTATCAGAACATCACACAACCACTAATAAACATCATAAACTTCCAAAACACAATCAATATCATCCAAAACACTCTCAAACCACTTCCAAACTAATCAATCATCTCATAAAATCAACCATTCAGCTCTCAAAAACAACAAAAATCAACCAAAAAACAAGTCATTTCAACACTCAACATATCCCCACACTTAATAAGGAAGCGTTCTCGCGACCCAGGAAAAAGAGAATACAAGTTCATTCAAAAGCTCAACTTTGATCTTCAATATCTCTTCAAAAACAATCCATCACACCACGACCCCAACTTATCACCTGTATCTGATATAAAAATACAACGAAAGGAAAACCCTTTATACATTAACACTTCTTATCAAACTAGAAAATCACAACAAACTTGTAAAGGATATAAGAGGTTTCTTCTTCTTCTTCTGCATCAGCTTCAACTCTGCAACCACGACCTCATCACCACAATTCTTCAAAATGTAGCTCACACGAAATCCAATCCAATAGGCAATCACCACATTCTTTTTACATAAATTAACCCACAACACAAACACTACACACAACACAACCATCTGAATGACTCCTCCAAAAAAGAGAGATTTTCATTAAAAAGCACCCACCATACATTGGAAAGGTATCAATGAAGATGATCCCTCTTGAAAGATTGATGATTTCGGAAACGATCCATAGACAAGGATTCATCTACAAATGTTTTGGGAGGATTTTGAAAAAATTAAAGAGACAGCACATCCTTTCCAACAGGACCAGGTATCTGCTAGGCAAACAAAGGGCATGAAAATACAATATATCCAGCTGCTGGGAATCAATGCTCACATTGACATTCATGTACAACTTTGAAATAGGCTTGGAATCATTATGAGAGTGCCTATGCATATACGCCAAGTACCAAGCAAAGTGAGCAGTTAATCTCACTGAAGGATCTGCAGACTGTGAATACTGCTGAGCAAAATGAATATAGTTCTAATAAGCTTGACTGGTAGCTATCCATTCTCCTGAAATTACTAGCCAATTTATCTGAGGTCCTATAAGGGAATCATTCGAGCTCCATCCCCATCTTCTAGAAATCTGATGATCAAACCCGTCATAGTCACTAACCAACTGAGGTGGTTGAGATATAGAAGTGTTAGGAGAGGGAAGTGGAATAAGTAAAAGTGGATGAAGTGAGGGATAGGAAAAATCATAAAAGGAAGAAAGAGTTAAAGAAGGAGTGGCAGAAATTTGGAGGGAATCAGTTAAAAAGGGTATTAACTGATAAATAGGAAAGGTGGAGGGTACATGAATGGATGGAGAAGGACAAGGTGGAGAAGGGGAAAATACTCTATCCTCAATAAAAGAGCAATATGTAAAAATGGAAATTTGAGGGAAAGATGAAGGTTGGAAAAGAAGGGGTAAAATGGTTGTGGAATTAGATTGACAAAGGGAAAGATATAGATCATATCGATGAGCCATTTGTTGGTAATATAGGAGGGTAGGAACAGAAGGTCCTAAGAGAGATCTTCTATGATAGGCATCAAAGAAGGTAGAATCAAACGGATTATGTTTTGAAAGATAGGCTAAGAGATCCATCCTCAGTTGATTAGTACTCTGGGTATAGGTAGGAGCTGTGTTTTGTCTTTGATTCAGGACCACAGAATCAATCATGGTATGCCAGGAATTATCATGACAATTAACCACTTTGGAGGAGTAACTCTGGAACATGTCAGCTATGCGCAACTCCAAATGGTTGACATACAAAACAGCTTGTAGAACCACATCCCCCACATACCATGCCATATCCACATCATCTGGAATTAACAAGTCTCCACATAGATACATGTAGGACATCAACATGGTATCTATTGTGACAGAATCTTCAAACACCATCCTGACTACCTCTGTCAACAACTCAGTAGACCAAGCCCCACTCCATCCATCCTCTGGAAGAGGTAAATCCATCGTGGAAAGCTTCATGTAGAAGGCCAACTTCTGTAATTGGTAGTGGACAAAGAAAGAATGGTCTGGTGGAACATATTCCTGAAAGTGCTCAAATGTGGACCATATCAAATCCATTCTAGATTGCAATCTTTCACTTTATCTTGGAATAGAGGACACAAGGTAGCCTGTCTCTGAAGAGCAGCCAAGTCCTGCTGTGAAAGAAAAGGGATCAAGTGAACATTAGGGCTTGGAGGAACAGACCGGGACTTTGCCAATTGATCTTGCAACTGTTTGATTTGGGAGGCTTGGGATTCCACTGTGTCATTAGCAGTCTGTAAGGCTGTAAGTTTGTCATCTAAGAGAGTTCAGAACTCCTGCACTTCGCTGGACATCCTCTCCTTCTCCTCTGAAAGGCTAGTAACCGCTAATTGAGCCTCTAGTAACTGGATCTTCAAAGAAGAGATCTCATCTCTTTGGGTGGCAACCAGTTGGGTTTGTTGTTCCATCTGCTTAAACAAATCTGCTAGAGTATCCTTAGCAGAGGCTAACTCGGATGTTGCCTTATGCAACTGGTCCTTAGCCTGCATGAGCTCTTCATAAAAGGATGCGTACAACTGTTGAACACAGGCTGTCACTGACAATTCAATGGAACTCTGAATATCTTTACAGAGGAAAGGAATTGCATCTCCTGAGACTAGACTGTTCAGTGAGGGAACTAATATATCCAATGAACCTTCTCGATGTGCTCTGAACAGGTTATTACAAGTGAGATACCCAGGGAGATCAATGCCAGAGGTAGCAGGAATGGGCACTGAAGGAAGTACTGAAGGAGCTTTATCTGCTACCCGCTTCAACCGTTTGCGCTGGATGACCAGGGGAGGCGGAGAATCATCATCCTCTATATCAATGGGTTATGACTCATCTGAAGGTGGAGGAGGAGGTACTGGATCTGATGGAGGAGGTGGAGGCACACTCTTCTGTAAACCTGAATAGGTCAAGAAGGCAGACAAGTACGATCCATAGGTGACATTGGTAACATTACCCCTGGTGTCTTTGACGAAATGTTGATCCATTTTAGTGAGGAGGTAAGTGCTCCAATCAATAGCGACTCCTTTCAACACCATCCTGGAAGCTGTGAAAAGCTCTTTGGACAAGTACTGGGATGGCGTTTTGGCAGGCATAAACCTGTCCTGGAGAAACTGACAGACCATCTTCCATAGGGGATTAGTGATCATGGAAAAGGAAACTCCTGAAGAGTTGATCACCTTCTTAACATCCAGTATTTCTCTTGTTTGCTTTTGCAACAGCTTCAGAATCTCTTCATTAGAGAAAAGCTGACGAGTGGTAACAAAAGGTTCACCTTTGGAGGGAAGAGACAGAGCCTTCCCTAGGCCTCGAGGTGTCAAAGTCATAGAAATTCCCTGGACTAGTCATGTCTTCTTGCTGTAGGAGGCCAGAAACTCATCACATAACGACGGATCCTCTGGAAGCAATGGAAAGGAGGTAGCCACAAAAGCAGCAAGTCCCGCCTTCGTGAGAGGCTCAAAAGTAAGTAGGGAAGAGTAATCCCTACTAACTAGTGGGACATATAAGATAGGGGGAGGAGCGTGAGAAGGCGCCATTCAGATGGTTACACACACACCACAAACACAGACAATCAAGGAGAATGCCTGCAAAGCAACATACAAAAAACCAAGGATAAGAGAACAACCAAAACAATAAAACGTGACTAAACCAACTAACCCCAAGCAAACCACAACCTAGAAAAAATTCGACATGACCTTGAGACATATGCGACCGAAAGCTTCATGATATGCATCATACAAACACCCAAAACCCCGTATCAAGCAATAAAAGAAAAAAAACTACACGCCGTACCCTTAACCGTAACAAAGAAGCGGAACCAAAACATCACAACAACCTACACACATCAAGACTACAACTTTGATAAACCAGTGTTTGACCATGGAAATAACTCCAATGACTGCGCATACCCATCCCACGAAACCTGTTCGTTAAAAAGGGAATTTAAGTGCAGTGAGGGAAATTAATTTAATGGAGGGTTTATTTTAATAAATTATTAAGAAATGGGTGAATTTTTATTAAGTGATAAACCTTAACAAGAAAACGGCGGTTCCTTCTTAAAAATTTAATTAGCAATTATTAGGTGAAAATGGTGCTTTAATGCGAATCCCGGACTTCGATACCCAGACTGGGTCTCTAAATACAAGTTCATTGATTACAAATTAAGGTGATGTGGAGCGCTTTTTTGCCAGCGCGTGCTCTTGTGACGGCTGGTTCATTTTAATTAAAAATTAAAGTGCTTCTTTAGCGCACTTAGCGCGTACGAAGTGAACGGCGGGTTTATTTTAATTTTTTTTAAAAATGGTGTGTTTAGCGCGAATACGGGTGCCAGGGTGGTGTTTAGGTTTTATTTTTTATTATTTGTTTGTTTGTTTTTTGTTTGTTTGTTTTTTTTCATTTGTTTTTTATTTTTATATTAACCGTGGGTTTTGGGATAGCTGAAAAATATAACAAATAAAAAGGAAAATACCTGGTAGTGGGTGTATGGAAATGCAAAGAATGCGCTCTCCTCAATCCAAAAATATCTGGATTTTTTTTCTAGATGTTTAGTTCATGTTGGATGAAAAATGTGTTTTTATTTTTTTTATTTTTTTATTTTTAAGAAATTTAGGTGGAAAATAAAATATTATGAAAACTGAGAAAAATATGCAAAAAATAAGGAAAAATGTTGATGGAAGTGTTAGGAATTTTAATTAATTTGGAAATTTTAAGCATTGTTTAATGATTTTTTTTATATTTTTTGGTATTTTAAAAAATATGTAATTTTAAAATGTTTTGAATTTTTTTTTCTTGAAATTTACAGGTTTTAAAAAAATAGACAATTGGTTGCAGAAATAGTAGGAAGTTTTCTAGATTTTTCTGGATTTTTTTTAGAATTTTAAGTGCTTTTTTTTAAATGATTTGTTTGTATTTTTCAATGTTTTTGTTTTTTGTTTTTTTTTTTTAATTTAAAAAAGGTTTGCGGGTGTGTGAATTAAAAATCTGGGAAAATACCCAGAAATAAGCTGCGTGGCAGCTGCATGTTAGCAACCGACGATCAAAGTCCCGCAGCCGCGCACGAACACGCACAAGCAATCTCAATCACGCACTCGCGCGTATACACCCGCACGTGTGTCGACGTCTCGAGGGAAAACCGGGGTTTGGATGGGGTTGTGTGCGAGTTGCTGCGTGACGGGGGGTTAAGGAGGGGTCAGGTGCTGCGGGGCTGCTGGGGTAGGACAGGGGGCTTACAGAAGGGTAGGGGGTTTTGTGTGTTTGTGGTGAGAGAAAGGGGGGCGGGTGTGGGACGGGGGGCTTGGGTAGGGGTTGAGGGTGTGTGTGCTTGGGTGTGCTTGGGTAGGGGTAGGGTGGAACAAGGGGGGGAAAGGGGGCTTAGATGGGGTAGGAGTGTGGGTGTGTAATGGTGGCAGGGGGGGAAGGGGGTTTAGTGGGGGGGGTAGGTTTGAATGGGGGTGGGAAGTGGGTTTAGTGGGGGGGGTAGGGTATGGGGGGTGGGAACAGGGAGTAGAGGAGGGGGGGGGGGGGGGGGGGGGGGGTAGGTTATGGGGGGTGGGAACAGGGAGTAGTGAGGGGGTAGGTTATGGGGGGGAAAGGATTTGAATTGGCGGGGCTAGAGCGGAAGGCGGCAGGAGGTGCGGGCGGAGCAAGCTCGCGAGGCGGGCACTGCGGGCGACACAGGGCGAACGCAGGCACTGCAGGACGATGACGAGGGCGGCGGGGTGGTAGAAGACGAGGCAGGCCGGGCGCTGCGAGCAGGAACGGCCGACGACGAGGCGGCTCGAGTGGAGCACGAGCGCTGTGCACGACAGCGAGGGGGCTCGGCCTGGAGCACGAGCGCTGCGACACGGCAGCGAGGCGGCGCGGCCTGGAGCGCGAGGTGACGTGTGGCGCTGTAGGGGCGGCCAACGACGAGGCGTAGGGCGGCGTTGAGGGCCACAAGGCGCTGCTGCAAGGTTGGCCGGGGAGGGAGGACGAGGGCAGGAGGGAGAGGAAGGAGGGGAAGGAGAGGGGAGGAGGGGAGAGAAGGAGATGGAGGTAGGGAGGGAGGGCACGCAGAAGGAGCGGGAGAGGGAGAGAGGGAAGGGAGGCAGTTGGGATGGGGAGGGGTCGGGGGAGGGGGGGAGATAGAGAAGGACATGGGGGGGGTGGAAAGGGATAGGGCAGGGGGGTCCATAGGGGGGGTGCCCAAGGGTTGGGAATGGGCGGGGTGCCCAGGGGGTGGGGGAGGGGTAGGGGTTGGGGGTAGGGTAGGGTGGGAAGATGGGCAGGGCCCAAAGGGGGAAAATGGGCAGGGGGTCCCATAAAGGAGAGGCGTACCCCCCGGTCCCGCGCGTGTGCACGGGGCGGGGTAAAAAAAATTTGTCGTGACGGGAGTGAAAGGGCACACGGATACGGGGACGAGACACGCGGATGCGACCGGGGCGCGTTAAGATGCGTAAAATCGAAAACGGACGCGTTCACGCGTAGGACGGGGCGCGTAAAAACTCATAAAAATAAAGAAAATTTAATAACTCCCAATCCGGACGTCAAAATGAAATGACGTAAAAACAAAAAGTGGGCAGGACGGCAGGGGGAAGACAAAGAAAATATGCAACGGAGTTTTCGGGAGGGGTAAAGGACAGTCACGTGCAAAAAACACAAAAAACGTATCAAAAAACACAATTAAAAATTAATATCAGAAAATTCGTACATCGGAATGAGGCGCAGAAAAAAGGAAAACTGTGCAGAAAGGCGTGCCCGACAATCGTATCACATTAGAACATAGTTCCGACTGAGATAAGACACGTTCACGTGGGAAAAACCCAAAAAATAAACCTAAAAATGGGATCGGAAATTAATACTAGACGAACCGGTCACCGGAATGACATGCAATAAGAAGGAAAAATCTCCCAGGAAGAAGTGGCACAGGGTTGTCATGTTAAACCACAGTTCCGGTGGAAATAGGAGGAGCTCACATGCAAAAAACACCAAAAATACACCCGAAAACTCATTTAAAAATTAATAATAATAAACACAGAAGGCGAAAGAGGGTGGAGGAAAAAGGAGAAAGGTGGGGGAAGACACAGGGACACGACTGTCAAATCAAATTGGAATTCCGATGCAATTAGGGCAGGTTCACATGGAAAAATGTCAAAAAGATGCACGAAAAAATCTTAAAAAACTGGAAAATTAATATTGGACAAACCGTGCATCAGAAGGACTCGGAATAAAAAGGAAAAATGTCAAGGAAAAAGTGGTTGTCAGGGCTATGATGTCAGATCACGGTTCCGAAGCAAGAAAAGCGTGTTCATATGGAAAACCGGCTAATTTGCGTAAAATGCTTCAAAAATTAATAACTCGAAAACCGTGCATCGGAACAGGGGTAGGTAAAAAGGAAAAATGGTCAGTTCAGAGGGAGGTACAGAGCTATAAGGTTGGATTTGGACTTCGGTGAACGTAGGATCCATTCAAATGACAGGACCTCAAAATCAGGGAATGAAGGAAAACTGCAAGGGAACAGCCCCAAAGGTGGGTGGAAAATAAACGATCGGGTGGGAAGGGACCCCATTAGGGTAACAGCAAGTCATGGCATACATGCATGAGCAGGTTGAGGCATATGCAGAAGGGTATGCAATGAAGACGCGCAGGGATGCGTCCCCACACTTAAAACCTTAACGGATAAGGTTAACCAAGCAACAGGGACCTAGGACCATGCTACAGACCATCCACTAACGTCCCCACACTTAAAACATGAACGTCACTGAGAAACAGACTGTGTAGGGTTAGAAAAACTTGGCCCATGTTGTAGAGAATCAAGGTTGATTGTCAATGGCACTTCCTGTGTCGTTGTCGGCTGCTAGAGGTACCAAGGCATCTTCTCGGCACACGTCCTTCATGGCAGGGACCACACGGCAGCACCTAGGGAGGTAGCTGGTTGAAGGAATCGCAGAAAATTTATCGATGATGAGGGATGTTGCACTCAACTCACAATCACTCAAATGGAATGAAAGAACTGTCACTTGCCCCATGACTAATATCACTCAAGGAAGAATGATTGACACCCATATCTCATACCCGGTTTAGAAATCGATAAAGGAGAATGGTGCAGAGGGAGTATGCCAGGGTGCATCACGATCACTTGTGCAAAGGTTGTATGCCTTGTGCGCATTTGATGGTGCAACTATGCATCCTGCCTTGTGCTGGCATACGGTGCGAGAAAGAAGGCCAGGGAGCCTTATAGTGCAGTGCATAGAAACAAATCGTGCTTTGTGCATTGAGAGGCCCATCCCATGCGTACAACACTTCATTCACACTACAAACCTCTCATTTGATTTGAAGGAAAAAGACTGGTCACTCGACCCACCCTCTGTCTCACTCTTTATTGATAGTTACAGAGGGCAACCCTACTCACGTCCTCATCTGGTTAGGATGAAAACTCACATCACTCGATTGTTTGTCGATGAAGATCGCATCATCAGTTGTTGAAGAGGCGTACCCAGGGAGATAGCCATCAAATCGAACGTTGAGTTGGATAGGACATGTCGTCTGCTAGAAGACAGTTAGACACTCTGCAGAGAGACCCAGGACACAGCGTATCAAGGGAGGTAGTTTCGGAACTGGATCCTAGGGATATCAATTAATGAATCCACTTTCTGGACTGCTGGGTGTTGCCACCTTTTCCACAGCCAGCTTCCCATCCAAGGGTGTGTGCCACCTTTTCTTGGAACGAGGCCTGCTATGACAGGGAATTGCTTCCTTTTCTCCCATAACAGATTTTTTTTCTTGTTTTTTTTCTTTCTCTTTTTTTTCTTGTTTTTCCCTATTCCCGAGGGTGTTTCCACCTTTTCCCGAAGAATAGGTCGGCATGACAGGGACCTAAGTCCTTTTCTCCCATGACCGATATGTATATCTTTTTCTTTTTGTTTTTTTTTTTTGAATTAAGCAAGGGAATGGTAGAAAGACCACTTATCAGAACCCACCTCGCCACTGTCGCCGGTGAAAAATAGAGGATAAGAGATCGGGGCTGGAAGGTGGGGTTGAGGGGACAGAGGGTTGCGTCCACCTCATCAGGATGGGTTGAAGAATGGCTATCAGAATTAGCATCATAAGAAGTACAGTGCCACGCCAACGAGGGAAAGGATCAAGTGACCGTAATTGTCAAGATCCCCAAGGAGGGAAGTACTTCTTCAGACGATATCCATTGATCAGGAAGGGATCATCAGAGGCATCAACGGTATGCACTTGGACAGAGCCATTAGGGTTGACGGCAAGTACCTTATATGGGCCCATCCACCATTGTTGGAGCTTGCCAGGAAACTTGCCAAATCGTGAATCATAGGCTAGGACCAAATCACCTTCTTTGAACTCCTTGTGCTTGATGAAGCTGTCATGGTAAGCCTTGCGTCGAGCTTGCGTGGCTTCCATGCACTGTAGAGCCATCCTACGAATTTCGTCCAAACATTCCAGGTGCAGGAGACGGCGTTGAAGTGAATCATCGTCCCCCAAACGCTCGTTGATAGCCACTCTCAAAGAGGGTAATTCCAGTTCAACAGGGAAAACAGCTTCTGTACCATACACTAGCTGGAAGGGTGTCTGTCCTGTTGCTGCTTTATGGGAGGTTCTGTACGCCCAGAGGGCCTCTGTAAGTCGATCATCCCAATCACGACGATGTGCGGCAATTGTTCTTGTCAAAATCGAGCAGAGGATGCGATTCGTGACTTCGACTTGGCCGTTAGCTCTGGGGTAGTAAGGAGTGAACTTGCGATGGCGGATCTTATACAACTCTGTCAACTCTTCCATGACTTTGTTAAGAAAATGAGTACCTCTGTCACTGATCAGCTCTAAGGGACTGCCAAAACGGGTGATGATATTCTCATACATGAACAGGGCCACGCTGTTACCATCGTCCCGCTTTAGGGCTTTAGCTTCACACCACTTTGTAACATAATCTGTACATACGAGGATGTATCGATTCTGCTTCCTTTGGGTAGGAGGATCGATTGGACCTACGAAGTCGATGCCCCACTTCTCAAATGGCTTTAAGGGAAGAATAGGTTGTAGTGGCATGGCACTTGTCTTGGTGGGTTTCCCCATTCTCTGACAAGCATCACATCTTTTACAGTAATCATAGGCATCTTTATGAATGGTAGGCCACCAATATCCTGCTAGCAGAGCCTTCCTGGCTGTAGCTTCTCCTGCAAAGTGACCTCCACATGGCTCGTCATGGCAAGCCTTCAAAACAATCCCAATCTCATCTCCTGCAACACATCTTCTGAGCACTTCATCTTTGCCTTTCTTGTACAGTGCACCGCCTAACAGGGTGTAGGGGGCTGATTCTAGCATAAGCTTCTTCCTTTCCCGACTAGAAATGCCAGGAGGGTACTGTTGGGTTGCCAGCAGATTGGCAATGTCTACATACCAGGGGGTTACAGTTTCTACCAGGAATAGGGAAGCATCAGGGAGGTCTGGATCCTCCCGCTCCTCATCTGCAGTTTGTGGGATACGCGACAGATGATCAGCCAAAACATGGGAACGACCAGGCTTAGTAATCACCTCAAAGTCGAACTCCTGAAATAGAAGGAGCCATCTCATCATTCGTCCTTTCACATCTGCTTTGTTCATTAGGAAGGACAGGGCCTCATGATCCACATAAAATTTAAAGTGGGTGGATAGGAGATAGTGGCGGAACTTCTCTAGGGAAAACACCATTGCCAAGCACTCCAGCTCTATCACTGTATAGTTCCGTTCCCTATCAGTGACTTTTCGGCTTGCATAATAGATCGGCTGATCCAGCTTCGAGGAACCCTTCTGGCAGAGAACTGCGCCTAAGCCTTCAATAGATGCATCAGTATGTACATGAAACTCCTTCGTTCAATCAGGAGGTTGTAGAATGCGTACCTCAATTAGACACTGTTTCAGAGTATTGAAGGCTTTGTCACATTCTTCCATCCAAGTAAACTCTGCATCTTTCCTCAGAAGCTTGTGCAAGGAGGTTGCCTTTGTTGCAAAATGGGCTATGAACCTCCTGTAGTAACCCACATGGCCTAGGAATCTCCTCAAATGTTTGAGGTTGGTGGGTGCTGTCAAAGCTGTGATCTTTTCGATCTTTACAGGGTCTGTTGATATCCCTTGTGCAGAGACAATGTGGCCCAACAGAACTCCAGAAGAGACCCCAAAGATGCATTTGTCGAGGTTGAGGGAAATCCCATACTCCCGGCATCGGTCAAAGCATTGTTCCAGGTGTCCCCAGTGTTCTCAGATCAAACTATAGACACAGAAGTCATCCAAATATACCTCAATAAAGTCGTGCAAATGACTTTGGAATGCGGCCATCATGACTCGTTGGAAAGTAGCAAGGGCATTGCAGAGCCCAAACGGCATCACTCGGTAAGCGTAGGTCCCCCATTCTGTGGTGAAGGTTGTTTTGGATTGGTCTTCTTCTGCGATTTGGACTTGGTTGTATCCACTGAATCCATCCAGAAGGGAGTAAAGCTCATGTCCTGCCACTGTGTCCAACAGTTGGTCTGTGAAAGGAATCGAAAATTGATCCTTCTTCATCTTGGAATTGAGCTTTCGAAAGTCAACACATATTCGCAGCTTGCCATTCTTCTTGGGTACAACCACGATAGGTAAAACCCATTCACTATTTGCCACTGGATAAATGAACTCGGCTTCCAGAAGCTTCAGCAGCTCTGCTTTCATCAATGTGGAATAATTCGGGTTCATTCGCCTCTGTCGTTGCCGTACTGGCTTGGCATCGGGCTCCAAGTCAATATGATGCTGACATATTGTGGGATCAATCCCCTTTAGGTCTTTGTAGGACCATGCAAACACGTCCAAATTTTCTTTCAACAAGTTGTACAAGGTTGACAACTCCTCTTCTGGGAGGCTGCTACCCACCTTCAAGTGGCGTTCAGTGCCATCTGCATCCACAAAAGTTAACTGCCTTTCACCTTCTACTTCATGGATGAAGGTTCTGCGGTTTGCTTTTGGATACAAATCCGACTCCTTCAAGGGAGTGGTATCCTCTTCTGATGTCCCACTAGACCCAACTTCCTCTTTTGGTGGAGAATTAATTTGCTCCTTGAGATGTTGAAATGGGATTAGAGCTGTTTCGGGTTTGGTTTCACAATTAATTACCTCTTGGCTGGAAGACTCATCTTCGGATGACACGTCCAGGAACGTCACATAACATGGACCCTCTGATTTCTGTTGGGATTGTGGGAATGGTGCTTGTTGGCACGGTGCATCATCATCATCTTTTCTTGGCAGAGATGAGTGAGGACAGCAAGAGCCACTGCTGAAAGACGGCTTGTTCCTCTTAACCCATGTCTTATAAAGATTTTGCATATGAGAAGATCCATTTACCAGACCAAATGGTACCATTGCCATTCTGTCCCATAGCATGAGCTCGTCTACTTCTGATGCTTCTGGAACTTCTTCTTCATATATATCCTCTTCAGGTGGGATAGACTCTTCCGTCTTACTTTCATAACCTTCTTCATCCATATCATATCCATCCTCTTCTGTCTTTGTCTCTGTCTTTGCTTCTGTCTCTGTCTCTACTGCTGCTTCTGTTTCTACTTCTGTCTCTGTAGGAGCTCTGTAGGAGAAGAACAGGTTCTCTGTTTCCTCTTCTGCCTCTATCTCTGGCTCTGCTATGGCCATGTAACAGGGAGAGCAGTACATCCATGCTTCTATCTCACTGTCAGAAGTGATTTCAGAAATCATTCCTGGTTCAGGCAGGAAGTATTCACCCATTGATAATGGCTTTGCATCTTTTGGAAGTCAGCTTACAGTATCCACTGTTAAGGAACGTGCCATTGTTTTCTTGGGAAGGATCTGTTTGACAGCATCTTTGTCTGCTGATGTTCCATCTGTAGCCTCATTAGGGGAGTCAAAAGATAATTCCAAGGAGGTGGATCCATGTCCTTTTTGAGAACCATATAGCTTCAGCACCACTTTGTTGGGTCCTCTACCCAAGGTCAAGGTTCCTTTGAACCAATCCGTCCTTGCTCTGGCTTCAAAAAGCCATGGTCTACCCAGTAACAGAGGGTAGGATGTACCATAAGAGTTTGGCTTCACCACCAGATAGGTTAGCCAATAATCTTTTCCAGCCACTGTAATCTTCACATATGGGAGAATGCCCAAATGCTTGATTCTGCTCTGATCTGCCAGTCTGATGAGCCATTGGGTTGGTTGCACACCTTGTAGGCCTAGATCCTTCATTGTTACATCCGTCATAATATTCACTGATGAACCTCCATCAATCAGTGCATTTGCAATAAAGCAGCCTTCTATCCACACACCAGTCTCTGGAGTACCCGGATCTAGGAAGGCGTTAGCTACATCCACTTCTTTGATAGGCTCTAGAGCTTTATTGGACTTTGTTGCTGTTGAGGGAGCAATCTTTAAGCCACGTCTTCTTGTCAGTATACTTTTGAACCTTTTTCGGCAACTGGGAGACAACATCAATAATTGTCCGAATGTGAGGTTTGGTTTAAAGGTATCTAGATCTCTGACCAGATCGTATTCCTTAATAGGATCCACTGGCTTCTCTAACCGGTTAGGGAATGGGGCAACACCCATTTTCATTTTCCCTCTTTCTTCCGACAGAGGAATTATGGGAACTTATTCTGCCACTAATGGCACTTCCTCCTTTTCTATCTCCTGGACCTCTGGTCCTGTCTCTGTAACTATCTCTGTAACTCTCTGTGGCACTATAGTGCTCTGTATGGCACTGTCAGGCTCTGTTCTGTTATGTCCTTCTAGTGGAAGATTGAACTTCATTGTTCTGGCAGGAGGGTTATTTTCTTTCTAGATAGGTGGTTCCTTCTTCTTTGCACGTGTGATGGTAGCAACTTCCAATTCCACTAAATTGGAGGTAGGCTCTTGGGCCTTAGCCAGATTATCAGTAGCATTGTTTTTCACTGGGGCTGGGCTTGGACAGTCTTTTGCAGTGTGGCCTTCTCCTTTGCATCGACTGCATAAGGGCTTGTAATCCACTGACCTTCTGGGATTTGGACGATTTGGTGAGATGCGTCCCTTTTCTCCACATCTGTAACACTCCACTTCTGTTCTCTGACCACCGCCAGACTGTCTTCCTCTGTAACTTTGGGAGGGAAATCTTCTGGGTCCGAAATTAGGACCAAACTCTCTAGGCTTGGGTCCAATATCCTGTGTTGTCATTTTGGATTCCAGCAAGTTGAATCTTGCATCTTCTTCATTCCTTCTCCTATCATGCATCTCCTTTAGAGAGCAAATGTCCTCTGTATGGTTCTTCCGCAAACAGTAGGAACAGAAGGCCCCAGGAATAGTTGGTTTTCGTGTACATTCAGTGGCTAAATGGCCTGCTTGATGACACTTACCACACCAAGTATTTGACCGCATCACATCTCTTCCTGCTCCTGCAACGTTGGATATGCTAGCGATATTCACTTTTAGCGTCTGTAGCTGCTCTGTAATCACATCCATCAACTCCTTTTTTATATTTGCAATTGAGTTGGATAAGTAATCCTTTAAGCTTTCTCCTCCTGAGGTACTGGCAGGAGGGTTTTGAGGAGTCTCTTAGAAACTAGAGCCTAAATAGAACATGTTATGATGGTCTTAGAAGATTCTTAAAAATTTATCATTATTTATAATGGTACTACTCCTATCATTGGCAAAATGGCCAAGGATTAGTTGGTCTTAATTTGAAAGTGATATGCTTAGAGGGTATCTAAATTGACTTCCTCCTACATCAACTACCCTAAAGCATTGATACATATTGCAAAAACAAGGATAGCCAATGGACAACCCTATTTGATGGACATTCTGAGGATAAAAGGCAAACCACCACCCTCCATCTTAATACACAATACATTCACTATGCTATTTCAAAATTGATGATCATTATATTATGTAGACCATATTTATGAACTATTTGTATTAACAAAGAAAAAAAAAGTCTACAAATAATGAATTTGAAAAAAGAAAGAAAGAAAAACCCATTGTGTGCCCTCCCCACCCTAACCTATGCCCTCTATCCCCTCTCTCTCTCTCTCTCTCTCTCTCTCTCTCTCTCTCTCTCTCTCTCTCTCTCTCTCTCTTCTTTTTCTTTCTTCTTCTTTTTCCTCACTTGCCCCACTCTTTAGCAAGAGCTTCACCATAAAGACACCATCACTTATCCCTTGTCCAAAAAAGAATTCATCCAAGTATTGCTAGCATCTCCATAGGTAGTCCATTGCCTTTGCCTCTCATCCTTGAAGAAAGAACCATGACAAGAAAAAATAGCATAAGAAGACGACGATTACCACAAAAGGATACGTTGCATAGTTAGGCCATCTTTCAATCTTCTCATAGGCTCAATATTAGAAGAAGAAGAAAAAGAACATGAATAAACATATGAAGAAGATAGAGAAGGAAAAGAGAAGAATGAGGGTATTGCAATCAAGTTGAAAAGACAGAATGAAAAGGAAGCATCGATGAAGAATCCCTTTGGATCGAATCCTCCAATTTGTTAGTCAAAGATGAAGAATCCCTATGGATTATTAGCTTGGCCATGAAAATTTTGTTAACAATGCTTTCAGCTCTGCTGACATCCTTCTATGAACAATAATTTTATAATTATTTTTACTTTCGTTGATTTTAACAAGGATACTTATATGCATGATCTTGATTTTCATGATCCATGGCCTTGCATTTTAAATTGCAATTGGGGGTTTTAGTAACTTCACTTATTTTGATGGTTTTCTTTCCTTTGAGAAACTTATTTATGTCACCCAACCATTTCGCTCTCTTGTGCTTTAAGAAGTATCTAATCCTCCATATGGGCCATTAGGATATTCTCTCTACTCTTGATAATTTGCAAGATGACTTTTATTGGCCAAATATGGATAAGGATGTTGACAACTTTGTTTATGAATGTTAAACTTGTCTCTAGGTTAAATTACACTATGGGAAACAATATGGGTTGCTCATACCTCTTCTGATTCCTAGCCTACTTGCGAAACAAATTTTAGTGTATATTATCTCATTGATTGTTGGACTATTGTTGATCACTTTAGTAAACAAGCTTATTTTCTTCCTTTTAAGGAAACATTGACTATTTATTAAGCTGCTCAATATTTTCTTAAGACTATTTTCATCCATCATGGTTTGCCTAAAGTTATTATTATTTATTGTGATTCTCATTTTTATTTGTTGCATATACACACCAACTCACGTCTTGGACTTGGGACACATACATTCATTTAGTTCAGTTTGTATAGAACCATAAACCGCACATTACTACTAAAAAGGTACAATTTAAAATTCTTTATAGTAGATTTATGCCCACACTTGCATTTCATTTGTTTAATGACATATGAGCTAAATTTGGTGCAAAGATCATTTTGATATTTTTGAGCAAGTGAAACAAGTTGCTAAAATCCAACAATCATGTATGGCTCAAGTCAACAAGAAAAGGCAAGCCATGGAATTTAAGAAATGTGCTTCTGTATGGTTAAGAATTGAGAAACATAGACGAAAAAGTCTTGGGAGAAATCCAAATGTTGAGCTTGTCCCTAAATTTTATTATCCTTTCAAAATCACTAGTGAGATCCATAAAAGGGCATTAAACATGAGCTTTCTTTACATTGGAATATTCATAACACCTTTTATGTTAGTCTTCTTCGACCCTTTAGTGAAACTCTAGATAACACATTTGGAATATTCATAACATATTTTATGTTAGCTTTCGTCCACCCTTTAGAGAAACTCTACATATTTACTATCCTTATGATCAACCATCTTTGATAGAAGAAGACAAATGTATATTGCTAGGAGGCATTAGCTAGAGGCATGATGGCCTTAGATGGTTCTATTCCATGCATCAAGGCACGTTTTCATCAAGAGGATGATGGTCTTAGATGGTTCTCAAGGGGATTCCTATTTTCTAAGTGAACTTGCTCCATTGCCATTTCCTTTAAGATTCTGATTGTTGCTTTAGGCTCCAGCATAAATGGAGGTTCAAGACGAGATGAACAAGATTGGTCAAGTGCAAGATTGTCTCGCTTTTGAGGTTTTTATATTTGTTAACCTCAACATAAGAAGAAAGCGGAAAGAAATCATGCTCGATGAAAAAAGTAAGAAGGGAAATTGCCAAAAGTGCAAGGGTGGCTTCAAAGATCAAGTCAAAGGAAAAAACACATTTTTAAATGCAAGGCGCCCCTAAAGGAGCACCAGGCTCCCTCTTGTGCAAATTGTAAAAGGTAGGTGGGCATAGGTAAAGAGATAAGGCAAATAGAAGGAAATGGAAAAGAGGACCTTGCCACAATGGCCGGTCATGTAAAAAAGGGATGACTGCCTGAAAGGGATTTAGGGTTATGTATAAAAACCAAAAAGTGAATAGAGAAGCTCATTCTTTGGTGTGTAACAAAAGTGGACTCATCTTCTTCTCTTCTCTTTGCTTGATTGTGTGTGCTTGAGAGAGGGAGTGTGAGGGAGTGAGTGTGTGAGGGTGAGGGATCTTGGAGGTGAAGCTCTCCATCTTCTCCTCTCTTCTTCTTCTCTTCTCTCGTCTCCTGTGTGACTATGGGGGATGGAGCTTGGAGGTGGAGGTTTGAGGATGCTTGAGATTGCATCACGAATCGTGGAGCTATGGGCATGCTTGAGGGAGGAGGCAACTCATTCGGGCATCAAGGTAAGCTCGCTACACCCTAGTAGGATTGAAGGCGTATCGGCTAGGTGAGAGATAGCCATAGGTGCTCACTTGAAATGATTGAAGGGATGAGCGGCCCGTGGGTCTTAGCGGTTGAGTGGTGAGCTCGCTCTCTACATTTTGGTTATTCTGTTGCATCCGAGACAAATGAATTCAAGCTTGAGTGCCTAAACTCGAGCATCAAAGTAAGGGTTCATCCCTGAATCGGCACTTGAGATAGATAGGAGGTTTTGGGTTTTTAATTTTTGAAGCAAGTAAGTATTTTGTGTTTTTGATGATTAGGCAAAAAGAAGAAATCATTTCAATACTTTACTTTTTATTTTTGTTGCATTCAGAGTAGGTAGGATTGAGAAATCGAAGTAGAAAGCTTAAGGGTTGTTGTTGTAAAATAAGCCCAAACAGGGCACAAATCAAGGAAAAAAGGGGAAAAAAGAGTGCTTGAATGGATTTATGCCACTAAGAGAGTGATTGTGAAGGTCAACCTTAGTTAAGGAAGGGTTGATAACCCAAGAAGCCAAGGGAGAGCTCATTTGCAACTAACTGTAGCATTGAGAGAGAGAGAGAGAGAGAGAGAGACCCGTTGCCTGCATTGGATTGATCTCTTCACCCAAGAGTTTTTTGCGCATTGCATGTATATACAACTCTTCCTCTCTATCCATAGCTTTGATCTGGAGGTGCGTGCTACATGTAGTGACCGAAATCATGCAATTGGATTGATTCATCATTGTATTTGCCAAAATCGAGTCGAGTTTAGCCCGTCCGAGTGACGGTGATTCTGGGGCAAACCCCAAAATCGGAATCCCAAAATTGATCCTTGGCCCCTCTTGTGTTCAGCCAGCCATTTGTCCCACTACCATTCAGACATTCACCACTCAGCCCAACCCCACTTGAACAAGTTGACATTTGGCCCCAACCGAATTAACCATTTAGACCAACTTGGCATTCGGCCCTTCTGACTCGGCCCTTGGCCATTCATCCATTGGGCCCTCAGACAACCACATTCAGATAGTCTGACTTTGACATTTAGCCTAGTTGCATTCGGCCCTTTCTCATTTGGCCGTTGTCCATTTGGACAATCCGAATCAGACATTCAGCCCTTGCAATTTGGACCTAATGGCTGAATTTGGATTTTTTCAAAATTTTAACCTGTAGACCTTGGTTGACCCAAACCACTACCATGCGAACCCCCGAAGGCCATACAAACTCTTAAAACACCTTTCTAGCATGAGAAATAGGAAAATCGATGAAACATAGACTTAGAAGCGACTCTAGTCGACTAACTAGTAGTCCAAGCCACTAGTAGCACTAGACTGAGGCATAGATCCTCAACCAGATCTCGATCGAGCTAAAAAACACAGCACAAACCCTAGGACTAGTGAGAACAGGGCCAGAAGTCAAAAGTACAGCCTATTAGGCCAAACTCGTAAACGAGAGTGTGAGAGCCGCATACTCCCTTTACCTTCGCACTTGTATTGTTTTCCAACACTTGAAGTACACCTAAGAAAGGATGAAAGACTGATTGCACACAATGCATGGAAGAGAGTGCACACTCACACACTGAGTGACTGTAAATTGAGGATTGTTTGTAATTAACAAGGAACGTGCTCAGACGTAACCCCAAGACCTTGAGACATAGTCGAGTGATCCAAACCCCAAGCGTAGATGCAACAAAGAAGCCAGATGCAGCAAGGATAGACACCATTGGAGGAGTGGATCTACCCGACCTAATCAATCTCATTGATAACCGTGGTGGAGAGACAGACCGCTGACATGGCAAAGACAAGCACTAACCACGGACGGGACAAACAGCTCAACCTAGGCGGTTTCTCGACATAAATCCAACGGCTAGTCGCAAATTATGATCTATAGACTTGGACAGACCACCATGGTAGGATGTTAGAGGATATCATAGTAGACCTAGAAGAGGAGAGGAGACTAGCACAGGAAGCTTTGCAGGGCCCAGTAGCCTACAATCAGGAACAACAAGCTAGGAGCTTGTGGCAGGGCATGAAATTGCGCAAGGTTCAGGGTCCAATGCTAGCCCTAGCAAACAGAAATAGGACAGGCCTTGATGCCTAGAGGGAAAGAGCGTTGGAAGGAGATCTTACGCTGAGTGAGCTTCTTATGAGGCAACTACTAGACAACACTTTTGCCGAGCAAAGTGCCACTGCAATGGCAACCTCATTGCTTGTAGGATTAGGAGTTACCCAGGGCTCCAAGAGCCAATCTAAAATCCCTGTAGTCGTGATGAAGCAGCTAGATAAATACAAGCCAGACAATGATCCCTACAGCTTCATAGAGCAGTTTGAGCAGGTCTATGAAGCCAACGGTCTCACTGATCTCGCTCAACGATCGCAAGCTTTCAGCCTATTCTTAGGCAATAAGGGAAGGACTTGGTACACTGGTCTAAATGCCGCAGAGTGCAATGACTTCAATAACCTCAAGAATCTCTTCATTAAGAGATTCTCGGAGGAGGCTAGGTACTTAAACAACCTGATTGCACGACTCATGAATGTGAAATAGAGAGATAAGGAAGACATCAAGGAGTATGTGACCCATGTGAGGAGTCTCTTTAAGAGAATTCCATGATGAACAAACAACCCATGAAGAGAGCGGTGTCCATAGTCTTCATCAATGGGATACGAGGTGAAGAACTCTACAATGCCTTAGCAGGCAACTCAAGCTTGCAGCAAGATGCGCTAACTAGGGTCTTTGAAGAGGCCATTAGGGTGGATGACCACCTCAAGGAGAGAAGCTCAAGGAGCTCAAGTTGAGAAGAGCCTAATTCCAGAAACTTGGAGAGAGCTTCAATGTCAAGTGAAAGATCAGGCCTAAGTACTCAGGACAAAGGAAAGGATGTTGACCCAAGTCAGGAGCTAGCGGAGATGAAGATGGAGCTAGCCAAACTACAAGAGATGATGAGATGACCAATACGCCCTCACATTCAATGTGTGTATTGTGGCAGAAACTGTCTGCTAGCTGAGTGCTAGGACCCTAGGTCCTAACCTTACGCAAATTGTGGTAGGTTTGGTCACGATGCCATGCATTGTAGACTGCCAAGGAAACTTTTGTATACTCACAACCTTACAATCAACCTTACCTAGCGAATAGGCCGCCAAAATTATTTGGAAGGGAAGCCCCATTGGGTCTCCCAGCACCCAACGACACCAAACTAGCCATCCCTAGAATGGAGACAAACCCCACAGGAATACGTAGACCACTTGGACCCTACGTAACCTATTCACTGAGTGACGCTCCAGTCCACTATGTGGAGGAGCTGAATGATGAATAACCTTACGTGAACCCTTGCGTCTCATATGACGAAGAGGGTAATCTAATCCTTATGCACTACAGACCAATACCGGTAATGGCATTGGGTAGAGGTAGAGGTAGAGGCCTAGGAGGTAGACCCAAGAGCTGAGATCTCATGTTCGACTTGCAGTCGCCGAGGACATATCTCCTCACGCTATCCCGAGAGGGAGCAGGCCAACTGTGACAAGGTAGATCTTAGATGCGCGGAGTGTGGAATCACTCATCTCTTTGCCGATTGCCCTAGACGAAAACCATCCTCTAGTTTGACAATCATGCCATCAGTCCCCTTGGGGTTGTTTGGTGTTGAGACACTTGACAGGGAGGCCACCCCCATCCCGTTGCATGTCATGACCCATGCGCAGACAAAGTAGGCTGGCATATCATTGCTAGGGCCTAACAACTTAGGCACAACCTCAATTGGAAAAAAGAGTCGTAGGCGAAGAAAAAAGAAACTTGGCGCAAAGGTCATGCTAAAAACGAAGAGTGTCACAATGCTGCCTACTGGAAAAAATTTGACAGATGTAGAGGCAGAAACGTCGGCTCCTAAGATGGCTGAGAAGGGAAGTCTGAAGGTAGGGGAGTACCCCAACTCAAAGCGCCAACTCGAAGCCATCGAGAAAGTGAAGAAGTGGGTGAAAGAGGCCCAATAATACTTAAATGACATGGAGCCCATATTGGACGATGAGATTGATGATCTCTTAAGCATAAGCACACCAATCTCACCACCATGACCAAAAACAAGAGACATGACTGTACCATAATCAGTGCTGCTTAGACAGAGCTCGAATGCTACGGGCCAACAGATCCATGAAGGCCATTGGCTTGGAAATGCAGGATTTGGAGAAAAGCAAGCAACTATCAACCTCCTCACCACACTAGGGACCACCCCTATGATGCTAAGGCTAGGAGACCTACTTAAGGCAGCATTCGACGTTGTGGCAAGAGATGAAATGGTGGGTTGAATGTTCGATGGAGCAAGCTGCCACTGACTTGCAAGAGCATGATACAGAGACCCAAATATCGAGTTTGACATTGCACTCAATGCCCAAATCCTTGCACATTAATGATTTTTGGAAAGGCACAGAAATGCTTGTTGTCTTACCGATCTTAGCTCTTGAAGATACCACAAGAAAGGGAATTGTAGACATGGGGGCACGCAGTACTCCAGGCTTGGGGTAACTCGCTTGTTGAGAATGCTAGGTTTAATGTCACACTAGCTAATGGAATGAATGTGAGGCCATTCAGAGTACTAAAGAGCTGGTATTTGAGGATCACATGAGTCCAATTCTCCCTTGACTTTATAGTCGTGAAGGGGTAGACTATGGCATCTTGCTAGGCCAGCCCTTGATGCGCAATGCACGGGTTATAGAGGACTGGGGTAATGGTCTAATCTTCTTAGGCAACATAACAGAAGCAGTGAGGGTAGAGATGGACACTTGGAAGACATTACCAGTCAACCTAGATACCATCTCAACTTTGCTGAAAGGTGACGCCCAAATTAAAAAATCTTATCGGCCATTGACTAAGTATATCAATTGTCTAGAAAATGAGTGAGATTGCATGCACGTGCTAGCCACTATCCATCTGCCATTCTCAAATGGTGAATAGTACGAGTAGGCTACTAAAGCAGTTGGTAGGACGAACCTTCAGTGCCAATCTACATGATGGCTAAAGGCTCAAATGAATGACCAAACCCTATCAAATTCCACATCCCTAAGCAACAAGAAAGAACTCATTGAGATCCTAGAGCATCTGACAAACAAGATAGCAAGCAACCTAGTCGCTAACCTTAAACCTCTCCAAGATCTCTTGGACACGAACCTAAGTGGTGATGGACCAAAGTTCACGACTTAAACTTGATGTACAATTGGGCTTTTGTCTCACCAATGAAAAGGAGGAGTCATATCAAGACTTAGGAGATGATGAACAGTCAAATGAAGATAGTACTAATGATGAATATGAGGACTGTTGTTCCTTTAATGACCAAAGCAAAGGAGAGATGGATACCATAGAATATGACACATCGAGGGGAATGAGTGACAGAAAAGATACGAGCAGACTCCAAACCAAGCAAGAGGAACGCTTTTAAGATCGAGAAAGGAGTCATGCGCATGGATTGCGACCACACATGGTTGGGGCACGAGCGATAGATTACGAGCAAGTAGGCCTAGTCCAACCAAGTGCTGCACCATTATTCAGGATGGATTCACCCTCTAAGCTGGACCTCTAGGAGAGACTCCCTCTTCTAGTGAAGACAGAGAGTTTGATTCTAAGTTGGAAGTAAGCTCAGATAGTGATCCCAAAGTATCTCAACCTCCTAAAACACTATATTAGGGAGTTTGGGAATCTCCCAATTCCCATTTTTTGAATACTAAAAAGGTGGCATGCGGATAACATGCCCATAAGTTTCTCAAAACCATATGATGTGACCTATCATTGGAAAGCACTTGAAAAATGGAATCTATTGAGCTATAGAGCGCTTGGTTTGGAGTTATAGTGTTTAAGTTATGACAAAAACAAAGATTTGACCACGTGTCCCAAAATGATGGAAAATTCCCATATTCCCCAATATAGTGTTCTAAGACTAGACACACCAAAGGGGACCTACCCGTTCACCTAAGGCGCTGAAGACTGAAGGAGGAAAGGAGGAAGCAGCCCAATGAACCACATTGCTGATGAGCAAAGAAAGTTGCAAGACCTACCAAAGAAATTCACAAAGTTTAAAAAATGTAATAGGGTAGTGATCTTGCTGGGAGTCAAACGCCAGGGGCAAGCCAGTGAATCAATAGAAGGGCTCACTAAGGTTAAGGAGGTCAATTCGGCCAAGGAAGGGGAGATACCCCAACCTATGTTTATGATTGATTTCTTGATTGAGGAAGAGGAAGCAAGTCTCATTGCTCTCTTGCGAGAGCATATAGACGTGTTTTCTTGGTTTCTCGATGAGCTAAAAGGGGTATATTTGAGTGTAGTGACTCACAACATACCCATGATGCTTGATGCAAGGCTGGTTAAGCAACGACCATATCCAACGAATCCCAAGCATGCTCATGCAATGGAAGAAGAGGTTGATAAGCTGTTGAGAGCAAGATTCATTTACGAGATTGAGCACACGGACTGGGTCTCACACATAGTGATCATGTTGAAGAAGAATGGAAAGATCAGAGTGTGTGTCAACTACAAGAAGGTAAACATTGCTATGAAGAGAGACAATTATCCATTGCCATACACTGAGTACATGCTCGAGAGAGTGACTAGTAAAGAAGCCTACAATTTCCTAGATTGATTCTCAGGATACAATCAGGTCCAAGTGCATCCTTACGATATGCATAAGACTACATTTGCCACTGAGTGGGGTGTCTTCGCCTACATAGTCATGCCCTCCTTTGGGTTGACTAATGCACCAACTACCTTTCAGAGGCTCATGTGTGCCATCTTCAAAGACATGCTTAGGAAGGAGTTAGAGGTTTTCATAGATGATTTGTGTGTTCACCCTACATGGAAGGAACATCTAGATAAGCTCCGAGTGGTCTTTGAATGATATCGGTTATATCACCTCTCGCACTAAACCCCTTGAAGTGTCAGTTGTTCTGGGTAAAGCACAGATGTATCCTAGGGCACATTTCAAAGAATGGCATTGCTATGGACTTCTTGAAAGGTAGGGTTATTGTCGATCTCCCACCAACATTTGATTACAAGGGAGATCAATGCTTCCTAGGCCACATGCGATACTATCGACGCTTTGTGTTGAAGTATGCATTGATTGCTAGACCTCTATACAAGTTGCTGATTATATTTGAGTGGATTGAGGAATGCCAACACACATATGAATAATTGAAAAAGGCTCTAACCATTGCATCAATTCTAAGAGGTACCAAACTAGACAATCACCTTCCATGTCCACATCGATGCTTCGAAATTTGCTGTGGGAGCTGTGTTGTGCCAATCTGGTGAACACAACCTAGACTATCCAATGAGCTTTGCTAGCAGACAACTCACGTATACATAAATGAATTACTCAACAATAGAGAGAGAGGGTTTAGCCATGGTATTTGCTATAAGAAAATTTTGGCATTATCTTTTGGCCACACCTTTTACCTTCTTTGTTGACCACCCCATCAGGCGTTGCTTTATCTTGTTAATAAACCTTGTGCTACGGGACACATTGCTCAATGGTTACTTGTGCTTTTAGAATTTGACTTCTCCGTGGTGGTAGGTAAGGGGACGTAGCATTACATGGTCGACCATATGTCTTGCATACCCATAGGAGAAGCCGTTGGACATGGCATCCTGGACGAATTGCTATATGTGCATTTGTTTCAATTGTCCAGTGCAAGTGATCTATTTAGAGCTGATTTGATGCCATATTGGGCAGACGACATAGTCCAAGTGCTTGAGAACAAAGTCCCTAGTCGACCTATCGAGAAGGCCCAACTTAGGCAACTCATCCTTAAAATCCAACCCTAGCTAATAAGGAGCTAACTTTATAGATTGGGGCAAGATGGGTTGATGCATAGATGTTTGTGCCAGCATGAAATGCATGATGTACTATCAGAGGCACATGGCGGGATGGCAAGAGGACACTTCATTGGAGATACGATAGCCCGCAAGGTATTGTAGTCTCAACTGTGGTTGCCTACTCTATTCTGAGATGCAACATGATTCGTAAAACACTGCAATAAGTGCCAATGGACCAACGTCCCGATTCGCAAGGATCAAATGGAGCTAACCCCTATCATTGCAAGACAACCTTTTGAGAAGTGGGGAATCGGCTTCATTGGGGCCAATTAGTCCTGTGACACAGTATTCACAAGCCAAATACATCAACGTTGCCACGGATTATCTTAGCTAGTGTGCTGAAGCACGAGCAACTCGGAAGGATGACGCTAGGAGCAATGCCAAGTTCTTATGGGAGTAGGTGATCTCATGATTTGACTGCCCCATCGAAGTGATTAGTGACCAAGGCGGCACGCATTGCATTAATGAAGTGATCGTTCACCTCCTATCTACCTTTCTAATCATCCATCGAAAGTCTTCGCCATACTATCCTTAGGCGAATGGCTAGGCTGAGTCTACTAATAAAATCTTAGTGAACATCCTGATGAATGTAGTCTTTGCTTTGCACAACGACTGGGATAACAAATTGATGGCAGCTTTGTGGGCCTACCGCATAGCCTATAAAACGACTATAGGACAGACTCCCTTTAGGTTGGCCTATGGGACTGAAGCAATTCTACTCGTAAAGTTCTTCATTCCTAGCCTAAGAACTGCTCTTCAAGGGAGATGGGATGGAAGGGAGCTATGGATGGAGGGTCTAATTGAGCTCGAAAACTCAACTTCTAGCTAGCCACGCACTCATATGTGAGAAAGCAAGACACAAAAGATGGTTTGACAAGCATGTCAACAACGATATTTTGAACAAGGAGACTTAGTACTCTCGTACTATTCAATCAAGGATCATAAATAAAAGATGAAATTTAGAGGGTTGGGGCCTTTTAGAGTCCGCGCCATTAGTAGAACTGGTAATGTGGAACTCGAAACCCTAGAGGAAGAGGGCATAGGCTTTTTCAATGGCAATCGCATCAAGAAGTACTGCCCTCCCACGCACCCATTACATGAACCTCCAATGCTAGAGTCCCTTATCAACATACGAGTGGCCACAATTATGAAGATTGAAGATGAGGATGAGGAAACTATAGAACCAGCTTACCTAAGCATACATTGCCAAGCACACGACCACCCTCAATGCACTAATTGATGAGGGAGCTGACTTTGTATACCAATGATCTGTTATGTGTTTCCAAACACTAAAGACATTGGTACGGAATCTTTGTTAGGACACACACTTAAAAAGCAAGCCCATTGTAATGTCGACTACAAGTCCCAGCATATTCACCTCACCATAGGTAATGTGCGTATAGTCACTACTTTCAGTAAGGGTTGCGCAAGTCCTTCAAAGTCTGCAAAAGCCACTGGTAGAGAAACCCACCATTAAGTCTAAGGAGGGGGATTGTGACCCGTCACAACCTACCAAACCTCAAGGTAAGCAAATCACTAGAGCAAAAAGCTAAGGCCTAGAACCAAAGCTTCAATGGATACCTAAACATCAAGGCCCACCACCTAGGAGTAGACTCCCACGACCCCACAAGGCTAAGAACCCACACTCAAAACCTAGAAGGCCAAGCTAAAACTATTGACATCGACAAACGGTCATTGGGTCTCCAAGACCTTATTGCAAGCTCAAGGCTTTTACAAGGGTAATAAATGGATATGGGTACCTAAAGCCAAGCTGACCAAGGGCATTACTGAAACTTCACCCTCAAGCTTGACCACCCAAAGCATCAAGATGAATTAGACACACATGCCACGAGAGGCTCAAGCTGTTGCGAAACCCATAGAACCTCAAAAGGCTAGGCAAGTAGAGCCTAAATCAAGCTATCGATAAAAATTGCAAGCCGCTACTCTTAGAAGCTACCTCAACCTAATCCCACTTGTGCCCTTAAGGCCTCAAAAGCATCTAGTAGCATGACACTTGTAGTTCCAAGAGGCCAAGCCACAACCTTAGGAGCAACCCAAGATGCAACTGCTGAACTATCTAGTTCTGGTCAACCCCAACCACCAATCGGCCTTAGATGCTCTTATGAGTGGATATCAATTCTAACCTTGGCCATAGACTTAACAGAGAATACAAGGGATGACTTGGTTGCTTGCCTTAGACACTTGGATGCTACCTTTATGACACTTGCTAAAAGCTATGACAAGCTAGATTTAGGTCTTTTAGGCGAGCCTATAGCGATAGAAGTGTGTACACTCCCTTGTTCTTGGGAAAAATCAAAATTTGTATTCATTAAGGCTTACAAAGCAGCTAAGGAGCTAGTTGCCATCGAGATCCCTAGAAAACATGCACAAAACTGATGTCTCAATACATCCTATCACAAGAGCAGTATCCTTGCTCCACAGACCGAGAAATCGAGGAGTTAAAATAGCTCACTAACACCAACTCCTCTTTCTTGAGAAAATGGTATGCTCTTTGTCTTCAATGGGAGCTAAAGGGCTACCAAATCATGACTAATGCTGAGCAATGACATGCCATCAAAACCTCGGAGTATGACCCCACTTATGTATCTCCAACCTCTTATAAGGTATTTACCACCATTCCTAACCGACCCCTAGAAGAGCACTTCTTGAACCAGCTGCATTTAGATCAAATTCTAATTGAGGAGGAGTTACACATTGCCAGTCGAGTAGACTCTGGTGACTTCCTCATGGATGTTCTCACCTACATCACTCAAGTAGGCATCCATCCTTTCGACATGGACCACTATGCTGATCTAGAATACAATCCGAATTTCTATGCTTGGCTCATGTGGAAGTAATGCACCAAGAACACACGCTGATGAATGCCCTTGACCTCTCAACCTCTAATCCTAGAAAGGATTCTTCTCATTCACAAGGGGGGAGGGGGTGAGGTGAAGTAAGGTAAAATGAAGTAAGATGAAATCAAGAGGTGAAATCAAACATGTAAGGGGAATGAAACACGCAAGGAAAAATTTAAAGTCTCAATCAAAGTCCAAAATAGATGAAAATTAACTTGTGATTAAGGAGAAGTGTCATACAATTTTGAAAATTAATAGAACTAATCGAAGGAAAATTCTCTTTTTGTGCTTAAGCATGTTCTTCTTTCCATAAAAGCATGATCAACTCCTGTTTATCTTCTACCAAGAAAGTGTCTTAAGAACGCCAATGGTGAACCATGGTTTCATGACAAGACCTGAAGATGGAAACACAACAGGATCATGCCCATTGTCTTCCGTCACGAACTAGGAAAGAGAAAAGTATGACATTTTTCTCGAAAACTACGCCTATAACCAGCTCAAGTTCTGAAGCTCCACATAATATTGCAGAGGTGGTGGCTAAGGAGGAGGCTGCAAAAAGGGTTGTGGAGTAATGCAACCTAGCCAAGTACCTTGAGAAATTTGGACAAGAGCCAGACCACACCAATGTGTGGAATTTTTGAGGACCTATAACCCTGATAGGGAATGTGGGACAATGACTGTGGGGAGGGGAGAAGGAGCTAAGCAAGTGCAGATTCGGCTCAATAAGGCCTTGGTGGAGAAGGTGCTGGGTCTAGAATCCAAGGTGGAAAGGAGACAGAAGTAGGATGTTTATGCTATGTTGAACATGAAAAAGGAACAAGTCTTAACAAATGATGGCATAAGCATTCAAGACATCCCCGACCCAAAAATCAGAATGCAAGCAAAAGTCATCCATTCCCTCTTCTCCATCTAAAGATACAACTCCCTTATGCACAAAATCAGTGTGCCCATGCTGGAGAGCTTGGCACCTTGCTCATTGGATGAAACATATTGGAATGGCTACGTGTAGAAAACCATTGCTCAATCCACTAAGGCACTAGCCTTGGGAAGCAAGCTGGGTGGTGGGGAATCCCTGGCATCAAAAGGGAGTTGAGAAAAAGAAGCTATCATCCAAAGGCTCATTCATCAGGTATGGGGGAATTTTGATTGCTCTCATCCAGGAAGCTATGAAGGAGGTGCAAGATGGAGGTGATGAAACACTTGGAAGGTCACCTCCCCATCATGAATGAGAATAGTCAAGTGAGAGAAAAATTAGTGAGGAGGAGGGAGAACTAGAAGCCTAGTCTAGCAAAAGAAAACAAAAAAGACCCAAGAAAAAGACGACACGAGAGAATCAGGAAGAGAGAATGACAAAGAAGGAGAAGGAAGAACTACTAAAAGCGCAAAGAAAGTCCAAGAAAGCCGAAGAAGAGAGAAGAAACAAAGAGAAGACTGAACTACAAAGAATAGCAAAGGAATCTAAAATGGCAAAAGGAGAAGGAAGGTAGAAGAAGAAGACGAAGCATTGAGGAGGAAAGAAGAAGAGGACTTGGCACAAGTTGTGCATATGTCCATTGAGCAGCAATGCAGATACGAGGAATTGGCAGCAATGAGCCCACCAAGGTAAGACAGGATGGAGACCAGTATAGTCAAGTTCCAAAAGACTTGCCTCCACCTGTTCCAAAAGGAAAAGGCAAGACCTCACTCCATCCGTGCCCACCCACCATGCTACAGCCACCCCAAGCATTGCAGCAACACAAGGCACCCCAACCACTGTTGATGCGATGAGCATGTCAAGGAGCTTTACTCTCAATTGAAAAGAGAAAAAGAGGAGAAGAAAGCCATAGTGGAAAATTTAGAAGCTGAAAGAGAAATGCTAGCTACCTTCCATTTATAAAAGGCATGCCAAGTGGCCATGCGACAAAAAGAGATCAAGGAGTTAAAACCAAAGCTCAAGGCCAAGGAAGATAAGGAGGAACACTAGCAAAAATACTAGAAGAAGAGAACCAGGAGCTGGTTGGAATGCAAAGGGGAATACAAGCTCCTAGTCCTATAGCAGGCGGAGCTCGAAACGTAGATGAGAAGGCTCCAAGAGGGCATGGAAGAGCTCACCGCACTAGAGGCAGAGAGAGCACAAGAACAAGAGAAACTTCAAAGAGAGAGGGAAGAAGTGGAGCATAGAGTGCAAAGGGAGATAAAAGAACAAAGGTGATTGGAAAGAGAGATCGAGCACCTAACAAAGGAGAAAGAAGAAATGGCACATAAATTGAAGGGGTAGGAGTTGACGATAGTGCCCTTGTCACAAAGGCAAAGTGAAGGCTTGGAAGAAATGAAAAAGAAGACATAGGAATGGGAGGCCAAGAGTGAGAAGAAAGTGAAAGACCTGGCGAGCCGTTTGGCCCTTATGTGGAAGAAAGTAGAATACTAGCAGAAAGTAGGGCAAACACCACTTAGGCAAGTCTAGAGGCCCACCAACATGCCTTCCTCTTGGACATCACACTCTCTGAGGAGGGAGTTGATGCGCTTAAAAGAAAGCTAGAAATAGCTCGCAAGGCAATAAAACAAGGGATGTGCTCCCAAATCTACGACACAAGACACAAGATCAATGAGAAAATTTGCTAAGAGTGGGATTGACATAGTAGGAGGTTAATGCATTAGGACTCCAAGAGGAACAGCCACAGGAAGCAGAAGCAGGATGATCAAGCCATGACAGGGAGCAACAAGATGAGGAGTGGATTCCACCACCTCTCTCGCCACAGCTAGAACCCCCTCAAGAGCAAGATACCACAACTGAAAGGAAAGCAGATGCTAAAAAGGAAAGAGCTAGAATGATTGAAAAAGCACGCAAAAGAGCAAAGGTGCAACTGCCTTCAATCCTAGAGCCTCCTATCCCACTGAAGAAAGACTGATCACCCCATGAACTGGAACTTGGAGCTGTCAGTATGGGAGCAGTGGGAAAACCATTGCCGCCCTTTGATTTCACTTTGTGATACCAAGCAGCTCCTGAGCAAAGTGCTATCCATTGAAGAAGCGGTAAAGGAAGTGATCGGCAATGGGAAGAAGACTTGGTGACTGATGGCTCACCGAAAGATAAGAATCCAACCGCATGGGGGACGGAATCTCCTGACTACTGGGAAAATAAGGTTGAGGAGGTGCCCTACACAGTGAAAGGCTATGAATCCCAACCTAAATGGAGGAGAAGAGTCTAGAACGGTAATGTAGATGCCTAGATGTTGTTTTGCGGTTCCTTTCCCTTTGAGTGGAATGATCTGACCTACCTACCATATCCTAGGAGAGTAGGAGTAGAATTTGATCCTGACATCCATGGCCGATATGATTTCCCCAAGATCTACAACATCAATGCCACAAAGTCCGAGGAAGCACTCGCTTTCTTAGAACAAGATTTATGGGACTCCATGGCCCACTTCTTAGGCGAATTCTCTTCTTGCCTAGACCTTGCCTTTATAACAACATGTAACTATATTAGATTTCTTAGAACACTCCTCAAGCAACCCTCTGCACTGGCAGTGTACCATCTTCCGTTGCTCTTTTTTGACATCAATGCAAGAATCGATAGTTGTGCCATGATTCGATTGATGCTGCGTGCTGCTCTACTCCCATCATTTTGCATGGCCCTCCTTGAGGACATGAAGGACATCCGTTTCACCAACTATAGCCATTTATTTTTTTTCCACCACTCCTCTCCATGTTAGGATAGGCCAAAAATGGTATATACTAAGTAGGAACTTCCTTAGTAAATCATTGAAGCCCCCTACCTCCCCATCTCCACCCCACGCAGATGATGAAGACTAGCTCTCGTCGTGACCATGTAATTCAAAAAAAAAAGGGAGAAGAAGCACCTCACAAGCAAAGCAGTTAGACCATCTCACTTTACATTAGCCACAAGCACTGCATCTAGCGGTTCTCAAGTTAGATGTGTCTGATGGTTTCAGTCGGCTGGCTCCGTCCCTAAACCCCTAGCCCTTTTAATTCCCCACTACACATGCTTAGGGCACATCAAGGGCAAGACACACCTAGGGAGGTCACACTCTAGTTAGACTTGTCTCCCTAAGCCACACCCACCACACCTCCCTTATGTATGAACTGCGTCCTCAAGTGTGGGACATCACCCAGGCTTTTCCTGCAGTAAGACCCATCTCCCAGTTCCACTCGCATGAGCACAATGCACTACACGGTAAGCTAGACACATCCCCTAGGTAGCACACTTCTTCTCTTTTAAGTAATGACCGCTACTACAAACCACCAACATCAGAGGCCCCACCATCCACACAACATATCCTCAACCTCCAACAACAGAATCATTTGCCAAGCTCCTCACCCAGTACCCACCCACACAAGGCCCATCATCACCTCGGCAACCACCCTTCCAAGCACCAAGCCCTCACATCAAAGCTCCACAAGTGCCATGGGACTGGCACTAGGCTAGGAGGGGGTAATGTTAACCTCAACACAAGAAGAAAGTGGAAAAAGTGGAAAAGTGCAAGTGGGGACTTAAAAGAGGTAACCCAGGAGGAAATCAGGCACGATAGAAAAAGCAAGAAGGGAAATGGCCGAAAGTGCAAGGGCGGCCTCAAAGATCAAGTCAAAGGAAAAATCACATTTTTAAATGCAAGGCACCCCTAAAGCTATTATAAAGGAGCACCAGGCTCCCTCTTATGCAAATTGCAAAAGGTAGGCAGGCATAGGTAAAGAGATAAGGCAAATAGAAGGAAATGGAAAAGAGGACCTTGCCACAATGGCCGGTCATGTTAAAAAGGGATGACTGTCCAAAAGGGATTTAGGGTTATGTATAAAAACCTAAAAGTGAATAGAGAAGCTCATTATTTGTTGTGTGGTAAAAGTGGACTCATCTTCTTCTTCTCTTCTCTTCTCTTTTCTTGCTTATGTGTGCTTGAGAGAGGGAGTGAGTGTGTGAGGGTGAGGGATCTTGGAGGTGAAGCTCTCCATCTTCTCCTCTCTTCTTCTTCTATTATCTTCTCTTATCTCGTCTCGTGTACGACTATGGGGGATGGAGCTTGGAGGTGGAGGTTTGAGGATGCTTGAGCTTGCATCACAAATCGTGGAGTTAGGCGCATCAGCTAGGTGAGAGATAGCCATAGGTGCTTTCTTGAAACACTTGAAGGGATAAGCGGTCCATGGGTCTTGGTGGTTGAGCGGTGAGCTTGTTCTCTACAATGTTTATGGGAGAGACCAACTGTTACACAAGTGAATTAGGTTCCAAGATGGAAGCTTGGACTTATAAAGACAATCTTTTGTAATGGATTGACAAAGACAAGACACTTAACTGAAAGTACAAAGCATCATGACATTGTATTCATTCTATATGAAAAGTGGTAGTCAAGTACAATGCTTTATAGTTTTTGGATGGCTACAATTTTCCTCTTTGTGCATATGGGATTCAGTCTGCCTACATGTCCTAAGCTCAGAACTGCCTCATAGAAAGAGGCTACAATAGGTGTGATTGCAAATATCTCAACACCCCTCCTCAATCACAACCAGAAAGTACAAAGTGTATAGAGGCTTTAGTAAAAGCAACACCTGCAAAATGTGGGCACACCATAAACATGGCAAAACACCAGAGGCTGTCATAGAAAAGGCTAAGTGTGTGTACCACAAACATGATGGTTATCCTGAGGCTGTAGTAGGGGCCTTACACAGAGGCTGTAGTACAAGGCTATATGAGGAGTTTACAAGCTTATGATAAAGACATTTGGGCTAGGCAATACAAAGCTAAAAAAGTTAGTAAAAAATAAGATCAAGGACTGTGAGGCCCTTGTGGTTTTTTAGCATTTCTTTTGACATAGATCTTCGATTCATTGCGGTTCTTCTTATCTAACTTCATGTACTTGTACTTCACTTTTTTTGCCACTTCAAAGTCTTCATGATTTTTATGCTTCTTCTTCTTATTCTTTTTCTCTGTGTTCTTTTGGTCCTCTTGATCTGCTTCTTCATTGACTTTGCTTGCACCAGTTGTATTAGTCTTTATGTCCATGTCCACCTCAAGCAAAGGTATCATCATCTTTGAGGTAGCAGAAATGTCTTCAAAATCTTCAAATAAATTAATTGATTGCTCTTCAAAACAAGTAAATCCATCCATCCCTGCAAGCGGAATAAACAAGTCTTCCATGTAGTTGAATTGAGCAACAAGAGTAATGTTACTCTTAATGAGAAGCATCTTCATAAAAGACTTGATTTTGGTCATTCCCATGATGGAAATCAGCTTCAAATGACTGAGAATAACCAGCAATAAGTTGATCTTTGTATGTGTCAAAAGACACAAGCAATGGCAGTGAAGTATCAAAAGATACTAGTTTGAAATTTGATGTTTGTTGCTTGAGTTTGACTTGATGATCTTCAAAAAATCTTCATAGCTTCCCCTCCTTGCTGATTTGATGGTTGAATACTTGCTGAAACTTCAGATCAGAGTGGCCTTGGCTTGGTTTAAGTGGCAGGAGAGAGAAAATGAAGGAAAAAATGAGCTTGAAGGTAAGTGGCTATGACTGTCCTATCAAAACAGGGACCAACGACTGGTAAATGAGTTTCCACGAGCTCCACAGGTCGAATCCACTCAAACTCTTTGAGAGGGACCCTCACTAATGGTTCTAACTGCCCCTAAGAGGGTTTGTACTCATTTTTCCTCAGTTGAGAGATCTAAGCCTTCAAAGTGGTCACTGTCAAAACTACGCCCAAATTTGGAAAAATGCAAATGCTGGGCCTGGTGTGCATCAATCTCCTTGATTTTTGTGCCAAGAAGTTGCGTCTTGACCTGAAGAACAACTCTCAAGAATAAATATTTAAGAGATATGGCATGGTTGATGAGATATGGCTCCTCCAACAGAGGTAGGTAGGTGCTGTCCACAGACATAGTTATGGCAACGACTCTGAAAAGAGGAAATGTTGAAGCTATAGTTGCCCATTCTCAATGATTGAGGTGCCAGGGAGGAGCTCTGGAAATAGAGAAATACTTCTCTAGAAGGAAGTTTAGAGAGATTTGGCATGTGGAGAGAGATATGAAAGCTTCAAGCTGACAGGATGCTGCTAGCTATGGCTGCCATGGAAGCTTCATTGAAGGTAGGAATGCAAATGAAGTTGGAGATAGGATCCAGTACTCAAACTGAGCTGAGCTGAGATGGAAAGGAGCTGAGAGGAGTGAAAGGAGAGTTGGGCCATACTCAGCTGAGCTCTGATACCATGTGAAAAGCACGGATCTAGAGCATGGCAATAGCTATGGAGGATGGAAGATGAAGACAAGAATCATGTTGACATAGACAAGGAGAGACCAACTGTTACACAAGTGAATTAGGTTCCAAGATGGAAGCTTGGACTCATAAAGACAATCTTGTGTAATGGATTGACAAAGACAAGACACTTAATTGAAAATACAAAGCATCATGACATTGTATTCATTCTATATGAAAAGTGGTAGTCAAGTACAATGCTTTATAGTTGTTAGATGGATATAGTTTTCCTCTCTGTGCATATGGGATTCAGTCTGCCTACATGTCCTAAGCCCAGAACTGCCTCATACAAAGAGGCTATAATAGGTGTGATTGCAAATATCTCAATAGTAGGCACAAAAGCATTCATAGTTTGGTCTTGTGACAAGTTTACCAACTCCTTGTTATCATTGGGCTTCAATTCTGTGGCTTTTGTAGTTGCTTGCAGCAATAATTGTTTTCATTGTTTTATTTTCTTGCGTTTAGAGAATGAAGATGCAAGCTTTGGAGATTTGGTGCTTTCAATCGGGTTGGTAGTTGAGGTGCTTGGTTGGTTATCATTTTGTGGAATTCTTAGGTGAGCTTAATTGCCTTTGTCCAAGCTTGAGTTGGGCTTTGTCTTCCCATGAATTGTTGTTCTAGATTTTGTTGATATTTTTTAAACATATTTAAATTTAAAAAGACAATCCCCATGAAACCAACTAGTGGTAAGCTTTTTGGAAAGGTTGAGAGAAGAATTGTAGAAATGTAAGATTTGTCTAACATATCTTAGCCAGAATGTTCACATTGTTTGTTGTTTGACCATGTCAGCCCTATGTCTTTCCCTACATTTTCTAATGTGTTAAAGGATTTATAACACCAAGTACTTAACACATGAGGGAATGTTGCCCATTTTTGTTGTCTCTATCTTCTAAGGCTTCAACTATGTTGAAGTTGCCAAATTAAATAATTGTGATGCCAAAAACATGAAGGGATTGCCATAAAGCTAGTCCACTCTAGTTGGATTGTCTACATATATGAAAATGATTGAAAATTCTTGAACCATTTTTATTGTGATAGCTAACTTCTTGTTATCCAAAGATATGGCAAATGGAGTAAGAGAGCAAGAGAGAGAGAGACATAGTATGTGGGAACTCCAACAATGACAATGTGTGACCGTGACCTTTTCTTATTCTATAGTCATTGTGGAAGAATAAAGAGTAAAGTGAAAGTGATGGGCACTTACCACATCCAATGTACATGTGTGCAAGTATAGTGTACAGTGAGTAAATGTGGGTAGCTAGGCACATGTGCCTTTACCCCCAACAATCTCCCACTTAAAGGCAAATGTCCCTAGCTACCCACATTTACTCATTGTACATTGTACTCGAACACTTATATATCGCAAGTGGTGGTCACCCATCATTATCACTTTATTATTTATTCTTTCAATGACCATTGAATAAGGGAAGGCCACTCACAGATTGTGATTGATGGAGTTTCCACATACTCTCTCTCTCTCTCTCTCTCTCTCTCTCTCTCTCTCTCTCTCTCTCTCTCTCTCTCTCTCTCTCTCTCTCTCTCTCTCTCTCTCTCTCTCTCTCTCTCTCTCTCTCTCTCTCTCTATCCCATAGCTCTTGCTTTGTAGGGATTATACACGAGGAGATTCACCAATCATTTGTATTAATCCATAAAGAAGCTTTAGCTCAAGGTTTCATGGCACCCATTGTTTCTCCCTCTCAAGATATGCATTGAGTCTCCCCTTCTTCCGACTTATTCTAGCTTGCTCTTGGCTTTGTTGAGGAGTAGGGCTTAGTTGAGCCTTGTTGAGTGTTTATTGATCAAAGAAGCAGTCATTTTATCCATTCTAAGTGGATTTAAAGCATGTTGCAGAAGTCATGGACAACTATGGTGGCTTGATAGAACTTTCATATTTTGGCCATAACTTTTGTATATGATATTGGATTCACATGTTCTATCATTAGAAATGAAGGGAAAAGCAAGAGCTATGGCAGATGGAGAGAGAGAAATTATATGTGGAAACTCCATGAGTCACAACATGGGACCAGCCTTTCCTTATTCAATAGTCATTAAAAGAATAAAGAATAAAGCGGCATGATAGGTGCCCGCCACCCTTAGTATACAATTGTGTAGGTATAATGTAGAATGAGCAAATGTGGGTAGCTAGGTACATGGACCTTTACCCCCAACAAGTGTAGGGAAAGAAAAAAGGGAGATTTGGATTTGCATTGGTGGGTTTACAATATAAGTGACTACTTACCACTAGGGTAGTCAATTGACTTTGAAAGAGAGAGAGAGAGAGAGAGAGAGAGAGAGAGAGAGAGAGAGAGAGAGAGAGAGAGAGAGAGTTATATTAACATCTACAAGAGGCCAAGTTGACCTATGAGACCAAAAGGTTACATACAAAATGTCTGGGAAGTTTTCCAAGTCCCAGTAAAGCTACTATCTGGTGTGATGGTGAACTAGGTGAGTAGGTAGAAAATAGTATACAAACTCGATACAATCTAGATGCACTTCAAGTGTAGTGTGGAACTGCTCATGGAGGGTGGTCATCTTAAGATGTCCTGCATGGGCATGTCTAGCATGGAGAGGCTGAAGCGGCGGAGTATGGCTCCCCGGTGGTGCTGTAGTATCCGTTGTATTTATAGGTGATGTCTCTTGTGGGGGCGTGGGCCTACTAGGTGTGGGCAACGAGCTCTGCCTCTCTCTTTAGCTCTATCCAAGGTGACTCCTTGGGGTGGGGCCGTTGAAATGACTTGTTTTTGGGCTAATTTTTGTTGTTTTTGAGAGCTGAATGGTTGATTTTATGAGATGATTGATTTGTTTGGAAGTGGTTTGAGAGTGTTTTGGATGATATTGATTGTGTTTTGGAAGTTCATAATGTTTATTAGTGGTTATGTGATGTTCTGATAGGTTCTGATTGGTTCTGTATACCTTCTGTATAGCTTCTGTTTTGATCTGTTTTGTTCTGATTGTCTTTTGTAAGAAAGGATGGAGTATTGATTGATGAAGATTGAGATCTTGTGAAAGTTTATTGAATGGTTTTTGAGAGTTTGGAATGGTTTGAGTATGAGTTAAGTGGGTTTGATGACCTTCTGTAACCTTTTGTAGGTCTTCTGTAGAGTCTCTGTTTCTGTTCTGTTCTGTTCTGTACGGTAGCTGTTCTGGTACTGTTCTGTATGCTTCTGTATGTGTTCTGATGGATGAGAGTGTAGCTTGGGAAAGTTTTTTAGCCTTGGAAAGAGGTGAATACAAGTGTAAAAGAGCTGAAAGAAGTGAAAGAAGTAGCTGCTGAAGACTCAAGTGAAGACTGAAGTGAAGTGACAGTAGTGAGCTATGAAAGAACACTGTAGTGGCTCTGGTGACTCTTCATATCAGACATACCTCTTGGGAGGGGTATCCACGACCTAAGAAGGATTATTGAGAGTTATTTTGAGAGATTGTGGTGAGGAGATGATATATTATTGATGGAGAGAGAGAGAGAGAGTCAGAGATAGCCAATTCTACAAAAACAGAGTGATTGTATATGAGAGATTGAGAGAGAAGACATTGAAGACATTGAAGATGAATATTATGTGATGTATTTCCATTCAAAGATGGTGTATTCCTTTGCTTTCTTTGTTTTATTGATGGATTTTGTAAAGTTATTGAAGAATATGGTTGATTCTATCAAATCCGTGGGAGATCTACATGATGTTGTATGAAGATTTGTTGTGCCTGGTGTTCTTTTCTTCATTGTGATCATATGAAACATAATAAAAAAGCTTGTTGATGTTACAAGATATATTTTATTGCAAGAGAATTCCCTTTTCCTTGGTGTTCCTCTTGGGGCTCCATGTTTTTGGTGCGCAGCCGGGGAAACTTGCTATCAACAAGCACCAGAAGAGGCTGAAAATGAAGGAAATTGCATTGCCAAGAAGAGAAGAATCCAATGGATGTTTGTAAAGTTCCTTCTTCCACTGAAGAGTTGGAGTTTCTCATAATCAAAGCTACTTTCCACAAGAAGTTCATCCTACAATGGCGGAAATACATCACCATCATGATGCATGCTCTATGTGGTGGACAGTTTCCTCTTCCTGTTGAAGCAGCAGAAACTTGCATCTTGGTGGCAAACTGTTTGGGAACAAACTGAAGAGCAGAAATAGAGAGAATGACCATCCATGGAAGATTTGGCATTCATTGAGAAGTTTCCAGACATCTTCAAGTGGGAGATTGTGAAGAAGCTTCAGGAGTCTTGGTCTATGGAGGTTCACAGAGACAAGAAGGAAAAGAGTTGGAATTTGTTCGTGGATGCTCAACAGCAAGATACATGGGATACTTGGTGCACTGATAACCTTCTGTTTTTTCAATTAGTAACCCACTGGAAGTTGGTAGACAGAGTGTTTTTCACAACATACACTGTTGAAACCATCAGAACCTGGCATTACTATGATGATGGCACCACCACAATGCTTAGACGTATGCATTTTGACACCTTCAGAACCGAATACCTTCCTCTGTGTAGTGGCATGAAAGCAGAATTCAGAGACGTTGAAAAGGAAGAAGTAGAAGAAATGTTAGCAAGATAGTCCTCCAGAGACTGAAGCCTTCTATTAACCCTCTGTGGAGCACTAACAACATAGTGGAGCCAACCTCCTGATGAATGACGCAATAAAGAGGCAAGCGTTAGAACGAGTCCAGAGGTACGTGAGAAGAGAGAAAGTAAAAATCAAGGCTGAGAACGAGCTCGCAGCAGAAGTTGCCTTTGACGCCCGTGCAGAACTATTTACAGAAGTCCTAATGGCACATCAAGCCCTTCCTCCTCCTGGAGGTCCACTTCCAAGCCAGATCCGTCCTGGAAATATTGATGACAGGCCAACAAATGTAGTTCCATTGCCAGTTTTTAAGGGAGAGTACAATGAAGACCCCGATCTTCATGTAGCAGAGTTTATGGTATCATGTGTGGCTAATAATGCCAGAACCCCTGAGCATTGGTTAGCAATATTCCCCGCCACTTTCAAGGGCGCGGTGTTTCAGTGGTATGAGAGACAAGCAGCAGGAACTTTTGGCACATGGGACGACCTGAAGTTGGCCTTCCTCACTAAATTCAAGCGTGAAGGTTTTGAAGAGCGGATGCGAGAGGAATTTATGAACCTAAGTCAGTCCTCTGGAGAAAGAGTAGAAGCTTATGTCTCGCGAATGGAATCCATCCTGAAGAGATGGACTAACCATAATCTAGATGATGGCATTCAGAAGGGGGTGTTTCTCAGAGGATTACAACCAGAAGTCCGTAAGTTTGTGGAGCTGCAAAGACCAGCCACACTGCAAGCTGCAACAGAAGGTGCAAGACTGTACGATGAAGTGGAAGCTAGATTGGCGATGAATTCAAGAAGAGGAGTCCTACCTCCTTTGATGCTAGGAATGATGTACCCACCAAATGCAGTCCTAGGGACAGTCCCCTACCCTTACCAACAGATGCCCTCAGTATCACAGTACAGTGCACTAAATCCACAGTGGCCACAATCAGTGCCTCAAATGATGGTTCAACCACAACAACAATGGTCCCAACCGATTTCTCCAATGCCAAATCAGCAGCAACAGTATAACCCTACCAATTGGAGCCAATAGCCAACATTTCAAACAGGAGCTCTGAATCAGAATCAGAACAGAGATCCCTCTGCACCAACCCAACCTGTTTATGCAGTGTGGGGGTCAAAATCTTACATCTAGGAAGAGCCAAGATGGTTGATTGACATGGCTAACCAAGTTATCCCAAAGGGTCAAATTTTTAAATTGCTTACTATCGCAATTCCATTTAATGTCATTCACAAAGATGTGCATATCTAATGGACAATATCAAGTCTAAAATGGATAGGACCATTGGGATATAGCCTAATATGGTTGATAGAGCTATTTTTATCAAACACATATTGGTTGCCTATACTCTTATCCACCTTCGCTCTATATAACACATCTTGGTTGCCTATACTATTATCCCCCTTCATTCTATGTAAAGAAATTTTAGCCAAAACTTGAGAGAATATAGGAGAGCAAGACACGAGTGTAGGATAAGAGAATGGGTATAGTCTCCCCCCGTGCTGATGTGGACATCTCCCTCATGTATTTAATGATTTATTTCTTTAACTTTTGTGCTCAAATATAATAAAAAACCATATTTTTGGGCTTTTTTCACTCTCGTTGATTGAATTGATTAGCTTTTTCTAATAATTCATATGGTCTAGCTTTTCTTTTTTTGGCTAAGGCCTAAATCATAAATTCGATCATATAAAAGTAATGTTCTTATCCTAAGGCCATAATATAAAGGTTGCCATATCAATAAATAAGCCCACATGTAAGCATGCAAATAAATCTACACACTAAAAATGGCAGCAAAGTAATTAATCCCCCACATCAAAGAAGCACCATTGGTAAGCACCACAATGTGACTGTGGCCACATACATACATGTGCAACTAAGTTAATATTATACATTGAATAGAAAAATTATATTGCATATCTACAAAATAAATAAACATCTTATTTTCATAGCAATAAGCCAAATATTGAAACATTGCTTGGGGGTTAAAAAACAAGTGATCTCATTGACTAAAAACAAACCAAAGAGCAAGATGATTAGTCACAAGTTAGTGCTACCTCATGCAACGAATGTGCACTAAATCAAGGATAAGTTAAAATATGTGCCCCTCTTGTAGAAAATCTACATATCCAATGTGAAAATAAAGGAACTGTTGATTTTCAAACACTAACTCCAAACTCAATGTGATTGTGAGCAGTATGCAAATATTTGATAATCATAAGTTGAAGTAATAGATGCCTTCTGAATCCACTCAAATTCCTCAACATACTAATTTTATTACTTAAATTAGATACTTATGATACTCTATGTTTACTCAAGTACTAGTATTGTCATGTTTAAGGATAATTTTAGTACCAAGATTTTGTATCATCTTCAAGCAATGGAGGATCATCTATAATAATTGTGACAAGTGGTGTTCCCTTAAAGGGTTTCAATAAGCTAAGATAGCATAGATTATGGATTTGTAGATGAGAAAGGATAGCCAATTGGAATGCATTATCATTAATCTTATGTGCAACAGGAAGTGGCACATATCTTCAAGCTATTTGACCTTTGGATGCATTCTAGTGGATTTTTATCTTCTCTTTTTAAGAAAATCCATACTAAATTATTTTCTTTGAATTTCATAGCCTAACATCTCTTGTTGGGGCTAGAGGAGCGTATCTAAGTTGAGATCATTTGTTTATGTCAACTAACTCTCTTAGAATTTTGATGTGATCTATTGCTTAGGTATCAATGTGCTAAATTCTATTTTACTAAGTGAATCCCTTGAGTAATTTTCTTCCTATAATTAGTGTTTGATCAAATTCTCTAAAACTAAGGTCATAGATTTTATGAGCCTTTAGAAGTCTAGGGATGTGGATTGTGTTTCAACCTTTTTTTCTTAAGAGTTTGTTTATATTATTTCCTAATGCATATGAATCCTTATTCAAGCTAATTCTTGGGGTCAAGAATCAAGGGGATAGCCTAGGGTCAATCATTGACTCATTCTAAACTCCAACTACTATTCATAATATTTTAACACATGGCTACATTAACTTATATCTTACAATTTGGGCCCGTTCTATCTAATAATTACAACTTAAAAATATAACTTACTAAATTTTTTGCTTAACATATTTAATTTAAGGTATTTAAATTTATGTTTTTTCTTAGTACTACAATCTTAACTATTTTTCTTTTGTGGAATATTTTAACTTCGAGAATAAATTGTCCAAATATAAGCAACATGGAGTATGTATTTTTTGTATATTATAATAATTTGGCCTATTATTTAAGCTTCTAATTAATATATTATCTGAATAATATTAAGCCTTAATAAGCCCAATTTTTATTTAATAAAATTGAAAATGGAACATAGACTTTCAATTTTCTATAAGGTTTGTTTTTTAGGACGATCTCAAAGGATCTATTTGGCTAACCCCAAAGCTTGCACACAAATTGCTATGATTGCTAATCTTAATAATCTCAAAAACTTGAGTAGGTTATGTAAGCATACTCCTTGATGGTAAATATACACTTCCAAAGAACTTTGTAGGCCCACTATAACATGGCCACTATAAGTTGTATGTCTTGCCACTATAAGGTGTGTGGTTGGCCACCTAAAAACTTCAATATAAAGCCTTAAGAAGGCTTAATTTTAAGCCTTCAAGTGGTAATATTTAAAGAAAATTATCAAATTGCTGAGTTTGAAGCCTTTGTAAATAAGGCTTGTGATGGAGTATTGGGGAAAAAAAAGAGAAACCCATCAAAAAAGAAAAAGAAAAAGTGGACTAGACTTGTAAAGGTTTAAGCTAAACCTTTACAAATAGGCTTAAAGGTTTAGGCTAAACTTGTATAAGGCTTAAAGAAAAGCTTGATTCAACAAAAGACTAGGGTATCTACATAAGAGAATCAATGCAAATAATTTTTAGTCAGGAGAGAGGAAAAAGACCATGGTACCTGCATAAGGGAATCACTATTGATGACTATTGCAAGTCAAGAGGGGAAAGAGAAAACCACCATTAAAAAATTAATTATCATTTGTTTTAAGGCTTGAACATGAGCCTTTTTTAAAATGTTTTAAAGAAAAACTGATAACAATGGCTTTCTGAATAGGCACAATGAGTTACAAATGAAGCATGCTCTATTGCATGGTGGCTATCAATCCAATGGTGGCTATTGCATGGTGTGAAGAAAAGGCGAAAAAGTGATTTGACGGGCTGAGCGCTTGTACATTCATGGCTTCCACCAATGGTAGTTTTAGCAATGGTACAAAACCACCTAGAAAGAGGAAAACCACGTGTTGTTTGAAAAACAAGATGATGAAAAGAGGGCTTGGTTTAAGCCTTTAAGATCTTATGAAAACTTCATCAATATTGAAAGATGAGGATGAAAAGCAAGGGCATCACTGATCAAAGAAATGTTAGCCATCTAGTTTATGGTGGCACCTAGATGTTGGCAACAAGGGTGATGAAAAGAGGGCTTGGTTAAGCCTTCAAGATCCTATGAAAACTTCGTCAATATTGAAAGACAAGGATGAAAAGCAAGGGCATCATGGATCAAAGGAACGTTAACCATCTATTTTATGGTGGCACCTAGATGTTGGTAATGAGCATTCATCTCCCTCATGCAAGAGCAAGGTGTAGACATAAAAGAGGAAAGTGAACTCAAGGAGGCTCAACACATGGATGATGGAAGTGAGTACGAAACTGACACTGATTCCATTGACTACAACACTGATGGTGGCCAAAAAATGGAGCAAATCTCAGTGGATCCAAAGCCCCTTCAAATGGAAGGTTTGCTCATAGATGTATGTGCTATTAGACTCAAGTTGGTGCACTTAGAAGTGCTTGATTACAAACAAACATAACATCAATTTGAGGATGTGATTCCTACCTCCAAAGTCCTACTGATTCAAAATAAAATTGACATAACCTTCAACACTCTACCTATACAAAACACTAGCTCAAATATAAACAACAATGATTATTTCAACCTTGAAAGTGCAACTACTATAAAGTCTCATAAGTTGAAGGCAAAATACTCGATCCATCTTAGGCATAAATAGCTTAAACATGTAGCAGCAAATAACCACTTGAAGCTCAAATTTAAAAAAAACCACAAGATCTCCCTAAAGGCCTTGCAAAATACAAGAAATGAGATCGTTCTATTGTCTAGCTCAATGCCAAGAGAGAGGGGGAAACCAACAAACCCATTAAGGGACCAAGAAAGGTGAAGTAGGTAAAACTTCGTGAGCTAGGGAAATCTCCTAAGCCAATTTACATTGCCGAAGACCTTAGTGCCAAGGATGAATAACACCTTATCAATCTTCCAAAAGAGTATAGTGACATGACCTACATAATTCAATTTGAAAGGACTTGCTTTTCACTAGGTGTACAGACAATTGATTTTGTTTCAAAAGATTCAACATTAAAGACAAGTATTATTTGTGTTCTTTTTCATTTTTAATGAAAATGAAGATATCATCAAAGAAGAAGATTACATAATGCTCAAATTTCAAAAAAATATGATTCATCATACAACTAAAAGTTGTTGGAGCCTTAGTCAAACTAGAAGATATAACTAAAAATTCGGAATGACCATATTGAGTATGGAAAGCAGCCTTGTAGATGTCAAGTGTAGTCATATGGACTTGTTGATAGCCGAACTTAAGCTTATCTAAGAGATCATCAACTCTAGGGATTAGATAGTGATTTTTAACTATTCTTTTTCTGACCATCTATATTCAATACACATGCAATAAGGTTGGTTCTTTTTCTTGACAATAAAACAAGAGCTTGAAAGTATGAATATAATTTCTAGGTTTATTTTCCTTATAGCCTTTTCATAAATGAAATCATGAATATGTCATCACCATGCAAGATAATCATTTTATTATCTTTGACCAAACAATCTTAAGCAAGGATTGATAAGGAAATGTAATTGGAATTTGATATGTTGAATATAGTTTGAATTTGAGAGCCTCCTCATTGAAGTCACACATGTAGTTTGAATCGTCACCAGTATCATTAACTCCCAAGAAAATTTAGTTGTACAAGTGACTTTCGTATGAGTTTGCAATTGTGCAATTACAAGCAATGTGACTTGACATATTAGATCAATAACAAATGATTATAGATGCTCTAGCGCGTGAATTAGATGATGCAATTGGTTGGTGATTACTTTAGCCTGTTCACAATATCTTGCATGAGTCATTGTTATTGTCTTGGGTAGAGTTTATATTCTTTGGCCAAGACTTGCAGTTAAATTTTCCCCTGATTAAATCTAGATCTTGGAAAGCAATTGAAAGTATTAGGAATACTAGAAAAAAATGTCAAGAAACTAACCTAGTTTTGGAAATGTGGTTACAACCTCTCCTGCTTTATATTCTTCCTCTTAGTATCATGCAGCAAGGAAATAGCCTGATCAAGAGTAGTGGGCTTAAACATGTTCACATTCCAAGTGAAGAATTGTGTTAAGCCCAGACATTAATGTGTGTTTAAGGACTTCTTCCATGATATGCAACCAGAGCAAGGTGCTCCCAAAATGCTTGGTATACTTAGGTAGTAATTCTCGTTCTCACTGAGTAAGAATGTCCCACTATTGTTGAGCCTATGGATTCAATTGCGAAGGTGAAAAGCACTCCAAGTTCTTTTGAAAAGCATCCCAAATAAGAGAAGTTCAATGCTTTTATGAGTAATGTTTCACCATAATGATGCTTTGTCCACCAAGTGATGCGATGAACATTTAATATTTTGTTGTTGTTAGTCTCTCTCATCATGGAAATAATCTTTGAAGTGACTAATCCAAGATAAAACATGATAATCATGGAAACAGTTTTCTTATTGATATTCACCTCCTTGTGTTGAACTTGAATTTTAAGGGTAGTAGCTCAAGCAAAAGTAATTTGATTTGAGTCTTCCATCATGCAACCTTTTTAGTATAAGAGTTCCTTCGAAAGCCAAATACACTCTTTGCATTCTTTCTCTAGCTATATCAATAGGAGAGTGAGCTATTGCTCCATTGTAGGTGGTGGCAAAGAAGAGTCGAAGCTTTCAAGCATCAACATAGAAGGTGTTAGATCTCCCATGATGAAGAGTTAACTATGTTGTTGAAATTTTTCTATAGATGTACTTCCAACCACAAAAATAAAATGAATTGCATGAAATGCACAAAGTCGGGTTTTCAAGACCCACACTTAGTCTAGAGGTCTCCACATTACAAAAAACCCCTATTACTTGAAATATGGAGTAAATTAAGGCTTAGAATGAAACCAAGAGCTTCCCATTCTCTTCTTTAATTCTAAATGGTCAACCTGTAGGTACAAATCTCCTTTGAATATAAACATAGTAAATCTTTTGATTGAAGGCTATATACCCTATAACCTTAAACTAGCCTTAAAGGCTTAAAATACCTCCTGGTCTTCTATATTGCTCAATGGCTATTGTTAGCCCACCAAATGGTTGAAAATCTAGCAAGGAATAAAAATCACACATGAATATGTTGATATGCAATCACAAATTCATATATCATTTCAGCTTTGTAAGCTTTTAATTGTTACAATTAGTATTCGCCTTTGTACAAACTCTATGCAACTTACACAACACACTTTAAGGATTAAGGTGAGAGTTCTAATTATTCTAAGTATGTTTCTCAAATTATTTAAAAAAGATTGAAACAACCATCATTTTAGTATTTCTTTTTATACTTGTAATAAATGAGTCAAAGAACTTTATTTGACATGCTTAGAAAGGAAAAATAAAAGGAAAATATTAATCCAAATATCAATGAAAATGTTAATCCTGATATAGATTTCAATGTTAATTTAAACAACAATCTAGACGATAATCCTTTCCCTCCCTCTTCCTCCTATTCTCTCTTACCCTCTCCCCCTCTCTCGTTGTTTTTCTTACCCCCTCTCCCTTCCTTAATCTCTCTCTCTCTCTCTCTCTCTCTCTCTCTCTCTCTCTCTCTCTCTCTCTCTCTCTCTCTCTCTCTCTCTCTCTCTCTCTCTCTCTCTCTCTCTCTCTCTCTCTCTCAATCTTTCTCTTTTCCTTACCCTCCCTCCCTTAATCTCTTTTCCTCCCTCTTAATCTTCCTCTATCTTAACCTCCCTTTCTTTACCCCCCTCATAGTATCTCTCTTACCCTCTCTCTCCCTCTTTTCCCCCTCTTTCCATCTCTACCTCCCTCTTAATCTCCCTTCCTCTCTCCTTTTCATCTCTCCCTCCCTCTCCCTCTCTCTTTTCATGTCTCCCTCTTTCTTCCTTTTATTCTCTCTCTCTCTCTCTCTCTCTCTCTCTCTCTCTCTCTCTCTCTCTCTCTCTCTCTCTCTCTCTCTCTCTCTCTCTCTCTCTCTACACATAAACAACAATGTACAAAGGAAATAAGGAGAGAAGAAGAAAAGGCTTTATCTCAAGGCTTAACAAAGGGCATTCGCTACCTTAAAGCTCCTCTACATGACCTTCTCCTTCTCCTTTCCCTTTGTCCTTTCCTTGGCACTACATTTCACATTCTCTTTAAACTCTCTCTCTCTCTCTCTCTCTCTCTCTCTCTCTCTCTCTCTCTCTCTCTCTCTCTCTCTCTCTCTCTACACATAAACAACAATGTACAAAGGAAATAAGGAGAGAAGAAGAAAAGGCTTTATCTCAAGGCTTAACAAAGGGCATTCGCTACCTTAAAGCTCCTCTACATGACCTTCTCCTTCTCCTTTCCCTTTGTCCTTTCCTTGGCACTACATTTCACATTCTCTTTAAACTCTCTCTCTCTCTCTCTCTCTCTCTCTCTCTCTCTCTCTCTCTCTCTCTGTGGAACAATCATAGCATTTTGTCATTGCAATTGTTTCAGCTCTTTACTTTCCCATAGTATACCATCAATACCAACGTCAATATTGGCATCAATACAATCATTGATATTGGCATCGATACCAGAGTCTATTATCACTATCACTAAAAAAAATAGATATCAATTAGATATACAATTTTTTTAAGTACTTTAAATACATGACGTGTAATTGTTAGCAAGATGTAATAAAATGGAAGGTCATCTGAGCTAATGCCTTCAGTTTTGATATTTGGAGAGAGAGGTGCACAAGGTTGTGTCAAAAGCTAAGGATCTAAAATGTTTTGTTCTAGATTTACTAATGTTTAAAAGAAGTTAAATCTCTTAAAAAAGAAGTTTTAAGCTGCTTTGGATGTCACAACAATCATTGGTATGATTAGAGACCATGAGATTTTTAAAAGAAAGTTCTTCAAAGAACCATTTGGAGCAAGTACTACATAACTAAGCAAGTTCATGAGATTGATGCAAGAGGTATAGTACATGCATCATGAATATACATGCATCATATGAATGCCAACTCCTCTCTCAAAAAAGACAACAATAAAATAAAATAAATACCATTGTTAATAATGAAAGGGGCAAATTTCATATCTCAAGGTTTGCTTTGGGGATCCCAAACCAACCACAAGACTCCCAAGCCTATGTGGGACAAGGAGAACTAGTTTGGTATTCAAGAAATAAAGAGGGTTTCGTAGAGGGTGAGTTGAAGTTATATTTATTTACTACTCTCTCTCTCTCTCTCTCTCTCTCTCTCTCTCTCTCTCAATTGAACACACACACACTCTCTCTTTTAATTGAATGCACACACACTCTCTCTCTCTCTCTCTCTCTCTCTCTCTCTCTCTCTCTCTCTCTCTCTCATATTTTAATACACAATATTTTTTTTAATGTTTGAACATGTATACACAATATAAATATATATACTCTGAAAACATCTACAAATACACCTATCCTATTAAAAAGGGGTTGATTTTATTTTTTATTGAGTATATGGGATGGGATACTAAATTTGATGGTTAAACATGTTCATGCAATGTACACATACTATTAAAACACACAAATGCACGAACTATAAAAACACATGGACAATGCATACACACATACACACACATGCATACATTTTATATACACAAAAATATATACGAGTGAGAAAAAATGAAGAGAGTAGAGAGAATGGATACACTTGTAAAATATGCACTTATAAACATGTACACATGCACATCTACAAACATACGCATTCACACATAAATATATACATGTACATATGCGTACAATGCATACACATATATACATGTGCAAACCTCAACACACATGGGGTGAAGAAATGTGAGACGAGGAAGAAAAAAAAATGAGTGTAAAAATAATGAGGAAAAAAGACAACACATTTATAAGATCACACAAATAGATAGACATATATTAAACACACATACACACACACGTACACATGTATACATATATACGAACATATATTAAACACACACAAACACACACGTACACATGTATACATATATACAAACACGTGGACACATAGAATAAATAAAACAAAGAGAGAGAGAGAGAGAGAGAGAGAGAGAGAATATATACATATAAGTATTTTATTTTATATATATATTGATAATTGCCTAGGCCTTGGTGTATGAGAAAAGTAACTTATTAGTCTTGCTATTATGCGATGTTACATACTCAAATTCAAGATACATACGATGGCCAATAATGTGGCAACCTCCAACACATACCCCATAAAACCTTTTTGCAAGCTTATGCAACATGTCAATTTTTAATGGATGTTTATGAGTTGGTATGAGATACATTACAAATCTTCTAGGCCTCCACCAACATCCTATTGATTTGGGATTTTTCTCCTTGATTTTTGTGCATGTTCATCAACATTGGCAACATCGTAATACATTTGTATGGTGCATTGTTAATGGATGTTTATGAATTGGCAACAAATACAAACCAACCAACCTTCTAGTTCACCATCCAACTAATCTAAGAGTGTTTTTTATCTTGATTTGTGTACATGGTCATCAACATTGTAAATCTATTCCACTCAAACAAGTAAAATTGCATTTGAACATAACCAAATGGGGTTGATAAGAAACAATTCTTTGAAAGTCTCATTTGGCTCTTGTTGGGCTTCATGCATTGGTGAAGGTCAATGTTACATTACTTTTTGATAAAACCATCTTGTGCCAAAGAGCAGATAATCTCGGGTGTCGTTCCATGTCTTCATCCACATAATAGAGCCCAAAACGAGTTCCCAAGCCTAAAAAAAACTCAAACCCATCGATCAAGGACCACACGAACACCCCTCTAACATTTCCTCCATCCCTGTAGAAACATTTAAAAAACTATTGCCATAGTGCTCAACCAAGTTAACAAGTTGACAATGAAACACTTCTACAATTTAGCTTTAATATTGATGAGTTCTAGATTGTGTTGCAAGGCATTGAAATAGACTACCTTATAGCTTCACTCAAAGTTGCATAATAAGAGTAGAAGTATTGTATGCGTTCCGTGTCATTTAAATTCAAGTCCAAGCTGGGTTCAAAAGCAATACCCCATCCTGTTAAATCAAAGAGGAAAGGATCAGTAGAAGCAAACATCATTACTCTTGTATTTCCAATATATCTTGCTTTCTTTAATAAGAGCACCTTTGTTATCTACCATGCATTATTGTGTTTTTCTATCTACTTGAAAAAATTTGTGTATTATTGCAAATTTTCTAATTCCAAAAGGTAGGCTCATTATGATTAGGAAAAAACTTGCAAGATGTTAATGTTGAACATATTCATAATAGACTCTAAAACATGTCTTTTGTGAACTTCACAGCTCATTCTTTCTTTAACATCTCTTATGCTTATGTTATCAAAGTACAGCCTCTTCTAACTTTGAAAGCGAGAGAGAGTTTCTTATTGGAGAGTGTGTGTGAAAATCATTATAACATGAAAGAGTGTGGTCCTGTGGGGATGTAGGAATGCATGTACATCCAAGAGCATGCACCAAGTGCTTATTGATAGATAGAAGCTTTGCCAATGGGTCAAGTGTTTTGTTCGTTCCTCCTCGCAAAATTATCGGAGTACACAACTCATTTGTATTTTCTAATATGATTTTTGGCAAATTCTTTTCACCTGCTTCATAAAAATCCTTATTGTAACTTGTTAAATTAGCTTTTTTGATTGCCTTTGCCATAGCATTCACTATGGGGGGTAATTTTTCCTTATGATTCAAAAGTGAGAAAAAAATAAAGATTCTAACTTTCTTTTTTGGAAAATGGTGATTTGAACCATTCCTACAGCCCTTCGTCCTCTTTGACATCAACCAAGACCTCATAAGCCCCCCAAGCACGAGCAAGTCCACAATTTTGGATATGAGAGCTTTTTGTTCCACCTTGAACTATGCACTTTCGATATCTGGATGTGGTATGGAAGGAAGACCAACCTCAAATGTTTAGAATTTCACAAACTTTAAGCTATTCTTCTAGTACATCCATATCTTTCATGAATCCATCTAGGTTTGCAAAGTTGACTTTAAGCTATTGTTCTAGTACATCCATATCTTTCATGGCATGGGTTGCTATTATGATATGTGAACTTCAACATTGCATCATCTAGAGAAGTGATGTGTGGACTTGAACATTGCATCATCTAGAGAAGTGATATTTAAGTAGTGTATGAAAGAAATGGTCAAAATATCTGCTTGGATCAAAGCATCAAGAAAAGTTCATAACTCTTACATTGTTAATATCTTGTACATAAACCTCACATTCAAAATATGATAAGATATATAAGAACATTATTTAGCTACTATTTGGTAATGTTGTGGAATGTAAACTAGGTACTAAATTAATATTACATTTTTAGTGTGGACTAGATCCCTTTACATATACTAATCCTAAATGCATGGGTTATTATAGGCAAGCACATTGTCAACTATTATTTGCTCATGTTGTGGATTGTTGATTTAATGGGAACCTACTTTTGATGTGGTATAGAATCGAGACCTTCATATACTAATCCTAAATGGGTTACTTCTCTCTATGTACTTTTACCTTAATGTTAATTATACAATTCTTAATTAGCTAGTATAACTCTATTGTGTAACTTCTTATTGGATTGGCATAAGGTTGGGATGGCTTATTCATTAGTCTTTTAATGATGTACTATTTAGAATTTTGATGGTTGCTCTAGCTTTGTTAAAATTAGAATGATACTTCCCTTCAAAATATTGTTACCAAGTCTCTAAAGATTAGGTGAAAACTAACATCATTCACAAGATAGTTGCATAGATAAAATTGTTACTTGCTATTACCATTTTTCCCATTGCCCTCTAACATTTTTAATATTAAATTTGTGACACACAAGGTTTTAGATGGCCTTACAAACATGATGGAATACTATACTTTGTAAAAGTAGAGAATCGAAGTCATCCTAGTTAATATTATTAAGAAATTTCCAAGGAAACCTCTAAACTTTATTATCTTTGTTCTCACAAATCCCTTAAAAGAGCCAATTTAGAGTCAATAAAGGCATAATTATATGACTAGTTTAGAAAGTCACAAGAAATACATTTGATAATAAGCTTATGCTCTAAAGCCTTGTGCAATAAGTTGTGGCCTTTGTGAATATAGCCCGTTAAAACTTTGGTGAAATTAGTATGAGACTATGATGATATCTACCCATAATCCACAAAAATGCTTTGTAGAAGATGGCATCTTACATTAAAGTTAGTAATGTAGTACGATGATCACATCTCATTCACCTGGATGAGATATGGTTTTTCTACCAATTCATATCTTCAATCGCACATCTCAAAAATGGAGCAATGTTTTTACAACAAACAAAACCTCCATCAAATCTCCAAAACAAAGGCTTAAAATCAATTATTATCCAAGATTTATACATGTAAAGGGATGCCATTAAAAGAGATTGTCCCTAATGGAAGATAAATAGGGTGCATTTTATTCCTTTTAAAATCACAAGTACAATATTTAAAGAAAAGTTTTTAATGCTAGTGACATGAAGTATTTATATACAGTGAACCCCAATGTTCATCAACTCTCTCCCTCAAAAATGCATTTAAAGAGTGGTCATTAATGCTAGTGACATGAAGCATTTTTACATAGTGAACCCCCTATGTTCATGGACTCTCCCTTAAAAGTGCTCTCATTAGTTAATCTACTCTCTTCCCCCTTCAGCATACAAATATCATATATGTATGTATCTATAGTTCTTTTAGGAATTTGGACCAATGTAAACAACCATACTCTCTCTTTTTTACTTTTCTATTCTTGTGAGTACACAAGTGAGCTAGGTAAAGCTAACCTTGTTGTGAACTCAATGACAATTACATTTTATTTGTGAATAGTATCAACATTTTGTTCTTTTTGCAAAGGCCAAAGTTTAACGACTAGTCATTTTTAGTGATGTGTTTTAATAAAAGCCAAACATGGTTGCAAGTTCATACCATTGCAAAATTTATATATGTGGAGAGTAAGAAGCCTCTTAGAAACTTCTAAAATTCAAAATCCCAATAGGAAACACTATACTAAAATGTGAAGAACAAGCTTGCAAACTACCATGAGTTTTTTGGCTAGGTGGGAGGGATCTTCATTTACAACACATTCACTGTTGAATACTAGTAAGACTAAATTAACGGAATGGCTTTTTGCACAATATTTACTAGGAGTGAACCCAACAGGCAATAGCTATGAAGGTATAACTTGTTTACAAAATTATCAACTAGTGAGGTCTAGTCAAAACTCCTTCCACACCTAACCATCAATGATTACTATATCAATGTAAGGCTAGCATCATTTTTTAATAGATTAGAATCCAAATTCCCCCTAGAGTGATTACCAATCAATTTCTATGTGCCCTTTCATGAAATACATGAGGATAATGTAGTTATAACCCCACCTTGTAGCCTTAGAAAAATTAAACATGATGTCCAAGATAACAGTAACTTGGATAGGGCCTCTCTATGCATCGTGTATGATTTATGGAAGAAGAGCCTAAGACAATGAGTTGAAGTCTCTGCTTTGTGTCACACAAGTAATTAAGAAGGATGCGATGTGCCACCACTAAATCAACTCTTGTTGATTTTCTATACTAGTAGAGGTGACATCATCTCCTGAAGGGAAGGGTTTGGAGACCAATCCCCCCCTTGGGTACCATTCTTAAGAATCATTCAATTTCTATGACTCCCCCTTCTTACAACACCTTGTGATTTTGTCACCTTCTCTTTATTTGCATGGACTAAATTCCCACTCACTCCATCTCTTGGGGTCTGAGTCTTTACGAAAATCCTTTCTGTGCTTTCCCAATGTTCTCGGAATAACTATTTGTGCTGCAGACTGAATCTAAAGTTAGGATGTCCATTGTTCAGAGACAGGCATTAAGGGCAAGCAGATTATCAGTCTTGGAGCCGGCAGAGATGCTACACCTCTTCCACGATCTCAATGTGCCAGAAGTAAATTCTTTTCAAATCAGGGGCCAAAATCCCCTGTTCAAACACAAAAACACACACACCCAAGGGCTAAAGATATGCACCTGTCTCTGTAATGTACACTGGGGTACTGTTGTAATACTCTCTCATGTATGCGACAATCCTTAAAAAACACCAAGGAACCGAGTGCTCCAATTCACCCTGCATCGAGCAGACAAAACAATAGCAACAATTTTCTTTATTTACTTCACTACTTGATTTTGTTTGAGCCTGCTATTTGAAAATGGAACCCACCATGCCAATTATACTGCCGTCAACACCATAGGCTGCAGGAAGAAAGCATGGCAGAATTAGGTCAAATCATTTACTTACCAAACAAAGCTGCACTTCAAACCGTCATAGTTGATTGTACAAGGTAAAAGCAATTGCATAGAAGGAAGGTAAAAACTAAGGTCATCACTGATGATTGCTTGCAGAAACCAGCAGACAACTGAAACTCCATGCTGAGTCAGCAAATGAATGGCTCTTGGAGTGATAGGGGCATGCTGGGTCATCCAAGTTCCTAGGCCGCTAGTCAAAAGTGCTTCAATGCATTGCAAAAAATGATCTGTCTGCCTTTCCTCTCAGATAGCTGGAGAAGAAACTCCAGAAGATTAGAGGGGAGATCAAAAGGGTGGTCGGCATGTGAAACAAGCAATAACCCATCTTTCATGGCTTTGAAATGCTACCTCCTCCTAGATCTCAACCAAGCCACACCGTCCACATTGACTGTGTGACAAAAAGCAAGAGTACATAAAATTACCGGTAGTCCCAGCACGCATCTCTTCATAGTACCCATCATTAATTGATTGCATTTGGTCCTCAGTATCATCATAAGCATACATGGCAGTGACAGCATTGAGGCCCACAAAGTCCAAGGATTGTTTGAGCAAAGAAGACTGCTCATCAGTGAAGGTTGGTAAGCGCGGTCCCACTATCTGACGCATGCTGTCTGGGTAATCCCCAAATGCCAATGGATCCATAAACCTTCAAGCAGTACCCATAAAAGGAACATGATCACTATCACCGTGTCCATTTGCAAACTTTGTTACACAGCAATAGATGAAGGAACTCCTCTCGAAACACAGCTATCCATGTGCAAACTTGAATAGAATAGTCAAAAGAAGAAGTGCTATCACGACACACAGCTTGCTTACCACCCAAAATAAAAATCTTGTGCCCTCTTGGCAGCAGCAATATCACCATTGTCTGTGCTGTTGCGAGGCTCATACCATTTGAACCAAAGTGCTATGCCAATGTACCCTCCTTGAGCTTCCTGCAACAGATTATCCAGCGTTACAAAAACAATGGCACTGGCACTCTTCTGTAGGATCGAGTCATGAAAGTGTATGTTGGTTGATGGTAATGCTTACATAAAACTAACTATAACTTTGAGGTCTAGTAACACCCTACTTTTCCACATGATACATCTGCCTGATAATACCTGATAACTTTGTTTGTATAGGTTTGCAACTGCAGCATGTGCAAGAAGCAGATTGTGAGCAGCAAGATATGGCTCTGTGGAAGAGTTTCCAACAGTGCAGTTCCCATGGTGGAAGATGCCAGCAGCACTGCATCGCCCTGGAGGGCTCTGTGTGGATGCATATGCTAGCCCCACATAGTCATTGGGCTCATCCAAGGTGATCCAGTACTTCACACGATCTCCAAACTCAGCAAAGCACACATTTGCATACCTCACAAAATCATCACTACCATCACATCCGCTCAAATTCAGATAGAGAGAAGAAAAAGATGTGCCAGTTAACAAGGCAATTCCAGCTTATGAAATGAATGATCAATCAGCCAAACTTGTTGCCTTTACCTCCTTAACATTCTATTTCTAAATGCTTCATCAAGTTTAGAAAAGCAAACCAAAAAGGCAATGGCCTCAGCTTCCATGCTTTTGAAAATTGTTAGTTAAAATCTCAGATCCTTACATGAACAGTGAACTCAAGGGTCCCCTGTAGCTATCTTCCAAAGCTTGAGGATGATCTTCTGACCATAGTGTTGCGTGAGGCTCAATGCCTGGTAAGAATATCAACAGCAAGCACCAGCTACCAAAATTAGCACATAAATCTCACACCCTCAGCTTCTATTAGCTAATAAGTTGAGGAGAAAAGGAGAGTTCATGTTGTGCCTTTTACATGGGACTTACTTCCCTTGACAAAAGGAACAAATAATTCAGTTCACATTCCAACTTTCTTATACCGAAAGGTCAACATAAGCGAAGCTCCAAAAGCATGACAGAATTAAAACCAAACTTTTGTCTAGTCTCCATAGCCACTCTAGCTCAAAACCAACAAGAATAAACTCAAATACTCCTGTTAGATCTTCCTCAGTTTTTCACTGATGAAAAGCTAGTCATTGTTCTAAGCAGTTTTACAACAACAAAAGCCTCTCTAAGGGCAGGTGAAATCAAGGGGAAAATTGAAAATTAAGGTTGCCAATAAAAAGGATAGCAGGGGTTCAGAATTGATAGGGGTTGCATCTTGATTTGTTGGATTTAAAAAGGGAATTTCAATTGATGGAACTGTGAGAGTGCACAACGGAAGAAGGAACACAAGCACAAAGACAGAAAAGAGAGAGAGAGCAGAAAATGAAGCAAGAAATACTGCACTAACTGAAAATGAATGCTGAATACAGTGAGGTGGACTGATCAGTCCCTGTACACAGCCCAAGGCGTCAATGAAGGAACCAAATCAGGCTGAGTTTATGGCAGCACCATGTCAGAGTGTCCAGGAGCCAGAGTGTGCTTCTGCAAGAAGAAGTGATCAGCCAAGTGTGGGCAGTGGCTATAAATAGCCAAATACCTCTAAAAATGGCCAACTGCTAAAAAAGGCCTCTAAATCTGGATGACCTGCTAAAATAGACAATATGACTGCAATAAATGCAGTCCAACTGCACATAAAATGGGAAAATAACGACAAAATATCCCAAGCAGTCGTGGAGCAAGTAGGCACTATCAGGGGGTGAAATCCAACTGACAGACAAAGGAAATGCACAAGAAATGTGCCTGAAATAGAGGAAATGCCTAGAAATGCACACTAAACTATCACAGCTCCAATGTCTCTGTTAGACTCTGACAAGAGCTCACAACCAAGAGATGACAAACTGACATGACTAAATAGCGCAGGCTAACACCCCCTCTCAGATCTTGGGAGTGTTTAAAGACCCAACAATCGCATATGATGAAGCATAGAAGTTTAGGGCAAAGGCTTCGTGAAGAGATCGGCTGCATTGTCCTCCGTGGGATAGTAGGCCACCGCTAGCTCGAATCCACAATCCACTCACAAACATAGTGATACTAAACTTCAATGTGTTTCCTGTGGGCATGAAAGACTGGGTTCCTCGCCAGAGCAAGGGCACTCTAGTTGTCTACGTGCAGCTCCATAGGTCCTATTTGTGGAAAGCCAATCTCTACCAACATACAACGGAGTCAAACTACCTCCATAGCCGTCGAACATAGGGCACAGTACTCAACCTCTGTAGAAGAAAGGTCCACAATAGGCTACTTCTTACTACTCCAAGAGATAGCCCCAAATCCAAGGGAGAAGGCATAACTAGTAGTGGACCATCTCGAATCCGCATCACATGCCCAATCAAAGTCACTTCATCCAGAAAGAGTAACCCCCTCTGCATACATGATCCCATAGGATTGAGTCCCCTGTAAATACCAAAGAACACACAAGGCTGCCCTCTAGTTAAAAGAGTCTTCGTAAAAGAAGACTAGATCCACCACAAAAGAAATATCCAGCTGAATGTAGATGAGCCAGATAAGGGAGCCAACAAGGCACCTATAGTGGGTAGCATATGAAAGAGAATCTCCTGCAGCCACAAGCTTGGACTTGGGGTCCATGGCGCAAGAAACAAGCCGACACTTGACCGTACCAAACTTCAAAAGTAACTCAAAGATATACCTGTGCCGTGAGATAAAAATGCCTTGTACCATCTCATAAATCTCAAGACCAAGAAAGAAGTGTAGGATCCCAAGAACTGTCATCTCAAGCTCTTGTCTCAGAAATCTCGAATCCAATGTACCTCCATAGAAGCCCTCCCTAAGAAGATAAGATCATCCACACATAAGATAATCAAAACACACCTGTCACCCTCAACCTTATAGTAAAGGTTGGGGTCATGAGCTGATCTCTGGAAGCCATTGTCACAAAAGAAATAATCAATCCTCTAGTACCAAGCTCTCGGAGCTTGCTTCAAGCCATAGAGGGCCTTTCGCAATCGATAAACATAGTCCTCCTTTCCTTGCACAAGAAAACATGGAGGCTCAAGGACATAAATCTCCTTGTCAAGGACTCCATTCAAGAACATAGACTTGACATCCATTTGATAGACAAGCCAATGGTGATTGGCTAAAAGAGCCAAAACAACTCGAAAGGTAGATATATGAGCCGTAGGTGCGAAGGTCTCAAAATAATCCAAATCTTATCCTCTATCCAAAACCCTTAGCAACAAGCCTAGCCTTATGCTTGTCCAAGGAACCATCTACAAGATACTTACTCTTATAGACCCACTTTATACCAATCACCTTCCGTTCTCAAGGATGCAAAACCAACTCCTAAGTCTGATTTGACTCGATAGAATCGAGCTTATTCTACATAGCTTGTCTCCAAACATCCTGTCCAAGAGCCTCATCAACTAAAGTCGACTCACTGTCATGTAGAATCTAGGTCGTAAGAGCATAGTCCACACAAAGTGAACTATCCCGCTGGGCTTGTAAACGAGCTGATCTACCAGGACCTAAAGGAGTAGTAGGAAAATAGGTAACACTTGCATTCTCCATGAGTTGAAAATCCACCGAGGAATGGTGAGAGGCTGATCATGTTGCCAAAAAGGCTATGAAGCCTCCAGTACCTGCAAAGCACTTGTCTAGGAAAGAGATTCCCCCCTCATTAAGTGAAGGTACATCCTCCTCATCCAAAGGAAGCTCCCCAATTGACGGTTGTGCATCCCCAAAAGGCTCAAGAGATGCAGAAGGGGTAGGGGCAATGCATCCGGATTAACCTTCATAGAAGCACTCCTTGAGAAGATAAGATCATCCACATATAAGATAATCAAAACACACCTATCACCCTCAGACTTATAGCAAAGGTTAGGGTCATGAGTTAATCTCTAGAAGCCACTGTCACGAAAGAAGCGATCAATCCTCTGGTACCAAGCTCGCGGAGCTTGCTTGAGGCCATAGAGGACCTTCCACAATCAATAAATATAGTCCTCTTTTCCTTGCACAAGAAAACCCAGAGACTGAGAGACATAAATCTCCTTGTCTAGGACACCATTCAAAAACGCAGACTTGACATCCATCTAATAAACAAGCCAATGGTGATGGGCTATAAATGGTAGACATATGAGCCGTAGGTGCAAAGGTCTCAAATTAATCCAATCCCAATCTCTGTGCAAAATCCTTGGTAACAAGCCTAGCCTATGCTTGTCCAAGGAACCATTTGCAAGATAATTGGTCTTATAGACCCACTTCACACCAATCGCCTTCCACAGCCGAGGATGCCAAACCAACTCCCAAGTTTGATTTCACTTGATAGAATCGAGCTCATCCTGCATAACCTATCTCCAAACATCCTGTGCAAGAGCCTCATCAACTCAAGTAGGCTCACTATCATGGAGAATCTGGGTCATAAGAGCATAGTTCACACAAAGTAAACTATCTCATTGGGCCTGTAAACGAGCTGATCTATGTGGACCTGTAGGAGTAGTAAGAAAGTGGGTAAGACAGGCATCCTCCATGAGCCACCGATACCATCAAGGAATGGTGATAGACTCATCATGCTGCAAGAGAGGCAATGAAGCCTTCGGTACCTACAAAGCACCTATTTGGAAAAGGGACTTCCCCTCACTAAGTGAAGGTACATCCTCCTCATCCACAGGAAGCTCCCTGGCTGACAATTGTGCATCCCCAAAAGGCTGAGGGAGACAAAAAGGGTAGGTTTAGTCTTTGAAGGAGTAGAGGAACATGTCAGCGGTGGTAGGGAAGCAGAAATAGGAGGAGAAGGAGATGGTGGTGAAGGGGGAGCACATGATGATGAAGGAGGGGTGCGGAGAGAAAACCTAAGGAGAAGGAGAGGTATAAAGGGCAGCAAAGGGCAGTCGATGACGAAGAATCACCTGCACTAGAACCATCAATTAGATCCTTGAAGGCCGCAACCTTGTCGAAGATCACATCCCTACTCACCTCAATCTTCCCTTTCATAGGATCATACAACCGATATCCCTTCATGGTAGTGCTATACCCCACAAAGAGAAGCTTTCTCGACTAAGAGTTGAGCTTGAACTTCCTTTTCTTCTTGTCCACATGGATAAATGCATCACACCCAAAGATGCAAAAGTGAGACACGGAAGGCTTTTGTCCAAAGAAGGTCTCATATGGAACCATGTCCTGCAAAACAGCAGTAGAAGAACGGTTACGGATGTGAACCGCGATCACCACTGCCTCACCCCAAAGGGAATGAGGTAATCCTCGATGCTATAATATCCATCGCGCAATCTCCAACATGGTCCTATTCATACACTCCACCACACCATTCTCGGATGTTGTGTTCAAATGGATATACTCCACCCGAATGTCATGATCCCTCCAAAACTTAAAAAAGGGAGGCCGAGCCCATAGATCCATAAAGGTTAGTGTGAATCAACTCGAGCAATGTAGAAGCCCTCCAAGTGACAACGTGTGGATGTGGCTACCGGTATTGCTTACCCCTCAAGCAGCTAGGGCGAAGGGTGTGAACAAGAGAAAAATCTTTAAGTCCCACCATCTTCCTCCAAGAACCTCTGTCTTACCCTGAGTGCTCACATAGAGTTAGCGATCACATCCATATTCAAATGACCATACTGAGTGTGCCAAAGTAGTCCAAGCTCGTGGAAAGACCTCGCAACTAAGGCTGTAAGCGTATATAGCCCACCCTCCAACTGCATCTTTGGTAAAGACCACACATGTACCTAGTTGGGTGAGACCATAGACAGACAAAAGGTTAAAGCCCAACTCAGGTACATAAAGAATTTTGGCAAAGGAAGACTGCCTGTCTGGCAATAAGGGAATAGTCCCCAATCCACAAACTTTAATCGTAGGGTTGTCACCAATGGTGCTGGTGCCCCCTTGGGAACTCAAGTCTTGAAACCAATCCTGCCAAAAGATATGTGAAAAGAAGCTCCACTATCCACCAATCACAGCTTTTCCGAAATGGAAGAAGCAAGGGTTGTATCCTGCTTGGCAAAGACATGCATGAAGACAGACTCTGTCATGGGGGATGTGACTTTCAAATCCTTCTCCTTTGGCTTCAAATGGGGATACTTATGCTAGCACTTCTCCACGGGGTGAGTGCCCTTCCCACAATGTGGGCAGTTGGACTTCTCCTTCTCATCCTTCTTGTCCTCCTGCTTCTTGTCCTTGGCCTTCTTCTTCTTCTTCTTTCCGCCACTAGTACCTACAATAAAAGCCTTGGAAGAGCCAGAACCACTAGCCCCTACCTCTCTAAGTCGCTTGTCATGCTCCAAGACAAGCAATGAAAGCTCCTCCCATAAGAGCCTTTCGTGGGTCCTCGATGGGAAAAGACTGATGTAGTAAACATGGACCCTAGAAGATGACACCTGCATCAATAAGACCGTAGCCATATCCTTGAAGGATATCTTCCATCCAAGAGAGACAAGCTCACCTCTCATATCCTCCATCTTCATGATGTGCTCCTTCATAGACTCAAAAATAAGCTCCCAACCTAAATAGAGGGTATCAAAGAAGGCATCTTCACATTAGATGGAGCCTTTATTTCAGCTGGGGCATAAGATGAAAAATAAGATAGATGGGTTCAAGAAGGTTCCACCAATCGAAACTCCCTATAATCACGTCTCCACTCAAAAGAGTGGTGAGACAAAAGTTCCTCCTCTAAGTCATCAAAGCCTGTAAACCGGTAAGACATCTTCCAAATTTGCAATCACCCAATAATGTTGCAATTTGATGGAGACTGTGTGAATGTCAAAAGGCAATCAGCTCTACAAAATGTGTAGATGTGCCACATACACAAAGAAATATTGTCGCCTGCAGCCAAAGAGGTGCCACCTCCCCCAAAAGAGGAAAATCTGGTACAAATGCTGACATGGCAGCAATAAATGCTGCCGCTTGCGGGAGAAAAGCTACCGCCTACACCAACTAGCTGACAATTCAGCACCAAGGAAGGTCACCTCCACTAGAAACCTCCAAAAATGGAGGCATTTGCAGCAAATGCAAGGTGTTGGGCCTGCATTTGATGGCTGAGTATGCTCCTCTGCAAAGAAATCTGCACTCTGTGCTCTCATTCAGGCAATGATACCATGTGAGAGTGCGCAATGGAAGAAGCAACATGAGCACAGAGAGAGAGAGAGAGAGAGAGCAGAAAATTTTACGGGAAAAAAAAGAGAGAGCAGAAAATGAAGGAAGAAATACTGCACAGACTGAAGATGAATGTTAAATACAATGATGTGGACTGATCAGTCCGACTGCACATAAAAAATGGAAAAATAATGACAAAATATCCCAAGAAGCAACCGTGGAGTAGGTAGACATTGTAAGGGGGCAATTTCCTACCAATAGAGGAAATTCACAAGAAATGTGCCTGAAATAAAGGAAATGCATAGAAATGCACACTAAACTGTCAAAGCTCCGATGTCTCCGTCAAGCTCTGACATGAGCTCACAACCAAGAGATGACAAACTAACATGACTAAATAGGGCAGGCTAACAAGAACTTGGAGGGAACTCGAAGGGATTTTTTAGTGTTGTAGCTCAACAAAATTTGGATTTATTCTGAAAAGAAATACCACAAGGAGGCTCAAGTTTTTGGAGACATTGGTCTATGCTTGTCTCTTTTCATGAAGGCAATCTATCCCAAAGATGGTAAAGTGCTGAATTTCATTTTCATTTATTTTGGATGTTAGGTGGTGGCTGTCCCAAGTAGAACCCTTTCCAGGTCTAGCTTTCCACTTGACCAAGTCTCGTTTTTGAACATGATGACATGTACGATGGTCATGGAAATCTAATATCCATTCTGATTCATGAGGTTGAACTAATGGTTCAATAATTTCTACTAACACTCCTTGGTCCACCAAACTATCATCATTACCAAGTTGCCTTCTCCATTGGCTAACGTGAAAGACTGGATGGACTCTATCAGAGGATGGTAGATCTAATTTGTATGCAACCCCACCAACACGTTTAAGGATTGTAAATGGGCCACAAAGCGGTGGAGATAACTTAGGAACCGGTCCAAAATTCAAAGTTCTTGAATATTCTGAAACATGTAAGTAGACCTTATCACCTTTATCAAAAGTGACCATACATCTATATTTGTCTACATATTTCTTGTAACGGTCCGGTCTTCAGCTTGCTTAATATTCAAGCATGCTACTTTTAGCATATCAAAAATTCTTGGAGAAAATCCTTGACATGTTGGATTTTTCTCATTGACTAATCCCAGCATAACTGGTGGTCAAGGTTGAAATCCATACATAAGCATAAATGGACTAAAATCTTGTACTTAGCATTGTTGTAACCAAACTCTACTATGGGTAAATAATCTTTCTTAATTAGATTGTTTATTGTTTACATATGCTCAAAGCATATCTTCTAAAACCCGGTTTATCTACTCAATTTGCCCATCCATTTGAGGGTGATCAGCAGTACTTTAGATTAAGCATGGTATCTAACCTTTTGAATATAGCTCTTCAAAAATGGCTATTAAACTTTTGATCGCGATCACTTATGAGATTGACTAGCAATCCATAGAGCTGATAACTGTTCTTCACAAATAGCCTTGCTAATTCAAGAGTCTCTAACAATTGTCTTGATTAGCATAAATCTACACGTCTTAGTGAGTCTATCCACTACTACCCAAAAGGGTGATCAGCAATACTTTAGATTAAGCATGGTATCTAACCTTTTGAATATAGCTCTTCAAAAATGGCTATTAAACTAGCCTTGCTAATTCAAGAGTCTCTAACAATTGTCTTTGTTAGCATAAATCTACACATCTTAGTGAGTCTATCCACTACTACCCAAAAGGCATCATGACTATGATTGGTAGTAGAAAGTCCAACAATAAAATCCATAAAGAGACTTTTCCACTTGCCATTAGGAACCTCTAAAGGATTTAAAAGCCTACCTACCTTCAAGCGCTCGACTTTGTTCACTTAACACCTAGCATTGAATAACATATTTCTCTATATCCTTATGCATTCCAAACCAATAAAAGTGTCTATGAACATGTGCATATGTTTTTCTTATCCCAAGATGACCTACACTAGGACTATCATGACACTCATGAAGAATTTGGCGTCGTGTGTCCAAGTCTGAGGGTATACATATTCGACCTTTGTGAAACAAGTACCCCTCATCAATGGTAAGTGTGTGAAATTCACATCTTGTGCATGAGTGGGTAAGGGATCCATTCTTCTAACCACATTTCATACATTTTCATAAGATTGATCATGCTCGCATTTGCCTCATAGAGATTCTAATAGATCACTCTTCATATTGTAAAAAAGAGTGTCAATCTCAAGCATTTTACTCGGAGCATCAGGTACAACATTATATCAATCTTTGAGATACCATAGTGTGCAATCAAACTCTTAAAGAAATCCAATCCATTGAGCCTTTCTTCCTTTCAAATCCTTTTGGATAGTAAACCATTTGAAACTCTCTTAATCAAATACTACCTCAAACATAGCACTACACAAATAATGGCGCTACTTTTTCAAAGCACAGATAATTGCGTAAATCTCACGTTCATAAAAAGAATAATTTTGATAAGCCTTATCTAGCTTGTTACTTTTACAAGCCACAAGTCTAACCTCTTGGAGTAGCATGGCTTCAATGGCTATGACACTAGCATCAATTTCCACCACAAAAGGTTCGTGTGAATCCACTATAGCTAGGTGGCTAGGTTTGGAGCATTAGCAATAGCTACTTTAAGTTTATCAAAACTATGTTGTTGTTTCTCACCCCAAGAGAAAGTACAGCCTTGAGCTTTCAATTGGTTTGTCATAGGAACACTTACCTTAGCATATTTTTTTATAAACTTACGATAAAATCCTGCCAAACCAAGAAATAATAATAATTCCTCTAAATTAGTCAGATGAGACCAGCCACCATTGTAAGATAGTTTGAATCTTTTCTGGATTCATTCTAATACCTTCTTCAAATATGATATAACCAAGTAAAATTTATCTTTAAAAACTCGCATTTACTTTCCTTAGCATAAAGTTTATGCTCCTAAGCAACTCAAAGACTAAGTGAAGATGTTTCCATTGTTCTTTTTTAAAACGACTATAAATAAGGATATCATCAAGGAAAACAACAACAAATTTTCCAAGATATAAGCATAAGATACTATTGATATGGGTCATGAATATAGCAAGAGCATTAGTTAGCCCAAAGGACACAACCAAAAACCCATAATGGCCGAAACACGTTCAAAAGACAATTTTAGATACATCCTTCATGTGTATTCGCACTTGATGATACCCTGACCTCATGTCAATCTTTGAAAAATGTCATGCTTCTTTAAGTTTATCAAAAAACTCATCCACACAAGAAGGTGGATAATTATTTTTTATTGTGAGCACATTTAGACCATAGTAGTCTTTATATATGCGTGGACCTATCCTTTTTCTTTATCAACAATATTGGAGAAGACCATGGAGAACTAGGGTAAATTAATCCTCATTCGAGATAATCAATTAGTTGCTTCTCCACTTCACTGGCTTAATGAGCACGAAGTCCATAAGATGGCTGACTAATGGGTTTACTTCTTCATAAAATATCAATACTATGCCTTACATTAAGTTCAAGGGATAAACATAGAGACAATACAAGAGGAAATATATCATCGAATTTGTTAAGCAATCGGCGTATCTTATCATATACATATAGTAGAAAATGAGAAGAGGAGTTTGTAACAGAATACTGCGATGAGGAATTTTCTTTTAAAGAGAAAGAAGAGAGAGAGCATGTACTTAATGCGTCATTGGATTGTAGTAAAGAAATATCCACAACATTATTAATAGAAGACAAAGACTTATGCTAAGAAACAAAGGAAAACAATACATAACAAAAATAGACATATTCTATATGTTTGGCCCAATAATGGAGTTCACCTACACATATAAGGGGGGACATCAAAACATTCTCCTCACCCTAAAACAAAACATGCACATCATTGTCCTCAAATGTACTTCTAATGTAGACTTTTGTATCCTACACATCCTTGTCATCCCCATTCATGAGAGAGATGACATAAGTATAAGTACTAGGTACTTGGGGCAGATGTTACTTATTAACCAACATATAGTTAATGAAGTTGTGAGTCAATCCATTATCCACAAGAATACGGACTTCTCGTCCATTCACCATACCATGCATAAGAACCCAGTTGTGGGAGCCAAATGTGGGTTGCCATGGTGCAACAATCAAGCAACACTCATGCTCATCTACTTGATGGCTAACTTGTACATCCAAATATTTAGAGCAAGCTTCCAAAGAAAGCATATGCACCATATGCAGTACTTTCTCTTTATTCTTATTCTTATCAAGCTCATTGCCTTTGAGTTTTGGACAATCCCTTTTTTCATAAAATGCCTAAGTAATTAAGGCATTTCTCCTTCCACGCTCTCGCAAGCTCTTCACTTAAGAGTAGCCCTCTAGCCCCATTAGACTTCTTAGTATTCTCCTTTTTGGATATGGCATTGAACTTTCTCTTCCCTACTAATGCTGATGCAATTTTTGAATGTGCAAACGTATATGCAAATGTTTTACTATCTAACATATCATCAAAAATCTATGCACTCTTGATGGCTTCTAGTGTTTTAGGCTATTGAGTTTTCACCTTGGCCTTGTACTTGTTGTCCAAGCCTCAAATGAAACCTTTAACATTTTGAAATCATCTAAGCCATCAAGTTTAAGAATCATTTCTCTACGTTTGGAGATGTACTGGGAAATGTCAGACCCTCCATCCAACACTTAACCTAAGTAATCCAAATTCGATCCTTTTTCATTCTCAAGAAAAAACTCATTTCGAAACATTTCCTCTAACTTGGACCACGTCGCAGAACAAGTAGTAATATCTAAACTCATCCACCACTTGTAGACCTTGCCCTCAAGTGTGCGGCTTGCCTCAAGGGCTCTAGCAGAATTGAATGTACAACACAACTTATGCAAGCCACTCCACTTTTTACAATCTTGTTCTTCTCCTCGAAACATAAGTGACTTCATGTTGTTTAACATATTATTAACCTCGTGTATCGAGAGAGCCTCACACCTCGATGCCTTGCAATAGCCCTATTCCCCCAAAGCTTGTTCTTATACCAAATGTTTAAAAAGCTCCGAGATCTGTGTAACATTTTCATTGAGAATAGAAATTTTTCTCTAATTTCACCATGCAAGCTACTAAAGCACCAAATTCTCCCTTGTCCATTAGTTCAAATGCATCTAAATCATTCATAGTTTTATTCTCATGCATGTTTACAAGCTCATCATACTCTAAATGCGAAGGTGAGGACATGGTGTGATGCTTGAAATTGAGAGAAAAAACTTACCAGTTACCCTAATGTCTTCATAGTGAAACAATTCACAAAACTGCAAGAGCAATTCCATAGGCATTGTATATCAAGAGATAGTTGACAGGTCCTTGAAAATCTCTTTATCTCCTCGCTTGCTCAGGTGTCGAAAAAAGTGGGATGGGTGACCTCCTGGAAAGCTTTTTCTTCAAGCAAATGCTTCCACCTTGCACATAGCCGACAACACCAACAAAGCCTTCGTAGTCTCATTGCTAAGTATGCCAAGGTCTATGCCTTGGTTGCCGCCTTGGTTGTAAGTTGCAAGAGGACACCCCAACGTGGTTCACAATGCAGCAATCGTGCAATTACAAGGCCAATGCGAACCATCTATCGAATGTTGTTGCACACTCTCTAATCTTTTGTTGAAGCCTTGCTCTAATACCAATGTCATGCACACATAGGTGTCTCGCCTTCAACGAACACAATGTTAGGAAAATCTCAATTCACCTTCCAACCACTCAAGATGATAGTCCCTTTTAGCACCACATTGGTATCTTTAGACAGATCCATGGACTATTTTTAGACCAACTTTTAGTGAGTCTATTCACACTAATTGCCTATCCTTTGTTCCTTTGGTCCATATACCCTTATGCCCTAATGTAGAGTATCTCTTGACCCCTTAACCACACCAATGACTTTGCATAATGCTCCATTACATGCTATTAGTGCTACGGTCAAGCTATTCTATGGATCACGTCCACTCAAGGCCCTTGTCTTGACAATGATAGAGATTATACTTACTTTGATTGAACACTAAAGATTTGAGTGTTGTTTGCATTTATTATTTATGCTTTCATGTATATTACATTTCATCTCTATGCTCTTCACCTTACAAAGGGGTTTTAGAGTTGAATATCTAAATCACATCATCTACAAGCTTCTAAAACTAAATCCAAGGATGAGCAATTATGTGATTATTACCCAGCCCTGAGCTATCTTTCACCTACTTAAACAATCAAAGCAAATATTTGATAAGCTTGTCTCTATACAATTAACTTTTGATCATGATTTTATTACATCCATTTGTTTGTTATTTACCCTTTGTTGTTCTTGTCACATTGGCATCTTAGTATATAACTGAAATTCTATACTATCATCCAGGCATATATTGGCTAATTGAGTTAACAATTGTGGGACTTAATGAGAGTTATCTAATCGTTTGAGTCTCTTTTTTCATGGATGATGATTAAGAGAGCTTTATTAAGGTTGATCTTATGGTTGTTAGAAGTCATGATCTCGATCAAACTACTAATGTCAACGTGAAACCTGATCACCAATATCAAAGAGCTTATTCACACAACAAGAGCCACTACAATGCCAATGAGCCTAAGCGAAATCCAAAACATCCATACACATGGTTTTGATAACAACAAATGTCTTTACCTTGTGTATCATGACCTTCATCAAGTATAGCAACCTCAACTAGACTTGGTTTATTGGTACTTGAGCCTAGACACATCTTGTTGTCTCAAGGACCAACAAAAGAGTATGGCCACATTATTTTTAAATGATTCAACTAGTGCACTTTCAACTATTTAAGACTAAAAACCTCGCTCCCTACCCATCGCATCACGAACACTGCCCCCAAGTCACGCCTCCGCTGCCATCGCGCCCACCCAATGCCTCCATCGCGCTCACCCAGAGCTCCCCCCGGCCTTCCTCAGCATTCGCCCCCTCCTCTCACCACCCAACCGTCCCTCTCCCTTCGCCTTGCGGTGCTTTATAGCAGGCGCGCTGCACCTACCCCTCTTCCGCCAGCTTTCATCAGATCCCCCCTCTTCTACCAGTGCCTTCTCTGTCCCCCCTCCATTGTGCTCACCCAAAGCTCATCCCCTACCTTCCTTAGCATTTGCCCCCCTCCTCCTCCCGCCACCCATCTGTCCCTCTCCCTCCGCCCTGCACTACTTTATAGCAACGCTGCACCCACCCCTCTCCCACCAGCTTCCGTCAGCTCCCTCCTCTTTCGCCAGCGCCCCCTCTATCCCCCCCCCCGGGTCAAGTCCTCCCATTTCCCCCCTCCACCCCGCCGCGCCCGGTTGGCCACCAGGACTTACTGCGCGGCCCAAAGAGTGTAATCGCCCCCCCCCCCCCCCCCCCCCCCGCCATCGACCACCCCCCCTCCCTCCCCCCATACCATTGCTCCCTCCACTTGTAGCAACACCCCCCCTCTCGGCAGCACAGTAGAGGGATTGGTAGGTCCTCAACACGGTTGCGCAATGGAAACCCCTGGTCAGACGCTAGTGCATTCTGCGAGTGCCCCCCAGTCAAACACATTGCGTGTTGTCCTCTCTGAGGAACAACTCTTGGCCGTCTGTGCCACAAAGCTTGAGCTTAAAGAAACAGTGATTTTAGATTAGGTAATAGGACACTATCCATCCAGGGCCCAGCTTCGAGATTGGCTTCACTTCACGCTACACATTGACACAACGCAAATCATGGAGCCAATCCTCATGGGCAGAAGGATCTTCATGGTTCGTCTCACCTCTGTGGACGTAGCTCGTGAGTTAGTAGAGAGCTTGCCCTATGCCTCCACGAAGGGGATCATTCACATGGTTCCCTGGTACAGCGGCTTCACAGTGGAATCATTTGAGCTCCACAACAGATTTCTCAGACACCTAGTCACTTTACTTTTCCCCGAATTGGCGGTAGAGTACCGCCAGTTAGTGGAGGACTTTGGACGGCTCTTCAGCACAGTTCTTCCTGCCTCCTTCACAGATGCAATGACAACTGCAAGAGTCACCAAGGTACAAGTGGCCGTAAAAGACACAAAGGGTATACCCAAGTTCCTGGAGATTGAGGTAGGAGGTCACTCCTTTGGGCAGCAGCTCACTGTGACCGGGCAAACAGGGCAGTGCCTGCACTGCCATGACTTTGGGCATCAGGCAGTAGACAGTACGCACTTTGGAGCCAAGGCGGCTCTGCCGACAGGCTCGCAGGCGGACACTGACGGCTTCACACAGGTCCAAAGACGACATAGAGGGAGACGACAAGGGGGGGCGCAAACAACTCCTCAGACACAACCTCGACACCAAGGAGTAGGAAGGCGAGCGATGCCCCCCCGGTAGAGCACTCCGCAACTCGCCCCATCCGACAAGACCGCAGCCCCCCACATCCACCACCTGCGCCACAGGCTACCCTACCTGAGATCCCAGAATCCCCACACACACCTCCCAAGCCCCCCCCCACTGACCCAAGCCCACGCCCCCCCCCCCCTTCCAGGGCCACCAAACCCCCTCCCACACCCGCCACGTACCTCCAACCACCCCACCATCCCCCGATCTTCTTTCCCCCCACCACCTCCCTTGCCGAGCACACCCCCCCCCCAATGCGCCCCCGTTTCAGGTGATCCCTCCCAGACCCACCCCCCCCCCTCCCACAGGAGGTGATGAGCCACTCACACCTACATCATCCTCGCACCATCAGTTCTCGCCCTCCCACACAACCACCAACTCATCTACCCCTGCCGCCCGTCACACCTTCCCGAGACAAGCACAGTTGTTGCTACGAGTTCTTCCACAATGGTCCATGGTCCTACCTGAGAGTTGGGGAGCGTGGAGAGTTCCCACTACCTCTAGAGGTGGGGATCTTCGTGGTTCGTAAGTCGAGGAGGGGCAAGGTCCATCTACTAGCACCACCTAATGGACCAAACTACACTTTCTTCTTTCAATCCTCTCAATCAGGGGATTGGACGACGACACAGATAGAGCAGTTGAAGAGTCAAGTGGAGGACCACATCTCCCAGTGGATGGGAGAAGAAGGACTAGCACTGTTTGCACAACAGTGACCTGGCTGTATGATGGACATTAGCTGGTGGGCTGGTGACGAGGTCCCACACTTTAGCATTATCTTTCAAGCCCTCCACAGTAGAGAGCTCCGCGGGATGTGATCGAGTAGCCCCTATTATAGGCGGCCCGTTTCTACCAATGTACAGAGTCACGACTCTCAGCATGGCTGATAGATGCTTTGATATTACCACCTGGAGCATCTATCACCCCTATGGTTCGGCCGAGGGCCACCATGGAAGATTGGAGTTCACCGTCCAGACCTCCGGCAAAGCGTACTTCCATGCCCCATACTTTCTCCTCCTCATCAACAACCTCCACACCGAATAGATGCCTATTTGGTTAGTCACAGGTTTTCCCATGAGCTTACACCTTGCATCCTGGAATGTGAACAGTCTCCACTATAGTGGGGCACGTAGGTCCAAGAAGTTGATAGTTTGGCAAGAGCTGCAGTCTGCCCTTGCAAGACGTATCGACATTCTACTTCTACAGGAGCACAACCTAGGCCCAACGGGAAGGAAAGGTACTCCCGAGCAGCTCGCGCACTTTCTGGAAGCATGCCATAGGTACCCACAGCAAGAGTAGAGACGTATGCACCTCTATCGGCCCGAGTCTCACCACTTGTGTATGAGACCACGGGACGATAGTGGCAAGGAGGGTTCTATGGATCAGACTCGATATTGGGGACTCATGTCTTGGAGTCCTCAATGTCTATGCCCCTACAGAGGTCAGGGCACGTAGCACGTTCTTGGTGAAGATCGCGGAGGGACTCCCAGAGGTGGACTCCTGGATCGTTGGAGGAGACTTCAACAACATGGAGTCTTTGGAGGACAAGCAGGGCAAAGGCACGAACTACCAGGGCATGGCTAGGGAGGAGCAGGAGGCATGGGAGGTCTTTCTACTAGCAGTAGGATCACGCGATGCCTGGAGAGACCCTACCTTCCACAGGAGGGAGAGGTCACTGGACTTCTCTTGGGGATACAGGCGGCTAGGTGGAGTCCAGCTGGAGCAATTGGACAAGTTTTATGTGGGAGAGTGGGGAGGCTCTCGTGGAGGCCAAATAGGGCAGTTGGCGAGTACCACATTGTCGGACCATTGCCCGGGACCATTGCCCGATCCTCCTAACACTTGATTCCCCAACATCTGTCCTAGACACACGATCCTGTCGAATCCCTGACTCGATCTTTAGGAGGGAGGAGGTGACGAGACAGATAGAGCAAATTTGGAACAAGGAGTGGAGCATGAGGGACTGGATCGCAAAGAAGGTTACAGAGGTCCTAGCCGAGTCAAGCAGGATTTGCCAAGAGGCAGCCATACAAGCCAGGCAGCAAAGCTGAGAGGAGAGAGCATTGCGGTGGGACCTTACAACCACGCAAAGATTATTACAGGAGGCACCAGGGGATCCCACCCTCCATACACAGGAGGCGCACGTGCGAGCAGCTGTTGCTGGCCTAGAGAACAAGTGCTCGAGGTTCTCTTTCCGCACCTTAGCAGTGTTCTGGGTGTGGAAGGGAGATACAATGTGCAAGGAGTTTTTCCATGTACATCAACCTCGTACCTCAGGAGAGCAAATATGCAGCCTTCCAGATCAGTATGGGAGGACTCATTCTAGCTCAGACAAGGTGATGGAGAATGCCACCAACTACTACAGATGCCTTTTCCAGCAGGAGACAGCCTCAACTAGAGTGCAGCGATAAAGACAGCAAGTCTGGGATCACATCCCCTCCCTCGTCACAGAGGAGATGGGACACTCCCTTCTAGCCCCCTTCACAGAGAAGGAACTAGATGAGGCTTTCCATACACAGGACGAGTAGAAATGCTCGAGAGAGGATGGCCTCTCTAAGGCTTTCTTCACCACCTACTGGGAGGTGGTGAAGGACCCCCTACTGATGGCCTTCCAAGAGATTTTCACTTCGGGACAGATACCAGGGAGTCTCTCGACAAGCCTTATCAGTCTTCTCCCTGAAGGGGGAGACTGGTTGGAGCTCTCCCAATGGAGACCTATTATCTAATTGTCAGTGGCCTATAAGGCACTAGCAAAGATGGTTGGTAGGGGATTATGCCCCATGCTTCCAAATATCATCCATGACACACAGACAGGCTTTGTCCAGGATAGGAGCATCCTACACAATGTATTCACCTTCTTTGAGGCGATAGAGTGGGCACAACACAGTGGGCAAAGACTGGCTGTACTACTCTTGGATTTCGAGAAAGCTTATGATAGGGTGGACTGGGATTTCCTAGAGGGCACCATGGTGAGGTTGGGTTTCCCCCAGGCCTGGATTCACAGGATCTCCGCACTTTAAAATCGGCCACCAACAAGGTTCTCATAGGTGGTAGGCGAGGGGTAGAGTTTCAACTGGAGAGATCAGTCCGAGAGGGCTGCCCCTTTGGCCCCCGTACATGTTCCTACTCTTTGTAGAGGCCATGTTTCCTCAGGTCACGCATGAGTGGATTACGCAGCCTCCAACTTCCCATGAGAGAAGAGACTGAGTTGTTAGACTCAGAGTATACAAATGATATAGCATTCTACATAAAGGATGGTGAGTTGATGTTGGGGAGAGTGAGGTTGGCTCTTGAGGTGTTCTTTTCTGCAGCCGGAGAAAAAATGAACTGGCGAAAGTTGGTTGGTTTCCTCACAGAATCGAACTCTAGCACACGGAGTGGAGCGTCCGCCTGGGATTTAGATGGGTGAGCAGAGGGAAGACCGTCCGATACATAGGTTCCAGGTGGGACTTGACATCACTCCTACCCAGCAGTTTCTTCCAATCCTCAATTCTATTCGGAGGAAGCTGACCTACTGGAGTACGGCTCGCCTCTCACTAGCAAGCCGAGCCCTACTGGTTAACCGGGTCCTCCTAGAAACGGCCTAGTACATCGCTTCGTATTGGTGCTTCTCCTTGTCCTGGGTAGTGCAGCTTCGCCGCCTAGTGCGAAACTTCCTTTGGTCCGAGTCAGACGGCTCCAAGGATTCCAGGGCCAAGGTGGCTTGGGCGACCATCATGCAGCATCGGTGTCAAAGGGAGGCCTGGGGATCATAGACCCAAAGTATCAGAGTATGGCCCTCTTGGGCAAGCTAGTTGTCCACGGCCTCACACCAAGAGGGCAGACATGGAAGGTCTTATTGCAGGAGGGTCTTCATGATTGTAGACCAAGGCTTGGTGGTGAGTGGAGACCATCCCTAAGATGGATCTTCACGGCAGCCCAGATCACCCCGCCCAGATCACCTTTCCTACCCAATTTGCTCCGCATGTGGCAGGGCCTCCGTAAGGCCCTAATCCAAAGCCCCCCAAGCTGCCACGAGGAGATAGATCGTCAACCAATAATCTAGAACCCCCAGGTCAAAGATTAAGAAGGCGCACAGATTGGCGAGCACCCCACATCCAGTGGGCTGGCTGGGAGCCCGGTCCGGCTCGTACCATCAAGACATCCCCCTATAGGTGGCAGATAGAGTGGGCGGCGCTCCACCTGGGACCCTCTTCACTGTACATGAGGGGGGAGTGTCTGGCCCTTGACAGAGGGCAACAGGATGAGGGGATAGCTATCCTTTCATGGAGGAGGATCTGGGTAATTGGCATTCAGGGAAAGACATGAAGGCTAGACCCTTTTGTCTTCTGGCAGGAACTCCGGGAGTGGCGCCTCTGGATCTGGGAGGGCATGCCATTAGATGAGTTGGAGAGGGACCCGAGAGAGTAGCTATGGCCGGTCACAGCGGTCGCCAAGAAGCCACCAAGGTCCCTGGAGTACACATCCAGGATTGGCAAACACGTACTGATGCAGGAGGATATGAATTGGGCGTCGTCTCATAGCAAAGTACTAGGCAGAGCACGGCATCACTGAGCCTTTCCGACGGACCTTCTGGCTTCGCCTTTGGGATAGTTGGAGGCCAAGGAGGGTATCATATTTCTTATGGCCGGTGGCACATGGAGGCTTGGCGGTGAGAAGTTGGCTTGTCCAGATGCAGAAGGAGGAAGGTTGTATGCGTTGCACATAGCAGCATCTAGGAACACCAAAGCACTGCCTTTGGTCATGTGAGGTGGTGCAACTCGTGTGGAGAGGTGCATGCCACATCCTTCGCCATATAGCACCCAACCTTGGATGTATCTCATGGGGAGCTTTCTGCCAGCATGCAGTCAACCAGGGCCGCCACCTTCTGTATGAGGCCAGGATGCAGGACACGATACTCATTATCGAGACAGGGTCGTGCGCAGTGGTCAGTTTGGAGGCTCTACCCATCCGCCAAGTTCTGGAGCCCATAGCAGACCGCTCTGAGGTATGTGAGATCATAGGGAGTCTTACTGGTTGGCATATCTAAAAGGCGCAGTGTCAAGAGGCTTTCGACGGAGAGAGACTTTCAGTACAGGCGACCTTAGCAAAGCTCTAGACCTCCATCATCCACTCCCTCCGCGGCCGATGGGATCAAGTGCAAGGCGAATCCAGGGCTCATCAGGAGCTCTGATGTCATTTCATGCGCACTTGGGGCGGCCAGGACCTGTTTTTCGTAATGCAAGCAAGCAGCCCCAATTGGCGATACACCCCCCCTCCATGGCTTTTTGTCCCCCATCCCCCCCAAACCGCCTTGAGAGGCTTGTATATATGATGTACTTGTGACTTTCATCAGCTCTAGCTAGTCTGTTGAGCATGAGCACTCCATTGTAATCTGTTTTCCTGAGTAATATGATCAGCCACATAAGATTTGTCAAACTTGACTTATTCTTTCTTTGACATTATCCTTCAACAACTTGGGTTCGTGTCAATAGCTCCTCGTTAGAAGCTTGGCCATAGACCAAGTATAAGAGTGAGAGCTTTCCTAGCTCACAAACCTCCCATTTCTCCAACTCTAGGGTAATGTTATATACAAACGTTGATACTAATGATTAATGAAATCCTTAGTTTTGATGTTTTTACCTTACTTTATTTGCAGCCAACCACTTTACACCATTGAAGACTCTCAATTGGAATATCAAGTCCCCCATCCACAAGTTGCTATGAGTTACTTTTATGACAAGTAACACCATCATTTTATCTTAGGATGACAACTTAACTTCTTTCCTTTCCCACTAGAGCATATCCATGTTAGTAGGTGCATATTCTAGGTGTCAATTGGGACACTATTAAAATGCGAATAGTTCATGATTTTGAGACACTTGATTATAAAGTCCCAAGACTGACGAGACCGAGATGAATAGAAACATATTGTTCTTGAGCTAATTGTGGGGAAGATTCTGCTAACTATGCATCTCATCCAATTTTGTGCTTTTATGACTCTCTTTAGGAGTTTGTACTCTTTGACGAGGGATATTGTAGAATAGTAGAACGAGATGGGAACAACACATTGCATGGGTCAAGGTTAATTATCCCTTTACATGGGCCAAGGTTAATTATATGCGCCTAGAAAAGCTTACTTCCCCATCGGTAACTAGTGGAATATCGTAATCATGGAAGTGCTTGGCTACACAGGATGCCAAAGAAAAACTTCAGAATGCGCGTGCTAGAAACATGCAAAATCATGTCGAACTCAACTAAAAACAAATACCGTTCTCAAGTAAAAGGTTAATCAGGTCGTTGTAATGTGCAATCGCCTCTGCATTAGGAGACTCCGATGGGCCATCTGCATTTTTTTCCAAAAAACTTACACTCAGCATTTCTATGAGATATTGTTCCTATACAAAGCACACAAATCTCAGAAGGGTAGCAGCTTACCCGGGAATATTCTGGTCCATGCTATCGAGAATCGATAGGCATCCATGCCCATATCCACCAGCAGCCCAACATCTTCCTGATCGTAAGTAAGAAGAGGAAGCAATTATGAGAGGGCAAGAAGCTTGAAAAGGGGTCGGTGATGATGAGTATGAGGATGATGACATGATACTTACCTTGTACCGGTTGTATTGATCACCTGCATTTCGGGGCAGCGAACCATCCAACACGAAAGAACCTATAATGGAACACTATTAACCTCATCACAGAACCATCCTTAAAGATACTACAGTTATAGTCTTCAGGTACGGACATCCACAGCCCTTTTGTGATATAATGACCACCTACTGAAGTGAATTAACCCCAGTATTTTGTGAGTGAAAACCAAGGTTTGAAGCAAAGTGAGTTGGAAAAACTTCAAATTTTAAAGAAGTTTAAAACCTCAAATCTTTTATAAATTTCAGTTATAAAAATGACAAACACATGTGATTTGATTCAAAGCTACCAAAAATATTTTCACATTAGGTGTGGTTAGGTTGTTGACAGTTTTCTTTTAAATTTAAACAGTACACATGTATTAATAATAGTGAAGAAATAGATACGACGCCTTAAGAGAAAAGCCAACTTTTTTTCAACGTTGATTAGCATTACATTAAGCACATCATATTAGTGATATGTTGGCATTACATTAAGCACACCATATTGCTAGGCTGATATGCACATAGTGCAACACTATTGTATAGTTGATGTGTACTTTGGGTAGAGCAATCAAATTTCGTTAAAAGTTTTTTTTAAATGCAGACATGTATTAATAAGAAAAAGAATAATTATTTACATAGTGTGAGTGGCTTCAATCACTTGTAGAGAGAGAGTACTCTTTTTGGCCCTCTTTGTTGCATCTTTTTTTTAATAATCCGACCTTATATTAGGTTAAAGATAAAGTAAGATAAGAAGTACATTAGCCTAATTGACAACGTGTCAACTGCTCAACAGTTTGTCCTGCTAAGAAACCCATGATAGACTCTATAATTTGCCTTTCTCTTCCCTAAGCCGGTAAAAACCATCAAAACAATTTCTCTGCATCTAGCAAAGTCCAAGTCACAGTCACAATACCTCTTATCAAAGGCCTTAGTGTTCCTATGGTCCCATACATGCACTATTGTGACTTCTTTGATTACATCCCAGAGCTCAACAACTGTGTCATTCAGCCTACCAAATTCACCAAAAAGGACACTTTTGCAATCTAGCTTTCCATAGAAGCCAGCCTGTTCCATCGTCTTCCTCCATAGACGTTTCACCTCTTGACATTCCCAAAAGAGATGCTGAAGTGTCTCCACATGTCTCTTGCAAAGTCCACATAGGGGTGAGTATTTTCCCCCCTTGGCCAATCTCTCGCTGGTTGGCCATTTATTCATGATGGTCTTCTAGCACACTAGTTTGAGTCATCGAGATGGGGTGCAGCTCCAGACCCTTCAAACTCTTCTTTTCCACATCCTTAACTTAGTTCTAGAGTACCCTTTCTTCCAAAGCTCACTCAAGCTAAAAGTGAATCTACCGCTTTTGTTTGGAAAGTCCTTCCTCTTTTTGGTGTCAAGAATTACAACTCCCTACTCAATCTCGAAGCGTCTTAGCAAGCTCATCTCCTTGTGCATGTAGGGTGTGAGCCAATCCCTCTTCACCATCATAATTATGCAGCTCACCCATGCAAACTCGTTCTCCTTTAGTGTGTACCATCTTCTCACCTCCGCTTTTGGAAGCCAATCCAATGGCTTGGATCCCATGCATTAGCCCAAGTCTTGAGCCCTTTGTTAAAGAGTTTGCATGCCATCTTGGGTCAGTCCTTCACTGAGGTGTATCCATCCTCAAATGCTTCACAAAAGGGTCAAATATTCCTTGAAAGGCTGGTCTCATCCCTCCCTTCGTTGCTTCCTATCCATGTTGCAGCATCTATCACCTTTTTCCACTTCTTCACCAAATTGTTCATTATCTCTGATCCCAGAATTTTGACCAAAAGGCATTGGTAAAAGAGTATGTCCTGCCAATTAAAGTTGTGCCACTTAGCACCAGGGATTTCTCTCCCCAAGCCAGATTCTCTCATTAACACAGCCCGTGACTAATTGGTGTGGAGTCTGCTTAGTGCTTCTAAAAGCATCTTCTTGCCTTATCCCTAAGGGGCTCTATTCCCAATCCCTCTTCTTTTTTTAATGCAGTAATCAAGTCCCATGCAATGGAGTGCCATTGGCCATCGGTCCACAAGAAATTTCTGAAAACCCTCTCCACCTCGTTCTAGCACTTTGCACTAAATTTGAAAGTGGCTGCTATGAACACTACAAGTGACACCAACATGGAGTTGAGGATGAACAATCTTCCTCCAATCATGGCTTTCTCCTCAGCCCACTTTTGCACCTTGCCCTTGGCTCTCCTTGAGAACCAGTTGGATCTTTGCTCTGCTGGATGAGGTCCAACCCCATTGGGTAACCGAGGTATCCAAAACCTTGCCCTTTTGGATCACCTTGCCCCCATAGTCCTTCAGCCATTCCAGCACGTCATCCAAACCTAGGTACAAGGACTCTGTCTTGTGGAGGCTTATCATGGAGCTTGACACGTCGGAAAAAAGTTGGTATACTCCAAAAAGTTCATCCAACTGATCTTTGTTGGTCTCCACTATATTCAAGCTTTCATTCCCAAAAAACAGTGTGTCAAAGTGGTCGCCTTTCGACAGCTTGAGCAGCCTAAGTGTCCCTCTTTGGGCTAGCCACTCTATGTGGTGTATCAGTGAGTCAGTTACTATGGTAAAAGGTAGTGGGGCCAAGGGACACCCTTGTCTTATGGAGCTTTGCAGTGAGAAGGGTCAGATAATTCCACACATTGGTGCCCAAAGCCAATTATCTCTAGAGTTGTCAAGATGAAATGTTGGCTTACTTGATCATAGGCCTTGTCAAAATCCATGTTCACCCACATTGTCTTCTGCTCGCTATTGATGCTGCTAGGTTTAATATTGCATCTTGAATCCTCCTCTAAAATACAAATCCATACTGCCTTGGATCGAGGACTCTCGAGAGGATGTGCTTGAACCTAAGTGCTATCGTCTTTGCCATTAACTTGTAAGCCACATTTAACATCATGAGTGGCCTCCATTGATTCATGTTGAGGCGCTCCACCAATTTGGAAATCAATTTGGTCATGCATACATTTCTCTCAATAGGAATAATCCCTCTTTCATACTTGTATTAAAGAAAGCAACAAAGTCTTTACCACAAGTATTCCAAATAGCCTTGTAGAACTCAACTGGCAGTTTGTCACATCTTGGAGACTTGTCGTCTTTTAAGAGCTTCAAAGCGAACTCTACCTCCTCCTCTATGAAGGGCTTGGTAAGAAGTCTTTTATCTGCTTCAATGAAGGTGGCAACCTTATTGTCATAGTCAGCGGCCCTCTCGTAGGCTCACCCCACTATTGATGAGAGGTATCCATGAAGGGCTCTTTTAATTTCTTATTGATCTGACAGCAAGTATCCCTCTACATCTTCAATCCTTTCAATGCACTCTCTCCAAGCTTTCCTCTTTAGGATAGCAAAATAAAAACTTAATGGAGCATCCCCTTCCAACTCCCACTAGGTCTTCAATTGTATTTTTTGCAGCTTTAATCCAATGGGCCTCTTGAGCTCTAAGGTGAAGCTCAATTTCCTGCAAAATAGTAACAAGTATATTTTCATGAGAAGAAAAGCTAATAGCATTAAAAAGAGCTGCCCTAGCTACAGTAGCACAATCTGCAGCAACTCTCCTTTTGCTCACAACTCGGATGTGCTTCTATGAAGCGTTTATTACCGCCAAATTGCATTTGATCTAGGCCTCCTTGGGATCGCAAGTGCCCTCTTTTGTACTTTGCCACACATGCTTGATTCGGGCCAAATATTTTGCATCATTCACAAAGAATACATTGAGGTTGAAGAAGGATTTGGGGGGGGGAGAGAGAGCGGCATCCGTGCCATCATTCTGAATTTTGAATGTCAATGCCCCCCGCATCATTCTGAATTTTGAATGTCACCAAGATTGGACAATGATTTGAAGAGACCATCTCCGGGACTGATGAGATGTGTAGGTTAGAGGACAGCCACCATGGTCGAGTCTAGCCACCCTCCATTGACTCTCTTTTTGTTGATTATGCCGTGTGTAGATGGGACAACACTTGATAAAAGTTTGAGCCACATCCACAACTGGTGCCCTTTCACCAACCTCTCCCATGCAAACTTCTCCTCTTGCAACATTTGGCCAATGCCCTATGAGTGATCCTCCAATTCTATTATCATATCCCAAACACTAAAGAGAAGTAAAGGGCTGGGCTGCAACTTGCTCTTGGTCAACCTCCACTGTAACTCGAGCAGCTGAGATGTTTGATACGTAAATGGACAAGCACTTGATTTTTTCTCCAGCAAGATTAATCTCAACTTCCACCAATGACCCCTCCTAGTTTGCCCACAGTATTCTTGGGGCGAGTAAGTCCTTGATCAGTAGTATGGCTCCACCTTTCCCCCTTCCGCAACCCTTTGCCAAGGCTACGTAACTAAGCATACCTAGTCTCCGTTGCATCTAGTTTGATTCCTGTAGGGCCACCACATTTGGATTTCTCCTTCTCATCATGCTTCTTAGCTCTTAACTTCCTTTTCTCAAAGCATGAGCCTTTGACATTCCATGTGATAGCAGTGATTTTCTTAATTTACTTCATCATGGAAACTCAAGACATCATAGAATTTGCCTTTACCTTTGATTGCTGCATAGTAGTTATGATCCACAAGTGGCTATTGGGCTTGCTCCTTAAGGGATAGCTTGCCTTGCTGCTTCTACTTAACCGCAAAGGCGTCCTACTTGATGTCAAGTGTGCAAGGATCGAGACAGAGTGTAGATCAGATATAGTGCAAAGTTCAAAGTAGAGAGCGAGCAAAAAGAGTGAGAGCACGACACTCAAAGTCTTTCGATACAATGACGAGGTGACCGCAAAGGCATCCTACTTGATGTCAAGTGTGCAAGGATCGAGACAGAGTGTAGATCAGATATAGTGCAAAGTTCAAAGTAGAGAGCGAGCAAAAAGAGTGAGAGCACGACACTCAAAGTCTTTCGATACAATGACGAGGTGTACCACTTTAGGTTTTGATAATATATATAAAGTAAAAGTGTAAGGGTGAGTGTATATCCAAATACCATAAAAGGCACGGTAAGCCTTTATTTCCAACAACCTCCCACCTAAAGGCAATGTGCCTAAAGGTAGAGGAAAGAATCAACTAAGACTACGTATGTACAAAGCTGAAATACACATATACTATCCAACCCCCATCATTTGGTGGCAATAAGCAAACTACTCTACTGGAAGACTCTTGGTAAGAAGGTCAGCAAGGTTATCATCTATATGTACTTTGTCAAGCTCAATGCTCTTACCGTCAAGTACATCCCTGATAAAATGATACTTCACCTGTTTGTACATTGTCTTTGCATGAAAGATAGGATCCCATGCCAATATGATAGCACTATGACAATCACAGTGAAGGATAGGAACCCTCTGTAATGCCAAGCTCTCTCATCAAACGTGAAAGCCATAAAACCTCTTTGCATGCCTTAATGGCAACCACATACTTTGCATCTGTAGTATACAATACAACACACTTTTGTAGCCTGGATATCCAAGAGACTGCACCCGAGACTGCTCCCCCTGTGAACATAAACACATATCCTGAAGTAGACTTCTTGCACTCAATCTGCATCCATGAAGCCAACAACAGATGACTTCTGCTTCCCAAAGTAGATACACAAATCCTTTGTGTCATTAAGGTATCTCATAATACCTTTCACTGCTTCCCAATGCTTTTTGCCAAGATATACCATATACTTGCTAACCACCCACCGCAAATGCAATATCAGGACATGTAGCAATCATAGTATACATCAAGCTATCAACAGCTGAAGCATAAGAAATCTTAGCCATCTCAACCTTTCTATCATCAAATGTAGGCCTGTCATATGCACTAAGTTTCACATATGGAGACAATGGTACACTAATGGCTTCCCCCCCTCCATATTGAAGCGTTGCAACATCTTAGTAACATACTCCCATTGTGACAAATAGAGAAGACCCTTTGATTTGTCCTTGAGTGTACGCATGCCAAGAATGTGATTGGGCTCACCAAGATCCTTCATATCAAAGCTGTTGTGTAAGCTTTGCTTGAAGGAGTCCAAGGAATGAACATCCCTGTCTGCAATCAGCATGTCATCCACATACGAAACCAAGAGAATAAGGCTGCCATCTGCTGCCTTCTTGGTGTATTAGTAGTGATCAACTTGAGAGCGATTGAATCCTTGAGATTGCATAAATGTATCAAATTTATGATACCATTCTCGTGGTACTTGTTTCAGCCCATACAAACTCTTGTTGAGTTTACATACCATGTACTCTTTCCCCTTTGCAACAAAACCCTCAAACTGCTGCATATAGATCTCCTCATGCAAATCACCATGTAAGAAGGCTGTGTAAACATCCATCTGTAGTATGAGTTCCATATCTTCAGATGCAACCAAGCCCAAGATAGTTTGCAAAGTAGTCATTTTGACTACAAGAGAAAAGATTTCATCAAAATCAATTCTATGTTCTTCCTTGTACCCTTTAGCAACCAGTTGTGCCTTGTACTTTGGCAAAGAACCAAAAGTGGCTTTCATTTTGTAAACCCATTTGCATGGTAGCACTTTCTGCCCTTAAGGCAAATGCACCAAATCCCAAATGCCATTTTTCATGAGAGATTCCATCTCTAACAACATAGCCTTATGTCATTTCTTGCTGTCTTTTCTGTTCATTGCTTCCTGGAAGCACGATGGTTCACCACAATCTGTCAACATGACATAATTAGCCACATAATTGACACCAGGGACAAACCTATCTAGCTATCTTTGCACTCTGGTCGACCTATGACCCAATGATCAAGATTCTCTAGCTATTCAGCCTGCAAATCTGCATCAACAGCTTGCTGTTATGCAGGGTCCGCATGTTGTACAACTAGTTCTGGTTGTTCTAAAGGCATTTGTTCGTACTGAATTTGTGATACATCATGGGCAATATCTTACTGATCATTTTCAGCAGTATTCCCTGCATTTTCAAGGACATTTACAACAGGTACTTGCTGCTGTCTAATGGGCATTCTTTATTGTCCTATCGGCACATCCTCTTGGAATACAACCCTTCTGAACTCCTCTATCTTTTTGGGCTATTTGTGCATGAGATCTTCCTAGAAGATAACATCATTGCTGCGTACTACTTTCCTTTTCTCGAGATCCCATAACCAATACCCCATTTTACTTTCAACACCAAATCCTAGGAAAATACATTTCGAAGACTTTGGCTCAAGTTTGCTACCTTCTTCCTTGCGAATGTGCACAAATGCCTCATAGCCAAACAATCTCAAGTGAGCATACAAAGGTGGCTTGCCATAACACGCTTCTTGAGGAGCTCCCCTGCCCCCCAAGACCTATTTGGTGATTGATTAAACAAGTGTACGGTTGTCATAACAGCCTCTACCCAAAATCCATCAGGTAAAGCAGTATGTGACAGCATTGACAGCATTGTACGGGACCTTGTCTTGAATAGTCTTGTTCATACGCTCTACAACATCATTTTCGGATGGATTGTGAGGGGCAATGAGCTCCCTTTTAATCCCTTTGCTATCACAAAAGTCCTGAAAGACTTTGGACACATAATCCCCACTATTGTCCAAGTGAAGTCACTTTAATGTCTTCCTGGTCTAATTTTTTACAAGTGCCAAGAATTTTTTAAATTTATCCAAGGCTTCGTCTTTACTACAGATTGAATAAACCCATACTTTACATGTGGCATCATCAACAAAAGTAATGAAATACTTCTTTTTCCCTAGAGATAACCTTGGCATCCGATATACATTTGAATGTACAAGCTCAAAGGGTGAAGACTTTAGAGAGAGAGAGATTTTCTATGTGACATTTGAGCATGCTTACCATAAATACAATGATAACACTATTCAAAATCAACATACCTCAAAGACGGCAAATAACCCAAGTGAGAAAGCACTTTCATTCCAATTTGACTCATATGTCCCAACCGACTATGCCACAAAGAAACACTTGGCTGCTCAATTATGGCAACTACATGGTCACGCACACTAGATCCATGCAAAGGATACAAAGTATCACTTTTGGAGCCCTTGGCAACAATGCAAGAGCCCTTACAAATTTTCCATTTGCTGTCTCCAAAGGTAGTGTAATAGCCTTCATCATCTAGCTGCCCTATGCTTATCAAGCTCTTCTTGAGCTAAGGTACATGCCTCACATTATGCAAAACAAACACGAAGCCATGCTGAAATTCCAATTTCACACTACCAATGCCTGCAATTTTACAAGCATAGTTATCTCCCAAGTAGACAACACCACATGTACCACCATTGTAATCAGAAAACCACTCATGATGTGGTGTAACATGAAAAGAAGCACCTGAATCAAGTATCCAAGTATGCATGTCATCCTCAGAATTTGCAATCAATGCATGTGCACTCAAAGAAGAAGTAAGAAGTACGTCACCATCACTGTTATTTTCATGAGTGACTACATTTACCTCCTCTATCTTCGCACTGCTCTTCTTTAGAGGCTGGTTGTCTTTTTTCTTAGCCTTGTTGTCTTCAGTGTTTTTGTTCTTGCCTATCTCTTTCTTCAATTAATCCTGTTTGTAGTGCCCTTTCTTGCCACAATGATGACACTCCACATTTTTGCCACAAGACTTGCTACGTGCTCTATTTTCAAAACTGCCTTTTTACTAAAATCTGCTCTAAGCTTTTGAGTTACTCAAGGCTGTCCTGAAAGTGTCCCAACTTTCAAGCAAAGTACATAGCAAGAAAGTAGCCTTGAACTCATCATCAATATAGAAATCCAAAGCAATCAGCTAACTAAAAAATGAGTTGAACTCATTCAAATGTTCAGACATGGCTGCACCTTCCTTCATGCGAAAGTCCATCAACTTTTTTAGCCAATAAACCTTGCTAGCTACACTTTTCCTAAGCATACAATTCTTCAAGTCTTTGCCACATTGCATTTGCTGAATTCAACTTCTCAATGTTAAAGAGCAAGTTGTCTGACATTGAGAGCTCAATGGTAGAGTGTGTAAGCTCATCCAAATCATCCCACTCTTCTTGTTTCATACCTACTAGTTTTATTCCCTTCGCCTTGATGGGCTTCACCTATTTCTGCTGCACCAAGATATTATCACACTATTTTTGCCATATTGCAAAATTGTGTGCACCCTCAAGCTTCTTGATGTGCAAAAGATTGCTTCTATCACTATTTCCAGCCATGATTTGCAGCACTAAATTGACTCAAAGATCAACAAATGCAAGCCCAAATGTCGAACAAGTGACCACGGTACACTGAAGTACCAACTAGCAATGAAAATCAAAAAATGGCAAAAATCTTAGATCTGCAAATTGATTTCCAAAATTAGAGAATGTCTGCTATTGCACTCCACGAGCGATTCCAGCCACATTTAGAATCCAATGTGCCCATTACATGTGAAATCCCTAAAATTTTGCTGCACTTACTGCTTCAAATGCATTTTCGGGCACAAATTTGACAATTTCGGTCAAAAGTCCCAAATTTTCTAAGACAAATCCACTCGAATTGCATGAATACATGTGCCCAAGTGCATATACCATGCAATTCTTACACAAATTGATGAAATTCTGCAAAAGCCCCAATTTTCTCGAGTTTGATGTGCACAAAATTCAGTGAAATTGAAAAAAATTCACTAAAATGTAGAAAGCCCCAAAATTTTCCGAGCAAAAGTGCATTGATTTTACAATCTCTAAGTCAAATTATCCAAATCCAGGAAAAGCCCCAATTTTTAAGGTCAATATTGCACACTATGCATATGGACGTGAACACCCAGTAGTGGGAGAGGAACAAATTTCAGATATTTTAAAAAATGATAAAAATTTGAATCTATATTCATGACTCGTGGCCCATCTAGTCACACTTGACCTGTTGCATCAGTTTCAACCCAGTAGTCACAACCCGTCACCTACGCATGCATGTCACACTTAACTGCGCTACCTTCCTATCGCCTACCTCATCACGTGCTGCCTGGCCCCTGCTCACTACGCCTGTCAACTATAGAATATGTGCCTGCTGGTTCAACTGCTTTCGTCACGTGATCGACTAGTCACTCTGACCTGCACCTGTTGTGTTGGTGCACACATGTTCGTTGTCTTGAGAAGCGCGCACTCCTGAGCTGCCTCTTGCCCACTAATCCGATACCAGTTTGATGTGAAGTGTGCAAGGATCGACATAGAGTGCACATCAAATTTAATGCAAAGCTCATAGTAGAGAGTGAGAAGAAAGAGTGAGAGCACGACACTCAAAAGTCTTTTGGTACAATGACAAGGTGTACCACTTTAGATTTTGATAATATAAAGTGCAAGTGTAAGGGTGCATGCACATCCAAACATCGTAAAAGGCACAGTGAGCCTTTATTCCCAACTTTGGGCTAACATTTTCCCTAACCTTGTGCTTTGCTTCTCTAAGAGGCAGGTTTGGTGGTTTAACCACCCTTGATTGTTGCTTGCCTCAAGATCCCATGTCTCCTCCTTCCATTGGTCTGCCTTCTCAACTCGTTCATTTTTTGCAGCCGGCTTAGATTGCTTTGTTGTCTCTACCTTCACTGGTAGGCCCTGAGAAACAACCGCTTGCCCTTCCTACTTTGGAGGCTCTTCCTTCTTTGAAGGGACATCCTTGGCAAAGTGTTTGCACTACTTATATAGGTAGCAAGCATCAGGGAAGCTTCCACAATCTCAAATCCCTTTTGTTCATAGAACTCAAGGTCACAGGTGCCTTATTTTTTCTGTCCCAAAGCATGCATGCACTTTCCTTTCTCACTTAAGGTACCAATTAGGAAAGCCATTGCCACAACGTACAAACCCTCCCCAAAGCGCTAGCAATGGTAGCCACTTCATCATCCAGCCATATTGGCAGGTCTCAGAAAGATACCCATACAAGGCATCCATGAAGGAGGATTGCAGCAAGAGAGAAATTTGGGGACCATGATATTGTCAAAACCAAGCTGCCATTATAGCCAACAGAACAACCCAAAACCCATTCCCTCTCTTGGGGGGGACCCCATGAGAGCCATGAAGAACCCCTTCCCAACAAAACGGAATTGTTGCATATAGGCCCTATCCTAATAGATTGCCGAGAACCCCCTCCCCATAAAATAGAAGAAGATTCCCATAGAGTCATAGTTGGCGAAGCGATGCTTGATACAATCCATGGATGGATTGACCTCCCCCCGTGGGCATCACCTTCCATTGCCTGCAACTTTTTCTTTTTGTTACTTGTTGAAGACACTCTTTTTCTTCTAGACCTTGATCTCCATCTCCACCATGTCGACACCACTCCTACGAGCAACAATAGCAACAACAAAAAAATCCATCTCCATGGCTGTTCCATTTCATAAAGCTTGTTTCTTTCCAAAATGTACTTCATTGATCTCCTCTTCCACTCCCCATTTGCTAGCTTCTAGAGCCTGCATGCATGCAAGGCTTGGGAGCCACCACATGTCGAGGGACTTTAAGGGATTTAGAAAAACATGTCAAAACTATTTAATGATCTTTAAAACAGCCACCACTTCCTAACCCACACTCTCCTTTTGCTCAACACACCTTTACTCTTTTTGCATATTTTTCCTACAATCACTAAGGTGTGTTCTCTATTTTCAAGAGCCAATACAAAAACCTTGAATCGTGCATAGTACCATATGTGCCCTTGTTTATACTTCTAAACTATAATCTCTTTCAATACATTGATTTAAATGTTGTGTTTGCATGAGTTTAACCAGACATGCACGAGTATCCAAGGTGAATGATTAGAGCAATGCCTCACTTAGCTCATATTTTATCATCAAATTTTTACTACATGCCTTCAAATTTTTACATTTTTTATAATAGCTTGACATGAGAATCACAAGTTGAACCAGTTTCTAACTTTAACTACCAAAGGATCAATGCAAGGACACACAATACATCTTTAGTAATATATTATTTTGGTTGTAGATTTGGGAAACCCCAACCCTCCAAAGGGCTTCCCAAACCTATCCGCTTCTCTCTCTCTCTCTCTCTCTCTCTCTCTCTCTCTCTCTCTCTCTCTCTCTCATGTGTAGTCTCTCTCTCTCTCTTCCGTCTCTTTTGTAATTAAATCAAATTATTTATAAACGTCTCTTTCTTCCCCTTTTCAAATCAAAAGTTTCTATCTCTCTCTCTCTTCTCCCCCTCTTTTAAATAATCTATACTAATATATTATTTTAGTTATAGGTTTCAAAAATCTCTCTCTCTCTCTCTCTCTCTCTCTCTCTCTCTCTCTCTCTCTCTCTCTCTCTCTCTCTAGCATTGCTCTCTCAATCAAATCAAACATTTTTTGAATAACCTCCCCTATCTCTCTCGCACGTAATCTCTCTCTCTCTCCTCTCCCCTATTTAATTAAACCCCCCTCTCTCTCTCATGTGTAGTCTCCCTCTCTCTCTTCCCTCTCCCTTTTTAAATTAAATCAAATGTTTTACAATCGTTTCTTTCTCCCCCTTTTTAAATATAATGTTTCTCTCTCTCCTCACTCTCTTTTAATTTAATATTTTTAATTAAATTAAATCTTGTAATTTAACTTCTTTTTTTCTCTTCTCCCTACTCTTTTAACCAAACATTTGAAAAAGCCTTTTTTTAATTTCCCACCCCTTTGAGTTAAAACCCCCCTCTCATGTATACCCTCTCTTTCTATCTCTATCTCTTTCTTTTAACTAAATTAAAAGTTTCTTTCTCTCTCTTCTTCCCCTCTTTTGATAAAACATTTTTAAAAGCCTTTTTTTAATTTAACCTTTTTTTACATAGTTTTTGGCATACTTTGAGAGAGGAGGAATGGGAAAGAGAGAAGAAGAAGAAGGAGAAGGAGAAGAAGAGAGAGAATATGAACACAAAGAGGAAAGTAAATATCTAAAGAGAAAATGAAGAGAGAGAGAGAGAGAATAAAAAAGGAAAAAAAAACAAAAGAGGGAGAGAAGGAAAAGAGGAGAAAAAAACAATAATGAAAGCAACGAGAGAGGAAGGGAGAAGAAAATGATATAAATATACTAATATCAAAAGGCTTTGCTCTCTCTCTCTCTCTCTCTCTCTCTCTCAATTAAACGTTTTTTTATTAAATTATATTTTCTGATTTCAACTTCTCCTTTTTTTCTCTTCTTTCCTCTCTATAATTAAACATTTTTTTAAAATTTTCCTCCTCTTTTAATCAAATCCCCTCTCTTTCTTTGTCATTTCATTAAATCAAAAGTTTATTTCTATCTCTTCTTTCCCTCTTTTAATTAAAACTTTTAAAAGTCGTTTTTTAATTTAAACTTTGCTAAACATAGTTTTCATATACTTTGAGAGAGAGAAAGAGAGAGAGAGAATTTCGAGAAAAAAAATGGAGAGAAACAAATAGAGAAGAAAAATACGAAAAAAGGGAGGGGAGAGAAGAAAAAGAGAGGAGAAAAAAAAAGCAATGATGAAAGAACGGAGAGAGGAAGGAGAGAAGAAAAGGAGAGAGAGAGAGAGAGAGAAGGAGGAGGAGGAAAAAGAAGCATTTTTTAAATATAAACCTTTTTTAACATAGTTTTTGAAATGAGATAGAGAGAGAGAGAGAGAGAGAGCGTTATAGAGAAAATAGAAAAAGAGGAAGGGAAGAGGAGAGAGAGAGAGAGAGAGAGAGAGAGGAAAGAGAAAAATAGAGAGAAGAAAAATATATAGAGAAAAAAGAGAGAGTAAAATATGAGAGAGAGAGATACATAGAGAAGATAAAAAAAGAGGGGAGAGAGAGAATTATAGAGAGGAAATAAGGGGAAAGAGGGGAAAAAGGGAGAAAGAGAGGAAAGAGAGAAAAGAGAAAAATTTAAGAGAGAAGAAAAGACATAGATAGAAAAAACAGCAAGAAAAAAAACTTAAAGGGAGAGGAAAAGAAAAATGAGAGAGAGAGAGAGAGAGGAAATAAAATGGAAAGGGAAAAGAAAAAAATAGAAGGAAGAGAAAAAAGCAATGAGGGAGAGGAGAGAGAAAAATAAGAGAGAGACAAAGATAATGATAAACGAGAAAAAGAGGAAAAAAAGGGGGAAAAGAGAAAAAAGAAAAGCCTTTTTTTAATTTAAATCTTTTTTTATAGCTTTTGAGGACAGAGAGAAAGAAAAAGACAGAGAGAGAGAGAGAGAGAGAGAGAAAGACACAAGAAATATTTACGAAAAAAAAAGACAAGAAATACAAAATTTAAGAAAGAAAAAGAGAGAATTCTAGAAATATAGAAAGAGAGAGAGAGAGAGAGAGAGAGAATGAAAAGAGAGGAAAGAGAAAAAAACATTGAGAGAAAGAAAGAGAGGAAAAAATGAGAGAGAGAGAGAGACAAAGAACAAGAGAGAGGTAAAGAAGAGAGAGGGAACGAAGAGCAAAGAGAAGAAATAAAAGAAAGGGGGAGAGACTAGGAAAAGAGAGGAGAGAGGAAAATAATGACAAAAGCGGAGAAAAGAAAATAAAAAAGACAAGGAGAAAGGGAGTGTCAAAAGATGACGTACCACCGAGACAGTAGGGTTTGCAGGGAGAGGAGGAGAAAGATGTAGAGGATCCCTAAGATCCAAGATTTCCACTTGAAAGGTAACCTGTAGTAAAGAACAGTAGACAGAGTGAACTGGAAAACCCGAAACTCAACCTCGAGAGAGAAGCCACTAGCTCTGTGCATCAGGCTTCCACCAAGGTGTGTGAAGAACTGAGCGATGGGTGGAGACCCCCTCTGAAACTAGAGGAATAGGAGTCCCCCTCTGAAGTTGCAGCAGATGTAGATACCCCCGTGAAGAGCAAAGAAAGATCATGGATCACGGACTCCGAAATGTCTGAGGATGGAGAAAGTGCCGCCAGTCGTGTCGAAGAAGGTATTTGGGGTGGTGAAGAACGCCCAGAGTTGGCCTCTCGAACCTGAGTAGGCGAGGGTGAAGGGTGGGGCTCAGACTAAGCAATGAGTGGGTAACAGTCGCTGCTTCTCAATGGAGCAGACCGGAAGGCCGAAGAAGAGGAAGGAGTCGAGTAGCCAATGTCTCTCAAAGGAGCGGATTGACGAGGAGACGATATCAAACAATCACAATCTCGCGATGGAGCTGCAGAACCGCAAGCCATGGTAGCCACTGTACCCGGAAATAGGTGGAAGAAGACTGCCGCTAGCATTGCGACTTCGAGGGGGTGGGGAGCAAAGGTTGAAGTTGGCAAGCATCGGTGGTGTCCAGTGATGCAACAATAGAAGGACCCAGTAGTCTGGTCATCTATTGGTAAAGAAGCCATGGGTACCAGTGTGCTTTGCTAAAGAAGGAAGAGGTCAACCACGAACCATGAACTACAATGTCCGCCTCAAGGGCTAGGAGGGCAGTGAAAGGGCTAGAAGTGAGCTGCCGGTGGGAGGATGCGACCAGCAGTAAGAGGTTACAACCAGTAGAAAAAGCGAGGAGAGAGAAAGACAAAAACGTAGTTGAGGAGAGAGAAAGACTAAAAACGCAGGCTACAGGAGAGAAAACAATGAACACAAGCTGTAGGAGAGAGGAAGACTAAAAACGCAGGAAAAACCAACAGCAATAGTTAGCATGCTAAAAATCAGCTCTGAACAGTGTGTCGTAGACTGGAAACAAGCGCCAAATTGTAGATGACACCAAGGGCAGCTGAGATTGCGATGTCCTCCGCAAAAGGGGTGTGGGCAGCAAGCTATAAAAACCTGTGATGTGCAGAAACAAGATTGTTTTCTGAATGGAGAGTGATCAGCAACAATCGCTCTACTCTAAACAGCTGCAAACTACGGATGGAAGGCTAGAAACAAGTGCCACACTGTAGATGATAGCAAGGGACAGTTGACACTGCAATGTCCTCCACGAAAGGGGTGTGGACAACAAACTGAAAACACCTGAAACCTGCAAAAACGAGATTTTGATGCAACAGAAGAAGAAAAGAAGTGGATGCCGAACCCGCCACCGGTCTTTATTGTCACTGGAGTGGAGGATCCTTGCCACTATTTGAGCAGATCCAGTTCTGATACCATGTCAAAAGATGGCATACCAGCAAGACAATAGGGTTTGCAAGAAGGAACACGGAGTGAACTCGGAAAACATGGGAAAGAGAAGAGAAGAGAGAAGAAACTCTGATGAATGGAATGATGAAGTTCTAAATCATGGAGTGAATGTGATACAAGGGAACAAGGGTGTCGTAGCACAAGGAAGATGATGAAGACAGCCACGAACCACGCACCACAATGTCCTCCTGAAGGGGTGTGAGGGTAGTGGAGAGGCTGAAGAGAAGAGGTGATAGACTAAATGAATCAGCCGTAAGGAATGAATGAGAGAGTGACCTATAAATAGGCACAGACACTCTAGGGTGGCACCCCTTTTTGGGGCTGCAAACCCTAAACGCAAAACGCAAAAACGCAAACTGCAGGTGAAGGGTGAAGGGTTTCTCAACAAGGAGGAGAAAAGAAGAGAGAGAAAGACTTAGGCAGTCACCTTATAGAAGTCCTCTATATAGCATGCATTCACGTGACAGTTCAAAAACCCCTTTTTAAAATTTTTGTACCATTTTATATACCCCTTCTATGTATTTCGAAGGCAATAGTTATATCCCTTCTGTAAATCTAAAATTCAAAGAGTGTGCAATTTCATGGCCCCTTCTATATAATTCAAATTAAAACATAATACTACAATACTTCAACCATAGAATTTTCACTATGATCCAAGATGGATATTTGGACATGATAATATGATAAATGCTTTACAATAGCTCTATGACATCGAGCTATACATAAAAAGCTCCAAGATCCACATGTCCAAAGCATGTCCTATACACAATGTGTAGGGTTCCTGGTGCACATGTATAGATTTGGATCAAAGGGGGTAGAATGGAATCCATGAGTCTGTAAGAACTCGTCCATCCTATGGTACTAGGATCTCAACGCTTGCTTCAATCCATAAAGAGCTTTCCGCAAGCAAAATACCCTGTCAGACTAGTCAACGAAAGAAAAGCCGAGAGGCTACTCCACATAAGCTTTCTCCTCCAAATAACTGTTTAAAAATGCACTTTTAACATCTACCGGATAGATCGGCCAAACGTGGCGAGCGCGAGCGCAACCAACAAACGAAATAAGATCAATCGAGTTGTAGGTGCAAAGGTTTCTTCATAGTCAATGTCGTGCTTTTGTCTAAAACCTTATACTACAAGATGAGCCTTGTATTTGTCTTAAGTACCATTAGCCTTTAGCTTGATCTAAAAATCCACTTCGTCTCGATGACCGACTTGTAACAAGGACGATCCACCAATGTCCAAATCCCATTTTGATCAATACTATCCAGTTCCTTCTCCATAGCTTTTTACCACATAGAGGGTCATTCAGAGCCTCCTACCAACTATTCACCGCATAATGTGCAATGTAATCAGCTATAAACGACAATGTATATGAAGCGTGAGGAGCGAACCAACCAAATCTTCGAGGGCCCTCTGCAATGAAATCCGATACAAGGATCCTCGAATCCCACATGATCTATTGGTACTAGCGAGGTAATGGGCCTTCCCAAGGAGGCTTGGCAGCTCGAGTGTCTACTGGAAGGGCAAGAACACATAGTAGACCTGGATCAATAGACACGATCTCAAATGATGTGAGTGAAGGTTAGGACAAAGAGTCATGTGCAGAAGACTGCACGATATCCCTCTCATCAAAGTCGACATCTTGCCTAACGATTATTTTGTTCATCCAAGGATCGAACAAACACTAGGCTTTCGCTTCAAAAAAATAGCTTATAAGATAAGAGATCTGCTCGAGGGATAAGCTTTCATATCTTGTCATCTAGAGTATACATATAAGCATGACTATTGAAAACTCTGAAAATAACAAGCTGAGAGCCAAAAAACTGCCTCATACAGAGTCTTTTAAGGGATCGTCGCAATCAGACAGATCGAGGATATACACTAAAGTGTTAATAGCCTCCACCTAAAGGTGCTAAGGGAGCTTTGCTGCGAATAGCATAAAGCGTACCATATTCAAGACTGTTTGCTTCCTACGCTCTACAACTCCATTCTATGCAGGAGAGTTGGTAGAGATGAGCCGATAGGCAATGCCCTACTCTTGTAGAAACTCAGAAAACTCATAGCAGGTAAACTCGCCACCAAAATCACTCATCATAGTACCCATACGATGACCATTCTAATATGGACTTAGCAAAACCCAAGCCCTGAAATAAGTGAAAGCATACGACTCATGCTTGAGGAAGTACATCCACATGTATCTAGAGAAATCATCCACTATCAAAAAAAAGCAACACGTCATTTAAGGCAACAGTAGATGTGAGACCACAAAGATCATGAATGACCCTAAGGGGTTTAATAGCATGAGAGACACATGGCTGAGAAAAGGATGTACAATGTTGTTTACCTAGTTGACATGCTTTTATAAACCTCTCAAAATAGTTTTAGGTATGGAAGGCCCTCAACCACCCCCTAACATGACAGTTCATAAAGAGAGTTGTAGCTAAGATATCCTAAGTGAAAACACCAAAGACACTAAGAGTCTGTGGGCTCCCGTGTGATGGCCAAAGTCTAGAATTGATGAAACTTCGAATCATTGGCAGTCAATAGTAAGAAAGTATGACATGTGATAAAGGGCATTAGACAATGCCTTGCCTCAAGTAATTACTAAACCAATCTAAGAGTCTAGAACCTCAACTATAGTCGCAATGAAAAAAATTGCTCATCCCAACTAGCAAAGTTGCTGAATGGACAACAAGTTTACCTCAAGTTGAGATACGTGATAAACATCATCCAGCAAAGCGAGACCTGGACCCAATCAATGGAAAAACTGACCTTTAGACATGAATCTTGACCAAAGAGTTATTTCCTATGTGAATACTCTTGGCTGCAGGGGCTTAAGAAATGAAAATGCGCTATAAGAGTCATGTAATAGGTAGCTCCACTATCCACAAGCCAAATAGGTGTTGATATGCTCAGCTATGACAAGTGGCCTCTACAGACATCTCATCAGAACGCAACTTGCAAAAATGAATGAGACTCACATTCAATGTGTCTAAAGAGATGATATGGGCCTCTACAAACCAAGCAAACAAACCCTTTGGAGTTGAGTAGTTCGTCGACTGTGATGACTCACTGGTGGCAGTATGGGTTTAGCCTCGACACTGCCCCTACTAAAGATTGCCACCACCCTACTTTTCCTATTGGGAGTTACCTAGCTGAGGTGCAAAGGTCTAATTCTTGGATTTTGGCTGTGTATCTTTTGCCTTAGATTGACACTCATCGTCAAAATGACTAGCCTTTTGATAATGTTGAGATTACCTATTCTTTTTAGACATATTCTACCATCTAAGTTTAAGTGTAGATTGAGTGTTTCCTTGGGATTCACTAGCCTTGTTTTGATTTTGATTTTGATTTTAATTTGAGTTTTATCTGCCCTTGCCATGTGGCCCCCTGAGAAGAGGCAACAAGAGCCCGCTCTATCGATGACACATTATAAAATTGATCGAACCACCTTACATAATGCAACAACTAACACTCAAACTTATAAAATATAGACATTTGAGGCTATAAAATCACCTATTGCACAAAATAGAAATATTTTCTTTGCAACGTATTAAGAAACACGATAACTTAATCGTTTGAGAACTTAGGAGCCTCAATGGTTTGCTCAACTAACTTGACTTTTAAGTCATCCTTGTCTGTGATTTTGAAGTTTTTGAGCTCAAGATTTAAATTTATGTGATCGGATCCTATCTTGAGTTGCATAGCGGTCAATCAAGTGTGCCCAACGCTTGTATGCTGAGGAGATGCTAAGTCGAAATGCTAAAGCTGAGAGTAAAACTTAGGCAATAAGCCCTACATAAGCTCAACAATAGCGGAGGTATTAAGATCCTTCCATGAGCAAACGACCTTGTATGGAAGAAGAGTGGGATCATGTTGGAGTTCCAACCCTTGCAATAAATCCCATAAGTTTTGAGAGTCTAATACATAACTCATCAAATTTCACCAAGTGTTGTAGTTTAGCCCGTTGAAAGGAGTCTTTTCATTAAAAGCGTGCTTCACGAGTGAGAAGCTAGAATCATGAGGTGTCTGTATAGAAGGATAGATGGGATAAGGTGGAGGATAAGATGGGGTAGTGTTGGTGGATAAGAGGGAAGGGGAAAGGTGGATATGCCGAAATAAGCTCTTGATGCCCAATGAGTACCGATTACTACGGAGGTACTGAAACGGATATAGGCCCATATATTACCGTAGGTATAAGGTGGAAGCACTAGGACACAATAGGCTTGTCTAAATGTCGGATGGGGCACAATTTAATGATCGGATGGTCCACTAGGTAATGCCATAGAAACAAACTACAATACCAAACAATCAACACTCGAGTATGTCCAAGGTGCACTCCCAAAGAGAGAACCCAAAAGTGAATGTGTGGGAGGTCGAGCCTCCCTCACAAGTACACCACCCGAAAACAAGTATGGAGAGGTCCTAAAGGCTATGCCTAAATGTGCAGAACTCCTCTCCCTGTGGTGTGTGGTGGATAATGTGATGCACTTAATGAAAGCAAAAAGGAAGGTACAGCGAAAGATCGGGAAGGGGTGGGTGGGAGCCCAAATGGATTTGTGACGAATGTGGTGGAAAAAATGATTGGTTTCTTTTATCCACTAAATGCATTAGATAAAGATGCACCTACTCCATATTGACCATGAGAAATAAAATCTTTTTTAAGAAAAAAGAAGGGATCAAATACTTACAAATTCTTCTTTTAGCTTCTTATCTAGTTTTGAGTTCATAAGGAAATACATGTCTTCTTCATTACTCATAAACCAAAGTTGGTTTTGAAGTGTCCCTTCTTGACATCAATCCAACAGGAAATACAAAATCTGTTGACATAGAATCTAAAATAATAGAATTTATACCTAGCATTCAAGAAAAAAAAATATTGTGGAAGTCATGTGTAGTCTGAGCTAGGTTCAACTTGTGGATGGCCGGTCCATTGTAAAGATTCAGAAGGTCCTACAAGATCAATAGTTCTATATATCTAATCTAAAGAAGAATCTCAAGCTATCTTCAATCTCCTACTGAGCCATATGCATAAGGATGAGATCATACTCAACGGGTAGAAATCTAATATGGTCTATGGACTTCATTGTGATCCCATGGTTCTCCGTCCATGTAAATTTCAATGGTAGCAAGCAAAGAAGCCTACTTCTAATCATTTCTATCCATATTTAGCTATAGAGATTGGAGCAATGTTGTGGATGTGTTCGAAGTCATTTGACCCTTCTGTCATTCCTACTTTCTCGAATGAGCTTTTCAATCAAAGCCTAAGGCTTCTTAGAGAGTACCTAGCTCTGATACCATGTGAAAAAACACTCTAAACGCATAACACAAAACCAATCATATGACAAAGTATAGATTGATAAACACAGAACTCAATTAGGGTTAGAGTTAGGGTAACTCAAAGACAATAAACACAATGAATAATAAAGTAAATGAATATTGAATATAAGGTGCTCGTATAACAAACACACTATGTAATGAATAATGAACCTCAAACTCTTGTATCTCTGGGATCAAAGCAAAGGTTATGAGCTGCAAAGTGTCTTGTACTCCGAACGAATCTCGAATCGCAGCAAAGGCAACCTCTGAGTATCGAACTAGCAAATGCAACCAAAGAAGACTAGATCTAAAGCAAAAGAAACTGCATGAGATGAAAGACTAAAAACCCAAGTACCTGAGAAGAGAAAATTTGAGCGAGAGCTGTTAGGTGCAAACGCAATTTGTGGGGAGAGAGATGATCAAGATGATAGCCGAAGACTGTAAACCCAACCTGTGGAGAGAGAAGATCAAGACGACAACTCTAGATTGCTAGAGATGGCACTAAATGCTAACATCAGCATCAAACGCAACAAATAAATAGTAGACGGCAGCTCCATGGTATTAGGCGACAACTACGAACGCGTGGCAAAGGCTGAAATCATGTGCCAGATAGTAGCAGATGGCCAGCCTCTAACCGTGATATCCTCTGCAAATGGGGTGTGGGCAAAGATATAGCTCTTGAAACTTGCAAAAACGAGTTTTAGAAAGAGTGGTGGACTACATGCCTATTTATAGAAAATTTGGGATCTCCAAATTAATGTTTTTTTAAAACTAAAAAGGTTTCTTCATTAATTAAGCGTATTTTGGAGGTATTTAAGTCAAGCCAGTACAATTTTAGCTCAACAGAGGCATACCTACCCCATCTCACCATCCACTCAAACTCTCTAGCATTGGAGAGTTATAAGGGATGACCGCATCAATGGTACTAGAAGCAAAAGGAGGGGCTGCCAAGCCCGCCCGTGGTCTAAAGAAGAAGACCTTGTCCACGCCTTAGTCTCAACCGTGACTAGAGGGTCCAAGTCGAAGTCTGAGAAAGAGAATAACTCAAGAGTCAAGATTTTTGCGCAAATGTTCCTTTTTAGCACAGTGATAACACTAAGCCTTCAACTTCTTCTTCCTGTCATCCCTCTTTGAAGTTGTAAAGGCCTCATTGGATCCGCTAGACTACGAGGGAAGTCTCCCTATAACAACCACAAAGACGTCTTGTGGTCAAGTAGCATCGAGGATATATATAGAAAACTAACATGTGTCAAAGACATTTGAGCTTGCAAAGCATTGGCCTCTCCATTAAACACCGGAGGAAGCTTGTAGAGCATAATCCCCACAAGATGAGACTCTAGAAGGGAAGACCGTATGTGTCAAGCTGGTCCTATACCTGTATGATAGTACGGATGCCTCTTGCTTCTTGGTAACATGCTGAAGAGAAGATTATACTCAATGTATAATAGGGATTTCCTTGCTGTACTTGAGTGAAACAATTTGGATATGAGCTACAAAATACAAGTGGCTCGGTTATTCATGGAGAGTATGTGCCAAGACATAAATATCCAAGAACATGAAGCTACCAAACAAAAACCAGAGAAGATGGATGACTTGGTGATGCAAGCATCAAAAGATTGATGAAGAGATGCAACAAATGGAGCAATGCAATATAATCGACCATCTCAAAGTTTTTGACAAAACAATGCAACAATTTGATATTCTAAAAGAACAAAGAATTAGCTATTTTAAATATTGTGTTTAAAGCAAGATCAAGCCACAATTCCAAGAGATATGACGATGTGTACAGATAAACCTAAGAAGATTATAAGTATGCTCTTAAAGTCAAGTTTAGTGTGCCAAGTTATGACTTATTCATTGAACCATCAGATCTTCCACATATATTTCCATCAAATATAGACGAGACGCAGAATATTGATGATGTAAACACTATGATATTGGACCTAGATACACTTGTTGAAATTGCAACCATGTTAATAACAAAGATGTATGAAGAGAAAGAGTCAAAGAAAGCTGAAGAAGAGAAGGGGGCTAATTCAATTCAGCCTAAAGAGATACATTGTAAAGAATTGCCTATATATGAAGCAAGTTTGATCGAGCAAGTAGTAAATATGACAAAAGCACTAATAGAGAATGCTAAAGAGGCAAAGATCTTGACTGGGACCTATGGTACAGATGTTGACATAATTGGAGATGCAATACTAGCAGAAAAAGTTTGTGAGATATAGATCGTAGCTTCTAATGACACCTTGGCAATGATAGATGCTTTGATTGAAGATGACCATGTGCAAGATGCAAAACGTAGAGAGGGGCGCAAAGAAGATATGCTAGATTTGAGTATAGATTGCAAGATTAGAGGGGGTGAAGATACTCCATCAAAGATTTTGCCTATGTTTTTGTAGGACATGCAAGAAGCGTCTACAGAGCATGATATGCTTGATGTTTTACCATTTGATCTAGGATACAATATTAAGAATTGATGCATGATTGATTATCCAAGTATATTGTGGTTGCTAGACCCATGAGGCTAATATGGCTATTGTCGACTACAACAGACAAGCAAGGCTGAACTAAAGATATTTCAAAATGCTTTAATTGGGAGAGGATTAATGATGACCAATGCATTGAGAATGGGGTTTAATACTTGGAGAAGAGGCCTACAAAGTTTGATGACCATCCGAGTTCATATGCAAGAGATACACAAATAGAAAGGACATTGTTTGATCAGGACTGTGTGCTGTAAAGAATAGTTGCAGACTGCACAGAACATTTTAGAGGCTGATGCCTTAGTTCAAGGGTCTTTAACAAAGTTAAAGATCACAAGCAAGGCTACATCTTTGCTTTTAAAGCTCCGCAATCCAAGTTCGGCATCGAAAGATACTAGCAGTTTTCTACAAGGTGGTCCTATAGGACAGTTTTCGGATAGGACAAGACTAAGTAAAGGATGTAAACGCCTGCATGTGACATATACTTTGTCAAAAATGATTGAAGCTTACTTGCCGATACTCAAGGAAGAGAGAAGGTTCAAGATATGCGAGATAAGAGATGTAGAAGAGGTGGATGCAGAGGAGAATCCAGCAAACGATGAGCGATTTGACAGTGAAGATGAGGATGAGGAATATGCATTGATAGACAAGCTTGAGCTTAAGATACCATATGATCCTAGTGGATTTACATAGCTTGTCTTACGATAGAGGTTGGATGAGCTATCATTAGATGCAGAGTGATATATACATGATAAGAAGATTGAGCTCTTGATGCTTTATGATCAGGGTGGGAGTGATTGAACTTGTAATGTGATGAAGACAAGTGTTCGGACTGATGATCCTAGAGGCAGAGTGCTCCAAAGCACAATACCTTGGGAAACACATATATGGGTGTCTGATCCAATTGGACTACACTGTTGGCCCATTCAAAGGATGTGTGGGTTCAGAGGGGGATGGATGTCGTAGCGTCACATGTCCATTGTTAAACCGATGACCAAAGACCAAAGTAGCGTGAAAACAAGCTGAAAATTAATTCTAATGGAGCTTGTAGGTGTGGCATACCTATAACTAAAACTAGTTCACTACAATAGAGTGTGAAAACCTTTAAATTTGAACTACTTCCAAGGCAAACCAGTTTAATTCTGAAAGGGTTAAGTAAACTACTTACTAATGATTGACTATGATGGGAAGAGATTAAAAAGAAAGTTTTAGAGGCTTCTTCATGAACCAGGAAAACGTCATTCAGTTAACACCAAGAATTTTGGGCCCTGAAAGGATGATTTTAATCACGATTATTAGTGATTCTTGTATTGTCTTCTGCCTTGGTGTATGGATTCCATTTCCCCAGCATTCTCTTCTTGAGTTATTCGTTCTTTGCAATGTTTCTCTTGTTGTGTTTGTGCAATTTCTTACAACGGCTTCTTGAAAGACATCAAGGGAAAATTCTCAAAGTTGCTGCCTAAAAAACTTTGCATATCCTACAATACAATTTTCTTACATGCAGTCTGCTATAGTCGTGAAGTTTCTGGAGTGTGCATATCCCAGTTACTTGCTCGGTTTGCTAGCAAACTTGACAAGGCTATTCTTTAGGTCTTAAGGCATACTGTAGATATGCCTTCCACCATCAGAAGAAGCTCTTTAATCAACACCAGATTTGAAAGTACTAAATCTATCCAAATTTGTTATATTACAACAATCTACTTTGTGACCCTATATTTACACTACTTACAAACTTTTTACATGATTCTACAAATGCATTTCTTGAAATGAAATCAACTGATCTTCTCATGAATTGTTCCATCCAGATCTTGCAATAGATAAGTGCATTTTCGAAACCAGCCGTTCTCATTCTCTCATCCCCCTACTACCATCTCACGCCACACTGACATGAAGAGCTGCATGTTGGGGCTGACAGCATTATACCTTCCGCCATTGCAGTCACATTGTTTCCTTCTCTCATCTACATTCTCATTCTGTCTCTTTCTTCTCTCCATGTTCACTTTCCTTTTCATTGCACTCTCACATAGTATCAAGGCCATGTGTGCAAGCAAAAGTCTATGAAGTGAAGCATGTTGTCCACATTACAACCAACTAGGTGACATCTCTAGGTGCTGAAGACCTTGTATTGGCTATTCTACAGTGTCTAACCACTATGGCCTTCACATGGGTATCAAAACAGTTCACCCAATAGGCTTTTGTCCCATCCCATTGTCATCGTAACATACTAATATCTATAGCATACTCTATGTGTGTTCACTATTTACAGCAGTCTGTGTGTGTGTGTGTGTGTGTGTGTGTGTGTGTGTGTGTGTGCATTTCTGTTCATTTCTTACAGCATACTCTCTCTCTCTCTCTCTCTCTCTCATACCGAGAACATATCACCACATTCACCACCATCAAAGGTATTGGAATATCCAACTATGAGAGATTCATGAGCATCAATATCCCAATTTCTCCTTGCATAACCAGCCTTCCTTCAGGTCTTTTTAGAAGCAATATCATCATTGTGGGTACCAACAACAAAAATGGCTCCACCATTCTCAAAGTCACTACTAGATGAAATAGCAAATCCATTGACTAGAACACCACAAGCATCTATATCTGGTCCCCAATCATTATCTACTAGATTGTCCATCTCAAGAGCATCTGTCACATCAACATGGTCACAAGTATAACTTGCATTAAAACTAGCACACATAGCAGTACTGGGATGATTAGCAACACGCGCACTGATGAAGATCATTATAATCAGCATCAACCTCAATCATCACAAGGTCCACATTGCTACCTTCATAAAGAACATGATTATTAGATTATTGATTGTCATCTTGATTTAAAATTGAAGACATGAAAAGTAGCACTGAGTCCAATATGTCTACTAACTACAAGCCAATTCCCAACATCATCTTGATCCAAATGAATATTCAAAACATGCAGATGAGATGTCTTGTGTCAAGGTTCATACATAAGGCACTAAACCATGTATTGCTGGAAAAGTCTATCGAAAAGCTACAAAAGCTCTTTGCTTACTAAAGGAGCATCCTATGCTAGTGAACTCCCATGTGTCTTGCCACCAAATACAAAGATGCATCTAAACTCATCAAATCAAAGATGAGATAGAGAAAGAGAAAGAGATATTAAAATATACACAAGCCTTAAGAAAATGAAGAAAGATGAGTCTTCTCCAAACCTACCAAATGCTTCAATGCTCCCTGTTTGACTCTCTCCACGTTTGCCTCTACTACCAGCTTGGCGTGCTCCTAAACCATCCACCCTCGTATAGGTTACAATACATGAAGCTTGTTATAAATCAAATTGACATATCCATGATGTAAAACCTTCTTGATTGGAATCCAAAGCCCCTAGGTTCAATTTCATCAACACCAGCTCTCTATTAAGGCATTATGTATGAGATAGAAATTGTAATGGCAAGAGAATCCCTCTCTATGAAAATAGCTTTCCTTCTTTGGAAGAACACATGGAGAAGCCTCCTAAGTACAATTTCAAGCTAATGAGAAGTATGACCTGAGCTTTTGATGAAGCTACATCTGCCTAAAGGCAAAGAGGATGCCAACACGGCTAGGTTGCCACATCATGCTCGACTTATTATTTTACCTTATCAATGCTTTAAATTTTTGGCTTTTGCACCAACCTTTTGGAATCCATCCCATAAAGGTCAACCTATGGACTCCGCCTTCAGATTCCTACAGATTAGCTAAGAGATCATGCACATCTTGATAGAACAAACCAACATGAAAAATAGGCTAACTTTCAAACTTCACCAAAATGAAAATTATTCAATCTTCAAAAATATACCATGCAAGCTATTATGTCATTGACTACATGATATACAATACTATTAGATGCAAGGAATCCACCATTGCCACCACTGGAATCTTGCATACCATGTCGTTCCATGTTGACATTGCTAAAAAGAAAGTGAGCACAAATTCAATGAAAGAAAGAAGGTTAAAACCATAGAAATCCATCCAAAATGTTGGTGAACTTCATGTCCGGCAACACTATGAAGCAAGTCTTGAAAGCTCATGAGGGAGAACTTGGAGCAACATCGCCATGCCCTTTTCCAAATATCTATTTGCAAAGCAAAAAGCTCTCCAAATCAAGATATTCATATTGGTGATGCTCCAAAACATTTTGAACACCTTTTAACAGCATGTTCAAGTCCACTGCATCAAGTTGAGTGTACAAATGGTACATGTAAAGATTGCACCCTATTGATGCACATTGAATCTTTTGAAGTCTTGCAAATCTATTGATCCTATTGTAACACCACACCATATTAAAGCATGCCATTTTTCAAATATGTATATGCAAGTAGAAAGCTTAACGTACCTAAAATCCCTCCATATCAAGAAATTCAAGTTAGAACACACACACAGAGAGAGAGAGAGAGAGAGAGAGAGAAAGGGATGGGGGAAAGGAGGTTTGAATGCCATGGAATATGTCAAGAAATGGAGAGAATGAAAAGTGGAATGGACCCATGAAGACATGAGAGAGAGAGAGGGAGGGAGGGAGGGAGGGAAATGGTAATCACTTTTGAAAATTTGTGAAAGTCTTGGAGTGGGAGTACTATAGTAGGATCAATCCTAGGTTTGAGAGCCAATGTGGGCAGTAGAACCTACCTAAGGAATGCCATTGTGACATCATTTTAGGGAGATTATGGACTCACTTAAGCCCCATAGAAGCAAGCTCCTAGACCTCCTCTTGACATGGATGGCCCGGGCTCAAGATGAAGCCATTGTAGCCTTGGATATCCAATTCATCTATCATGACTAATCTCGATCGTGAAACCTATATAAGAATCAATATAGTCCCCATTGACTTGACCTAGCTGAGCTTTTACCACTTTAGATAATTGCTTGAAGCAAGCTCTAAGAAGCTTGTGGTTGCTAGAGCATTCCCAAGCATGTTATGCCACGCGGCACAAAACTAACAGAAGCAATAGGAATGGTGATCCCAACAATTTTATTGGACGGCTTTCTAACATGTACATCACTATGTCTACAGGAATGGTAATCTCAACAATTTTATTGGAAGACTTTCTAGCATAGACATCACTATGTCTAAACCCTCTATATGACCAAGCACTAACTATTGGCCTTTGAATGACTCATACATCATGACACTAGTTAGTTGTTGCAAATATAAAACAATGTCAAGCCCTTACTCTCTAGGTAAGCGACATCTATATACACTATGTCCAAATCAGAAAATCCTCCATATAGACTACCAAATCCCTTTGACAACACTACATTTATCAATGACTTCAAGAGAAGACGGTTAAAAATTGATCATCACAAAAGGAACATGACAAACAACAATAAAATATTTATCCATGATTTCAATAGAAAAGAAAAAATAATAATAATAAGTCCCTTTTGAAAGAACAAGAGAAACACGCTTTTAAAACATATATCTTACACCAAACAAGAAGCGTTAAATCAATCATGCAAGCTAAAACTAAGTAGCTATCTGCAATATGGATGATTTGTTCAACAACACCCATTACCTATCTCTCACGTTGCCAATGTTCATTGTCCATGTTGCTCATCCAAAGCTAATTGACAAGTAGATGCACTAATGGCCATCATTAAGATGCCTTGACCTTTTGAAGGTGATCCATGAACATGAAAAAAGAGAGCTACCCATGACGTTATGTCTTGCTGCCTTTCAAACACTGTTAAATGACATTATGTCTTGCTACCTTTCAAACATTGTTAAATATCTCACCCTCATCTTACACAAGTAGCTCTCATGAATCCCAATCGGTACTATTTAGGTTGCACAAGTCTTCTTCTTTGGAGCTTTTAGCTTAGATCAATAATGCTTCCACTAGGCCTACTAGTAATCACATTTTAGACCGCCCATGGCATTATGATTTGACAAACATCTCAACTATCAAGATGAATAAGACAACCTCCACTCCTCTTCTCATCAACCTTGTAACACATCACATTTCCATGCAAGCATTGGAAATCCTCACAGACGACATTGATGCTGAATTTATGTAAGTCTTCCTCTTTGGTCCTTTGTACAACACATGTCAAGATGCATTTGCTTCCTTTTGCTTTGTTTCACATTGGTAACCAATATGTTGTTTAAACATCCTTGGGGGGACTGCTTTGTGTGGAGCACACACAATAGATGGCTATGGCAAACCTCTCCATAAGAATGATTGTGCTTAAAAAGTAGGCTGCTTTGCTTTGATGCACCTTCTATAGGCCCTTTGAGATGGTGCTTCCTCACTACTCATATGGACTAAAATACCCAAATAAATGTCACCATCTCATAATCTGTGGCTATCATCATTTGTGCCTGAAATGGCTATAATTATCATTTTGTTCATATGCAACCCAACCTTCCATTTTCCAAAATGCAAATGCACAATATATTGTTGAGATGAGGATTGGCCATTGCATAGTTACTCTATTGGAAATTGCATGGAATTGCAGATGATCTGATTCCAATAGACTCCCATTGAATGTGCTACATTCCGTAGATACTATGATGGCGTAGCACACATACTCTAACAAATTGTACGATAAACGGATTGCAACTCTATGATTCTGCAATGGAAATATGTAAGCTAAAAAGATGGAAAAGCTATTGATGTGGAAGTACAAAATAAGTGAATTGATTTGACAAATCCATTGCAATGATTTTACCTCTAGCAGATCCTTGATGTGCTGAAAAAACAATAGCCCTATTCATGATTCATTGGCTACATTTTTGGTGCCTTCTGCATTGAGAGCGCCTTCCACGACTACAAACCCCTGGCGCCTTTACCTCATGCATTGATGGCGAAGACTCATACTTGAACATGCTCAGTCATTCTTTATTTTGATATGCATATTAGCTTGCCACTATAAGCTCACGTACCATCTACTACTCTGTTGCACCTTTTCAGTTGTAGTAGTCATGCCAAGATGGACAGAGAGAAACTTAGACTTGGGGCACGCGAGAGAGAGGGAGAGGGAGAGGGAGAGAGAGGTATTACGAGCAAAAAAAAAAATAGAGAGATTGAAATATTTCAGTTCATTACTTTAAACTTCTTCACCGCCCAAAAGAATGAGAAACATGTAATGGACTAATACCCTGCACTTAACAGCGTCGTGGTTCTATAGTTCTATATCTTTCAAATTTCTCCCTCATTTGTTAATAGATGTGCTAGAATACATGTTCATGAAGTGATTACCTTGGGTGTGAAATGTAGTAATTGGGACTAGACACCGTGTTAAATCTTCAAGTTAAATTTCGAAGTCTTTTAGAATAAATGTGCCCCACCTATGAAGCATAAAGCATTAAATAATACTATAGATCTTATAAATATTTTTTTGTAAGTTTGAATAATAAAAATCCCCCTCATTTTGAACTCTTGTGGTATACTTACATTTCCCTTGGTGAACTCCCCACGAGATACACACACACACACTCTCTCTCTCTCTCTCTCTCTCACATATGCCCGAGACTCCACTCTAACATGGGGTGCATTAAAGTGTCCAAAGACATATTGAACAACTTGGAAAAGGAAAAGGAGATGTTTTTACTATGATGAATTGAAACAACTACAACAAGCACTAATTTTGTATTGCACAGAGAGAATGATTGAATCATTGATGCTACCATTGATTTTGATTGTTGTTTATGTGAATCTCTCTCTCTCTCTCTCTCTCTCTCTCTCTCTCTCTCTCTCTCTCTCTCTCTCTCGACTGACGTTATATATCGGCTTGCTACAGGCTGTTGCTCGTAGAAAGGCCACGTGTCGGTGACCCCGCACTTTTTAGGGGCCACTTTTGTTTTTATCATAAATCAGTTTACAAAATTGTTTTTATCATAAATCAGTTTACAAAATTCATCTTATGTCAACTCACAGGTGCATAGGTGAGATGGTATAGTGTCTGATTATCAGTTTGAAAGGTGCAAGTTCAAGTTCTGGCAATAGCATCGCATCATTTTGGTGCAAAGGGAGGGCTTTTCATTGTCACCGCGAGTACCACGTCACCAGGCAAATCGAGATTTAACGTGAGCCCTCTCTCTCTCTCTCTCTCTCTCTCTCTCTCTCTCTCTCTCTCTCTCTCTCTCTCTCTCTCTCTCTCTCTCTCTCTCTGTGTATGTCAATCCAAGCCTCCTTGTGTATCTTCTTACATGGCCCAATGCAACCCAACAATCCTATGCCGATGAAAATCACACATCTTGCTTTGTATACCACAATCACTCCTCATTTATTAGCTTCTTCATAGCAATAGCTACCCTATCAACAAAGCTTGAAGTAGGCTCACACTTCCCTTCCAAATAAACCCTTCTCAAAAATAGTCTCCTTTGTGACATATATGTTCCTCCTCCTTCATATGGATTTTTCCTCAAGATGCCCCAACAAAGCAATAGCTCACAATTTTAAAAAGTCTATCCCATAGGCTAGAAATTTAGTGTACGTTTAGTTTATATAATCTAGCACCACTTTTCTAATACTCCCTCTTGGTGGGAGCTTAGCCTATAATCCTAATTATGTTACACAAGGATGTGATTCTCCATTGAGTGCTTTAGTCAAGCAATGTCATAAAGCTATAGGTAAATAAGTATATATGTAAATACGAGTGAGTTGTTTTCCAAGCATGCATGGATTTTGGTATGTTAATTGATCAACCCCCTCTCTTGGGTCTCTCCTATAAAAGTACCTAATCACTTGGAGAAACATCCCCACCCCACACCCTCCTCCACAACCCTTCTTCTCTCGCAAAAGTATGCTTCTAAAAAATTTGAAGTAAAAAGATCCTTGATATGAGTTTTACATTAGGTGCATTTATAAACTCCTATTTTTGGAAAACTAGAAGTCAGTAGAGTAAAAATACTATTTCTTTTGAACTTACCTGGCACATTACATATTCCATAAGGTAGCCCTCTTCCCCCCAAGAGAAAGAAAGAGAACAGAAAAGAGGAGAGAGAGAAGCAAAGTGAGAACTAATAAACAATAGAGAAAGAGAGAGAAAGAAATGATAAAAGAGGAGAGGGAGAGAGAAGGAAAAGATAGGTGAGAAAAAAACAATGATGAAAGAGGAAAGAAGAAAAAAGAGAAGAGAGAAAATTAAAAAAGCAAGGAGAGAGGTAAACAATAAAAGGGGAGAGAGAGAGGAGGAGGAGAAGAAAAAGAGAGAGAGAGAGAGAGAAGAAGAAGAAGGAAACAAAAAAGAGGAAAGAGAAAAAGGAGGGAAGAGAGATATTTGGGGAATTGCTGAAAAATAGAGAGAGAGAGAGAGAGAGAGAATAAGGAGAATGAAAAATAAGAGAGAGAGGAGAGGCAAAGAAAAAAGAGAAGAGAGAGAGGGAGGGAGGAGGGAAAAGAGAGGAGAGAAAAAGGAGAAAAGAGAGAGGGGGGAAAAAAAGATGAGAGAGAGAGAGGAGACAAAAGAGAGGTAAGAAAATATAAAATAGAGAGAGGTGAGAAGAGCGAGTAAGAGAAAAAGGCTTGAGAGAGAGAAAAAGACTTGAGAGAATGGGTGTAAAAAATATAAGAAGGGAGAGAAAAAAAATCAAGCAAGAGAGAAAAGTGTGAAAATTTTGAGTGAGAGAGAAGTGAGAAGAGAGAAAATAAAGAGAGAGAGAGTGAGGTCCGATTGGTACCAACTTTGTGTATAGATGAGATTTTATAAGTTTGATGCATAAAAGGGATTGAATGTACATCTACTATTGTATATTACAAATTTTATAAATTACTTTTTGTTTTAAGTTTGATGAGAGAGAGAGAGAGAGAGAGAGAAAAATAGAAATAGAGGAAAAAGAAGAGAAATGGAGTATTGAGCAAAGTGAAGCTACCATGAAGTAGCCTAGCATTCCACGTGCTTCAAAATGCAAGTTTAACTTTAAATACTTGCTATATTTTGAAGCTTTCATTGTTCATATATACAAAAATTCACCCTCCATATGCAAGTTAACGATTGTCTCAACATCCATATGTTACCCAAGAGAATCCATGAACGTATCACCCAATGCCTTGTGTAAGACTTTTACCAACTTCGAAGACTTCATAAATACAAGTTAAGACCATTTATGTCATCCAACCAGGCCTAAAATTTGAAGGTTGCAACACCCTTCAAAGGGGGTTTTGCCCTTCTAGAGAAGGGTGATACATATATCACCCTTCAAAAAAAAGGTAAGAATTTTAGAAAAATAGTTATATGCCCTTCCAAACTCTTTTTTTTAAAAAGGAGAGGTCCTCTAAGACCTTCTAAATGAAAAGTTGGGTAGCCCTTCATCCAACCACAAGGCACATGCCCCATGGGTGATGATGGGCAATCTTCCACACAATCTACCAAGTGCATTTAAGAGGAGAGAGAGTTGGGATTAATGGCTATAAGAAAGGTTCACTCTTTGGATAAATCCTAATCGTTTACCAAAATGTCACATTGTACAAGTAAACTAAGGCAAGAAAGTAAACTAGGACAGTCTGAAAATTAGCACTATTGTTGAAAAAATAAAAACACAAGAATACATAAGTTAACAAAAACCTTTGAAACATGCATTTAATGTTGTCTAATGGCTTAAAGCTTTGTGCTATATTTACGAGGTCATAAGTTTTTCCTTTGTAAAATTTTCAAGTATTTTATTTCTATCTAATAAATGTTGACAAGTTTAGACTTTTAAAAAGCAACTACCATATTTAAAACTTTAACTTTTCTAGAAGGACTTTAAGCTTCTAAAATCAAACTATCTTGTGAAAAAGATTAAGTATTGTGCCGATTTTTCCATGGCCTAGTTTACTTCCACAATGTAACATTTCAAGGAACAACTAAGATTGATCCAAAGAGCGAGCCTTCCCTTTAGCCATGGATCCCAACTCTTCCCCCTCTTAAAAGCCCGGGTAGAATGTACCATGGTGTGTCTTTATTCACACAAGCTTATGGAAAGCGAAAACACGGGGAAAACGTGTAGCTTGGGTTTCCGCCAAGTCCAATATTGTCGCTACTACTTTGAACTTCTCCCTACACAGATGTGGCTTATTACTATCGGCGCCATCTATCTATCTAAATTGTATTAAACTGGCATCTTCTTTTCTTACAAGTTTAAGCTTGGAAGTTGTCCCTTCTCACGAAACTTCATTCTCATCAATCAGACTTCAGGTTCAACACTTGAGTAGGTGCAGCGACGCTCGCGATAAAATGCTTGTGATGTGACATATTAAGCGTAAACTATAGTACGTACCATTGTCGACGGCGGCGTATGCATCCCAAATGCTGTCGGCTTTTCTCCCTCCTCCTCCTTCGTGCTACATCAGGATTCAGGATTCTCAATGGCAGTATTAATATAGACACATTCTTTAAGTAGTACAGTAGAATTACTGAAAACTGTCTTTTAGTGTACTTCTTCCCAATTACATTTTCAAAAAACCTATTCAAATTCAGCATTATCCTTATCAATAATACTGGTCACTGTTTCTGCATTTAAAATTTTAAACTCATGCGTTTCAATCTCTTTCTTTCTCCCCATCAAAGGTTTTCCCTGAACACAAGAATACGAAACATGCAACAACAAAACAGCCATGCAATAATGAGACCGTGAACACAATAATACGAAACATGCAACAACAAAACAGCCATGCAATAATGAGACCCCGACAGATTACTGACGTGAACGACGGTAAGCAGCCATAGAACACACGCAGGCTGAGAGAGAAGCCACAGATAAGCAAGTCAAGCAGTACGGCACACGTCGTCGGCTACGGTGAAGAGACAGCGAGACGACCAAGCCGGTGTCGTATTGCCCCACATGTCATAGGCTACATATTTATCGAGAGAGAGAGAGAGTGTGTGTGTGTGTGTGAAAGGGGCACCTTGACAGCCATGGTCATGGCTCCGAACTTGAAGTAGGGCGGAAAGAAAGACCGGTCGATGTAGGTATCGGTCGGGAAGCTCCAGTAGTCTCTCCTTGCTATATCAAAAGAAGAAGACGACGACGACGACGGGGCAGCTGCAGCCGGCTGCGAGTAACAGAGAAGATTACAGAAGCTGCTCACGAGAAGAAAACTGCTAAGCAGCGGCAAAGCCTCCAGATCCATCAGACCATCCAACACCATGGTAGACTAAGGCACCGACTCAGCTACACAGAGAGAGAGAGAGAGAGAGAGAGAAGGGTGTGCAGGCGCAGGTGTCGTCCAGCCTCTGCGTCTCTTTTGTTTCCATTTGCTTCTTCTTTGCGTCATCGTGGTACCTCCCTCACATCTTTTTCTTTGATTCATCGTGGAACGTGTCTGTTTTTTCTTTTGCATTGCAATTTGGAAGCCTCACGAGAAACAGTCCCCTCCTCTCACGTGTTCTTGATTACCGGCTCTTCACAATTCAGATCTCTCCGACAAAAGGTACATGTAGGCTATGCAATTGCAGAGCTATAGGCTAAGGCTGGTTACACACCGCCATTGCCATTGCTTGCCCAATCTCCACCTAGTTGGTGGGTACTGGAAAAGTTGACCTCGGCGGTCACTTGTCCGTCACCTACTTACACATTGGGCAGCGGACACTTCTCGTGGTCATTACGTGTCCGTCTATCTTTTGTTCATAATCGTTTACACACCGGTCACCACCTATGCACCAGACACTTCTCGACTCATGTGTGAATGAAGGGATGCTATGGATATTGATCGTTATTGATATAATAATTACTATTTGAATACCTATTTAAACACAATCATTGATGCTAGATTTTAAAAAATGACTATTAAAATTGAAAAAAAGTGATTCATCAAACTAAAAGCATTACTAAACTATAAAAAGCGACTAATAGAATTAAAAGCATTACAAACTTTAAAAAAACGGCTTATAACACTAACGCAAATTAGTAATGAAAAATAGAGCAAGGGAGTTGAACCCCTTCACCATGCTATTGAGACATGGCTCTACCTAGCTCTCTGCGGAAAGGTGGAAAGAGGGAAAATTTTTAAGCACACCACCCCTCTTTCCACCTTTCCACCTGCACTACAGATGCTACTGAAGTTTACTCACCATTGTCTTCATCGTCGATTTCCTCCATAGAGTCAGAATCACCAAAGATTGTTCTCACATTTGCGTTCTCCCTCTCTCGAAACATGGCTCGAGCAATGTTGTCTCTTGGAGATGCCCCCCTAGGATGGCTTGCCTTCGGTGTTGGCTCCCCTGCTTGAGCTCTTTGTATTGCTTGCGTGGTACCTGTGTTAGTTAGCGTAGCAACCTCTACTAATCCATTCCTCAAACTATTTTGCTGGTCCATATCTTGACGAGGTGCATTACTTTCTCTCTCAAGTTCCGCTATCGCTTCACATATCCATGCATCATCAAAACTATCTCCATGCACAATGCATATATTATGTAGAACAAGGCATGTTGCCACCATCTTCGAGACATTTTGTAAAAGCATATCACATCTCTTCAACAAAATACAAAATCGTGCTTTAAGGATGCCAAATGCCCTTTCAACTGCCATACGAGTACTTGATTGTGTGTAATTTCAATGATAGCGTTCTGAAGATAGTCCATCCTTACCACCCTTGAAAGGAGGAAGCATCCAAAAGCATGCACGATAAGCACAATCACCTAGTAGATAGTATTGTTCCAAAGCTTTGTTTATGCATCGTTTTCCTAGGTCTGAACATTGAAAAACATTCCAGTCGTGCATAGAACCTACCCAGCCAACGTCATAGTCCCAAACAACACAATTGGCTGCCACACTTATCTATAGAATAATTGAGTGGAAGCCCTTCCTATTAAAATAATCTTCATGGTTCTCTCTTGGGGCAATGATGGGAATATGACTATCATCTACTGCACCAACAACATAGGGTATACCTCGAAGGGCCTGAAATGCATCTACATTTTTTTACATTTGTTGTGATGTTGGCCACTTTATGTACATATCATGCAATCCACATGCGACTAGTGCATTGCAAAAGTCCAAAACAGCCATCTGTGTAAAAGAAGTCGGGACTCCGTACAAATCAACTATGAGTCCCAAATTTGAGCCACTCACAAAGCGATGTAGAGCCACACAAACCCGCTTCTCCACAAGTATTGCTCTTCGATAGTTCATGTTCTTGTGTCGCATTTGTGGTGCTAACTTTGTGACGAGATATTCAAATGTACTCCTACTAACTCATAACTTGCTTTTGAACATTCGGTTTGAATAACTCCCCAAAAGCCCTTGCTCCATAAAAGTTTGTGGTCTTGGATAGGCCCAGCATGACAGTCGATCGTGCCTTCACTGACCTATCCTAGCTCGACATGCAACATAACCACGAGCCATACACTCCATCAAAGTATGCAATTGCATACTGTCATCGTCCCCGTCATCCAAATCACTTAACAATAGCTGAAACATTGCCATGACAGCAACTGTAACACCGATGACACACATTATCAAAAGACTTTCGTCATCCATTCACTTGTCAAAAGATTTGCTGAAACTCTATGAGAATTGAATAGAGATGTTTAGGTAGAGTAAAAAACATTTTTTTTAAAAGTTCCAAATTCATCTAAAGTTCAAACCATCATTCCTTTTTAAGACTTTTTATTACATCTAACAAACCAGATATAGAGGAGGCAAGTGTATCCATGATAACGAGCTTGCGCTCTTCAAATGCTTTATTTTCCTGTAGGTTTGATTTCTGGTTGGCTAACATAGATCGAGCGGTGCTAGCCATGTCACTAAGAGACTCCTCTATCTTTCTACCCTTCTTATTGAGTGCTCCTTGGCTAGTTGTTTGATCTTGCCCAATCTTCGAAGGCTCATTAGATCCAATGCCTTCCTAGGTATGGTCACATGGATCATTGGAGATAGATGTAGTGTTGTCTTCTGGAGGCATGTGCATCGCTGACAACATTTGCACAATTCCACATATATTCATCCACAAGATCATACCATTGACAAATGATCCTACAATCATTACCTGATATGGCATTGTGGGCCTTATCTTTTCTATATGACTCATAAACGCATCCCCAGCGTTTTTTGCATGCCTCACCATCTTTGTTGAACTCTGGAAATAGTGATGCTAGCTATGTGGCTACCTTTGACCATATATCTACTCCTTGCTTCGGTGGCTTTGAGAACTCTGCACTCATGGATCCTCGGATGTGAATGAGTTGTACTGTCCATGTGTCCTTCCACTGCACAAACTGTTTTTTTGTGGTTGTTGAATGATCTTGTGTCTCAGGTCCGTCATCCTGATTTTTTCCTTTCCGCACCCTCTTTGCTCTAGGAGGTTTTGGCGCATCGAACTCAGATGAGGTTCGCTGTTGACGTTGCTTGTTGGAATTCTCGGAAGATGGCACCATTGGTTCTTGAGTTTGAACCAAGTGAACCTCTTCACATGTGTCTTGGATTGCATCATAGGAACTTATTGCTTGTGGTTCTTGTTGTGGTGGTGCCGAGGGGCCATGTTGAGGACTATGTGCGATTGGACGACGAATTACATGATTGTGTATTGTTGTGCATCCCTCTACACCTGAATGTCTTGGTCGTTGGAACGGTGCGAAATGAGGAGGACGAGGATTGATCAAAGGAGGGCAGTTTGGAAACACATTTACCAGAATACTGCCAACCACACTATGGCTTGGAACACCCAAACTTTGGCTTGAAAAGTACATAAAGTCTTTATTGCATATTGCATCTTGGCTCATTTGAGACATGAACTGTTGAAACTCCTCCATGGGAGTGCTCTCTTGAGAATCCACCGAGCTCCACCTTATGCATAAAAATTATCCATAATTTACAATACGTAAATGGACAAATAGGTTTATTGTTCAATAACTTTATTCTATCCATAACTATGAATTGTAAAGTTAAAATAGCTTTAATGAAAACTAACTACAATATGTCAAAACTTATCAAGTAAGTAATATGTCAAAACTTATCAAGCAAGTAGAATGTACTTAGGTTTTTACAAAAACATAATTTACTCTGCAAATGTGTTTTATGAGCTTGGCTAAACCATGATGCCACCTATCTAATATTCTTGCATAACTTTACGAGAGTCATCATTATGAACATGCTTATGAACACATGCCAAAGGTTTCATCTATTGTCGCTTTAGAGTCATCAATCAAAAAGGTTTGTCGTGGGTGCCATTTTCCTTATCCCATAGTTTCTACCAAGGTTGTACCTCTTCGCTTGACATGTATGCCATGTTGCTCAATGCCTTCTAAACATCTTTTATGTATAAAAGATAAGATTATCTATATTTCTTGACCTCAATTTAGAGCACTTACATAATGGCTAATGTTTTGAAATGTCATTTTTCGCCTAGTTTAAACTCAAAACAAGAGCCAATTTTGTCATAGGCCGCACCAAAAGAGTATCCATGAAATTTTTGCCTACTTTAAATTCAAAACAAGAGCCAATGCGTAATCCTACAAAAATATGTTATTGTGATAGCCAGTTTGTACAAAAATATGTTATTGTGATAGCCAATTATGGAGTGGCATTGTATCGATATCCAAAAACCCTAGACCGGTTAGATTCCATTCATGAATGATGCATGATGCATTGCTCGCCAGTGTAGAAAAGAGAGAGCGAGAGACACCATTGATGCATGATGCATAGTTCACATTCATGGCGCAGGCAATACATGTTTAATCGTTCTAGAAATTCAAATTATCATCATTCGAGAAATTCAGACCATGATGTATCATTCCAAAAACACAATCACGGCACCATTATCATGATGCATCACAGTGCACATTTAATTAAACAAAAAATTATGATGCATTGCTCTCTTGTGTAGAAGAGAGAGAGAGAGAGAGAGAGAGAGAGAGAGAGAGAGAGAGCATTCATGCATGATGCATATTTAACAATTATGGCGCTAGCAATACAAGTTTAATCATTCCAAAAATACAAATTATCATCATTTCATAAAATCTGGAACATGATGCATCATTCCAGGAACATAATTAAAGCACGATTATCATGATGCATCATGGTGCATGTTTAATCAAACCAAAAATTCAGAGTTCACAGGTTACAGACATAAGGAGCAAAGAAGGACATGTTGAGCAATGAAGAAGATGATGCATGTTTAATTAAACCATAAATTTAGATGATGTGTAACAGGGGGCACCCTTTTTTTCATTTTGGCCCTTCTGATTGGAGTTCACTGGTTACTTAAACCAGAAATTTAGAGTTCACAAGTTACTTAAACCATAAATCAAACCAATCGGAAAGGCCAAAATGAAGGACATGAAATTAAACCAGAAATCAAACCAATCGGAACAATGAAGGACATGTTGAGCAATGAAGAAGATGATGCATGTTTATTTAAACTAGAAATTCAGATGATGTGTAATGGGGGGCACCCTTTTTTGCATTTTTTGCCCTTCTGATTGGAGTTCATAGATTAACTAAAACCAGAAATTCAAAGTTCACAAGCTACTTAAACAAAAAATTAAACCAATTGGAAAGACCAAAATGAAGGACATGAAATCAAGCCAGAAATTAAACCAATTAGAGCAATGAAGGACATGCTGAGCAATGAAGACGATTATGCATGTTTAAACTAGAAATGCAAATGATGTGTAACAGGGATGCCCTTTTTTTCATTTTTGCCCTTTTGAATCAAACCAGAAATTCAGAGTTCACTGCTTACTTAAACCAGAAATTAAACCAATCAGAAGGGCCAAAATCAAGGACATGAAATTAAACCAGAAATTGAACCAATTAGAGGAATGAAGGACATGTTGTGAGCAATGAAGAAGATGATGCATGATGGATTGCTCTCTTGTGGAGAAGAGAGAGAGAGAGAGAGAGAGAGAGAGAGAGAGAGAGAGAGAGAGAGAGAGAGAGAGGAGAGAGAGAAGCATACCTTGATTTGCTACGAGACGTCATTTGTGCAAGCATGGAATCTCTCCTGTTCACGTTTTTCTATAGCGACATCAGCAAACAGTGACGATCATCACCCAGGGAGTAGTGAACAGCAACGGCAAGCAGCGATTAGCAACGGCTCCAAGCGCAATGGACTGCTACCTTCGACTAATAGGCGAACGACAGAGGAGCCCACCTCTCCCATAGACGAGTTCGGACGAGGAAGCTCCCTTGCCCTATGGAACAGGGAAACAGGGCGAGGGGCATTCAATACCCCCCGTGACTCTTGCGGCCGGGCTCCCCCGATGTGTAATGGGAGAGCGCCTTTTTTTCTATTTTGGCCCACCCCATTGGCCAGTTCATTGGGCGGCCCCTCCCCGATGTGTAACGGGCCTAACCAGCCTACAACAAAAGGCGCCATACATGAGTCATGATACGCGGGACCCCGACTCCCGAGATTCAGGTATTCACACTACCCTTCAATTACAAATATTGTATGGTTAAGTTTTTGTTTCAATAATGCAAGCTATATTGTAACGTGGCGCCGTGTAACTAGTAGAAAAGTAAGGAGCATGGATTGCCAACGTGGCGGTTAAGGGCTGGCCAATCAATTGGAGTGCACTTCTTGATAAGTAACACTGAGATGTATAAAGGAAGGAAGCAATAATAAAGAGGGGGGTTCGTTCTCTACTTCAGAAAATTGGTCAACACATTTGGTGGAGATGACGGGTTACACTCTATTTCTTTCTCTGCTCTGCTCAAAACATTCACCCTCCTCAACCCCAACAAATGCTTTCAAACCACACACTTGCAATGCACAACCCCAACATGCCCCTATGACAAAGTATTACTAGGATTAGATTGGTTACTTGATACTCAAACCATATTTGACTTTAATAAGAAAGACATTAGATCGGGAAATCAAATCGCCATTCCATTAACCGCATTAGCCATTGGCACAATCACATGCACACAACTACTCAATGAGACACTACAATAACACAATCGACATGCATAAGAGAGATGTGTGAAATCCTTAAAGCTTACAAGACATTATTTGATCAAAAAGCAACAACTAACAAAAATAAACTTGCCTATCTTTCATGAAATAAGAATGAGATTTGCACAACCAATAAAGATGGCAATGAGAAGAAGGTCACCAAAGGAGAATCAATACATCCAAGACACAATCAAAGAGATGGTAATTAAAGGTGTAATAATTCCATCCTCTAGTGATTGGAATTTAGAACCCCATCTAGTGAAGAAGGAAGATAGCACATATGGGTTATGCATTGACTTTAGTCCACTAAACGATGTTACTCACCACAATGTCTACCCTCTTCCATGCTTAAATGGCTTATCGGATACATTGGATCCTTCTAGATACTTCACCTCTCTCGATTTGGCATCCAGATATTGGTAAATACCATTGCCCTAGCTAATGCACATAAGACATACTTTTTCATCACCATAGACCTATACCAGTTTACATGCATGCCTTTTAGCCTATGTGATGCAGGTACTACAGTCTAGCACATGGGCTAATAGAACATTTGGAGACATGATTTAAAAAAGGCTGCTAGCAATTTATATGGATGACATTCTCATTCATACAAAGAGCTTGGAAGAACATAAAGAGGTCATCAAGGAAGTCTTGAACAGGATACAAAAATACAACCTACAACTGCAACCAAGAAAATGCAAATGGGGATTGACTTGTTTAAAATTCCTAGGTTTCATTATTTCAGCATCAACAGGTTTAGAGTAGACCCCGTAAAGATTCATATTGTTCAATAGTTCCTAAGGCCAACAACCATTAAAAAACTACAAAATTTCTTGGGGTTAATCTAATTATCAACAGGGTTTATTCCAAACTTGGCAGCCAAGACAAACCCATTAAGAAACCTTCTAAAAAGTAAGGACATAAGTATCAATGGACACAACAATGTGAATATAGCTTTGAACAACTCAAACAAGAAATGCAGAAATCAATTCACGTTAGCTATCTAGATTTTACAAAAGATTTCAAGCTACAATTCGATGCCTCAAATTTAGCTGGTCCTTCACAAAAGTAAAGGAAAACTACAAATACCACTGAAAAGGAACACTTAGCAATAGTATGGGCAATGAACAAGCTATATCCTTACTTGCATGAAAAAAAGTTTCTGATTGAGACACACCATCAACCCATACTACCTATGATGTAGAAATTACAACCACTAGGAAGACTCCTACAGTGGATTCTAGCACTATAGGAATATAATTTCACAATCAAATATATGAAACACCAAAGAAACATCATCGTTGATAGCTTGTCCCTACATCACAAGAGTCTAAAACACACAGATATGTCAGATACCCACCACTAACATGAACACATTAGCATCTTTGCAATATTAGGCAGATAATCAAATATAGCAAATCATTCTTACAATAAGGCAAAATCCAACACATCCATTAACTAAACACTTTCAAGTTAAAAATGACTTTTTTATTTTGTTTAAGAAAATCCAATGTTTGCCCACCTGGGGTTTTATAAGATGTTGGAAAATTGTAGAAATAAATATTACTAGCCAAAAATGAGGACAACAATTTCATAATACATCAAAGGATGCCAAACATGTCAGTCCCACAGAACTCCACCCACCAATCATGGCAAGCTACAATCCATCACAACATCAAATCCTTATGAGATAGTCAAATGGGACCTAATTGTCCCTTTTCCAAAATCATTAGTAGGCAATAAATACATTATTGTGGCAATGGATTATGTGACAAGATGGTGCAAAAAAAAAGCATTACTAGATAGCACAATAAAAAGTGTAGCAAATTTCATGTTGAGGAAGATCATACTCCAACACTCTTGCCCAAAAACAATCATCTCATATCTATAATTGGATAGACCAGAGGTCATCCATCACCTTAAGTTTTTGGGGGCTAGATGCCTAGCCCAATTATGGGAAACTTTCAGTTAATTGTGCACTAGTGTAAATATACTAGGATGGGTGACCTCTTGGAAAGGGGAGGTACAACGGACCCCACCTAGTTTCTAACTAAGGGAAGGCTCAAAGTATACACATGCCTACTTCAACACCTAAAAAAAGGCACCCAAATAGTAGCTCATGTCCATTGTATAAAGCCATGTTTTCAACCGTTTATAGTAGAAGCATAATGCAACAAGCCATTGAAGAAAATAGACAAAAGGAAGATGAAGATAATCATAGAGAATCAAAAGATGGCATGATGCATCTTGTGAAAATAAGAAACAACACCAACATCACAAAAGAGGATGCAACACTCCATCAGACATCTTCATATGACAACACCTGTAGAAATGTAGTTGTACTTAGTGCATAGAGAACAAGGAACAAACTAGGAATGAAAGAAGGCATGAAAGATCGACCTACTCACTAGCATTGGACAACATGCACAACATAAACATCGTCATGAAACACACCAACTATGAGTGCATGCAAAAAAACCCATAACACACACTTCCAAGCCTCAATAGCAATAGTACCTTGTAGAAAGGAGATGACTCACTAGCCACACCAAACAACATGTTCAAGATAGGCTTGATAAAGGCATGAAAGATCACAATTACATTATATTTCTTTTTTTTGGGGGGTGAGGTGTTACATAGTGCCCTGTAAACTTGTAGAAAAGTAGGGAGCATGGATAGCCAACGTGGTAGTTAATGGCTAGCCAATCAATTGGAGTGTACTTCTTGATAAGCAATACTGAGATGTATAAAGAAAGGAAGAAATAATAAAGAGGGGGATTCATTCTCTACTTTAGAAACTTGGTCGCCACAATACTAAGAAAGTAAAAATGTATTACAACATTATTTGATGCTACTAGTTCATGCTATCATAGATAGTGGAGCTATTCCTCTGTGGGTTCTCCATAGGAAATAGTTTCCCAAAGAGTTCCCTATTTCCAAAAATAAATTAAGGACACATAAAGGTTTCAAACTTCCTCACCCCCCCAAAAAAAAGAAAATTTTACGCTCATTTTATGTCCCCCTCTAAAGAAAACATTAGGGAAGGGGAAATCTTTGGAGAAATCCTTGTGGAGGGGGTTTCTCAATGGGAAAGGGGATTTTCTAGAAAACTAAACTACTACTTTTTTGGACCCCTAGCCCCCATGAACAACTCCAATTTCTCCTGAAAAAGCTTACACACCCAATGCCTAGCCTTGATGACCTAAAGTAAAACTAATGTTTCATGCTTAAGTGCATTACAAAGATTAGCAAAAGTCATATGTTTAGCCATCTTGAAAATGATTTCATTTCTCTTGCCCGAAATCAAGTTAAGGGACATAGCACTGATAAGACTGATAATCTTCCAATTGTTTGGCATCATCCAAAAGACCCTTATCTTTAAAAAAAAGCGGTCATTCCAAAGCTTATCATTAAGTTCACTACAACATATAGACCCAATAGCGACGTTTAAAGCGACGGAATTATTCATTGAAAAAATTACCCTCGTTATCGCTATTCGCGTTGCTATTAGCAATGCGATCGATTTGTCGCTATTAGTGTCGCTATTAGAGTCGCTAATTGGGTAAGCGATGCTTATAGTGATGGTTATAGAGTAAATTTTTGATACAAATAGCGATGGTTACATAGGGGAAAAAAATTAGGTGGCAGGGCCTGCAGCCCTGCTACCCTTCTAGCTATATGCACTAAATATTCTTGCATAATTCATTTGCCAATGTCCCCTACACCTAATGTCTAAAAATTGTGTATTAGATTTTCAAAAAAAAAAAGAATCCTTTGATTGCAAAAGCCACTTGCTTAGGCCCGAGAAGAAAAAGAGCTTGTGATTGCAAAAGCTAGATATAATCAATTCAAAAAAGTATTACTCAAGGAGCTTTTTTATCACTTGTTAGGCCCAAGAAGAAGAGCTTCACTTCAAGCTTTCATTATATCAGGATCGTGAGGTATGAATAAGTCCCATTGATCTTCTGCTCACTCCAGCTTATTCCAAACTTGTTCAAGTCTTTTTGGGGAAGCATTTGGACATATGTAAGAGTTATACCATGGTGTTGGAGCTAGAAACACTTATATAGGGAGTGGCAGTGTCTATAAGCTCTGCTTCTTCCTTCTTGTTTTTACCTACATCTAAGTCATATTCTATCTCTTCTTTCTTGTCTTCACCCTCAATCTCAATGGATGGAAGTGTTTTAATATCAAAAGAATCAAGCTCATCCTCCCCCTTCTCAAACTCCATTTCTTGAGCTCGGACTAGTTGTTGTACTCCAAGTAGCTCCCTGAAACGAACTTTACCAAGTGATTTGGTAAAGATATCAGTTACCTGGTCTTCTATCTTCACATGAAGTAGATCAATCTGTCCTGAAAGTATCATTTCTTTGATGAAATTGTAATGAATCTCTATGTGTTTGGATATAGCATGATAAACGTGGTTGCTAGCTAGCATCCATATACACCTCAGGTTGTGTACATAACCCTCACGCTACTCCATATATACCTCTTCAAGCAAGTCACCATTCATGAATGCATTTTTGATATCTATTTTTCATAATTTTCAGCCCTTAGAAGCTACTAATGTAATGACTACTCTTACCATTTCCATCTTGGCAACCGAGCTGAAAGTCTCCTTATAATCTAGGCCATATAGCTATGCATATCCCTTTGCAACAACCCGAGCTTTATACCTTTCCAACAAACCATCTAACTTGCATTTCTCTTTATAAACCCATTTGCTTAAAGACATCGAGTACCACATCCTTGTACTTCTGAATGTACAGCCATGTGTATCAGTTGAAATCATCTATCCAACCGATAGTAGATTCTTGCAAATTTTGTTCTGCCATCTGTCCAATCGACAATAGATTCTTGGTAATAGAAGGTACATGTAGTACATCATGTAGGCTCTTCTTTCTGTCGTCATAGTTGCAGCAGTCTACCTTCCTACTGGTGGACCGTCCCGCACTCGTGCCCAAAATCTTTCCATCCCTTTCAGCTCTAAGTCTTGCATGACTTCCCGAACAATGTCCTTGTGAAAATATCTTTTCGGGATGAGAAGCTCATATCCACACTGCATTCTCCTTATCTCCCGAAGGGCGATAGTGCCCGGTTTCCATCTCCTCTTTTTCTTTGGTGGTCATTGTGCTCTATGGGGAGCACCTGTTGCTACACTAGAGAAGGCTCCACCTTGTGCTTCAGGTGGCGGGCTTTGGCATGAGGCCTTTCCATGGCTGAGAAACGGGGACATGCTTGCTTGGTGCTTGCCATGCAATCTCGAGGAGGGCAAGATGGAGAAGAGACAGAGGTTGGGGGTTCCCTCCTTCTCCTTTGTAGTTGTCCCCTCTCTTTTAGTGGATGCGGTGGCAATGGTAGTGGCAGTGGCAGCGCCTCTCTCTCTCTCTCTCTCTCTCAATCTCCGTTGTGTTGATCTGTCTCCCTTCTTCTCTCTATACATCTCTTCATCAACAAAAAGAAAGAGAGAAGTAAAGAAAAGAGAAAAACAAAGAGAGAAGAGATAATGCATTTACCTCAAAGCTTGAAGAAGAATCCTTTCTCACTTCTCTCCTTCTTCTTCTTCTCCTTCACGGGTTCCCTCCTTCTTCTTTGTAGTTGTCCCCTCTCTTTTTGTGGTGGATTGGCGGTGGCAGCTCTCTCTCTCTCTCTCTCTCTCTCTCTCTCTCTCTCTCTCTCAATCTCCCTTGTGCACGTTGATCTCTCTCACTTATTCTCTCTATATACACTCTTCATCAATAAAAAGAAATAGAGAAGTAAAGAAAAGAGAAAAACAAAGAGAGAAGAGATAATACACTTACCTCAAAGCTTGAAAAAGAATCTTTTCGCACTTCTCTCCTTCTTCTTCTTTTCCTTCACGGGTTCCCTCCTTCTTCTTTGCAGTTGTCCCCTCTCTTTTTGTGGTGAATTGGCAGTGGCAGGGACCTCTCTCTCTCTCTCTCTCTCTCTCTCCCCCTTGCGCTTGTTGATCTCTTTCACTTCTTCTCTCTATACACTCTTCATCAACAAAAAGAAAGAGAGAAGTAAAGAAAAGTGAAAAACAAAGAGAGAAGAGATAACGCACTTACCTCAAAGCTTGAATAAGAATCCTTTCGCGCTTCTCTCCTTCTTCTTCTTCTTCACGGGTTCCTTGTTCTTTGCAGTTGTCCCCTCTCTTTTTGTGGTGGATTGGCGGTGGCAGCGACCTCTCTCTCTCTCTCTCTCTCTCAATCTCCCTTGTGCATGTTGATCTCTCTCACTTCTTCATGCACTTACCTCAAAGCTTGAAGAAGAATCCCTTCGTACTTCTCTCATTTTTTTCTCCTTTGGGAGTTCCTTCCTTCTCCTTTACACTTGTCTCCTCCCTCTTCGTGGATGGCAGCAGCGGCGGCGGCCTCTCTCTCTCTCTCTCTCTCTCTCTCTCTCTCTCTCTCTCTCTCTCTCTCGCTTGTTTACAAATCTGTAAAATGCTATGCTTGGGTTTTGACACTTTTTTATGAAGCCCCTGTCTCTCCCATTTTTTATTTCTCTCCATCTCTCTCTTTCTTCCCCTCCCTTCTTCTCTCTATTTTTCTCACTCCTTCCCTCCTCACTCTCACTCAACTTATCTCATTGCAAAGACAATCAAAGATAGAAAATAAAAAGCTTAAGAAACAAAGTTATTAAAAGAAATGTCACCCCACCTCTCTTTATCTCTCTCCCCCCCTCTTCCTTTACTTTTCTTTCTTAACCTTCTCGCTCATTCTCTCATTGTTTTTGTATTTCTCTCTCTCTCTCTATTTTTTCTCTCTATCTATCTTTCTCCCTCCCTCTCTCTTCTTTTCACTCTCCTTCCTCTGTTTACCTCACCCTTCTTTTCTACCTCCTCCTCCTCTCTTCCTTCCCTCTCCCTCTTTCTATTTCTCTCTCTATTTCCCTTTCTTTGTTTCCTCTCTCTTTGTTTCTTCCCCCCCCCTCTCTCGTTGTTTCTCTCACTCATCCTCCTCTCTCCCTTCCTTCATCTTTCATTTCTCTCTTCCTCTTTCTCTTTGTTTCCTTGCTCTCCCTCTTTCTCTCTTCCTCTCCCTTCATTCTTCTCCCTCCCTTCCTTCATCTCTCATTTCTCTCTTCCTCTTTCTCTTTGTTTCCTTGCTCTCCCTCTTTCTCTCTTCCTCTCCCTTCATTCTTCTCCCTCCCTTCCTCCCTCCCTCTCTTTCCATGTATCTCTTTGCAAAGAAAAACAAAAAAAGAAAACAAGAGAACACAAAAATAAAGCAAGAAGAGGTAATGTACCTACCTCAAAGGCCTGAAGATGAAACCCTTTGTACCTTCTCTTTGCACCTTCCCTCCCTTCTCTCTTGCACACTTCTCTTTCTTCTTCGTGTATAGCGGCGGCGGCGGCGAGATGGTGATGAGCTCCCTCTCTCTCCCTCTTAAAGCTTTAAGCTCTCCCGCTCTCTCTTTCATTCTTTCTCGCAAATGTTTTCTCATCAAATGTTATGCTCGGGTTTTCGAAACTTTTTCCTCAGATCGGCGTCGCTATTAGCGTCGCTAATAGAATTAGCAAATAGCGACGCTTTTAGCGACATCACTTTTTTGTGTCGCAAATGGTTGTCGCTATTGCCTCATTCCCTTGTAGTGGTTAGCTTTGTTCGAACATCTTTTAATGCATTTCCAAAGAGAAGCAATGTGCAACCATTCCCAAAAACCACTAGCACCCAGAGAGAGAATTCTGCCCCTTATCATTTAACACATGCCTTTTAAAAGAAGACCTTGATATGGGTAGAAACCCACCATGGAGAACACCCTATTGACAAAACCAAATTGCTAAAGAAGTAGGCAAGGAGAAACTAGATAAATTCTTAGAAAGAGAACCCTTTCTATCTCTTAGTGCATAAGGAAAGTAGTCAATTACGCTGAAAATTAACTATATTTCATTAACAAGATCACCATGAACCATTTGATAAGGTGAAAGCAAATAATATTCAATAAGATTAACTTCAATTCTACATATCATCAAGTTTAGATAGTTGTAGATGCTATTTAAAACAATGATAACTATACACAATTTGGCTATTGTGAATTCTTTGGATGATTGTTTGGTATTACTAATACCCATAATGACATATTTAGATCTAGTAAAAATGGGGAAGAGTATAAGGAGAATCTTAATATTCATAGAAGTATAACTCTAACTTTATCTTAAAATTTTATTTCTTTCCAATTGGTTTCCAATTCAAAGGTAATATATGCTCATATTAATTTTGGTGAAAGGATATGGGGTGGAACATAAGTCGAAACCCCAAATTCACTCTTCAACCGACCAAAGAAAAACATTGCTACAGATAATCCATAAGGTATTTCCATAATACCACTTTCAACATCGCCAAAACCCTAAAGTACTCCTCGTGTAGACTCCCTCTATCACCAAATAGAGCTTTCTTCTAGTTGATACTGTGATGTTGCCTAATGACTATCATAGACTTCATTCGTTTATTTCGACACTACACACATCTTTGGAGTCCTACAAAGTATGCTTTGATTCCTCAAACTTCTTTAAAAAATGTCACAATGGAGATATACCCATGAATTTTATCCTATCCTTGGTAGGCAATGTGTTGGCCAAAATCCTCCAAAAAGGTTAGATGGGAGATATAACCATGAATTTCATCCTATCCTTGGTAAGTGATATCTTTGGCCAAAATCATCCAAAACATTAGATTAAGTTTGAAGGAAGGAGTAGCTTTCCATACTCGAAATCCTTTCTTTCATGTACAAACAATGTTTCTAGGATCAAGGTTTTCCTATTCTTTCTTACCTTTATCCAGCCAAATACTTAAAAAGTCCAAAAATATTTTCATTTTTTGAGTCCATTTGCACACACTTTCCTATAGGTTGCCCACTATTTGGTGAGATCTTACTAGCCTCATAAATCATAGTAGGCAAATCTATTTTCTTCTTAGAAACAACCAACCATCACATGGTCTCTAAGTTGCTCAGTTGAGTATAAATGATAGAGTAACTTTATCCCATGAATTTGACCATTTGCAAAGACCCTTCTCACTTATGGCATTGGACAATACATGCTCAACCCTAGCCAAAAAGGTTCCTCCACACAAACTTTATTTTGAGACCAAATTACTAGAAAAATAGACACATCTACCTTCATAGAGCTATCTCATTTCCACTTTAGATTACTTAGTACTACCTTCTTCGCATCAACTAGCCTCCAGGCCATTGAAAATAGGTTAATCTTAACTTTAATATTTTTAGAAGACAAATATTATTATTAGCAATCCAATATCAAATAATAAAGGACCAAGGTTGATTATTATCCAACCTTTGAATCATAACTTGAAATAGTAATCTAGTGTTCTCTAGCATATCTTGGAGACAGGATGTATGGATCATATGCAAACATTTGGGATGTAAGGATGTCTTTATCTAGAAGAGAAGGCCTTCATAGTTTTTTATTGTGTCTTTTCGAGCTAAGACGATCCTCAAGATGCTATCTAACTAATGCAAACAAGAGGGCTAAGGAACACCAAATACATATTGATCTCTCAAAAGAAAAGGAACAAAAATTAGAACCATTAGTTCTGATAGTTGTTGTAGTAGCTACACCTATATCTTAATGCTTAGACCTTAAGACCTTACATTTTTACATAGAGAGAGTACATTTAATACATTGAAAACATATCCTTTAGCTTGAAGATGGAGTATCATGCATAAAAAACAAGATCATCACTATTGAGAGCATATATTTAATACTTTGACAACACCCATAAAAAGGAGAATTGTGCACCCATAGAGTAGCTCATAATGTTTTATCCATGTACTTGCATGAAGATATGTTTTATTCCACTTCTTCATCACTTCCTAAAATGCCCTCATCACAACTTGATGACCTCTCTCCACTTGTAGTTGCTATAAGTGAATCTAACTTTTCTTGCATGCTCACTCTTTTCTTCTATTCAATAGAGGGGAAAGTTTTGGGATTCTCATTAACTAGGCCACACCTTCTCCTTGAAGCATGAACTCTCAATGAGAAGTCTTGCTCTCCTAAGTCTATTACCAAACCCATTCTCAATGGACTTAAATGTAGTGCAAGGATGTGCACCTATATTTGGAAGGGATACTTTGTATTGTTAAATATCCTTTTGTAGTCGCATCAAGAGTCTATGGGCATAGGTTTACACTCTTCTATCATCCTCTTCATTTAAAGACCATGTTAGCATTTAATTCAATAGATAAGGACAATTAAAAGTATGAGTCTTACATACCTATATTAGTACGAATTTGCATGTATAAGGTATCCAAATCTTGCATTTGAGGGAGCACGTTCTTCACCCGTGGTAGTTACTTGGTCAATATCAATCGCACCAATATCCTCTACAATGTGTATATCAACTGATTCAACATGTGACACAATCTCCTTTGAGAGTAGTACTCGTCCTATATCCAAAATAAGAAAGAACTTAGAGCATAGATATTAGGAATTGATTGGACAATTTCTAAATTAGTCATGATAGTGATATATTGAATGCATAATTTCATGCTCGTGAAATTATGCACCATATAGCTCCATGGACTTTCCTACAATGGTCTCCACTTCTATTTAGGTTAGCATAAGAACCTTTGTTTGATGTTTACATATATTTCCTGTTTGTGACCAATCACAAGTACAACATGCCCAACTACAATCAACATTTTGAACATGGTACCAATGGCCATCTCTTGTGCAACTCTGTACAAAAGCCTGACTTCTATTAACAAGAACAAAATTCACATGAGAATCTAGTATTTCTTTTGCTCTTTTAATGGAGTTTTCCATGACCTTTAGAACATTAAAGTTCTTCTTAAAGCCAACATCTTTTAGCACATCTTGGTATCGATAGTATGCATGACAAGAGCACACCAACTTCTCAATCAACCAGTTGATGCATCGGCCATGCAAGTTGCGTCACTCACTAAGAAATCAACTCTTCAAAACCAAGTGGTAAGACTCAATGCTACCATGAGTCTCCTGGTTTGCATGAGGACTCATTCTTGTTGCATGTATCCACATTCCTATATAATATACGTGAAATTATAAATAAAATATATTAAAATTTTCAATTTGATAAAAATTATAGTAATGTAAACATATTATTATATATAGGGTTACTATACAAGAGGACCGTGTATCCTTGAAGTACTTGATGAATGATGCTTTCTCCTTGTATTTTTCAAAAAACTCTGAGAGTAGAGTATGAGCCTCATCTATCCTGGCATTATCATGTGAATGAGGTGTACCTTGCATGTTCATAATGTTGCCAAGTGCTTTAAATATATTACCACAAACTTGAAAATCATTAACTTTGCACACAAGGTTTTTAAGCCAACTCATTCTTACATGCCATATGCATAGATAAATAGGAACACCAAAAGCCTCCCTAAAAATATCAATGAATGAAGTATTTAATAGTTAATGAAAACAACAAAAGATAATAAATGTGACTTGTATAAAAAACCTTACTGAATAGCATTATTTTTGCTTGAGCATCATCCACCATAAAAGCATTTGGTTCCCATGACTTATTATAGTCGATGACTCAATATCTTAGTGTAGCTAGCCATGATGTTATACATGCGGCACAAGAAGGGGATGTAATGGTCCACACTATAAGCACTCCATTGTAAAAGTGATTAAACACAAGAATTGTGTACAAATAAAACTGCATAGAGAAACTATATACTCAAAAAACTTATGAGTAACTGAATTAACAAAGTTTAAACCAAAAAAGAGTAACAAATATAGTACCTTATATTTATTAGTGCTAAATGTTGGATCCATCACTAGCAAGCTATTGTGCCCATATTGAGCATTTGAAGTTGCCAAGTTGTTTGTATACCCAATACCAAAAGGTTGTCTACATCACCATATGGTTGATAAAATAAGGTATTCCTAGGATTATCCAAGGCCCAATTGTGGATAGTTTTTGCATCATCTGAAGCAATTTTTAAATATAACACTTCTAGCTTCTTAGCAATATTTAGTATATCACGAAGTGTCAAAAGCTTGTCTCTTATGGCTTGGAATGTGCCCACAATAGCACCTTGTCGAATCAATTGGATATGTTGCATAAGCACTTGTTGAAGAGTGAATCCCTTAAGTAACATTTCACAAATCCAGTCCTTTTATGTGATAGCCACGATGCAAATGTAAGGCGTAGTAAATCTAACACACACAAGGAGCGATGGTAAATATCTCCAGCATGATATGTATGTTGGTATTGCACATTATTAATTCGAGTGATCGATGACCATATATACAATTGTGATACCACAAAGTGGCATAGACATCCACAGGCTCTCACTACAAGGGAATGGGCAAATAGCGACCACAGGACTTATCTAGAGGACTTTGTAAGTTTTTTTGGTTCTTCTCACTTTCTTATTTGCAATATCACTTGTACTAACAATCATGTTTCTAACCATTGTATTATGTTTTTTTTGTAGCACTCTATCACAAATCGCGATCCCACAGGTTTGGAGACTTGATATGCAGAGAGACATAGTCTCATTGCACTCATCGATAGATTGTATGCATTATGTATGGTGGATTGATGTGTGATTGTTCATTTTGTAGAGTCTGTTCAATGCTCCTTTGCGTCGGGATGAGCTTTCTAATGGCGAGAATCTGTAGCTCCTGCTTGGGTTTGTGGAGACCACACCCTCTTCCTTTTTGGTCATGTGATCTGTGCAAGCATCTTTCATGCACTATTCCTTAGATGTACTTATCATCCTTTGTATAAAATCACATCTTGCGATAATTATAGATAGAATTTCATGTTTGCTTTGGCTCTCCTCTCTCTCCATGGTTCCATGTAATGTCATGAGTTGTCATCACCAGTCTTGTACTTATTCTATGAATTATTAGTCTTGTGGATTCAAGTAGTTTTTGCGCTCAACTTGACGACCATTGCATACCCAACATGTAATTGCTTTGCATAATATTATACAACACATGGTGCTATGTGGTGGCAGGCCAGCTTTGCCACAATTTGTTTTTCCTTTGTAACCATCACTATTAGCATTGTTGACTTCTTTGCACATGTCGCTATTGGTGTTGATATGCACATCGTGAAGCGTCACTATCTGCATCACTATGTGTGTTGCAAATGCGATGCAAATAGCGACGGTTTTTTGCAATGATTTTGTAGAGATGTTTATACTGATGCTTCTAGCAATGACAAGGGTAAAATTTTTAATGAACATTTGCATCACTTTGAACGTCGGTATGAGGCCTGTATCTTGTAGTGTCTTTTCCCTGACACAACACGTCTTCTTTTTGGTAGTCGCGGTTCCAAAGGCTTAACCCTCAAGACCTTCGGTCCATATGCACAACAATATCTACAACATATTCCAACAAATATTTTTATGGGAAAAAACTTGAATACTTTTGTACACGATGTCATATGAAAGTAAATTTACTCACGCTTTTAGTTCCTTGAAACTATCATGCTTTGGTTTTTCCAAGATCCTTCATTTGGTCTTTTGGTCCATTGGACATGAAAGTTTGTTGGGGCACTGGACCTCTCATTTTCTCCCTATAAAATTGGCAATGTGGTCCATAGGGATATGAACTCTGCTCATGATTTCATACTTGGAAGAGGCATTAAGTAGCTTCTCCCATTGCAAGGATGAAGCAGAGATGGGCCCTGGTGGCATCAATTGTACTTTCATGGATGGCTGTGCATCAAAACAAAAAAGGTATTGGCAATCTTTAGTACAATTTTGTTCCAACTTTTTTCTTTTAGCAATGTAAAAATTTAGCTTGCATAGAAGGTTTTTAGCATTTAGAAATTGGAATCACAAAATTAATACTGTAAATAAAATTTTTATAAAGTTGTACTTAAGCATCAATTACATAGATTGAGATTTAATAAATTTCAATCAACTAATAATGAATTGAAAATAAATATTCACATGCACCTCACCTCACTCAAATTTTTAATAGTAGATGGTTCATCGTGTGTAGTCATAATAAAAGTATCCACTATATTTCCATTGAAAGTTTACAATTTCATAGACAAGATTACATCAGATCCACTCTCAATGATGTGTTGGCTATGGACCAATGACTATCTTGATGATAAAACTTCAAAGAAATTGTCTTTACAAGGAATCAAGTGGATATCAATGAGAGATTAAAAAAGAGAGGATATCTGCCAAGCTAAATGAGAATAATTGTAAGGAACTTTGGTGGGAAAATGGCATCATCAAGGGCATTATTGCAAAAAACACAAAAAGTAGTCATTAAGGTGAAGTAACACATCAATGCATGTATGGTAGAAGGGAATAACACTTACAAAGATAGTAGCATGCCTCCATGAAACAAGAATTCCATTTATCTTCCTTCTTCAACAACCATAACAATGTTGTTAGCGAATGACAACATCTCCACCTCTCAACAACCTATAATTACAATCACTTGTTATCCTTGAGTTACTCTTCACAAATGACAAATCCATAAGTAACAAGTCTTCATAGAGTCAATCTAATTTTCAAAGCATGTGATAGCATTTATAATTAAAATGTTTGACTTGTATGCATAATTAAATTTTACAAATCCATTCAAGTTGAAATCTCTCTCTCTCTCTCTCTCTCTCTCTCTCTCTCTCTTATGTGGCCCCCAACCACTTGTTTATAATGTCTCTATAACATGTGGTAGCACCTTCCTTATTTGGTACTTGATGGATGTTGCTAGAGGGCTCAATGTAAGTGGATGGATGACATCTTAAGGATGGTGACATGATAATGCTTGAGGTATGATAAGCAAGTAAGTATGCTTCAAATGATGTGAAAATGGCATATTGTAACTTTGAGACAATGTGAAGTGTGCTAAGCTTTGATTAGAAGACTGATGGAGGAACTATGATGTGAAGTGTGCTCTGCTTCTACGGGCCAAGAGATAGGACGTGCCGGTACTAGGATGATAAGCCTCACCATGTGACGAGCGACTGGGAGCACATCGAGAGAGAGGCTGAGAGGCCGGGGTCTCTCGTGCTGCAGGACTACCTGTCTTATGGTGAGATGTAGATGATTACGACACGAAGATGCGGCTGCCCGTGTTGCCTTGAATGGCACGGCTCAGGCTATATTTCAAGCCGCATCGCCACATTGGCGATGGGGCCACATAGGTGATGGGCCCTCCAACCTTTACCGTTTCCGAGCGGGATGCCACTGAATAGCCAAGCTGCCATCATCGTGTGGGGCAGCATTCAATGCAAGCTAGCCGAATCTCCACCTCCCACCCTCCCCCTCTCTGGCTCTCTCTCTCTCTCTCTCTATGCCTTCCCGCTTTGTGCACCATCACGCTCTTCTGCGGTAATAAGATAGTACTCTCTTCTGCCTTCCCGCTTTGAGTACCATCACCCACCTACTTGTTGCCGAGTGCCACTTACTCTGCCTGTGAGCTTTTTGCACGCCTAGTATCCATAGCACAACACAGCTTCTAGGCCATATTCTACATAACTAATCATCATCGCTTTGGGGAAGTCCAATATGGGTGCTAAGGTTGATCTCATGTGCGATGCTCAATGTAATAAACCACATTCGTAGCCTCATGCCAAGAGTTGCCTTTCTCTCTCTCTCTCTCTCTCTCTCTCTCTCACAATGGAACCTCATAGGGAGTCCCACTTGGTAACAAGGGCTTTTGCAATGACTAACAAGGCTTCTGAAAGTCTCGATCTAGGTGGGCTAAGGTGGTGTTTTTGATCTAGAGAGAGTAGAGGATGTTGGCGGATGCTTCAAGCCACGACTGCAGCAAAAAGTCACTCCTTATATCCATTATTATACTATAGGCCAGCACATGGAGGTTTCCATCAAGCCATGGAGGTTTCCATCAAGCCATTTTATGATTTGAGGAAGCAACAGATTTGTGAGCTTTAATGGAACCCCGGAGTTCCTATAAACATCTAAGTAAAGCAATATATGTAAATGTACTACTCGATAGACAACCTGATAGTTATTGTTGGCAGTACCCTTGGTCTTCCATAAAACACAAATAATATTCTTATGTGCCCAGTTGATGTTGTTAAAACTCTTTCTATATTGTGGTTTGTTGCTATGGATAGTGTTGCAATCAGTAATATATACATTAGCACTAGCTGAGTGCTTTGTATTGATCTTTTACTACACCGTACTAATTGTGCTTTTGTGTTTTTGTAGAGTACTCACGCAACACATTTGATGCTGCCATGATTTTTTTATAGTTCTTCAAGATTCTACTCATTTAGTTCAACATGGACATCCCCTCTTTTTGTATAGCCTATTGAATTGGCCTTGGCACCATGTTACTTCTAAAGAAAAGTACATTTGAAGATTTATTATCAAGGAAGTCATTGGTCCATAGCCAAAAATATAATTGGGCATGGCTGTTGTATTATGTCATCTATGAAAGTGTAAACTTCTTATGGAAATATATTCAATATTTTCATTATGTCTATACACTATGAGCCATCTACTTTAAGTGTCGAGGTGAGCTACGTATCATTGCTCATTTTGAATTTGTTATTATTTGAACAACTACTCTAACACAATCTATGGAAGACATACTTAAGTGTAATTTAAAAAAAACAATAATTCAATTTATTAATACTAAAATCATTCAACAAGAGAGCTAGGTTTTTGCATCCTTTATATGAAAAACTACTACAAAATTATATTTCAAAATGCCAATACCTTTTTGTTTTTTAATGCAACCATGCATGATAGTATAGTGGCCACCATAAGGGACCATATGTGCTTCATCCCTACAATGGGAGAAGTTAGTGCATGTGTAAGGGATGTTGTAGAGTTTTGTAAGCTATGGAGGTGTAAGCCTAGATATCAAAATAAGATCTTAATCCATGGTGCATAATACTCCTTTTGCAAGCTAAAGGATATGTTTTCAAAGTATTAAATGCAAGCTCTCTATGACATTGAACTAGTTTAGTAGTTAATATATAACTTGGCTTACTTTTTGAAAGATGTTATGTCTATGCTCATGTAAGGGATACCATAGACATTTGTCAATAATCACGGTGTAAGTGTAGATGCATGTGTAAGGTCTAACGTTATGTATATGCATGCATAAGGTATGTGTCATGTAAGGTTATATAGGGTGTAAGGGATGGTGTAGAATAGTGGTAAGTGTATAAGGCTACAGGTGGTTGTGCAAAGGATAGTATTGCGGTATGTAAGATATATATTGTGGTGTAGGCATGTGTAAGAGATGGTGTAAAGTTATGTAACACTATAAGGGGGTAAGGTATGGTGTAGAGGGGAGTAATTTATACATTATGGTAGAGAGTTTTGTAAGGTATCCAGGTGCAAGCCTAGATGTCAACATAAGGTGTGTGATATAAGGGATGGTACATACCAAAGAAAAGCCTTATGATATTATTCTTTTCTAAAGTAACAGTGTAAGTGGAAGGTCTAAAGATTTGTGCAACATTACCATTTGGAAATTGTAGTATAAAGCTTTACGAACATATGATAGTGGTAAAGATACACTTTTCAAAGGTGTGGTCTTAAGCTATGAGGCTGCAAGGTATGGTGTAAGGATAATGATGTTAGAAAATGGTATAGGGTGTAAAGTGTAATGGTATATGTGATGCATAGGGCTATATAGAATGTAAGGGATGGTGTACATTTGCAGTTTATATATGTGTGGTATAAGGAATCATGTATAAGTGTAAAAGGCTTTAGTGTGCAAAGGAAGCTGTAAAGATGTATAAGATATATATTGTGGTGCATGCATATGTAAGGGATGTTGTAGAGTTATGTAAGGCTAAAAGGGTGTAACCTATGGTGTAGAGGCATGTAAGGTGTACATTGTGATGTATGTGCAAGGTTTGGTGTAGATGTATGTAAGGTTTTGTAATATTCCCCTCCCCTGCCGAATGAGCCCCTGTAATTAGCGAAAAGTTAAACAAAAAAAAAGAATTAACGCCCCCCTTACTCACACTGCCAGTTGGCGGATGGAGGGGGGGGCTGCCATGTGTTGACGAGTGGGAGAGGGGCTACCGTGGGAAGACAAGATGGTATGGCGGAGAGAGGGGAAGTTGCGTGGTGGCCGACAAATGCTATGTGAGATTAGGACAACATGGAGCTAGAATGCTGTTAGGAGACCTTGACAACTACGGACTCAAGTTTCAAGTCGATCCTAGTGGATTTGGCCGAGGACGTTCCGTTGCGAGAGGCGGGGGACTCGAGAAACCCTGGGGACAAAACCCGTGACATTTCATGGGAGTGCCGGGCGGCAACGCTTAGATTCGTTTCTTTATGGACTGCCAAAATGTGCTTGGACAGTTAATAGGCGGCACGTCACATGCTTTAAGGATGTAAGTCATGATGTAAAGATGTAAAGTCTTAAGGTATAATCCTATAGGAAATAGTTTAACGAGGGATGGAATGGCTTATAAGTGTAATACTATATGTTACAAACGTGATCTTCCAGAAGGGTTCATATCCTGCTTCATCATTAGCACCCTCTCATAGTTCTGGTGAGGCTCTCACATGCCCTTCTATAATGGGTGTTTTCTACTAGACTTAAATTGCAATTTGTGCTTCAATTTGATCTTCCACAAAGACTACATCATGGGTGCTTAGATTTCTTTATCATAATCCCTATGTTGGAGCACACATATAATCTAAACATTTGGCAAGGAAATGTAAAGATACACTTTTCAAAGGTGTGGTCTTAAGCTATGAGGCTGCAAGGTATGGAGGATAAAGATGTTAGAAAATGGTATAGGGTGTAAAGTGTAATGGTATATGTGATGCATAGGGCTATATAGAATGTAAGGGATGGTGTACATTTGCAGTTTATATATGTGTATGGATATATGTGTGGTATAAGGAATCACGTATAAGTGTAAAAGGCTTTAGTGTGCAAAGGAAGCTGTAAAGATGTATAAGATATATATTGTGGTGCATGCATATGTAAGGGATGTTGTAGAGTTATATAAGGCTAAAAGGGTGTAACCTATGGTGTAGAGGCATGTAAGGTGTACATTGTGGTGTATGCACAAGGTTTGGTGTAGATGTATGTAAGGTTTTGTAATATTCCCCTCCCTTGCCAAATGAGCCCTTGTAATTAGCGAAAAGTTAAACAAAAAAAAAAAGAATTAATGCCCCCCTTACTCACACTGCCAGCTGGCGGATGGAGGGGGGGCTACCATGTGTTGATGAGTGGGAGAGGGGCTACCGTGGGAAGACAAGATGGGATGGCGGAGAGAGGGGAAGTTGTGTGGTGGCCGACAAATGCCATGTGAGATCAGGACGACGTGGAGCTAGAATGCTGTTAGGAGACCTTGACAACTACAGACTCAAGTTTCAAGTCGATCCTAGTGGATTTGGCCGCGGACGTTCCGTTGCGAGAGGCGGGGGACTCAGGAAACCCTGGGGACAAAACCCGTGACATTTCATGGGAGTGCCGGGCGGCAACGCTTAGATTCGTTTCTCGATGGACTGCCAAAATGTGCTTGGACAGTCAATAGGCGGCACATCACATGCTTTAAGGATGTAAGCCATGATGTAAAGATGTAAAGTCTTAAGGTATAATCCTATAGGAAATAGTTTAATGAGGGATGGAATGGCTTATAAGTGTAATACTATATGTTACAAACGTGATCTTCCAGAAGGGTTCATATCCTGCTTCATCACTAGCACCCTCTCATAGTTCTGGTGAGGCTCTCACATGCCCTTCTATAATGGGTGTTTTCTACTAGACTTAAATTGCAATTTGTGCTTCAATTTGATCTTCCACAAAGACTACATCATGAGTGCTTAGATTTCTTTATCATAATCCCTATGTTGGAGCACACATATAATCTAAACATTTGGCAAGGAAATGTAAATTCCTAGTAGGTCGTCAGTAGTAGTAGCTACCACACTATTGGCCCTCTTTTCCTAAAGCAAATTTTTTTTTTTGAGAGAGAGAGTAGGAACTAGATGCAAAACTTGGTAATGGGAAAGTGTCCCGTTACATCTCATTCTTCTCCCACCATATGCCTTTGTCACAACTACAGAGGGGCTTGTATGCATCTCAAAATGAAATCTGATATTTTGCATGCATCAAAGTAGCCTAGGAAAAAGAAGTAACCTGCAGGGATTGAAACATGTGTCTGCAAGTCATTATATTAAATATGGACACTTAATTGACTTAATTTTCGAATTTCCAAAGTTGGCATTTTGAGTTTGAAATCCTTCACAACAATATATCAAGCAAATGCTGTTAGGGGAAACTATAAGGGTTAATCACAAGATTAAAGTGGTCAAGCAAATGTTGTTAGGTGAAAATGCAAGGACTAAGCATATAACTAAAGTAGTAGTAATCATACTTCCAAATCGGAGATAAAAGACAAATGTTGTTTTATTAAAGTGCAAGGACTAAGCATATATGGTTGTGAGAAGCAATATCGTCACAAATAAATAGAATGGATTGTCCTTCTAAGTTAAATATAAAAAGGAATAAATAAAATGGTTCATACTTCCAAGGTAGAGTCAGAGAAAGGGCATCAAGTGACATTTTTCAATGAATGGCTACAGGTATTAAGAAGAGGAAGGCAAATGCGAAGGCTGGAGATGTTAATAAATTGATACGAAAATGGCTAGATTTCTTTTTGGGACTCTCTCAACCTCATTGTAGGGCCTCTCATGAAGCACGTGTTGGTGGGGTAGGGCCTCGTAGGCTACTGCCCGCAACCCACTGGGGAGGGGGGGAAGCGGCTGCTAGCCTGGTAGGGTCTCGCCGGGCCCAATGCAAGTGGTGGCCCATCGTCATGCTTTTCTGGCTGGAAGTGCCACATCGGTCCCATCACCACATAGTCAATGGGGCTTGAAATTTATCGGGAGCCAACCATTGCACCGGCAATGAAGGATTTTACATTGGATATGCACTCGACAAGTCAAATTGGGCATGTACTAGACACGTGTACAAGCTATGTGGTACAAGAACAAGAAAAAAGTAAAACGGTGCAATGTGAAACTTCCTTTAAAAGTTTGTACATTTGAATTGAGTTACATTGAAAGTTTTACCTTTACGATCAATGACTAAGTCATTAATTAGTCCTTGATAAAAAACGAGATTGGATTAAGAAGCAGCTAATGACTCATGTACAAAGCTAATCTTAGCTTCTTGGCATCTCTTTCTCTTGCATTCTGAGAAGCACAAGTTTGGAGATAAGCCATTCTTCTCTTTTTTGCAGCAGAAATTGCAATTTTCAGCCACCATGAAGCATGAGTTGACAATGTATATGGAGTCAAGACATCATCCGATCTTCTGTTTGCATAGAGAATATATTGGGCAACTCTATAACTCCATTTACAAAAATACACAAGTTTATGATGGGCTGTTTCTTGACAAAAAATAAGATTGGCTCCTAATCTATGCTCACATGAAGGGGGACACTATGGTGGTCTTAGCCGGAAGCAAGGAATCCTTGGTCATGTATGCTCAAAGGCATTGCTAGGTCTTGTAACCTGAAAAGATGGCCTATAAGGAGAGAGAGAGAGAGAGAGAGAGAGAGAGAGAGAGAGAGAGAGAGAGAGAGGACTCTTGCAAATACACAACAAGCAAAATATATTGATGTGGTAGACTATTGATGAGTGTAAGAATGAGGGCCTCATTATACAGCCCAAGGGGTTCTCCCAAACCTTTGACCGTTATTCAATTTTGAGAGATGTAGAAGGAGTTCACACCTAAATACACAATCTAACACACCCTAAGATGTGCTAACACATGGAGGTGACAAAATAGCTAACATTCCCTTTGATGATACCGAGCTCCATCAACCATTTCCAAATAGACAATATCTCTACTGCCATACTAATAAAAATAGTGAAGATCGATAGAAAGAGGGAGACACATGGGTAGAACTTTGTTAATGCATTCACATGCTCATCTTGATATTATTATTAAAATTCCCACTCATTGCATTATTGCATTTTATAGTCCATCAATGTAAAGTACTAGAAACTAGCCACTCTCAACCATCTCACCTATATTTTATTAAGTACAACTCAGTGTAGAACCTTTGACATAACATGAATCTAGGAGCCCTTAGTCTATTAACCAAGGGCAAAGCACAATCCATCATCCACCGAAGTGTAGGTGAGCTTCACATCTCCCCTATTGCACTAACTTTTATCAAATTGTGTGCATCAATGACAACAAAGAGATTGAGTTGATAGAAGTATTGTAAACACAAAGAACTATAAAAGAGAACACAGATGCATGAACTTGAAGAGAATAAACATGAGAAATGGACTCTATATACCAAGGCATAAGAGTGCAAACAAAGGCATCAGCTGCGGGCAATCAACAGAGTACTCCCTCTCTCCAAGAGGATGCAATGTGCTTGTATAAATGTAAAGTGAAGGAGAGACACACAATAAACATGTGTAAATACATCAAAAGTAGCAAGTCTACCAACATCAAATGTGGCCATAAATTCAAGTCGACTCACATTAAATACACCACCTTAGAAATGCAATGCACTATAATTATAAACCCTATCACACAAGATATGTACTAACACCTATAAAGAAATGCTTGAACAAAGAATGAGAACTCACAGTGTACAACAAGAACACATTGAATACAAAAACTTAAGGTGAAGAGAACTAAGATTGAAAAGAGAAATCCAACTTTGCTCATAATAAAATGAGCCTCAAACCTCCATATCTTAGGTGGACCAAGGATGAGATGAGCTGAAAGAGAAATAGGAGACATTGATAGTAGCTGCTCAATGGTTCATACCTCGAATGGATCCTAAAATCAACAAACAATATCACATGATGTCGATGAACTTGCCACAATATGTATCCCAGACTATTGAAAACACATGTCTAGTTGGTCCAATGATAACAACAAAAGGGTTTAACGTGTAATGCACTTTTTTAGCTCAACAATACCTTCTCTCAAATCATGGGTCGTAAGTACAATAGAATATAGAATGATGAAAGGTGCACCATAGCACATACAATAATGATAATCAAATAGGAACATGGATACCCAAGTAGTGGATTATCAAGCCACCAACGAGGTGCCTTGCAAAGACATTGATGTCAATGTCAATCGTACCAATCCTTGATTACAGAGAGTAGAAATAGTTGAATCTCAATACCTCTCACAAAATCAACTCTACAGAAAGCACTATCAAAATCATGGATTCCTTGCATCTCTGAAGTGTCCCCTCATGTGGGAATAGACTAGGAACAAAGATTGTTCTCTATCAAACAACCCACCATAAATCTGAAAGACAAATCACCTATGGGATTTGAATCTACCAGACTTAGTTGATGCATCTAGAAAGCTATGCTCAAGTTCCATTAGACCAACATATGGATGAGGCTCAAATGCCTTCGGACCACCACTGACTCTCACTTTCTCTTTGGCACTAGAGAATCATTACGGTTGACAACACCACTAGGGCTAGAATGCCATCAAGGCCTTTGCAACCTTTGCCACATGGCCGAAAACTCAAGGATGATGATCATTCAAAGAAGTCCTTATAACTCTCCTCCTCCTCCTCTTTACATACTACCACTAGCTTCTAGCAATCCTTGTGGAGGTGCGCTTCTTACCACAATGGTAGCACTAACCCTTCTGCTTCTATAGCTTGTCACCCCTCTTTGAAGTAGCCAATGCCTCCTAAGAGGGGCCACCAAAACGAGTCTTGTAATTGAAGCTCCAAGAGAGACACCAAGGAAATAGGGTTTCTACTGCAAGAAAATCTATCTTTTCATCATCAACAAGCTTTTTTATTAGGTTTTATATGACCACAATGAAGAAAAGAACACCAGGCACAACAAATCTTCATGCAACATCATGTAGATCTCCCACGGATTTTATAAAATCAACCATATTCTTCATAATCTTCATAATCTTCATCAAAATAACAAAGAACACAAGGGAATACACCATCTTTGAATGGAAATACATCACATAGTATTCATCTTCAATATCTTCATAGTTCTCTCTCTCAATCTCTCACATACAATTACAATGTTTTGATAGGATTGACTATCTTTGACTCTCTCTCTCTCTCTCTCTCTCTCTCTCTCCATCAATAATACATCATATCCTCACTACAATACTCAATTATCACACTCAATAATCCTTCTTAGGTCGTGAATACACCTTCCAAAAGGTATGTCTGGTATGAAGGGGCACCAGAGACTTCATAGTGTCCTGTGAGATCTGTCTTCTGTCATTGTCTTCGGTAACCTTCTGTAAATCTTCTGTGAATCTTCAGCAGTTACTTCTTCACTTCAATTAGCTTGGATAGAGCTTCCATTCATCCTTTCCTAAGACAAAAACACTTCCCAAAATATGCACGCATCCATCATAACACTCAATAGAAACAACAGAACAAAACCACAGAGCTACAGAAGCTTACAGAACTTCACAGAAGATCAACAGAACTCGTAAAAATCATAAAAACCAAAACAAAACCAATTCAATCTTTCATAAACCTCTTCACACAACTTCAATCATCTCTCAAAACATTCATTCAACCATCTCTACTACCAAAACAGAAACAAAACAGAAGAAAATAGAAGAAAATCAGACCTTACAGAACCAAACATCCTCATAAAAAACCATAAAAAACCCTTCAAACTTATCCAAACCTTTCCAAACACTTCAAAATAAACAACCATTTCTCATCAAAAACAACAAAAAATTAGCCCAAAAACCAACATATTTCACAGTCAACATATCCCCACATTTAGAAAGGAAGCGTCCTCGCGACCTCAGGAAAAATTGAATAAAATCTCTAATCTCTTTGTTAAAAAAATCTTCAATCAGCACAATGTACCAGCTACAATCATGACCCCATCATCAGCTTCATAAAACCTATATAATATGTTTGAGCTTCCAAATCTTCAACTGCAACTTCATCCAGCTAATAAGCAACATCATCAATCTTCACAGCTCCATCTTCACCAGCTCCTCATCCACAAAGAAAAACAACAATACCCAATACAAAAAAATACCCACACACAAATATAATCTGAATGGCACAACTCCTCAAAAATGTTGAAGAGAAAGAAGACATTTCCATTAAAACGAAGAGAGTGGATACAATCAAGAAAACCCTCCTACTAAGTAGGATGAATGTATTTCTTCTTAAATTGCAAACTAATTTTAAGACGGTCTAGCTTTGTTATCATCCACAAAGTATTGAGGTACATTTTGGAGGAATTGTAGGCAACACATCCTTTCCAATAAAATGATGAATTTGGTAGGGAAGGCATGTGCAAAATAATATAAGAGATCCATTTGAGCAACTGCTACATCCTCATTTGGATTAATCAGCATCTAGGGGATACCCTTGTGAGTATTCAAGTGTGACTGATGATGCATGAATGCAAGATACCAACAAAAATGAGCAGCAAGACGAACTGTGGTATCTCTAGAAGTACCATGTACCCTAGCAAAGTGGAGGTAAGAATTGGAACACGTTGCAGAAGTATCCCAAGACGCTGGAATGAGAGGCCAATTAAATACTGGACCTGTCACTGAATCATGTAATGTCCACTGTCTTCTACGAAGGATGTCACCATCATACCCTAGGGTATCCAGCACTGTTTGGGGAGGAAGGTTAATGTAATCTGTCAGAGAGGGTAATGGAATGAAAGGAGAGCATGGTAATGGAGGATAGGACAGATCATAAAAAGAGAGTAATTGAAGGGATAAAGAAGGCGGAAAAGATGGAGAATACATCAAAAATGTATGAAGGGATTCTGTTGGAAAAACTGAAGGAACACTAGGTGGAATGTCAGAAGGAGTAGGAGATACTGTAGGATCATCAATGAAAGGACATGTAGTAAACATTGGAATGTGAGGAAATCTTGAAGGGGTAAATGATAAGAGAGGAATATTATCAGGACTAGATGAAAGAAGAGAAACATATAATGGGAAATGATAAGACATTAGGGAATATGATAAAAGATCAGTAGGATCTAAAGGATAAATAGAACATCGAAAATTTAAATCTTGAAAGAAAGACTCAATAAATAATGGGTTATTAGCAATGAAGCTCAACAACTGAGATTGAAGAGGCTGGATATCTGATTTATGAAAGACACTTCTGAGGCGGCGAGGTTCCAAAGCAACATCCTCCAAAGGTGGATGCCAAGCATATCTCTTGCACCAAGACGTCTGCTCATGATAATTTTGTAAACTCTTTGCTCTAACAGAAGCTCAACTGAATGTACATACATCACTGCCTGTAAGATGACATCTCCCACATAAACGTTTAAATCTTCCTCATCAGGGATCTGTAGATAGCCTGTAAGATACATGAAAGAGAGTAACTGGACCTCATGGGAAATCAAGTCATCCACAAATTTGTCAAAAGCAGCTCATAAGAGATTCACATGCCAGAGATTGGACCATCCATCCTCTGGAGGCTCTAAATCCACATTGCTCAAAGAAATATATAAGGCAAACCTCTGTTGATGATATTTCACCCAAAAGAATGGAGGAGGTGACACTAATTCAGTATAACGGACAAAATCATTCTGCACACAATCCATCTGCTGTCTGCTGAAGGCGATCAACCTTAGTTGAGAACCCATGACAAAGCTTAGCCTTATGTTGCAACTGATTAAGCTCCTCTTGGGATGACACAACAGAAGATACAGGAGCAGGAGGGGAAATAGAAAGAACATCCACCTTCTGATTAAGTTCTTCAATGAGTTTTTGTTGGGACTCTACAGTGTCCTGAGATTGCTGGAACTGGCCCTCACTGGTAGCAAGCTTACTAGCCAAAGTGACCTTCTAATTAAGTTCTTCAATGAGTTTTTGTTGGGACTCTACAGTGTCCTGAGATTGCTGGAACTGGCCCTCACTGGTAGCAAGCTTACTAGCCAAAGTGACCATCTCTGCAAGAGCAGAATTCTTCTCAAGCATCAAAGATACATTCTCTTCCTCTAATTTAACAACCTTAGCTTCTAGCTCCCGAATAGTGACCTTCTGTGAATCCATTAAGGCTGTGGCAGTAGTCATCTGATTGTGGCACTGAGGGTAGCCCTTTTTGAAGACAGATCCTCTAGTGCCTTACTCAATTGACTAGGAAGGGAATCCACCTTGTCTTGCATGGAAGTGTAAACACTGGTGTACAGTGTTTGAAGACAGGAAGTAAGAGAAGTTTCTAGAATAGACTGGACATTGGAAACCATCTGTGGAAGCATGGGTCCAGCTAAAATGGTTTGTTATGATGAAGGGATCTGTGAATCTAATTTTCCTTCCTTTTGAGCGGCAAATAGATTGGTACAGGAAAGGAATGAAGGAAGGGCACTGCCAGACACAGCAGGAGTGGATGTTTGCACCGGTGGATCTTGGACAGAAGGATTGGAAGGTCCCTTTGTGCGAAGGCGTTTCTTTCTAGAAAAAATAACAGGCGACTCCTCATCTTCAGAATTAAGCTACATGGGCCTAGGAGAAGAAACTGATACTGTAGGCTGCACTAGTAAAGGAGCTGGATTTGGCACTGGAACACCACCAGGAGGAGGTGCAAAAGTAAGGATCTTCTGTAGGAAGGCACCATAAGAAACAATACTATTTTGACCCTTCCTGACACGCTGGAAATGCTGATCCATCTTAGATAACAGGAAACTTGCCCAATTGAATTTAGCTCCCTCCAGAATCTTCACAGAAGCTGTGAATAATTCTTTTGACAGGTATTTGGATGCATTCTTTTCTGACATGAACCGGCCCTGTAGGAACTGGCATAACTGCTTCCAAACTGGAGAAGAAATGTGGGCAATAGACACCCCTGAGCTATTAATGAGCTGGTTAAGGAGCAAGGGAGTGGAAGTTTCCTTCTTCATCAGTGTGACTATCTCCTCAACCGTCAGTAGCTAGTTACTGCTGGGCACAAAGGAGGCAGATAAGGGCAAACATAATGCTTCACTGATATTGGCTACTGATAAACAAAATGTCCGGTTGTAAGCCAGGCCAAATTGGTTTTTGTAAGAAGCGATGGAATAATAACACAGCTTCTCATCCATAGGTGGTAAAGTGAGAGCCACAAATGGGCGGTCGAATACAATCTGCCTCTAACAGAAGAGAATAGTCATGGACTGCAAGAGGAACATGCTGGACCACAATTGGAGGCGTAGAAAGAGGTGCCATTTAGACTATAGTAAAAAAAAAAAACCCACACACACAACCAAGAAAACAAAAAGAAAACCTGCAAAACCCAAAAACAAAACCAAGATTGAGACCATCGATAGGAAACCGACTAATTAACACGACGGACTGGACCATAACAACCCCCAGGCAAACCACATTAAAAAAAAAAAGCAGCATGATCTCTACACACGTGCGACTGAAAGCTTCATGCTATGCACACATACATGCACCCTGTAACCCCGTATCGGGCAGAAAATAAAATAAAACTACATTCCATAGCCCAGACAGAGACTCAAAAAAAAAAATCATAACGCAATCAAATATTCTGACTAAAAACAAGAATAAATACCATGTTGACCAATATCAGATTACTACTCCCACTCCCACGTAGCGTTCACGTCCTACAGTGCGATGGAGTGTGTGAGTGAAACTAACGAATAATTTTTTATTATATAAACAATTAAGCATCGTTCATTATTAAATTAACCCGTTAATGCATGGTGAGTCGACATCGTAACCCAGCCCCACTCAGATTTTGACACGACTGGACTGACTGACTGGGTCTCTACTAATGCAGTTCCTTGTTATAATTAGATGATGTATGGCACTTGCGTGCATGCATGCGTGACTTCGGGGGTTGATTTTAATTACAAGTTAATGTGTCTAAAACGCGTGTGCATGTGCATTTGTGAATTGATTTTAATTTACAACTTATGTGGGTTAGGGTGCAAAGGTGCACGTGCAATGGCAGGGGTTCTTTTTACAATTATCGTCCGGTTCATTTTATTTACAATTTATGAGATGCAATCTGTTAATTATGTGTGTGCAATGTTTGGTTGATTTTATTTACAATTAATGTGTGTTATTGTGCAAGTGAGAAGGGGAAAAAGGAAATAACCTAGTAATGTGTGGGTCTGCCTGCGAAGTCTGAAATCACAACCTCCAAAAGTGGAATGCCCAGTCCACAAAAATCCACAAAATGGTCAAACACTCGATTGCCAAGAGTCGTCCTGTTAGATAGAAAAACCAAAACGAGCTAAGTCTGTGACCATGACAAAGAACAAGGAAACGGATGACCAAAAGAAAAGAAGAAGAAAAATGTATGTCGTGGATTTATTTGCATGTGTTGATTGGTAAGGTGTATATGGTTTTATATTTGTTTTTGTTTTTGTTTGGGGTTTGTGGTGTTTTTTGTTTGTTTGTTTGTGTATAAAAAAAAAAAACCAAGAACCCAAATTTTCCCACTACGAGGACGGAAACTCATATTGTGTCAATGTGATGAAAATGTCCATTTAATGTTGGGGAGTTTCGAAAAAAAAATTAAAATAAATACATTATCATGAGATGTTTCCAAAAAGAAATAAGTTCCTAACATTATGTGAATATTTTTCTAATTCCAAGAAAATGTTCAAAATATGAAAGAGGGTCAATGTGATTTTTTGATTTTTATGTTTTTTTTTTTGGATTTTAAAATCAATTTCCATCAATTTAGAAAGAATTTCAGCCAATTTGGAAATTTCAGGAATTTTTAAATAGGATTTTTCAAGAAGAAAAATTATGAAACTCTGGGAAAAGGTTTCAGCAATTCTTGGTAAATTTTTAGATTTTTTTTAAATTTTTATGGTTATTTTCAAATTTTAAATATATTTAATGGATTTTGTGATTAAAAAATGATTTTCGGGATTTCAAAAAGGAATACCCGGACACGCGTGAACAACTACATGTGAACGAACCAGCACACACCACCTCATTGACAAGTCCAAACGCGCATCCCGCGCGTGAACAGTCGTAAAAAGACACGCTCCCGCGTACACTCACACGAACAGCCGTTAAGAGACACGATAAAAACCCGCCAACACGGGTGGCCGTGTGAAAACCACGGGAGGAGGTGGTGTTGATCCGTTTTTGTTGGTTGTACTCGCTGTGGGAGGGGGTGAACAGGAGCTAGGGTAGGGAGGGGTGGGTTTAGAAAGGGGTTAAGGGAAAGGGGGCTAAAGGAGGGGTGTTGGGTGTGGTTGAGAAAGGGGAACCGGGGGCTGGGAATGGGTGTTAAGGTGGATAAGAGGGTGTGAATAGGGGTGAATGGGGGTTTATGTGGGGGGGGGGGGGGGTGTGTGTATAAATGGGGGGGATAGGAGGGTGTGAATGGGGGGTTTATGTGGGGGGGTGTGTGTATAAATGGGGGGGGATAGGAGGGTGCTGCCAGTGGAAGGGAGGGAATGGAGGTGGGGGAGGAAGAAGTGGGAGGTGGGGGGCGGATGTGCGATGGCGGCCTGGTAGGCGGGCGGCACCAGGCGGCAGGACGACGGCGCACTGAGTACAGGTGGGTGGCAACCTGATGGCGGGTGGCAACTCCAAGCGGTGACGCACGGTGCCAAGGGCGGGCACAGGGCGGTGAAAGCGCCCAGGGCAGGGCGGGCAGTAGGGGCCCAGTGGGAGGCGGGGCGGCCAGAGTGCCAGGGGGAGGCGAGTAGGGTAGAAGAAGAAGGGAGAGTGGAGGGGGGAGAGGAGGGAGGGAGAAGGAGGAGGAGGGAATGGGGGGAAGATGGTGGCGGGAGGGAGCAGGAGCAGGGTGGAGGGAGAAGTTATGGGGAGAGAGAGGGAGGGGGAGGAGAGAGAAAGAAGAAGAAGAAGAAGAAGAAGAAGAAGAAGAGAGAGAAGGAGAGAGAAGAGGGAAGGGGGGGGAGTTGGAACAGATGCAGGAGGGGGGTTTAATAAATAAATTAATAAATAAATGAATAAATTAATTAATAAAAAGAAAGGCGTGCCCCCATCCCGCACGTGTGCACGGGGCGGGGTAAAAAAATTTACAGTGGTGGGATTAGAACGGCACCGGGACATCAGCACGGGGTGCGCATACGCGACAGGGCATGGCAAGACGCGTAAAACCACAAATACATGCGTTCACGTGTGAGATGAGTCGCGCGAGATACGTCAAAATAAAGAAAAATTAATATCTCACAATCCGATCGTCGAAACGAAATGGCGTAAAAACAAAAAATGTAGAAAACGGCAAGGATAAGATAGGGGAAAAGGTCAACGGGGGTTTTGGGGGGAATAAAGGGGATGCACATGCAAAAAACATGAAAAACGGCTCCGAAAACACATACGGGGATTAATTTTGGAAAATCCACTAGCCAGAATGCAGGGCGGAAAGAAGGAAAAAGGTACAAAAGAATGCGCCCGACAACCCTATCACGTTGAAACACAGTTTCGACTGAGATAGGACATGTTCACATGGGAAAAATGTAAAAAAGGATACACGCAAATACGGTCGAAAATTAATAACAGAAGATCGGTTCACTGAAATAGAGGGCAACAACAACAAAAAATGTGCGGGGGAAGGGGTTGCACAGGGCTGTCACATTAAAATGCAGTTTCGATAGGGTTAGGAGGAGTTCACATGCAAAAAACACCAAAAAGACACTCGAAAACACTTTTAAAAATTAATAATTAAAAATTCAGAAGTCGAAATAGGGGGGAGATAAAAGGAAAATTATAGGGAAAGGTGCGGTGGACACGGCTGTCAAGTCAAACTAGAATTCCGATGCAAACAAGGCAGGTTCACATGGAAAAATATCAAATAACGCAGGAAAAGGTCACGACAAACCACAAAAATTAATATTGGACAAACCGTGCATCGGAATGACACGAAATAAAAAGAAAAAATGTCAATGAGGAGGGGGAGGACAAGGCTATCACATCAGAGCACTGGTCCGAAGCAAGCAAGATGCGTTCACATGGAAAACTATCCAATTTACGCAAAATCCTTAAAAAATTAATAACTCAAAAACCGAGCATTGGAACAGGGGTGGATAAAAAGAAAAAGTGGTCAGTTCAAAGGGAGAAACATGCATGTAAGTTTGGATTGGAAGTTGGGTGAACATAGGGTACATGCACATGGAAATACATCAAAATAAGGGAGAAAGAGAAATGGAGGAGGAACAGCCCCAAGGGAGGGGTGACAGTGGACAGTTGGGTGGGGAAGGGACCCAGGAGGGTAAAAGAAAGTCATGGCATACATGCATGATCAAAGTGAGGCATATGTAGGGCGGTATGCCACATAGACGTGCAAGGATGCGTCCCCACACTTAAAACCTTAACGGATAGGGTTGACCGAGCAACAACCTAATACTACACAACAGACCAACCGCTAACATCCCCACGCTTAAAACATGAACATCACTGACAACAAAAAGTGTAGGGTTAGAAAAACTTGGCCCATGTTGTCGAGAATCAAGGTTGACTGTCGATGGCACATCCACTGTCGTTGTCGGCTGCAGGAGGTATCAAGGTATCTTCACAGCACACATCCTTCATGGTAGGAACCACATGGCAGCATCCAGGGAGGTAGCTGGTGGATGAATCTCGTCGATTCGGTGTTGCTGACAAAGGAGAGTCACGCAGCTTATAGCACTCAGATGGGATGAGAGAACAGTCACTCGCCCCATTATGGACATCACTCGATGAATAATGATTGAAACCCATATCTCACACTCGGTTTAGCAATTGACAAGGGGAATGGTACAGAGGAGTACGCCAGGGTACACAATTGATGGTGCATTAGTGCGTCCAACCCGGCTGGCATAGGTGCAAAGGAGAAAGGCAAGGAAGCCTTACAGTGCAATGTACAGAACATGGTGACGTGTCCTGTGATGATGGCAGAGACCCAACCCGTGGGTGCATAGGGAAAAGAGAACATACCTTGCGCCAAACGTCGTAACGTCCCTCAATCTCACCTCTCGATGATCGGTTGAAGAAACTCCAGCTACACTCAGCCCACCCTCTGTCTCACACTCTGTTGAAAGATACAGAGGACAGCCATGTCCTAAAACCCGTTGATGTAATCCTCACGGTCACTGGTGCAAAGGTTGTATGCCTTGTGCGCATTTGATGGTGCAACTGTGCATCCCGCCCAGTGCCGGCATACAGTGCAAGAAGGAAGGCCATGGAGCCTTATGGTGCAGTGCATAAGAACAAATCGTGCTTTATGCATTGAGAGGCCCATCCCGTGCGTGCAACACTCCATTCACACATCGTACCTCTCACTTGGTTTGAAGGAAAAGACTGGTCACTCGCCCCACTCTCTGTCTCACACTCATTTGATAGTTACAGAGGGCGGCCATACTCACTTCCCCATCCTGTTAGGATGAAAGCTCGCGTCACTCGATTGTTTGTCGATGAAGATCGCGTCGTCAGTTGTTGAAGAGGCGTACCCAGGGAGGTAGCCATCAGATTGAACGTTGTGTTAAATAGGAACATGGCGTTTGCTAGAGGACTGTCAAACGCTCTGCAGAAAGGCACAAGACACAGCATACCAAGGGATGCAGCTTCAGAACTGGATCCTGTGGATGTCAATTGATGAATCCACTTTCTAGACTGTTGGGTGTTGCCACCTTTTCCACAGCCAGCTTCCCGCCCAAGGGTGTTGACCACCTTTTCTTGGAATGAGGCCTGCTATGACAAGGAATTTCTTCCTTTTCTCCCATGACCGTTTTTTTTTCTTGTTTTTATTTTTTTTTTGTTTCTTTTTTTTCTTCCCCTCCTATTCTCGAGGGTATCTCCATCTTTTCTCGAAGAATAGGTTGGCATGACAGGGACCGAAGTCCTTTTCTCCCATGACCGATATGTATATTTTTTTTCTTTTTAGAATTAAGCAAGGGAATGGTAGAAATACCATTTGTCAGAACCATCCTCGTCACTGCTGCTGGTGGAAAATAGAGGATAAGAGATCAAGGGTGGGAGGTGGGGCTGAGAGGACAGAGGGTTGCGTCCACCTCATCAGGAGTGGCTGAAGAACGGCTATCAAAAGTAGCATCATAAGAATTACAGTGCCACGCCAATGGGGGAAAGGATCAAGTGATTGTGATTGTCAAGATCCCCAAGGAGGGAAGTACTTCTTCAGGCGATAGCCATTAATCAGGAAGGGATCATCAGAGGCATCAATGGTCTGCACTTGGACAGAGCCATTAGGGTTGACAACAAATACCTTATATGGGCCCATCCACCACTGTTGAAGCTTGCCAGGAAACTTGCCAAATCGTGAATCATAGGCTAGGACCAAATCACCTTCTTTGAACTCCTTGTGCTTGATGAAACTGTCATGGTAGGCCTTACGTCAAGCTTGTGTGGCTTCCATGCATTGTAGAGCCATCCTGCAAGTTTCGTCCAAACATTCCAAGTGCAGGAGACGATGTTGCAGTGAATCATCGTCTCCCAAATGCTCTTTGATAGCCACTTGCAAAGAGGGCAATTCCAGGTCAACAGGGAAAATAACTTCTGTACCATACACCAGCTGGAAGGGTGTTTATCCTGTTGCTGCTTTATGGGAGGTTCTGTATGCCCAGAGGGCCTCTGTAAGCCGATCATCCCAATCACGACGATGTGCGGCAATCGTTCTTGTCAGGATCGAGCAGAGGATGCCATTGGTGACTTCGACTTGGCCGTTGGCTCTGGGATAGTAAGGAGTGGACTTGCGATGGCGGATCTTATACAGCTCTGTCAACTCTTCCATGACTTTATTAATGAAATGAGTGCCTCTATCACTTACCAGCTCTAGGGGACTGCCAAAACAAGTGATGATATTCTCGTACAGGAACAGGGCTATGATGTTACCATCGTCTCGCTTTAGGGCTTTAGCTTCACACTACTTAGTAACATAATCCGTACATACTAAGATGTATATGTTCTGTTTTCTTCTGGTAGGAGGATCGATTGGGCCGACGAAGTCGATGCCCCACTTCTCGAATGGCTTCAAAGGAAGGATAGGTTACAATGGCATAGCGCTGGTCTTGGTGGGTTTCCCCATCCTCTGACAAGTATCACATCGCTTGCAGTAGTCATAGGCATGCTTATGAATAGTCGGCCACGAGTAACCTGCTAGTAGAGCCTTCCTGGCTGTAGCTTCTCCTGCAAAGTGGCCTCCATATGGCTCGTCATGGCAAGCCTTCAAAACAATCCCAATCTCATCTCTTGCAATACATCTTGTGAGCGCTTCATCTTTGCCTTTCTTGTATAGTGCACTGCCTAACAGGGTGTAGGGGGCTAATTCTAACATAAGCTTCTTCCTTTCTCGACTTGAAATGCCAGGAGGGTACTGTTGGGTTGCCAGCAGATTGGCAATGTTTGCATACCAGGGGATTACAGTTTCTACCAGGAATAGGGAAGCATCAGGGAGGTCTGGATCATCCTGCTCCTCGTCTGCAATTTGTGGGATACGCAACAGATGATCAGCCAGAACGTGGGAATGACCAGGTTTGGTAATTACCTCAAAGTCAAACTCCTGGAATAGAAGGAGCCATCTCATCAATCGTTCTCTCATGTCTGCTTTGTTCATCAGGAAGGACAAGGCCTCATGATCCACATAAAATTTAAAGTGGGTAGACAGTAGGTAGTGGCGAAACTTCTCTAGGGCAAACACCATTGCCAAGCACTCCAGCTCGGTCACTTTCCCCACTCTATCAGTGACTTTTCGGCTTGCGTAATATATCGACTGATCTAATTTAGAAGGGCCCTTTTGACATAGGACAGTAGCTAGCCCTTCAACTGATGTATCAGTATGTACATGAAACTCCTTCGTCCAATTAGGAGGTTGCAGGATGGGTGCCTCAATTAGACACTGCTTCAGAGTGTTGAAGGCTTTGTCACATTCTTCCATCCAAATAAAGTCTACATCTTTTCTCAGAAGCTTGTGCAAGGGGGTTGCCTTTGTTGCAAAATGGGCTATGAACCTTTTGTAGTAACCCACATGGCCTAGGAATCCCCTCAACTGTTTGAGGTTGGTGGGTGCTGTCAGAGCTGCGATCTTCTTGACTTTTGCAGGGTCTGTTGATATCCCTTGTGCAGAGACAATGTGGCCCAACAGAACTCCAAAAGAGAATCCAAAGATACATTTGTCGGGGTTGAGGGAGATCCCATACTCCCGGCATCGGTCAAAGCATTGTTCCAAATGTCCCCAGTGTTTAAGAATCAGACTATAGACACAGAAGTCATCCAAATATACCTCAATAAAGTCATGCAGATGATTTTGGAATGCGGCCATCATGACTCGCTGGAAGGTAGCAGGGGCATTGCAGAGCCCAAACGGCATCACTTGATAAGCGTAGGTCCCCCATTCTATGGTGAAGGTTGTTTTGGACTGATCTTCTTCTGCTATCGTTATATCCGCTGAATCCATCCAAGAGGGAATATGGCTCATGGCCTACCACCACTGTGTCTAACAGCTGGTTTGTAAAAGGGATAGGAAAGTGATCCTTCTTCGTCTTGGAATTCAACTTGCGAAAATCCACACATATACGAAGCTTGCCATTCTTCTTGGGTACAACCATGATGGGTGAGACCCATTCACTGTTGGCCACTGGATAGATGAACTCCGCTTCCAAAAGCTTCAGCAACTCTGCTTTCACCAGTGTGGAATAATTCAGGTTCATTCGCCTCTGTCGTTGTCGTACTGGCTTGGCATCAGGCTCCAAGTCAATATGATGCTGACATATTGTGGGATCAATCCCCTTTAGGTCTTTGTAGGACCATGCAAACACGTCCAAATTCTCTTTCAACAAGTTGTATAAGGTTGACAACTCCTCTTCTGGTAGGCTGCTACCCACCTTCAAGTGGCATTCAGTGCCATTTGCATCCACAAAGGTTAACTGCCTGTCACCTTCTACTTCACGGATGAAGGTCCCACGGACTGCCTCTGGGTACAGATCCGACTCCTTCAAGGGGGTGGTGTCCTCTTCTGATATCCCACTAGACCCAATGTCTTCTTTCAGTAAGGACTTAGGTTTCTCCTTGAAATGCTGAAATGGAATCAGCACTGTCTCGGTTTTGGTTTGAATGTTAATTACCTTAGAGCTTGAGGACTTCTCTTAAGAAGATGCATCCAGGAATGTTACATAACAGGGACTCTCGGAATTCTGTTGTGGCCTTGGGACTGGTACTTGTTGACAAGGAGCATCATCATCATCCTTTCTTGACAAGTGTGGATGGGCATGACAAGACCCACTGATAAAAGACGGCTTATTTTGCTTGATCCACTTCTTATATAGGCTTTGCCTATGAAAAGATTCATTTACCAATCTAAAGGGTACCATTGCCATTCTATCCCACAGCATGGAGTCTTCTGCTTCTGAAGCTTCTGGAACTCCCTCCTCATCTATGCCTTTTGTGGGTGGAGTGATTTCTTCTGTCTCGCTTTCAAAGTCTCCTTCTTCAGATTCATCATCATCCTCTTCAGACTCCGGCTCTGCCTCTGTAGGCGCTCTGTAAGAGAAGAACAAGTCCTCTGCTTCGCCTTCTGCCTCTATCTTTGGCTCTGCTATGGCCATGTAAGAGGGAGAGCAGTACATCCATGCTTCTATCTCATTGTCAGAAGTGATTTTGAAAATTGTTCCTGGTTCAGATAGGAAGTATTCACCCATTGATAATGGCTTTGCATCTTTTGGGAGTTGGCTTACAGTACCCACTATTAGGGAATGTGCCACTGTTTTCTTGGGAAGGATCTATTTGACAGCATCTTCCTCTGCTAATGTTCCATCTGTAGCCTCATTGAGGGAATTAGAAGATAATTCCAAGGAGGTGGATCCATGTCCTTTTTGAGCACCATATAGCTTTAGCACCACTTTAGTGGGTCCTCTACCCAAGGTTAAGGTTCCTTTGAACCAATCCGTCCTTGCTCTGGCTTCAAAAAGCCATGGTCTGCCCAGTAACAAGGGGTAAGATGTACCATAAGAGTTTGGCTTCACCACCAGATAGGTTAGCCAATAATCTTTTTCAGCCACTGTAGTCTTCATATATGGGAGAATGCCCAAAGGCTTGATTCTGCTCTGATCCGCCAGTCTGATGAGCCATTGGGTTGGTTGCATACCTTGTAGGCCTAGATCCTTCATTGTCATATCCGTCATAATGTTCACTGATGAGCCACCATCAATCAATGCATTTGCAATAAAGCAGGCTTCTATCCACACGCCAGTCTCTAGGATACCAGGATCTAGGAAGGCGTTAGCCACATCCACTTCTTTTACAGGCTCTGGTTGGACTTTGTTGCTGTTGAGGGAGCAATCCTTAAGCCACGTCTTCTTGTCAGTATACTTTTGAGCCTTTTTCGGCAACTGGGAGACAAAATCAACAATTGTCGGAATGTGAGGTTTGGTTTAAAGGTATCTAGATCTCTGACCAGATCGTATTCCTTAATAGGATCCACTGGCTTTTCTAACCGGTTAGGGAATGGGGCAACACCCATTTTCATTTTCCTTTTTTCTTCCAATAGGGGCATCATGGGGACTTCTTCAGCCACTTGTGACACTTCCTTGTCTTCTATCTCTTGGACCTCTGGTCTTATCTCTGGAACTGTCTATGTGACTCTCTGTGGCACCGTAGTGCTCTGTACGGCACTGTCAGGCTCTGTTCTTCTGTTGGAAGATTGAACTTCAGTGTTCTGGCAGGAGGATTATTTTCTTTCTGGACAGGTGGTTCCTTCTTCTTTGCACGTGTGATGGCAGCAACTTCCAATTCCACTAAATTGGAGGTAGGCTCTTGGGCCTTGGACGGATTATCAATAGCACTATTGTTCACTGGGACTGGGCTTGGATAGTCTTTTGCAGTGTGGTCTTCTCCTTTGCATCGACTGCATAAGGGCTTGTAATCCACTAACCTTTTAGGATTTGGATAATTTGGTGAAATGTGTCCCTTTTCTCCGCATATGTAACACTCCACTTCTGATCTCTAACCACCACTAGATTGTCTTCTTCCATAACTTTGGGATGGAAATCTTCTGGGTCTGAAATTAGGAACAAACTCTCTAGGCTTGGGTCCAATATCTTGTGTTATCATTTTGGATTCCAGTAGGTTGAATCTCGCGTCTTCTTCCTTCCTTCTCCTATCATGTATCTCTTTCAGAGAGAAAATATCCTCTGTATGGTTCTTCCTAAGACAGTAGAAGCAGAAAGCTCCAGGGACTGTTGGCTTTTGTGTACATTCAGTGGCTAAATGGCCTGCTTGATGACACTTACCACACCAAGTATTTGACCGCATCACATCTCTTCCTGCCCCTACAACATTGGATATGCTAGCGGTATTCACTTTCAGTGTCTGCAACTGCTCTGTAATCACATCCATCAACTCCTTTTTGATATTTGCAACTGAGTTGGATAAATAATCCTTCAAGATTTCTCCTCTTGAGGCACTGGCAGTAGGGTTTTGAGGAGTCTCTGTAATCACTGCATAAACAGGTTGGGCTGGTGTAGAGGGGTCTTTGTTCTGATTCTGATTCAAAGCTCCTATCTAAACAGTTGGCTGTTGGCTCCAGTTGATAGGGTTCCACTGTTGCTGTTGATTTGGCATTGGGTGAATTGTTTGGGACCATTGTTGTTGTGGTTGAACCATCATTTGAGGTATTGATTGTGGCCACTGTGGATTTGGTGCATTGTACTGTGATTGGTAGGGGTAGGGGACAGTCCTTGGGATTGTATTTGGTGGGTACATCATTCCTGGCATCAGAGGAGGTGGGACTCCTCTTCCTGGATTCATCGCCAATCTAGCTTCCACTTCATCGTATAGTCTTCCTGGAGCTTGCAATGTGGCTGGTCTTTGCAGCTCCACAAACTTACAGACTTCTGGTTGTAATCCTTTGAGGAAGACTCCCTTCTGAATACCATCATCTAGATTATGGTTGGTCCATCTCTTCAGGATGGATTCCATTCTGGAGATATACGCTTCCACTCTTTCTCCAGAGGACTGACTTAAATTCATGAACTCCTCTCGCATCCGCTCTTCAAAACCTTTACGCTTGAATTTAGTGAGGAAGGCCAACTTCAGGTCGTCCCATGTGCCAAAAGTTCCTGCTACTTGTCTCTCATACCACTGAAATGCCGCGCCCTTGAAAGTGGCGGGGAATATTGCCAACCAATGCTCAGGGGTTCTAGCATTGTTAGCCGCACATGCTACCATAAACTCTGCTACATGAAGATCGGGGTCTTCATTGTACTCTTCCTTAAAAATTGGCAACGGGACTACATTCACTAGCCTATCATCAATATTTCTAGGACGGATCTGGCTTGGAAGTGGACCTCCAGCAGGAGGAGGAAGGGCTTGATGTGCCATTGGGACTTCTGTAAAGAGTTCCGCAAGGGCGTCAAAGGCGGCTTCTCCTGCTAGCTCATTCTCTGCTTTGATTTTTGCTTTCTCTCTTCTCACGTACCTCTAGACTCGTTCTAATGCTTGCCTCTTTATTGCGTCATTCATCAGGGGGTTGACTGCACTATGTTGTTAGTGCTCCACAGAGGGATAATAGAAGGCTTCAGTCTCTGGAGGACTCTCTTGCCAACATTTCTTCTACTTCTTCTTTTTTAACGTCTCTGAATTTTGCTTTCATGCCACTGCACAGAGGAAGGTATTCGGTTCTGAAGGTGTCAAAATGCATACGTCTAAGCATTGTGGCAGTGCCATCATCATAGTAAAGCCAACTTCTGATGGTTTCAACAGTGTATATTGTAAAGAACACTCTATCTACCAACTTCCAGTGGGTTGCCAATTGGACAAAACAAAAGATTGTCAGAGCACCAAGCATCCCACGTATCTTGCTGTTGAGCGTCTACGAACAAGTCCTAGCTCTGTTCCTTTTTATTTTTGTGAACCTCCATAGACCACGACTCCTGAAGCTTCTTGACTATTTCCCACTTGATGATGTCTGGAAATTTTTCAATGAAGACCAAATCCTCCATTGATACTCATTCTCTCTGTTCTGCTCTTCAGTTTTGTGGGAGGAACTTTGCAATTGTGATGCAACTTTCTACAGCTTCAGAGGGTAGTGAAAACTAACCGTCACAGAGGGACTTCATTAGAGGGTAGTGAAAACAGGCCGTCACAGAGGGACTTCATCAGAATGACATTGTGCTTTCTCCATTGGGGAATGAATCTTTTATAGAATGTTGCCTTGGCAATGAAGGCTTGCAATTCTTCAACAATGGCAAGAACTCTACTATCCATTGATTTACTTCTTTTTCCACAGTGCCACTTCTTCCATTTTCAGCCTTTGTTTGTGCTTATTGATGGCAGTTTTCCCCGGCTGCGCACTAAAAACATAGAGCCCCAAGAGAGACACCAATGAAATAGGGTTTCTACTGCAAGAAAATCTATCTTGTAATCATCAACAAGCTTTTTTATTAGGTTTTATATGACCACAATGAAAAAAAGAACACCATGCACAACAAATCTTCATGCAGCATCATGTAGATCTCCCACGGATTTTATAAAATCAACCATATTCTTCATAATCTTCATAATCTTCATAATCTTCATAATCTTCATCAAAATAACAAAGAACACAAAGGAATACACCATCTTTGAATGGAAATACATCACATAGTATTCATCTTCAATATCTTCATAGTTCTCTCTCTCAATCTCTCACATACAATTACAATGTTTTGATAGGATTGACTATCTTTGACTCTCTCTCTCTCTCTCTCTCTCTCTCTCCATCAATAATACATCATATCCTCACTACAATACTCAATTATCACACTCAATAATCCTTCTTAGGTCGTGAATACACCTTCCAAAAGGTATGTCTGGTATGAAGGGGCACTAGAGACTTCATAGTGTCCTATGAGATCTGTCTTCTGTCACTGTCTTCTGTAACCTTCTGTAAATCTTCTGTGATCTTCAGCAATTACTTCTTCACTTCAATTAGCTTGGATAGAGCTTCCATTCATCCTTTCCTAAGACAAAAACACTTCCCAAAACACTCAACAGAACAGAACCACAGAGCAACAGAAGTACAGAACAACAGAGCTACAGAAGCTTACAGAACTTCACAGGAGATCAACAGAACCCATAAAAATCATAAAAACCAAAACAAAACCAATTCAATCTTTCATAAACCTCTTCACACAACTTCAATCATCTCTCAAAACATTCATTCAACCATCTCTACTACCAAAACAGAAGAAAATCAGACCTTACAGAACCAAACATCCTCATAAAAAACCATCAAAAACCCTTCAAACTTATCCAAACCTTTCCAAACACTTCAAAATAAACAACCACTTATCATCAAAAACAACAAAAAATCAGCCCAAAAACCAACATATTTCACACTCAACAGTAATTGTAAAGCAAACTCATGCTCAAGTAGCATCAAGGGCATATATTGAAAATTGACTTGTGAATTTGATGCATGAACTCACATGCAACATTATCAATCTCTAGAGGCAATTTGCAGAGAATAATCCCCACAATATGGGCTTCATGAAGAGAAAAAAGCATGTTATGAAGCTAATGCTAGATCTATTTGTCACTCAGAATATGTAACTAAATCATACTAGTTGCTTTAAACCGAATAGTTTGCAATTACTTGTAGAAGGTAACAACTCTCATGGTTGATGGAGCCTCCTTGTATATATGCCATATCTTTTCCCATACCTCTAAAATGTCTTGCAATAAGTAATTAACTACCATTAAGACTTCTTTCGAGGTGCAATAAATTGTTGAATATGCATTGGAATTATCATTTGATTGGGATGGTTCCCTCACAATTGTCCTCATCCTAATTAAATGGAATAAGGGGGTTTTTAGAGGCATGAGGTAGATCCTAAAACAATATACCAATGTCATTTTTGCACAAACCAAGCTTTCATCAACACACTCCAAGTGAGATAGTCAAGGTCTTTAAGTTTCCCATCAATGTTGCAACATGGAGGAGCAATTTAGATTATATGCAAGGGAGGTAAGTAGGGGATTTTGAGACAGAATAAGCACTTATGATGAATAAGCTCGGTACCAAGAGCTCAACAATTCATGCAAGAGATAACATTTCAAATTAGAGAGGAACAATATGTGAAGTGAGTATAGTGAACTGAGGCATGACAACCAACATGTGTGATCCTTCCCTTGAGAGTATAGAACAGGCTGTAAATGCAAAGAAGCTAAAAATGCAAGCAAGAAGAAGCCAACACCTATGAAAAAAAATAAAATCAACTGCAAAAAAGATCCAAACATCAACAATAATCGAGGCAAAAATGATGGCTAAACAATGAAAATGCAAGCTATAGTAAATGAAAAATGCAAGGTCAACATGGAAAACATAGAGAAATGAGGCCACCTAACTATTGAAAGCTATCGCCTGACTTGACACAATGCCAATTGAATTGGGACATCAACAAAGCATAAACTTTAGAGCGCTTCAGAAGTGGGATTGAATTTGAAACAGCTTGCCAAAGACAACAACTGACATGAGAACCTAGACACTTGGGCTCTAATACCATGGGAGAATTGTGTGGAGCAATGGAAGCAAAGAGATAGAGCTAATAACACAAAGAACTAAAAAAGAGAACAAGAGCATGCGAACTCTCAAGAAATTGAATCCATATACCAAGGGACATGAGTGGGTACTGTTAGCACTCATGTTTGTCATGCACAATCATCTCTTGCTTCTTGTGAGCCTCAGTTTGAATCAAATAGGGACATTAGGAGCTCTAACATTTAGTCTATCATGTGTTTTGACAGAGGAGGTAGCTCTTTCTAGAGCATGCATTTCTTTTTCAATTGGGTTTTTAGGTGTGCACATTGGCGGAGGTTTATTTTTAGCTTGCATTTCTTTTTCAATGACAAGAGGCTAGATTTACAGTGGCCAGATGGGGCGACTAGAATTCTTTGATTGTAATAGCATTTTATGATTATTTTATTGATGCTTCTTAGGTCAGCCTTAATTTATGGCACTCTCCAAGTTGTATTCATCCAGATTCCAACATTTATGGATAGATATAGCATGCGACCACACATAGCTTGTTGTAGCAAATCTATTGCAAAGAACCCAAATTTTAAGCGTGATGCAAAGGTCAACATTCAAAGCCATGTTCTCCCTCTCTTGGGTCAAAAAGATCACAACCCCCTTCACTTCCTGCTACTTCTCTCCATGTTATGCATAGGGCCCATACCTTTGGTCTTCGTATTGCCATGATGGTTTCCCTTGTTCAAGTGCCTGTGTTTCCTTCCCTACCAAAAGAAGCTCAACTTAATTAACCAAACTACTCCCTTTGGTCATCATTGTAAAGTGGAGTGTATCCTCAACACCTTTGATCTTTGGGAGTTTTTTACCACCCCTATTCTCCATCTAGTGGAGGATCCCCACATTGAATCCACAATGGACCAAGCCACTCTATGGGATTAGCTCAACTCTACAGCCTAGTCTTTCCTTTTCATCAACTTATAGGATTCTATCCTTGACCATGTGCACATACTTCAAACCGTAGTGGAAGTGTGGACAAAGTTAGCTTCCCTCTATCATGATTCATCAAAAGAAATTTTCCCAACACATCACCCTAGAGAAGAAACTTTGAATGCTCTTAGTTGATGATCCCTCATCTCTGCACGAGCACATCAACCAACTAAAGAACATACATGAAGAGCTTGCATCCCTAGGTTGAACAATATCTTTAAATGATATAGTGACGATTCTTCTTACTCATCTACTGTCTCCCAAGTATGATGTATTCTACACAAACCTCTTGACCTCTAGGGTACATGAGACTATTGTCTTGAAGGAGTTAGTACCACTTGTTTTGGAGCATGAAGAGTACCTCAAGGATATTGGAACAATTGGATCTGATTCTACAAAAGCTTTTACAACATGTTCAAGAGGGGGCAACAAGAAGGACAAGAAGACCAAGAGCAAGAAGAAGAAGAAGAAGCAAGTTCCCCATTTGGAATCTTCCTTGGGCTCTAACATAGATTCAGAGAACACAAGTTCTATCCTATTCCCACCATCTCCTCTAGTGGTTTCCTCGTACCTCCAATCCCTTTCAAAGACAGACAATATCAGTAATGTAGTTATGGATTTCCTAGCCCCTTGTGTTTCAGAGCAGGATTCCCAAGATCATGAGAAGCTTCTTCAACAGACTTCTTCAACTTTGGCACGTATTCTACCACCTTTGGATCCATTTTATCTTCTTTGAGCTTTGACCACATCTAGGATCTGAGTGAGGATGTTAGTAGTCATGTTTATCATGCTTAGTCATCTCCTACCTATGATCCTTAATCTAAGTCAAATGGGGACATTCAAAACTCTAACATTTATTGTGTCATGTGTTTTGATGAAGGAGGTAGCTCTTTCTAGAGCATGCATTTCTTTTTCAATGGGTTTTTAGGTGTGTTCACATTGGCTAGGGTTTATTTCCAACCCACGTTTCCTTTTTAGTGGGGTAGGAGGCTACGTTCACATTGGCCAGACAAGATCCTCACAAGATTGCCAAGATTTTCTAATTTAGGCAACATTTTATGATGATTTTATTGATACTTTTCAATTCAGTTAATATTTATGGCACTCTCTAGGCTCCAATTGCAACATTTATAGCTGTATATAGCCTGATGCCCAATTGGTTGGTTATTCTATCTTGTAGGTTTCAACACAAGTCATGAGGATGTGAATTTTATTGCTTTGCTTAGCATTTGATTAAAAGTTAATAAAATGTATGAATGTGACTTATACATGTGAGATGCACATCAATTATTTCACAATGTGGGGCCTAGAACTATGAGATATCACTTTTGGTACCAAAGGCAAAAGTTGTAATAAGTTATTCCTGACAAGTACTAAGTGGTATCTTATGTTAGATGAAACCAGCCTTTCTTCTCAGAGAGGGTGGTAATTCCCTATTCAAGCACTTAATTATAGCAATCAATCAATAAACATAAACTAAATCCACACTTTACCTATTGGATATAAGCCAAGATTCCACAATCTCCTTGGTTGATCCAAAAGCCCCTTGTTGTAGAAATACCATATTAGAGAATTTGGAAAATTTTGAAGTCTCAATTTCAAATTAGTGATAAATATTTGACCATGTGGCTAAATCTTGATCCATATTTGAAAGTGGATTTGGGAAGGTAGCTTAGATAGCATTTAGGATGGACTCCACCTTTAAGTAAGACAACAACATTTGACCATGTGGTCAAATAATGAAGGTTTTGGGGGTTCCCAAAGTGCATGCAAATTCCCAAATTCCCTAATATAGTGTTTAGACATAATCATCACACAAATTGGGTGATTTGCCCCTTGAATTTCATCTAGGCCTTGCTCTAATTGGACCCCAATTGGCCAAATGCTGCCTCAAATTCACAATGGATGGGCTAGCATCTAAATTCCTTCAAAATTCCACAAATTTCAAGTGTTGAATTCAATGTATGATGCCTTCTACTGGTGGCATAGGTCCCAAGGTGGCTGCTAAACCCTAATTTCTACATAAAATTTAGGGTTTACATCAGAATTTCCTTAGTTGTCCACCAAATCTAATTGAGATTTGCTCCAAATGGTTGAAATAAGCTGAGATCTTCTAGGAATTGAGTGAAGGGGAGAGAATGCCCTAGAGAGAGAAAATATAGAGATTTGTCATGGAGAAACCCTCCAATGTACCTGTTGCATGTTTCAACTATATTAAGAAAAGCACTCGTACTAAAATTGTTATTGCCAACTAGCTGATGATATTGCCAGCCCTTAAAGGGCCTTCTCCCACTATGGCTTGCTTGTTGATGGCTCTAGATCGTTATCACCTAGTAATCTATTGTTTTCTACTTGGAAAATGGACAAGTAGCCTTCTCTCTCTCTCTTGTCGTCCTCTAGCTAAAAACTTATCTAAATGGCTGAGACCAAACCCCAAATATATTTTCTTAGTTTACATGGGTATTTTTGCTAGGTGGCAACCTTCTAAATATGATTTTTAACATTATCCAACCATTAAATTAATGATCAAAATTAAATAATTCTAAAAATTATTTTTTTGATCATATCCAAAATTAAATGTGCCCCTCCATAACTAAATTGGCTAGGCCATTTGCAACTTGGAGTGGTCTCCAACCTCTATTGATCCTTAGACTAGAATTAGCTAGTTAATTAATGTATGGTCCCTAGTGTCACCACTGACACTTAGTGGCCAAACAACTATCCTAGGGTCAAAACTAACATCAATAATAACTTACCACCAAAGGCCCAACTGGCATAACTTATCACAACTTTTCCTTTTGAAACCCACTACATCCTCAAGGTTCTTGGTTTATTAATTACCTTGAAATAACTACCATGTGCATCACATGTGTTAAAGTCAATTAACAGCTCAAGGATACTAGAAGGATAAATTGGCTTAGCCAATTTAATTATTGGCTCATGAAATTTATTTTTTAAACACTAGAATGATTATTACTTATTGACTTATGAAATTGATTTTCTAAGCACTAGAATGATTATTAAATTAATTTTTAGATTTAATAAGCTAGATAATGCTAGAAAATGGAATTAAAAGACTACCACTTGGCAAGACTTGCCCATACGAGTGGGAAAAACATTTAAGGGAGGGGGGTGGGGGGAGGGGAGGGGGGGAAGGGCTAGGGAGATTGGTCGAAGTGCATTCTAGCCATTGTGAGAGAGGACGAGGTTGTTGTAGACAAAAAAGAGTGTATTGAGTTATTCTACTTAGAGACCTACCTAAAAGTTGAAAACGGCTATTTAAAGGCCTATAACAATTGGCAATAGCCCTTGAAGGGCCAAACTAGGTAGGCAATAGTAATTGAAAACTAATAATAGCCATTTTTGGCTCCCAGACTGAATGCAACTATTGGTTGGGCAGTAGCAAATTCAGGTAGATTTTACCAAAAAAAAAGTCTAAAATATTCTCTCTCATTCTCCAACCATTTCTCAACTCCCCTCAGCATTTTTCAATAGTTTGAGTCATCAAAGGAAGAGGTTTTAGTCAATCTATGTTGTAAGCACTCATTTAAATGATTGAAATTAGAGTTTTGATAGCCACCTCGGGATGTATGCTTAAAATTGAAGGCCTAAGACTTGAATTTGAGAGAGATTCAAGAGGCTAGTCAACAAATGTCAATTTGGGGCTAAATGTATCTCACAAGGAGCAAGGTAAAGGCCAATTCCCCAAGCAAACCAAGGGGCAAATTGGTTTGAAGGCTTGTTGGTCTTTAATGATAGTAAGCGGCACTTGGATTAGTGAAGGAGATCAGTGAATCTCACTTGTAATCCATTCATTTGTAATAAAAGTTAAAAAAATATCGAAAGGGACACTAATTTTGGGGGCAACAAGCTGTTCATTGTCCAATTGTGGATTTCATTTTATGTGAATTAATTACTTGCTATAATTAATGTTAAATTAAGTTGTTACCACCCTATTTGAGGAGGAAGGCTAGTTTCAAGGTTCCATTGCTGGGATACTATCAAATCCCTTGACTTGGTGGGCCTGAGGCACATGATTGAAGGCTTGAAGTTTTGCTCAAGTACTGAAATTGTGTTCATCTAAGCATTTATAGCAAGTATGTTATCTTATAGTGAGATGGGATCAAGTAGTGATGATGCATCTCATTCTAAAAATGCACATAATGAAGGCAAAAATACAATGCCTAATCTTGGAATAGGCTTATAGCATGGACAATAATGCAAAATTGTGGTTGTTGACCAAGAAATGGGTTCTTCAAGGCCACAAGATGCTAATGACCAACAAGGAGATGGACAATATTATGACTAGTTCAAGGCTCGGTTGAAGGCAATAATTGAAGGAAACAACTGACATCTTTGGTCAATTAGCCAAAGATCCACAATTTGAGAGATTTTTAAATTCTCTCGAGAAGGACAACAAGGGTATGAAGAAAATGTCATCTTCAAAGGCCTTTGGTCAACAAGAAGCTTCTAAAGGACAACCACTTTAGCTTAAAGATGCACCCAAGGTTAGGGATGAGTAAAAGAAAATGGTGCTAGTGGGATTGGATACCCAAATGCAAGGCCATCTTGATAGAGCCAAACCAATGATTTTTGGATAGCCGAGGCATCCATGCAATGATAGGAAAGCCAAGATACTTTAGTGATGGCACTATTTTTTATACAATGGTGGGCCAAGAGCCGCATACAAGAATGTATGGCACAACTCCTTATGGTATGAAACAACCAATGCATAGTGTGAAAGGCCCAATGTATTCGAGTACGACTAGTAATATGTATAACCCCACATATGGCAGTACTAGCATGATGCCTGGGGCACATCGTGGCATGTTTGGTAATGCATTTGCACCCCCAAGTGCTTATGGGCCTCAAGGAATGAGTGCTAGTCATGCAAATGCTTCTTTTGATGTTGGTCATGATGCAAACGCAACAAATGTATCCTTTTTGTAATAGTGAGTGTATGACAACTTGAACCCCAAGGGAGCAGTAAAAGACCATGATGAGGGTGGTGAAGTTTGAGTCCTTCATTAGTGCACAAAATATGCTAAAAGCCTCAATTTTTATTCAACAGTTTGATGCTACGTATGTAGGGTGAAACTTCACCAAATCCTCTAAGATTTGAAAGGTAGTCACTTTTTGTTGGGGGTAAAGGCGCCTCTACCTAGCCACTTGTGTATTACTACACTGACAATCATCGCCACTATACACTGCAGGCGGCAGACGCCTATCACCGTCACTTTATTCTTTATTCTTTTAGTGACAATTTGAATAAAGGAAGTCCCGGTCACACATTGTGACTGTTGGAGTTCCCATTTCTTGTCTCTCTGTTTCTTGCTCTTGCTCTCGTGCCATAGCTATCGAGTGCAAGCTTCGATCCTTCTCATCTTTCAACTGGTATTAGAGCATGGCTTCCCGACTCTTGAGCTTGGCTCGTGGCATTCTCAACTTCCCATTGACTCCCCACTCGCATTGGGTCTCCTTCCCGGTAGCCATAGCTCATTCTCTTAAGCTCCGTCACTCCCCGACTTCCCGAGCTTCTTCCCGGCCTATTGAGGCACCATCAAGGCATTGACATTGAGGTATTGATTCATTATTTCAGAGATTTATCTCACTCCATAGGTCTAGGTAAACAGGGTTTTCACAGGTTGTGGGCAGCCATAGCTTACACCTCTTGGAACTTCCTTCACCTAGATCTTGCTTCCAGCCTTATCAAGGCTTGCTGAGGCTTGGTGTAGGCCTTCTTTGGCCCCCATTTGTGCCCCCTTTGGGCCCCATTGTTGACATGTGGGATAGTAGACCCCCCCAGCCAACTCACGTTTTTTCTTTTTTGCGCCTATTTCAAAATTTGGCCCAAAAATCACTCTTTTTGTCATATCTTGGGCATTCGGAACCCGATTCAGGCAAGGTAAAAGTCTAAGTTGGGGTTTTGGCACGATCTGGATGCAATGGTGATGTCAGACTTTCCAAATTTTGATGATTGAATATTTTGCAACAGATTTCAGGTCTGAAATAGCATGTATTTGTATGCCTATGGCTTATGTGATGCTTCTACTAATGTCTATTGATATCGGATCACTTGTGGATGTTATGCCTCTTATGTGAGATGCATTTGGAGCTGATTTAGCTCAGCCATTGACTATTTTGAACAATCCTAGATTTGTCCAAAACAAGGCAGCTACCTGTTACTTCAATTTTATGCTTACAGGTCTTGGCATTTGATGCCCGATTATGCCCGATTGGTGCCTATAAATACAGGAATGTATGCCTTTGGTTTGCCTATGGATTTGAGCTTGGATTGAGCACTGATTTGCTTAGTTTACAGAGGTTATATGATACTGGAAACTTTAGGGCTGAAGCTATTTATGCTACAGTTGGGTTATGCCTATAGGTCAGGGGTGCTCCTGGCTACTCAGTATGATGTCATGATGTATTTGGACTATGCCACATGTCTTATTTATGCTCCAGAATGCTTTTGAGCTGAGATTAGAGCTCGATTTGGGTTTGACTGTCACTTCTTTGTAGCTGGCATTTCATCTATGACATGGTTTATGCCTAGGCTACCCAGTACGGGTTATAATGTCTTGGTGAATGCTTTATGCTTTGGCTATAGATGGTAGTTATTTGAGCTCATCTCGACATTCATTTGAGTATTCCCTTGAGCAATTGGATGTTGACTTGGATTTTTCCATTACAACTTGGCTTTTTCCATTATGACCTTGGATGCTATTGAGGCATTGTCTTGGTTACTTGTCTTTGGTACTTTGACTTGGTTTGCTTGAGCTGTTGAGCTCGTTTATCCACCTTTTGAGCCAGTGGGAGCATCTTGTATGCTTGACTGACATTGAGCAGGAGGTTTATGCTATTTGAGCATTTTGCAAATACTTGAGACTTTGGGATCTCTTACACTTATATGTTGCATGGTTCATAGCACTGATATCTTGGAATTGCTTTTGACCTGAGCTTGGGCTTTGCACTCTTGTGAGCACACACCTACTGGTGTCAGGTCTTGCCAGTGTTTTGTATACTTTGCCCTATTGTCCAGGGGGTATACCTACTCTCACTGACGGATGCTTTGGTGACATGTTTGGGTGTTTGCTCAAGGTCTTGATGACTGGTTGGTGCTGATTTATGCCCGTTTATGGCTGGTCATGTCTTGGTTGTCATTTATTGACTTGGTACAATCGTTTAGTCAGAAATTGACTCTCACAGTACCCTGCTGTCATTTATTATAGCAAGCATATAACTCCGACATGGATTTTTCATGCTGAAATATTCTGAAATGATGTACTTTCACTAGTACTTGGTGGGCAACAGCTTTGATTACACTTTTCTCGCCATCTTCTCTCGATTTTGGTGATTTTTTGGTCATTTTTTACAGTAAACAACAAGCAGTTTAGAATTGTCTACAGTCTTCTAGCATGCATTATGGCGAGTTTGTCCACTGATCATGCTATTTTCAACATCACTAAGCTTGATGGTACAAATTACTCTTATTGGAAGAGCCAGATTTAGCAGGTATTGGTGTAGAAATCGCAGATCAAACCATTGAGGTTCAGTGGGCAGCTGCTTGCAACTATGCTAGATGAGGAATGGTTTGAGCTTGATGAGTTATGCAAGTCCACTATTGTATTATCTCTCACAGAATAGGTTCATTACAATGTATTTGAGGAAGAACAGAGTGCATGGCAGTTGTGGGATAAAATCAAGAATCTTTATGATAAGAAAAGTCCAGTGAGTTAAATGTATTGGCTGAAGCAGCTTATGGATCTGCACATGAAGGAGAATGTGACCATGTCTACTCACTTGAGCCAATTCCATGCTATACTCAAGAACTTGACTTTGTAGGACATCACTTTTACAGAGGATGTCACTCCTCTTTTCTTGCTTGGTACTCTTAATGAGTCATGGGATGTATTTCGCACTGCATTATGTGCCTCTACTGCTACCTTGAAATTATCTACTGTTGAAGTGCTCTTCTGTAGGAAGAGATTAACCGTAAGAATTTGGATGCCTCTCGTGTGTCGCATGCTATGACAGTTAGAGGCAAGAATGATGGATATGGAAAGCATGGCAGTGGCAATGGCCGTGGACGGGATTCTTAAAAATATAGGTCAAAGTCTCGTGGGAAGTCACGTAGCAAATCTCGTGGCAGGAATGCAGATATTACTTGTCACCATTGTGGGAAAAAGGGTCATATTAGGCCACAATGCCATGAATTACGCAATGAAAGGCGCAAAGATAAGGGGAAAGACAAAGTGCAGTATAAGTCTTCTGATCGTAGCATAGTGCCTGCAAAGTCCAGTGTTAAAATTGAAGAGATCAATGTTATGCAACGTGAGGATGTTGATGATGATTATATCCTTGCAGCTTCTTCTAGTGCTTCGCAGATGACAGAGATACACTCTATGTATGCATAGTGTAGGTTCTTGGACTATGGCGCGTCCTTTCATGTGACACCTTGCCGAGAGTGGTTTCATTCATACCATACTGTTTCGGGTTCTGTGCACTTGGGTGATGATAGCTCTCTTGACATTGTGGGCATTGGTGATGTTAGGCTGCAGTTTCCTTCTGGCAGCAGTTTTGTTATGCAGGATATATGTCATGTACTTGCTTTGACACGCAGTCTCCTGTCAACTGGACAGCTTGATGACGCAGGTTATCATGTATCTTTTGGAGACTCTGCATGGAAGATCACTCGTGGGGCAAACTTGTGATTGCGAGAGGTGCCAAGGCTGGTAGCCTCTATCCCTTGATTGTATCCGCTTTTTCCCTTGATCATGTTTTGTCTGTGGGTTCTATCCCACATGTATCTCTTTGGCATGCCTATTTGGGCCATATATCTTTGAAGGGAATGAAAATGCTTTCTGGTTTGCAGTACTTACGGCCCCTTAATTATGCATGTTTTGATTCATGTGAGCATTGCCTTTATGGCAGGCAGACTAAGTCTACGCATAAGAAGTCTGGTAGGCCACGCATGAGCAAGCCTTTGGCATTGGTACAATTGAATGTCTGTGGACCCATGTCTTGCCAGTCTATGGGTGGTACAAAGTATTTTGTTATTGTCATAGATGATTTTTCATGGAAAGTTTGGGCTTATCCCATTAAGCTGAAATTTGATGTCTTGGCTATGTTTCAGAGATGGCTTGCATTGGTTGAGAACCAGTCTGGGTATCTGCTAAAATGCCTAAGGACAGATAATGGGGGTGAGTATGTTTCACGTGCTTTTAAGCAATTATGTGATGAGAGGGGTATTAAGCGTCAGTTGACCGCCCCCTACATCCCCCCAGAATGGTTTGGCTGAGGGGATGAATAGAACCATCCAGGAGCGTGTACGCAGTATGCTTAGCCATGCAGGCCTACCACAGAGCTTTTGGGCTGAGGCAGTTAGTACAGATGTGCATATCATAAACTAATCACCTTCTAGTGGTTTGGATTTCCAGGTTGGAGAGGAGGTATGGACTGGAAAACCTCCCTCTTATGCGCATCTCCATGTCTTTGGATGTGATGCATTTTTCCATGTGCCCAGGGACAAGAGAAGTAAGTTGGATCCTAAGAGTGTCAAATACATTTTCCTTTATTATGGGGATGCAAGTGAGATGGGTTACTGTCTTTGGGATCCACAGGCGCGGAAAGTCATCCGCAGCCATAATGTAGTCTTCCATGAAGACAAGATGCATAGGCAGCCTGAGAGAGTTATTGAGATCCGCAAGGTCATATTTCAGGAGGAGCCGAGAGCTCCCACAGCCAGTTGGACAGCCTATAGCTGCAGCAGATGCTCATGGTCAGGGTGTTGGATAGGCAGCTAGGCAGCTAGGCAGGTAGCAGAGCCTGCCGTAAGACAGTCTACTAGAGACATACATCCACCTGATAGATTTCAACCCTCGATGCATTATGACTTGGTTACAAATGTAGGAGAGCCTTTCACCTATGATGAGGTTATGCGTAGGGGTGACAGTCACTTCTAGGAGAGGGCTATGCAGTCTGAGATAGACTCCTTGCATAAGAATGAGACTTGGGATTTGGTTTCCTTGCTTGAGGGCAAGAAGGCTTTGCCTTGCAAGCGGGTGTACAAGTTGAAAAGTACCCCTGGATACCCCAAGCCAGCATATAAGGCTAGACTGGTAGCAAAGGATTTTAAGCAGAAGCATGGTGTGGACTTCGATGAGGTCTTTTCTCCTGTGGTTAAGATGACCACCTTGTGCTTAGTCTTGGCTTTGGTTGCTCAGCTTGACTTGGATTTATGCCAGATGGATGTCAAGATGGCTTTCTTACATGGGTACTTGCATGATGAGATTTATATGGAGTAGCCTAAGGGCTTTGCAAAACCTGGCAGGGAGCACCTAGTGTGCAAATTGAAGAAAAGTCTTTATGGCTTGAAGTAGGCACCTAGGGAGTGGTATCATAAGTTTGATGCCTTTATGCAGTCATAGGGCTATAGCAGGAGTGCTATGGATCCGTGTCTTTACACGAAGAAAGCTCGTGATGGTTCTTTATTGATTTTAGTACTCTATGTGGATGATATGCTGATAGCATGGAAATCTCATGATGAGCTAGATGCTCTTAAGGCTCAACTCAAGAAGAGCTTTGAGATGAAAGATCTGGGACTGGCTGCTCACATACTTGATATGCGCATTAGATGCGACATGCATCAGGGACTCCTCTACTTATCACACAGAGGGAGTACATTCATAAAGTCCTTGAGCGCTTCCGCATGCAGGAAATAAAGCCTATTGGCTATCCATTGCCTTCTTATGTAAAGATATCACAGGCTGATTGTCTGCAGACAGATAAGGAGAGGGCCAAGATGGCAAATATTCCCTATGCATCCGCAGTGGGCAGTCTTATGTATGCCATGATAGCCACTCGTCCAGATATTGTCTTTGCAGTTGGTGTTGTGGCACGCTATATGGCTATGCCTGGCAAGAAGCATTGGGATGCCGTGAAGGGTATCATGAGTTACCTAAAGGGCACTACAGATATGTGCATATGCTATGGTAGCCAGGATATAGGAGTCATGGGGTACACTGACTCTGATTATGCAGGACATGCAGATAGTAGGAAGTCCACTTCCGGCTATGTATTCACCTATGCTGGAGGTGCTGTTTCTTGGATGTCCAGGGTGTAGAAATGCATGGCCCTTTCTATTACAGAGGCCGAGTATGTTGCAGCCATTGAGGCTTGCAAGGAGGCCATTTGGTTGGGTCGTTTGGTTGCTGACCTTGGTATTGATGCTATCCCTACATTGCATTCGGATTCTATGAGTGCTATCGAGTTAGCCAAGAATCCGGTCTTCCATGCGAAGATGAAACATATTGAGGTGAGGTATCACTTCATACGTGGGGTCGTTGAGGACAAGTCTGTTGATCTTGTCAAGATCTCAACTGACCAGAATCCTACAGATCTACTCACGAAAAGCCTCTCTATAGAGGGCTTTGCCTTCCTCAGGAGGTTGATGGGTGTGGGATGAGATGACGTCTTTCCTCATCTTGTTGTACATGTGTACATGTTGTACTGTCTTTTTCTTTTTTCTTTTCACTCCTCACTAGGGCAGATTCGCCTTTAAGTGGGAGGTTGTTGGGGGTAAAGGCGCCTCCGTCTAGCCGCCCGTGTATTACTACACTGACAGTCACCGCCACTGCACACTGCAGGTGGCGGGCGCCTGTCACCGTCACTTTATTATTTATTCTTTTAGTGACAGTTTGAATAAAGGAAGGCCCGGTCACACATTGTGATTGTTGGAGTTCCCATTTCTTGTCTCTCTCTCTTTCTTGCTCTTGCTCTCACGCCATAGCTCTCGAGTGCAAGCTTCGATCCTTCTCACCTTTCACTTTCTTGAAGGGGAATGCATTGTAATGGTGGTCCACGTTCTTACTGGAAGGTAGAGCATTATCAATATCAGTAAAATTCAAGCAAACATTTGCATCATATTGGTTGACTAGTACATTTGAGGTGGACATCATGACAATTTGGAACAAGCTTGATGCAACACAATGCAAAAACATGGAGCAATACAATAAGAAGTTTTAAGCTGTCTTGCTACTAGTAACTTCTTATCATTCACTTTCTCTTCCATGAGCAAGTGGAAAAGTATGTATGTGGGATGCTTAAGGAAATTAGAGATTTTTGCATTGAATCCACGATGTTTTGCATGTCTCAACTCATAGAGACTGTTGCTACAACTAATGCATTGCTACATGGAAATATTTGGGCTTCCAAGAAAGTGGGGAGAAGCCAAATAAGTCGTCAAAGATTGAGAAAAGGGGCAGACCTTCAATCATAGTTAAAGAGAAGGGACATGGCATTAGAAACAAAAAAATAACGAGATGGAAGAGTTGCAAAAATTACATGAGGAAGTGCAAACCCTGTGCAAACCCAAGTAGTGAACCTAAGGGTCCAACTAGAGCAAGAGAACGCTAAAACATCTCTTCATGAAATAGAAATCTAGGAGAACTTGCATGCCTAGGAACACCTCAATGTCACTTGCATAAGTTTGTAACATATTATAGACGCAAGTCTGATTGGATCCATCACCTATACTAGAAATGAAGTGAGGAAAATAATTGGAGACACATTGACTAAGTTGACTATTGAAATTGCAATTTCACTACACAGAGAAAGTCAACTTAGGTCACATAGATGTGTAAGTGTGTGATCTCATAACAACAAGAGCTCTATAGGAAGGCCATACAAGCACCTTCCATATCTAACACTAAAGATGTAGTAGAGTTAAGAGTACCATTGAGTTTGGTAAACATAGTGTTGATTAATCAAAATTTTGATCAAGCACTTAATCTTTCAAACCTAGCCCCAATAAGAGAAGCCCTTTTATGCCATCTAAAGGGCATTAGATCTACAAAGAGTATAAGCTAGAAGTTGTGGGACTAGAAGAATTAAAGTCCTCTAAATCAAAATAGTTCCTACCTATAGAGTCCCTAGAAATTATGTCTTTCATAGCAAACTATGTGGAACTTGAAGAGTTTATGAGCCAAGGGAGAGTGTGTGTGATGCTGCTCAAGGACCACAATTAGTGGTGAAGTTGGCACTATAGATAGAGGAGCCAAGGGAGAGTGTAGGTGATGTTGCTCAAGGACCACAACTAGTGGTGAAGTTGGACGTAGAGATAGAGGAGTATTGCTTGAGCCTTGAGTGCATTACAAGCTCCTACTCAAAAGGTGATTGAGCATTCCCTTAACCATGGAGGATGTGAAGTGCAATAGGAAGACTTAGATAAGTTGGTGAAGAGATATCAAGAGCAAGGAAGAGAGTAGGCAATAGTGTTCAACTTCAATGTTTCAAAAGAAAGAAAGTTTCAAAAATTCATGCAAACAAGCACCATATAGACATTGATTCGAGAAAGAAAGAGCATTGCTAAGAAGTGGTAGGAGTAGCAAGATGCAAATGGCCTCATGAAAGCTTTTAGCTTCAAAAGGGCAAGACTTGAGGGGAACATCTAGATTTACAACCATTGAAAGTTTAAAATCTTCAATCAAAATGGTGGTATGCTATCTATAACTTCCCCAAGATCCCCAATGTCAACGCCCTTGAACATGAAATGTTGTACCTATTTCAATTATGAGACCTTCAACCCTCTTTCTAAAGGTTCTTCAAAAACTTCAACAATTTCCCTGACCTTACCTTCATCACCACATGTAACTATATTTGGCTTCTAGTCAAATTACTAGAGCAAGCCCCAACGCACTATGAAGATGGATTACTCCCACTATCCTTCGATATCAATGCAGGCATAGATAGAGTAGCTATGATTCAACTATACCTACGCATAGTATTGTTCACATCGTACTATATGGCACCACTTTAGGACATGGTGGTGTGGAAAACCAATTCACCTTTTGTATCCATCCCTTTTACCTAGAGTCATCCATCGAGCTAGAGACACAATGAAAGAGTATATTCTTAGCACATGATATCTTAGCCACACCTTGTAACCACTCTTAGATTAATTAAAAAACCAATAATAATAATAATAACAATAAGAATAAATTAAAGATGGAAAAAGATTCAATATAAATATGCATACTACATAACTACTACTACCTAGGGGTCCTGAACTTAGGCATCTCTGGTGGCCTTCATCTGGCTCCACTTCTTACCCCCTAGCCCATTCCTCCACTAAGATTGTTTATCAAGGAAATATTTAAGCTTAATGGTTTACCAAAACAAATGATTAGCGATCGAGATTCTCTCTTTACTTCTCGATTTTGGACAAGCTTATTTGAAGCTATTGGCACATGGCTATGTTTTAGCACAGCATATCACCCCCACAAACTAATGGTCAAACAAAGTGAGTCAATCAAGTCATATAGGATATTTTATGGGCATATTGTTGTAGGGAACCTAACTGTTGGATGTAGCATCTAGCCTTAGTAGAAATTTCCTACAATGTCTCTTACCATCAAACCATTAAGATTACTCCATTCCAGGCCTTGTATTGACAAGTTTGTCTCACTCCACTTAACATCTTTAATCCGACATTGAGGATAAGATCCTCCAAGAAGATACTGGAGGAGATGGATGGGAAAGTTAAAGACATAAGATAGGATATCCAAGCTACCAAGGATAATAAAAAATCCTACATTGAGTTTGGGAGACAATAACAAATCTTCAAAGAAGGAGACATGATGTTTCTTTATGTTCATTTAAAGAAGAGCTTGTTATCATCAGGAGAATTCAAGAACCTAAGCCTGAGATATTGTGGACCCTATAGAATTCTCAAATGTCTAGGGACCAACGCCTACAAGCTCCAACTCCATGAGAGAGAGTTATTAAGAACAAAATTTTGATGGAATGTCTTGCCCAATGGAAAGACTATCCAAAAGAGGACGCCACTTACTTAACGAGGAACCCCTAACCAAACAATATCCCCAATTTTTTCGATATGAGGACATCTTGATTCCTTTAAGGGGAAGAGAATGTAGCTTTTAAAATGTTTTTTTAAGAATTAAAAAATATTTAAATAAAAAAGAAACTAAAACTAGCTGTTGTCATCATCATGCCATCTCCTGCACACAGATCATCAGCATTGTTATCACCATCATTGTCATCATCACATCACTTGTCATCCTCAAAGCACATAGCCGCTTGATCTACATGTTGACAACAAAGGTCATCAAGATCCTCCTCAGAGCAAAAAGCTTGCAATCATCTAAAAGAAGGCCGAATACCTCAAGTTGCACATGATGAAAAAAGCTCACACTGAAGTAGCAAAGCATGCTTAATAGCTAGCCATCTTAAGGCTATATAAAGCCTTAGAAGGAGGTTAAATGAAGGAAGAAGGTGTTGCCCAAATTACCTTGGAAAGGTGGCCATGAGAGAGAGAGAGAGAGAGAGAGAGAGAGAGAGAGAGAGAGAGAGAGAGAGAGAGAGAGAGAGAGAGAGAGAGAGAGAGAGAGAGAGAGAGAGAGAGAGAGAGAGAGAGAGAGAGAGAGAGAGAGAGGGAGGGAGAGGGAGAGGGAGAGGGAGAGGGAGAGGGAGAGGAGGTATCAAAGAGTTGGTACAAGGAGGGAGGAGAAATAGAAGAGTAAGTATCAAAGATTTGTGTACCAACTCTCATACCCACATCTACATTTTGAAGGTTTCTTCCCCCCTCTTCTACCAAATCACTTACCACTTCCTTCATCTAACATGAAGTAATGTCTAACGATCTCTACCATTCTTTCCAGGTTGTGTCATCACACCAACTTGCTCTTATCGTATCGACTATCTATGGAATCCTTCAAAGATTTTTCCATAGCCTCATCACTCAATCTACCCCTTCTAAAGCATTCCCGATCTCTTAAACCTTTCTCACACTTCCCCTATAAGTGTTTCCCTACTTCCATGAAACCCAAATTTGAAGTTCAACTGTGATAAAGACAAGGGAAGGAGAAAATCTATCAAAGCACTGTCAAAGATGGCTCCTAAACATAGAAGTTTGGGAGTTGAATGCAAGATAGCACATGCCAATGACGCCCCCATCTTGCAACCCCAAGTCCAAGTTACACTTTTCATAATAAACTCGTTTTAAAATAAGAAAATGTATATATTTATATCTATGGTTAAACAAATAGCTCAATAATTACTAGGCAATCCACGATCCTTATGGATACCTAGGATGCCGAGTATGGAAACAAATGTTGGTCGCTTAGGAGAAAAAATCGAGTAAAATTAACCTCCCATGATAGCACCTTCATCCACATGCTTAGACTTAAATAATTCTATTATTTTTCTATTTAGAAGAGAATCATGAAGTTACCTCATTAATAACAATAGATTATGGAGATTTACTTAAGAGAAAAATATTTAAGAACCAATATTACTAGACTCTTGTTGGGACCAAAGGCTTAGAATTGAACCTCAAACAGAATTAATAAATCTTGATAACCAAAACAAGGCACCATTGTGCCTAGGTGGGACTAGCTTGACAAAAAAACCTTGAAATTCATAACTATAAGATTGAAACCTATGTTTGTAATCTCTAGATCTATTAGGTATATGTGCATGAGAGCATTTTGCTTGCTACATTAAAATGTTTGTTTGAACAAATATTTGCGTTTTTTCTCTAATAAGGACAAATATTTAAATATAGGATCAAACCATGATTGATGCACTATGCCTCTCCAAAGGATAATTATGTGGGCTATGGACCAAGGGAGCCAGATTTTTATGCTTCGGATTACTAGGACCGACACTAGATGCGAGAGGTCTCTCCATAGGGACCGTTGTTGGCTAGGAGGTGCCATGGAGCTAGGGGGCTCTGGCTATAATTCCTTGGGCACTTTAGGACCGACTTACCCCTTGTGAGTCTAGGTGGATCTCCAAAAATGCATGACCCTAGTTGTGGGTGGACTTTGTGGTTTTATTTTTTGCATTCGGGCAAAGTCTAGACACCGATTGGAATGATTATTAAAATAAAGACTGAACAAATATACATTTCTTTTTTAAAAGATTGTATTCTTGTTTGTTCTTAAGGGTACTCATGTATGTACTCATTTTCTTCTTGTTTGTTGATATCAAGGAAGCCACCAGTATCAAAATTTTAGTCTTGCAAGGCTTGGAGCAAGACTTTGTATTGTAGAAAATTGCACAAAAGTGTCGTAAAAGCTTACACAAGGTATATATATTGTTTTAGACCAAAGTGCCATAATTGTATATTTTTTGAGAATTGGCATAATGGAAGCATTTAGTATTTGTAAACAAGATATGAAAGCTAAAGCATTTATTGCACACTGTTTGATGTGTTTCAAGTTTGTGTAAAAGAAGTGGTGTTGAGTGGGTTGTAGGTGAGTGAAACATTGAAGGTGCTTGGTACAAATTTGTTGATGCTTGTTATGTGTATTCCTCAGTGCTACTTTACTTGCTTTCACATTTTTTGTTAGTCATTCTGTGGAATGTTCATAATTGTATTGCAATAGTTGTCTGACAAAGGTAGTGAACAAGATAAGAATGCACAAAATGAGGATGAGAAGGGAACGGAAATTGGCGAACACCCACACATGGTGCATGCTATGTATAGGCTAATTTAATTTCAAGCACTACATTATTACTATCCATTATTATGGTTGCCTTTTTTGCCTATTCACTAAGCCTTTTCAATGCGATCTCTAAATACCCATTTCATTTTTTCTATAGTCAAGTTATCTTTTAATATAAGGTCTTCCTTCCAAGATTGCCTAATTTGGTCAACAAAGTGTTTGTGGGAGGTCACCTTATTCTTAATATTCATGAATTTGAAAATATTCATGAATGGATTCTTCTTGTGCACTTTGAATGGAATTTTTTCCTTGCATTATTAAAGTAACATTTAGTCATTGTGTCTATTCAAATTTCTTCATAAGTTAGTAAATACTAGAATAAAGAGTATTTTAGATAGAAAAGGAAAAGTCACATGATATGGGGGAAACTAAATTGCTAAGGTTCAATTTTGTTTTCTAGCAAGTTTGTTTAGTATCATAGGTTTAGAAAATAGGTTACTAATAGGCTCAAGACTTTTTCATATCATGCTTGAACTTTTTGAGATTGAGGTTGAGCCTAAGGCCTAAGGACAACCAAAACTATTTTGAAAGATTTTTGTGGTCTATTTATCCTCTTCTGATGCAAAGTTTGGCCAGGTGACAAAGCCCAACATCTAATTTAAATATGGTTAGCCTCAATAAAAATTAAATTTTATTGAGGCTATAATTTAGTTGACATTAAGCCATAAAGAAACTTGACATTGCATGAGTGCGTGCGAGAAGCGAGCTTCTCTAGGCAACCTCCATTTCTTGTTCCACATAGTCCACTTATTCCACCCCTTGATTTTTTTAACCTCCACCACCATTACCACAACAACTTCCTCCACCACCATTGCCACGGCCATTGCTGCCACTGCCGCCACTGCTACCACCACCACCACACTACTTCCACCACCACTACCACCATCTCTGTGTGGCCGCTGCCACTACTGTTGCCATCTCCACCACCACTGCCATTATCCCCACCACCTCCACGATTGCCACCACTACCTTCACTTACACACACACACACACACACACACACTCTCTCTCTCTCTCTCTCTCTACGTGTATAATCTCTTTTTCTCTTTCTAGCGCACTCGATCAAATAGCACTCATCTCATGTAAACGATTTCTCTCTCTCTAGCATGTAACGTGGATTCATTCATGCGATCACCTCAGAAGAATGGAACATCATGGCCCACACCTCTCTCTCTCTCTCTCTCTCTCTCTCTCTCTCTCCCCTGTGTATCTCTCATGAATTACTCGATGTCTTTACTCTCTCTCAGTTTAGGGTTGTACATGCAATTTCTCCCTCTCACTCTATATTCTCTCTCTCTCTCTCTCTCTCTCCCTCTCACCTCTATATATACACACACACACACACACATACATACATATATGTATGTATACAAATCTTTGTCACTCATTCATTCTCCATGTTTATCTCCCTCCCTCTCTCAATTTCTCTCTCTCACGCATGCGATTAGTCCACATTGTATCATAATGCCTCACATCAGATTATGGCATGTGTTGTAACAAATGCTTCTCTTAAATCCTAAACACGTCACACACACACACACACACACACACACACACACACACACACACACACACACACACACACACACACACACACACACACACACACACACACACACACACACACACACACACACACACACACACACACACACAATGTGAATGCTTGGATAGCCACTCGGCGTTTTTAGAACTTTAATTTTAATGCATTAATAGCTCCCTCCCCTCCCCCTCTCTCTCCCAATGTGATACAAGACAATTCATACGAGCAATCTAAATGTACGTTTATATTGTGTTAACTTTGGGAAACATGATTTTGCTTGTCAAATTAAGAGAGACAAGTTCACCAAAGGCTTGCCATCCAAATGGATTCTATAACGGTGACTTCTCAACAAAATAAAATGTGGTTGTGCTAAGAGGTAGTGTTGGCATTGCATTGTTGGTCACTATATAGGTGATGAAAGTTCTGCTTCCAAATACAATGTGAAAGTTTTCTTCACTGAGTGTGGGTTGGTGTATAAACATGTTGGCATTTGCATCCATCCCAAGCACTTGGAGGTACACATAGTATAGGTGCTTGCATGCCAAATACACTTTTCCTTCTGCGGCATGGTCCATGAAATCTCAGCAATTACATGTTGGATTCTTTGCAATGTGCACATCATAACACTCATGCATGACACTTGAGTTAGCTGTCTTTAGTTTGAAAACCTCATGCTTCAAGGCCTTCACCACTGTCTGGCCCTTCACAGCTACATCTAAAGCCAACACTGAGTCTATCCTTTTCCCTGCAGCCTGTGAAACACCTCTTCGATATCTACATGAGCCCTTATTAACATCCGCCTCTTGTGCCGCCTTTTGTAAAACAAACCCACCACTCTTCAACATGTGGATTTCTTCTACGGTCAAATTAGTACCTTGTGCCACTAGCCATACTTGTGGAACCTTGGGTAGTGCATGTTGAATGGAAGAACAAATGTTCCATGTATGGTCCACACTATCATTACAAAACCACATGAATTGACGCCACATTCCATGTTGATTTCTAGCTTCTCTTCTTGAGCTAGACCACTCCATGATGCCCCAAAATGAAGGTGTAGGCAACCCATGTGACGTATTTTTTATAGGTTTTTTGCATTTTCCCTCTCTAGCTCCCAACCATCCTTGCCATTTTGTACACGACTGCAAGCTAGAATCCTTCTTATAGCCCAAATGGTGTCATGAACGACAGTCTCCACCACCATTTCCTTCGAACAATTTGGTGATATTTCCCTTGATTAGTCGGAAGGCAAACGGTCCTCAAAGTTTAGTTTTCTTGTACCCTTTCTTCTAGATATGTTTTTGGTCACATACTCAGGCCTATGAGAGGCGTTGGCTTTCTCGGACCCCACTTTCCCATCAACCTTGCGTTTTCTTACTATAGTCACATTGTCCCCTTGAAATTTAGGATGTTTATGCAATTTAGTTCCTCTTGCCACCTCCTCAACCATCCTTACCATTGCTCGAGGTGTGGGGCTAATTCCTTGTTGTAGTCGACTCAAAAGCTTGTTTGCACTAGGTCCTGCACCGTGGAACTTTTCACCAATGAATGCATGTCGTTGTGCTCTGTAGTAGAGCGTTGGCCAAATCACTAACATATGCATCATACAAGGTGATAGATCCCTTGAATCCCTCCCCTGCCAAAAACCAACTTGCATGCATTGGCAGTGCCAAGTTTGTGGTTGGCATATGAGCAATGTCCTCCACCACCTGGACAAAAATATAGCATAAGAAGATATGGAGCGTGAGAAAACAAATGCACCACATGTCACATCCTACTATTATGAACTAGTCTTACTCCAACAAAGTGCCGCCTCCAACATGGATATCTGATATGCCACCAACTAAGCCAACAATCCATTGCTGGTATATTGCAATCTGCAACTTTCCCTGAGGCCCACCAAGCCCGAATGAATCGATATTGCATTGTTACATCATCTTTCGTGACTGCACACCTCCACATGTGGCACAAGCGCTTATGATCATCTTGAAAACTCTTGTACACATACTGTGATGTGTGTATTTGGAGACTTTGTTCCCAATGAAATAAGCAAGATCTCTCTATTCCTTGCATTACATTGTCTGAACCACCATTGAACATTGTGCGGATGGCCCTCTAATTGGCGCTGCCTCTCGTCTGCCATGAATCCTCGAAAATGAGCACTTGGGTGTCCACACTTCTCCATCACCTCATTCATCTTTGTCCTCATGGTTATGTGTGCCTTGATGAATAAATAATCTTGACATTGGCTTTGCTGACATCGCATAATACACCATACACTCACACTTAGAAAGCAAGATGGGGGGGGGGGGGGGTTTCGTACTATAGATCCAAGGCTTCCAAGAGCAACAGTTGACATTCCAATAGTCGATATGGTGGTACTAAGTTTACCTGCATGGCATGCATTTGGACTTGATTAGTGTGACTTACTTGCGATAGGGTACTAGAACCATGTCATGCGACTTTGCAATCACTTTAATGATAGTGGAGTGAATGAAGAATCTTGCATCTGTCCATGCCACCTTGTTTGGGGAGCTAAAAATTGTCATGCCAATACAATCTCTATTGGGACACTCTAGCTCTCCAATACATTTGCTTCGGCAAACAATACCGAGGAATGCCATTGATGTTGACGTGGGCTTTGTCTAGCAATGGCCATCGCACTTTTGCTCCATACCCTCCATTGGACGCCTATTGTCTACTACTGGTGGAAGCTCGTACGCCACATTGCCATCATAGAAAACTGGGATCTCCTCCACTCTCTCTATAGTGCTTATATTTTAAAGCAAATGACGTAAGACTCAATGTTAGCCCCCCGAAGACATTATGTACTCAACCACACTTACAGCATAAGAGGATTGCCACATCCCCTCCTCTTCCACATCAAGCGTGATAGGGATGGTTTTTTTTTTCTCAATGTCCAAGGGGGGTGGTGAGGCTACCATAGTGATTGTTGTTTTCTCAATGCTACAAGGGCTCTAGGTGAGGTCTATGGTGGGGGAAGGCTGCAATGTAGGGCCATTTCCTTATTCGACAAGATAGACTTGCGAGACCAAGGTATCCAAAACATATACCTGGACAACCTCATGGTCATTATTACAATGGACTGGTGTGCTTTGTATTTGGCCATTTGTATGGGTGATAGCAAGAACACAGGAGCCATTGCCATTGCAAATGTCTTCCTTCTTCAACATTAGGAACCAACTACTCGTGTAGTGCATAATAGGTTTGGCAGAGAGGGACGATACATATATGCGGACCTTGGTATTTGGTGTAGCACTGGATGTTGGATCCATTTCCAAATCTATCTACACATGTACAAATACTCATGTTAGATATGGGTATCATTGAAAGACTTAGTGTGGGGGTGTATGTCACATACAAGAGAGGGAGGGAGAGAGGAGGATATATAAAGTGTGTGCATGAGAGTGAGAGAGAGAGGGAGGGAGATAGAGAGTGTACATGCATGTGTGTGCGTGCGATGCTATATATATAAAGTATTTGGCATGAGAGAGAGAGAGAGAGTGTGTGTGTGTGTGTGAGTGAGAGAGAGAGAGGGGGGAGAGAGAGAGGATATAAAGATTTGTGTGGGAGGGAGAGAGCAAAAGAGGGAGATAGAGAGAGAGTGTGTGTGTGAGTGGATGTGGGTGCCATGGAGAGAGAGAGAGAGAGAGAGGGTTGGAGAGCACCAAGAGGGAGCCTGGGAGAGAGATCAGGGGTGATGGTGGATAGAGTGAGAGGGAGGGGGAGGAGGAGGAGGAGAGAGGGAGGGAGGGAGGGAGGGAGGGAGGGGTGTACGTACCTACGAGATTAAGAAAATAATCCACAACTTGAGGGAGGGGGAGGTGTTGTGTCATAGGGGGTGTGTGGCCTTATATAACCACTTTGACATAGTGGGGCATTAAATGCATGTCAGAGAGAGAGAGATGGAGAAAGGGAGACTAGGAGACATGTGCCATATGAAGAGAGAGATGTGAGAAATGGGCGGAGGGGGGGGTGCTAGTCATATTTTTCTACACCACAAATATTGGGTTGCCGACGACCCCTTCTTTGGCGATAAAATGATTCCAATCCACATGCACTCTCTCTCATCAGCCATCCTGGCCCACATGCACACTCTCTCTCATACCTTGGACCCTAAACCCAAATAACTAAGATAGATGATGTAAGCGTGCTAACAACCCCTTTCTCGGTGGGCAGAACGATCCTAATCTACATGCACTTGCACTCTCTCTTCATTCCCTTTAAAAAATAATTCCATACAACTAACGAATTAATGAAAAATCATACTAACTGATTAATTAGTATTACTATTACAATACATTGATGTATATGAAATGATTAATAGTAATATATAAATTAATAAAAAATTAAATAATATTAATATACCAGTGGTTCACTTCATACTAATTGATTAATTGATTACTATAATAGCTAATTAATTAATAAGCTAGTTAATATACATGAATTATAAAATAAGCTGACTATTATGAATTAAAAAATTAATTAATAATTTAATTTATATAATTTGACTGATACACTAAATATCTAATTAATAAACTAACGAATACTACCTTGTTAAATATTATTTGATTTATATTGAATCAATAAAAGTTAAATTAATATATTTATATTAATTAATTGAGTAATAAATATTTTTAATTACTAAATAATAATGTGATAAATTATTTAATATTTTTTTAAAAATAAATATATAATATTACAACTAGCAATTACTACTTAAATAAAATATATTTATTTGTTGTTAAAAACTAATTAATAATTAATTAATTAATTATTTACTAATTTTAATAAATTATTTATTAATTTTAAGTAACTAGTTATTGGTCATTACTAATTGTTTTTTAGTTCGTAGTTATTAATTTTAAGCAAATAGTTGTTAATTTCAACTAATCAATCAATATATAATTTTATTGGTGAAGTAATTAATTAATAGCTAATATATAAAGTAGTTATTTATTAATTATTAATATTAATAATTAATTATTTAACTAAGTAACCAATATAAAATATAATATTATTTATTAATTAATAAGTAATTTCTTTATTGATTAAATGGTTATTTAATTAGTTACTTCGTTTTTTATCAGATAATTAATTATGAATTGGCTATTAATTTATTGATTAATTAGTTGCTTGATTAATTAATTACTTATGAAATAATTAAATTTAAAAATTTATTAATTAATTACTTAAAAAGCTATTATTTAATTTTATTAGTTACTTAATTAATCAATAACAAATTAACTAATTTATTAATAGTTAGTTAATTAGTTCATATTTATTTATTTATTTAGTTAATTAGTTATTTAATTATTAATCACTATTGATTAGTTATTTACTTAATTTTTTAATTTATGAGAAATTAAATAATACTTTTTGATTTTTTAGTTAACTTGCTAAAATAAAAAATTTACTAATTTATTAATAGTTAATTAATTAGTTTATAATTAATTAATTATTTACTTAATTATTTCATTATTGATTAGTTAATTAATTAATTTTTCAATTAAAAAAAATTAAATAACACTTTTTGCTTCTTCTTTTTTTGTATTTATATGAGTGAGAGAGATTCTCCCTCACCTAGAGAGAGAGCCACTACAAGGATACGGAGGCATAGCGACGGCGCTTTCTGACACAAAATAGTGGCGTCGCTATTTCTGTTGTAAATAGCGACAGTGCTCAGATGAAAAAACGCGGGTTGAAATCCGATCGCGTTATTTTGCGTGAACGAACGAAAGGGTGAGCAAACTCTATCTTGCATTTGAAAGGGAGAGGGAGAGAAAGAGAGAAACATGTAGAAGGAAAGCTTCTCGCCGCCGCCGCCATCGTTTGCGAAGAAGAGGAGGAAGTATACGGAGGGCGAAGAGGAGCCGCCAAATTCATCCTCGGGCCTTTGCGGTGAGTGCATTGTTCCTTCTTGCTTTGTTTTTGTTTTTTCTCCTTTTCTTTTACTTGTTTTTGTTAAAAATCATGTGTATTGAGAGAGGGAGAGGAAGAGAGAAAAGGAAAGAAGGAACGAGAGAGAGAGGGAGAAAACATCAAACATAATAGGAAAAGAGAAAAAGAGAGGGAGAGGGAGGGAGGGAGGAAGGGAGGGAGAGAGAGAGGGAGGGAGAGGTTGTTCTTGTTTTATTTATTCTTTTCTTTTTTTCTTATTTGTTGTTGTTGTGGTAGTGGTAGTGGTAGTGGTAGTGGTAGTGGTAGTGGTGGTGGTGGTGGTGGTGGTGTTAGTGGTAGTGGTAGTGGTAGTTGTTGTTTAATTTCTTATTTTCTTGTTTGTTGTTGTTGTGGTAGTGATAGTGGTAGTGGTAGTGTTAGTAGTAGTTGTTGTTTAATTTCTTCTTTTCTTGTTTGTTGTTGTTGTGGTAGTCGTAGTCTTAGTCGTGGTCGTAGTTGTCGTAGTCATGATTGTAGTAGCAGTAATAGTAGTTTTCTTGTTTGTTGTTACTATAGTAGTAGCAGTAGTAGTAGTAGTAGTAGTAGTAGTAGTTTTTTCTTCTTTTCTTGTTTGTTGTTATAGTAGTAGTAGTAGTAGTAGCAATAATAGTAGTTTTCTTATTTGTTATAATAGCAGTAGTGGTGGTGGTGGTGGTGGTGGTTTTCTTGTTTGTTGTTGTTGTTATAGTTTTTTCTTTTCTTTTCTTGTTTATTGTTGTTTAGTTTTCTTGTTTGTTGTTGTTGTTGTAGTAGTGGTAGTAGTAGTTTTTTCTTCTTTTCTTGTTTGTAGTAGTAGTGGTCGTGGTTTTCTTGTTTGTTGTAGTAGTAGTAGTTTTTCTTTTCTTTTCTTATTTATTATTGTTTAGTTTTCTTGTTTGTTGTTGTTATTATAGTAGTGGTAGTAGTAGTAGTTTTTTCTTCTTTTCTTGTTTATTGTAGTGGTAGTGGTAGTGGTAGTAGTAGAGAGAGAGAGAGAGATGTTTTGTTAAAGGAAATGAGAGAGGGAGAGGAAGAGAAAAAGGAAGAAGGAACGAGAGAGAGGGAATAAATATACAACATAATAAAGAAAGAGAAAAAGAGAGAGAGATAGAAAGAGAGAAGAGAATGAATGGATAAAAAACAAAGAGAGAGTGGTGGCGAGGTCTAGTGCAATACCACGAGACGGGAAACACTCCGACATATGTTAATTTGTGGGTGGGTGGAGACTTTACATACGTTAATTTTGCAGAGTTGCAAGAGAAGAAATCCCTTCTCAAACAATTTAAGAAAGAAAAAAAGAATAATAACAAAAACAAATTGTTTGTCGTAACGTAGACCAAATGGAAAACGATGAAGGTTGTGATGTCCAAGATTGCAAGGCGTATCTTAATCAGTGTGTCCCATGTCCTTGCTCTCAATGTAAGCTGGCAATTAGACGAAAACGTCGATTGTCTATAGAACATGTATGATGCTTCGGCAAGTATCAATCTGAGATCATTGATCAGGCGATCTCAGATCTTGAGCAAATGGTAAGAAAAGTGTATATCAATCATGCACTGTATTCGCAAGCTAATTGAATACCATATACAAAAACATTAGATATGGCTGGCAAATTTTCTATCCGGGGAGGTGGCGTCTCGTCCCAAGGAGGAGTGCACCCTTTGCGGCCAGTTAGAAGAGTTCATGGACGTGCGATGGATGGAGTGCATGAGCCAATCCACCACTTGGAAGGTACTACCCAATCTATACCATTAATACCAGAGGAGACATGCAGCCTTCCAGACTTACCTACAATCTTGGAGCATGAGATGGAGGCAAAGATCGATACATTGATGCCCATGGATGTTGAGACTTCTTATCCGCTTAGAGAGGAAGCATCCATACCATTATATGATAGGTGCCAAGTATCTCCCGTGAAGACATTGCTTGCACTCCTAAGTGTGCAAGAAAAATACGTGTGGAGCAATGCGAGTGTGACCGAGTTGTTCAGGTACCTTGTACGTACACTTTGTCGATTTCTTTTTGGCACTATCATTAAAAACATTTGTGCTTTTTCAAGGTGTTTTATGATTTTTTTTCAGGTTACTGAAGTATCATATATTACCACTTGCAAATACCATACATGAGTCTCGTAATGATGCGCAACATGTTTTACAAAAGCTTGGCATGGACTACAACATCATCCATGCATGTATCAACGATTGCATACTGTTTCGAGGAGAATACAAGACTATGGAGACATGTCCAAAGTGTGGTGCTCACAAGTATCGACGGACTTGCAAGGGCAAACCATCCCTCAAAAAGTTCTTAGACACTTTCCGCTTATTCCCCGCATAAACCACATGTTTCGTATGTCTGACATGGCGAGCTTGTCAATGTGGCATGCGCAAAATAGGTTCACAGATGGAGTTCAACGAATATAAGCAGATTCACGCACATGGAGCTACATTGACTTTACCTTTCCAAGCTTTACCCGAGAGCCAAGGAATCTTCGACTTGGTCTTGCTATGGATGGCATGAACCCATTCGATCTGTGATCAACTTTTTACAATGTGTGGCCTATAGTCCTTGTCAACTACAATATCCCTCCATGGCTTTCTACAAGAAAGGACATCTCATCCTTAGCTTACTCATTTCTGGCCGCTACAAAGTCAAAAATATGGATGTGTATCTTCGTCCATTAGTCGATGAGCTTAAGATTTTGTGGGAGGAGGTCAATGCAAGATATGAGTAAGCGCGATGGTCGACAGTCCGCCAATATTCGAGCCATTCTTATGTGGACCATGCATGACTTTTCAAGATTCGGAGAGTGCTCAGGTAAGTAGGCTTCCGTTCTCATTGGTAATATCTATCATAGCTCGTTTAAGTTTGTATTCACTAGATAGAGGCATTGGGATAGGTCTGGTTACCTTAGGTTATCATGCATGTCCATTGTGTGGGCCACAGTTAGACTCCCGAAGGTCACGAACTATGAGGAAGATGGTATATCAAGGACACGCCGCTTTCTTGCCAGAGGATCATGAACTCAGGAAAGGTTTTCTTGGACGACCTCTAGCACATATAAATGCCCAAAGCTGGTATGAGCTGAAAATGGTCCACATAGAGTCACATCCAAACGGAATGCGACGTTTCTCAATTTTCAACAAGTTGCCATATTGGACCCACTTATAGATCAACCACTTATTGGATCCCATGCATATTTTCAAGAATGTGGGCAGCTTTCTAGGGAACCACATCATAGGAAAGAGAGACACTGTAGGGGCACGAATGGATTTAAAGGAGGTAGGCAAGATGGAGGTGCTTTGGCCGCAGTCGAGTGCTGATAGTCGCTTGCAGCTACCTCGCGATTCTTGGGTTTTGTCCACTAAAGAAGAGTGCATTGTGAAGCAAATAGTCAAGTCTATCCACACTTCGGTGGGTATGATGCTTTCTCTCAGGTCCGCGTTTTCTAAAGACGATCAATTATTAGGGCTAAAATCCCATGATTGGCATAAGATATGTCAGGATTGTACTACGAATGGATTGTAAGTGGCCTGCGTATTTTACTATTTGGAGTGTAGTCGTTGTTCATAATGCTTTCTCATTGTGGCAATTTGTACTACCGATCGCAATTGTAGAATGCCTTACTCCAGAAATGCGCAGGGCGATTTACAGGTTGTCAACTTTAGTGCAATGGATCTTACAAAAGGAGATTAAGACGTCCTTTATTGAATCCACGAGGCGGGGAGTAGTGGAGGCAGTCTGTCTCTTTGAGAAATACTTACCTACCAACATACTCACGATACAAATCTACCTTCTTGTGCATCTTGTAGATGAAGCGGAGATTGTTGGACCTGTCCATATGCGATGGATGTTCTTCTTGGAGCGCTTCATGAAAACCCTGAAAGGCTTTGTGTGACAACGAGCTCGGCCAGAAGGTAGCATGGCTGAAGGCTAGTTGGTATCTGAGGTGCTAGTGTATATTTCACAATGGCTACCAACAGTGGATTCAAACAACAGTATATTATGGTGCTGAAGGATGATGATAGACTGACAGGAGATGTGGTGGTTGGAAATGGGATAGAAAAAAGAATGGATGCTGCAATGGAGGAGAAAGTGAATCGCTCTTGTATGTTGTACCATGCCTCTATGGAGATGTAGCTCGCTAGGTACCAGTAAGCTAGAAAAGATCGAGAGGAAGCGCGATCTGAATTTCGAGGTAGTACACGCCATCGACCGATTCAATATCCCGAGGGTATGGAGAAGATGCCATGGTTTATGTCAACGTGATGGCTGCATGGAGCTTTGACTGCAGCGTCTCGCGAAGGGGCAGAGGTCTCAATTAAGGAGTGGGAATTATCGAGGAGATATAGTCCAAAGGTGATGACATGTTTAGAGTTTGTCGTATCTATATTTTATATGCGACAACTAATTGAGTGTTTCAATGTACAATACAAAATATATAATGCAACATGGTCGCATGGACGACATTTCCGCATGGAGCGTATTGACGAAATGCACTCCACAATAGATTGTGGTATCATGGCAAGGTTCGAGCAAGAGAGCCGACGATGAGCAACGGATCCAAACATGGTTATAGATGAGATGGAGTATTTTGGGAACTTGCAAAGTATTGTCACGATAGATTACCATAGCTTCTCCATGATCCTATTATATGTGCAGTGGTTCAAAGTGGTACTTGAAGGAGATGGAGTAACAGTTCAACGAGGTCCATCTAGATTTCTCAAAGTAGATTTTAAAAAAAATAGACGTTTTGCGTGACACGTTTGTGTTGCTGGCCCATTGTGAACAAGTGTATGGACTCATATATTTTTTAATTATATTATGACATGGTACATATCACAATAGTTAAATCTCTCTTGTACATGATTGTGAACATGTAATTTTCTATCCAAACCCCCTATAACCTCGATGGTGGTACGTTATACCTTCAGTTTCTCGAAGTGCGAGAGTATATGATCAAAGCGATATTCCGAGCATAGATGAGGATAGTATGCAAATAGAGGGGTCGATATTGCAAGGGGTGGAGGCCACCGAAAGCTTGGAGCATGTAGAGGAGACAACATCGGGTAACAATGATGGAAATACAGGGGTCCAAGAATTCTTTGAGAACGAGATGGACTCATCCTTTTGTGGTGACATGTCTATCGACCTTCCAGTATATGTGAAGTTGTGTAAGGAGATTGACATGGGACCATAGGATACTTCATACTTGGAGCATTCACCTACTCAATTCGTTGACAAATCGCTTATAAGGATATATAAGATATGCATTTTAAGTAGATCATTTTTTTAAGATTTATATTAACGTACTTTGTATGATTTATATTGATTATGCTAACATCAATTTTTGTCTATGTAAGTGATCTTTGTGGATATTTAGATCATTATGATGAGTCAAGGGATGAGTGACGAGGAGCTACAAAACATCTTCACATGTATGTCTCCAGATCAGATGGCGAGATTCAGAGATATGACAGACTAGGAGTTGTCTCGAACACCATTAGGCCGCTCTATTAGATCTACTTCAACGCGTTTCATGCTTCAGTTTCTAGCAGACGAGGTTGACGCTCCAGACTTGGGCCAGACGGAGGGAATGGTTCAAGGGGATGCTGCGGAGATCCAAATGTATTGAGCCCGTGGTGGGCTTGGGATATAGGTGCTACTCCTCGCTCTCGTGGCGGTTCAAGAGAGCGTGGCTCATGTGGTTGATGTGGCGGTACTGACGCAATGTCTCCATCTCGTCATTCTACTGGAGTTGCATCACCTCTGAGATTTGTTACACCTGTGGGGACGTCTACTCCACTCACTCCAGCTTTTGCTTAGCCATTCGTAGGTGGAACCCCTATGGGTGCTAGTCTGAGAGATACTACCCCGGTAGGTACACCAGATGTATAGGGGTCTCATGGATATGCCCAGGAGTGTGGTGGCAGGTGGAAGAGGACCATATTAGGCATACACCAAAGGGGTATGCCTACCTTATAGATAATAGGTCAAGAGCCATCATCATGAATGATGAGGGGAGGAGGGTGATAGCTCGCATGAGAGAGTTGTGGCAACAAGTTTTTGGTACGTCTTGGATCATTGGAAGAACATACCGAGGGAGAAAGGACTACTAGTAGCATCCTTGCATGAGGAGTTTTTGGTACTAGCCGCAGCAGATAGGTTTTCTACGAGCTAGATGATAGAGTGCATGCGTGCATACATGTCACATAGACGATCAGATGCATGCAAGGTACTCAAGAGTGGGGCTTCAAAGCCCAAGTGGCTAGACATAGACGACTGGCGCTGACTCAAGGAGGAGGCTACAGATTCTGCAGGACGTTGGAGATAGTAGCATGAGGTGGCGAGGGCAGAACTAGAGGCCGGAGTGGTCCATCATCTTGGGAGTGGTAGCCACAGGACATATCTGGAGGACTTTGTAAGTTTTTCTTTTGTTTTGTTTGCTTATTTTTTTGCAATATCCTTTGTACTAACAATGTATTTCTAACAATTGTATTTTTTTTTCTTTGCAGTACTCCATTACAAATCGCGATCCCACCGGCCTTGAGACTCGATATGTAGAGAGGCACAGTCTCACTGCATTGATCGACCGATTGTATGGATGTGGTAGCCGTGTAAGTCACTCATCTTTTTTGTTCGTAGTTACTATGCTTAATTAGAATGCATTATTGTATGATGGACTGATGTGTAGTTTTTTTTTTTTTTTTTTTTTGCAGAGTTCGTTCGATGCTCCTTTGCAATGGGACGAGGTTTCGGATGGCGAGGATCTATAGCTCGCTCTTGGATCCATGGATCTCACATACCCTTCTTTTTTGGTCACGTGATCTGTGTAAACATTTTCTATATAGTAGTAGTATCTTGCCATGATTGTACCGATCGCTTTCATTATGCGATCATGTATTTATTTCATGTATCAGTGTTATGATTTAAGTACACTTTGCATTTATTTACACGAGCATTGTATACATTACTGAAACTATTTTATATGGCCCAAATAAAGCACATAGTGCTATATGTGGCAGGGCAGCTTGCCACAAAATTTTTTCCCCTATCATCGTCGTTATTAGCATCGCAAATTTACTGTATGCATCGTTATTAGCGTCACAAAGCATCGTTATCAGCACTGTTATTTGTGTTGATATCAACGCAAATAGCGGTGCTGATAACAACGCTGATACCAATTGTTCAATGGCATCGCCAATAACGACGTTTTTTGCGACAACAGGGGCAAATTTCTTTATGAATATTTTCGTCACTTTTAACGTCGGTATAAGGCCTATATCTTGTAGTGAGCGCGTGCGACGTCGGCGAGGACGGATGCAGTGCGACAGGCAAGCAGACTTAGGTAAGCGCTAGAAGCTCCCCTCCCCCCCCCCCCCCCCCCCAATCCGCTCCCCCCAGTCAACCCACAAACTTGCGCTAGGAAGGGAGCATCGGCGCCCCCTTAACCAACCCACAAGTCCCCTGGCCCCTCTCTCCCCCCCTCCCCCCCCCCCCCCAAACAAATCCTCTCTGATGTCATCAGGCGGGTGTCATTCCAAGGCTTAATTAATTAGTTCATAATTAATTAATTACTTACTTAATTATTAATTATTATTGATTGATTAGTTAATTAAATTTTCAATCTAGGAAAATTTAAATAACACTTTTTACTTTTTTTTTGTCTTTATATGAGAGAGAGATTCCCCCCACCTAGAGAGGGAGCGCGTGCGAAGGACGAACGCAGTGCGACAGGTAAGCGGACGCAGGTAAGCGCCAGAAACTTCCCCCCAACCAACCCACAAACTTGCACTAGGAAGGGGGTGCCAGCGCCCCCTTAACCAACCCACAAATCCCCTTGCCCCCCTCCCCTCCCAAACAAATCCCCTCTGATGTCATTAGGCAGGCATCACTCCAAGGCTTAATTAATTAGTTCATAATTATATATTTATTTACTTAATTATTAATCATTATTGATTAATTAGTTAATTAATTTTCTAATCTAGAAAAAAGTAAATAATACTTTTTGCTTTTTTTTGTCTTTATATGAGTAAGAGAGATTCCTCCCCACCTAGAGAGAGAGCACGTGTGAAGGACGGACGTCGGCGGGGATGGACGCAGTGCGACAAGCAAGCAAACGTAGATAAGTGCCAAAAACTCCCCCCCTCCACCCCCTCCATCCGCTCCCCCCAGCCAACCCACAAACCTGTGTTAGGAAGGGGGTGCCGACGCCCCCTTAACCAACCCACAAGTCCCCTTGCCACCCTCCCCCCCCCCCCCCTCCCAAACAAATCCCATCTGATGTTGTCGGGCGGGCGTCACTCCAAGGCGCATTACCCTTAACCAACCCACAAGTCCCCTTTCCCCCAAACAAATCCCCTCTGATGTTGTCGAGCGGGCGTTACTCTAAGATACACGACTAAGGCGATGACCAAGGCATACTAGGAGCTACGAAGGCTACGTTGGCGCCGTTGGTTGCGTGTGAGGAGCTCTCACTAGCTTGTAGGAAAATCTTCCCGGGAGGTCACCCATTTCGGTACTGTTGTCACCCAAGTGCACTTAACTACCAAGTGACTATCCACTAGGCTAGTTCTTTTTGTTGTTCTATACTACAAACACAATTTTAATAAGCTAGTCTTGGGAGGGTTTCCCAAGTCGTTTTTCCATAAACTAGTATATAATACCTCATTAATAATAACAATTATCTTCATAAGTAGAACTAGTTTTTAAAAATGTGCAACATAAATCAATTTTCTTTGGAATGTATATGCACATTGTTTATTAAAATAAACTAAGTAATGGGGGCTCATTCCTACGGGGGATTCATTAGTATTAATAAGGAGACGTCACCTGTGTGCAAGAAATATATGAAAATACCCATTATCTAACCCCTATTTATGGGACCTTACCTTATAAAATGTACATTCCTTCCTTTAAATAATCCCCCTCCCTTACACTCACATGGTACCATACGATAAGTTTTCTTCGCCTAATAAGGAGCTGCCAGTGACCTCTTTTTGGCGAAAAAAACAAACCACAAATCTGAGAATATACAGCATAGGGAGAATAGAAACCAATAGGGTACAAGCTTTTCTTCGCCTAATAAGGGGTTGTTGGTGACCCCTTTTTGGCAAGGAAACAAACCACTTATCCGAGAATATACAGCATGGGGAGAATATGAACTAATAGGATACATGTTTTTTTTCTATTCTCCCCCCATGTTATATATTCTCGGATATGTGGTTAGTTTTTTCGCCAAACAGGGAACGCCGGCAGCCCCTTAATTGGCAAAATGAAAACTACAAATCTAGTTGGGCGAGGAAAGTGAGAGTAACAAAGTGATGGGAGAGAGATGAGAGAGAGAGACAACATGAATAAAGCATTGTTTAAATGAGTGTGTTTTTAAAGCAATAAAGCAATGTTTAAATGAGTGTGTATAAGCTTCTACTTTGTATGACTATCTCATATGATGCTTCTAGGAGTGTCAAGATCTACTATTTAGAAAATTATATCTCTCTCTTTTGCTCATAAAGTAGGTAAATATTTATTAATTAGTTGAGATAATGGGGGGAGAGAGAAAGGGTGATGAGATGGAGGGTATGAGATGCGTGTAATTTTTTCTTGCTAGAAAGGGGTGGCCGATAGCCCCTTATCGGACGAAAATTTTTCTGGCAACCCATTCCTTGCGAAAGTACTTTTCACCCAACTAGATTTGTGGATTTTCTTCACCTTATAAGGGGCTGTCGACGATCCCTTTTTGGCAAAAAAACAAACCACAAATCCAAGAATAGGGACCAATAGGGTATGGTTTTTTTTTTCACCCAAGAGTGGAAAAAAAACCCATACCCCATTGGTCCCTATTCTCCCCATGTTGTATATTCTCAGATTCGTGGTTTGTTTTTCCACCAAAAAGGGGTTGTTGGTGGGCGAAAAAAAAACCACAAATCTAATTGAGCAAGGGAAGAGAGAGTAACAAAGTGATGGGAGGGGGATGAGAGAGAGAGACAATATGAATAAAGCAATGTTTGAACAAGTGTGTATAAGCTTCTACTTTGTATGACTATCTCATATTATGCTTCTAGGAGTGTAAAGATCTACTATTTGGAAAATTATATCTCTCTCTTTTCGCTCGTAAAGTTAATTAAGTAAATATTTGTTAATTAGTTGAGAAAATGGGGGGAGAGAGAGAAAGGGTGATGAGAGAGAGGGCATGTGATGTGTGTAATTTTTTCTCACCGGAAAGGGGTCGTCGACAACTCCTTATCAAACGAAAAAAAATTCTAGCGACCCATTCCTTGCGAGAGTAACTTTTCACTCAACTGGATTTGTGGGTTTTCTTCACCTAATAAGGGGCTGCTAACAACTCCTTTTTGGCGAAAAAACTAATCACAAATCCAAGAATATACCGCTTGAGAAGAATAGGGACCAATAGGGTACATGTTTTTTTTCACCCAAGAACGAAAAAAACTCGTATCCTATTGGTCCCTATTCTCCCCATGCTGTATATTCTCGGATCTGTGGTTTGTTTTTTTGCCAAAACGGGGTCACCAACAGCCCCTTCATGGGCGAAAAAAAAACCACAAATCTTGTTGGGCCAAAATTTACTATCCAAGAATGGGTCATCAAAAAAGTAAATCGTCCGACCACAGTGACCCCTTTCTGGTGAGAAAATTTTACACATATCACATGCTCTTTCTCTTTCCCCCTCTCTTTCATCACTCTTTCTCTCTCTCCCTATTTTCTCTCTCCTTCACCTATAAAAAGACCCACCCCCCTTTTCACATTGTAAATCGTTCCACTCTCAGTATGTAACTCTCTCTCTCTCTCTCTATCCCTCCCTCACTCTCTCTCCTTTGTATTTAAAAGGAATCCACTTCCCCTTGCAATTCAACTTCTTGTTTTTTGTTCCCTATCCTCAATACAGTTTCGTCTCTCTCTCCCCCTCTCTCTCTCCACACCTCTCTCTCTAACACAATCACACATACTCTATCTCACCATTTTATCCCAAGCATTTCCTCTCTCTCTCTCTCTCTCCCCTCCCACTCTCTCTCACTCACTCACTCATTCACACACACACACACACACACAGAGACTCTCTCTCTCTCTCAATCTATCCCCACCTTCCTCCCTCTCTCTATCTCCTCCCCCCCCTCTCTTTGTCTCTCTCCCTCTCCCTTGCTCTTGGTCATGCTCTGTCTCCCTATATTTGCCTCTCACTCACTCTCTCTTTATCTCTCACTCTCTTATCCCAATGTCATCTCTTCCTTCCCCCCTCTCTCTCTCCCCAATGTCATCTCTCCCTCCCTCCCCCCCCCTCTCTCTCTCTCTCTCTCTCTCTCTCTCTCTCTCTCTCTCAATTGGTATTTCATTGGCAGGAAATTGAGGAAGCAATATATATATATATAAGAAGTAACCCTAAACCCTTGTATCATGGCCAAATTCGATTTCAAAAGACAAGATCATGTCACCTTTTACGAGGGTGATGAAAGGATTGCAGAAGGTTTAGTTCAACAAATGTTTCCCTCACCAAGCTTGATCCCTGGACGAGTGGGAGTTCTTATCATCATTGTGCGTCAGTGGGGTGTAAAGGCCCGTGGCAAAGGCAATACCGTTGAGGAAAACACAATTATGCAATGGCCAATTGAATAAACTGTAAGCAGATCCTCTCTTGATTTTTGTTATGATTGCTCTCCTCTTATCCTATTTCACATCATTGTTTGCAGGAAAGAGAGTGACGACCGGACAAGTCTCCCAAGGACTTTGACTTGCCTCCACGATCTAGAATAGGACAACAGGCTATTGCCACTGGCAACATGCAGTCGCAAGGGGGGAGTCGCCCTCCAAGAGCGAGAGTAAGAGTAACACAAACACGATCATTGACTTCTACCGAGCTACAAGCAACCGTTGCAATTGCATGTGGGGAAGGAGTGACATCAAAAGGTGGGCACGCTTCGATGACATAGGCAAGGAAGGGCAAGAGAAAGCTCGTACTATTGGAGAGTGATACTAACGAGGAAATCAATGACTATTAAAGCATCGAGTCCTTTAGTGCACAACAAGGGCGTGGCCATATACAACCCAAGAAGAATCGAACACAAAGAATCGAAAAGAAGCACATGCCATATGCCAATGAAACGACTGGCGAGATCACTCTCACAGTCACTTGCGATAAACGTATTGTGCAAGCATGCATAGAAGATCAATTGGAAACGTTGACGGTGAATACTTGTAAGAGATGGCAGCATGATTTAGATTATGGTTTTTATTTATTTACATTGATTGGACATTAATTACTTCAACATCTCATTCAGATGTGGACATCCACCCCTTTGCCACCCATCCCATTATGTCGTTCGATTTCCATGCCTACAATTAGACAAGTCACATCGAGGTACAAGCAACTCTCGAAAACCTCTTTTAGCAACGGGTATGTTAGAGGGATGGGTATATTTATAGTGTCATTAGAGACTCCAAGACACCAATGCAAGAAGGTTGATGATGTGATTAGAACCGAGTGGGATCCCCATTGGCTAAAGAAGCATGGCAAAAATTAGCAGCACTGATTGGGCCTTTTTGTCAAATTGCATGTTTCATATTTGGGATGGTAACCATTGTCTCACAACATGGATGAATGAGATACGCACATGTGAGTGGCCCTAAACCGTATGACCTTAACATTCTACAATGTGTTTGTTTCTTACATCATCCTTAATATAATTAATTGTTTGCAACAACCTTTCCAAATAATGCGAGTCAACATGTGCGCGTTGATTGTCGCCTAGTGAAAGTGACAAGTGTAGCAGAGGGGGAGATTTTGTCAGCTATTTCTCGTACAAACAGGTATGCAATGGACCATATTCATGAGATCCTAATATGCATGAGATCCTAATATAGAATGTACACAGGCTGGCACAAAAGGGGGTTATCCATACCTCGTATCCAAACCTTGTTTGTGAAGTGAGGATGCTGGGGCAAGCTGACCACGCAACTATTTTTGACAAGCTAACTGATGAGGCAAAGGCATGGGTGCAAGCACATAGAAAGCCGGTGCCCATTCCCACATGGTACAAGGCACCATTGATTGCACTGGCCCACGTTATGTGGAAGGTAGGTAGTTCTTCAAGCTATCTTAACAATGTTTTTCTTGATGCATTTTTTCCTAATGCAATGATGTTGTCCTTAATTACCAAGTGCAGGACGAGTATGATATGGTAGTGTGACCGATCGAATAGAAACAAACACAACTTTCTGACTCTGATTTTAGGACCATGTGGTGAGGCATACTATAGTGTCAATGAAAAGCTCCTCAAGAAAATTTGACATTTGCTAAGAGTTGCAGACTCCCAGTCTCGGAGAGAAGTGGTATTAGTAAGTTGCTACCTCTTTGTACCTGCCATCTATATGTACTCATACTACATTTGTCTAAAGTAATAATGTTTTTGTCAATGCAGAACGGTCTCATGCTTGGAGTGGGACTCCAAGACAGGGAGTGTATTGAACGAGGAGAGAGTATACACATTGGCATCCTCAAAGCTAAACGAGGTAGATCGCGTAAGGATATTGAAGGCCCTGGAGAATTCTAACAGGAAAAATAGAATGTTGATGGGCATTTCTGAACATAGATTATTTTTGTTCATCTAAATTATGTGCATCATAAGTTTGAAGAATTGGTATTAAACAACATATATTTGATTTGAGCAAATGGAAATGCACCATTTTGAAGTTAGATAAGACAAGAGAACTTTTGGGCCATGTTGCAAGACGGCAGAAAGAGATTGCTTTTGAGTTGGGAGGACTACTATAACATTCGAGCGGAACACGATTTGTTCTTCCAATACACCCAAGAGATAAAGAGAAAGCATAGAGAGCAAATGTTTCGCATTGTCTTCCATGATTTCAAGCCAGACGAAGATATAGAGTCACAGAAGTCAACGAAATTGGCAGCATGGAGGCTTCTGTATAGGTAGTTCACAATATCCTTCTTTAGTAGCATGTCTACGGTGCTATCTTGCCAATCCAGTCAAGATTTGTAATGGTGACTTTGCAAGTTAGATTCATGTATGGGCAGATGGAGAGGAGGGTTATACAAACTCTGCTAGGAGAGTGTGAGGACTGGGCAAACGTACAAGAGGATCAGTGCATGTGTGAGGATTACCAAATAGAGCAACAGTGGGATGAGGAGGTATATCAAAGATGCTCTATTTTCCTTGACTATCCAGAAGGTGAATACCCCTCCAATGAGAAAAGTTTGTACCAAAAATACTCAAGGAAAAAACAAACACAAGAGACACAAGGATCCAGAGGCATGGTAAGTGAAATGAGTTACATTCTTAGAAGTATATTGCACTTTGTTGTCTCCTAATGAAGAGACTGTGATGGGTTCACAGAAAACTAATACTAGTAGTGATGTTACTATAAAAAGAAAACACAAGAACAAGCACACATCCAATATCATTGAAGAGAGGCCAAGCAAAGATCGGCCCTCATCACCAATTAATTGAAGAGAGGCCAAGCAAAGATCGGCCCTCATCACCAATTAATTTGGTTTCTCCACACCTAAAAGGTTTGATGTTTTGAAGTACTACAGCCAAGACATCTCTTATGCCCCTATGGTGAAAATATTTTCTTGAATATGAATCATAACCACCAATCCATGTAGGCCCCTTCATTGATACCACTAAAGAGCAGATCACAATGGAAGGCATCACTGAGGAGGTACGTGACATTGGCATGGATAGAAGGATACAAAAAGTTCTTTCAGATCTTGCGGTGGAGAGTGTTACCTTACACACCGCTATAGAGAGATGAACGACAATGACGAGTAGAGTACCAAGATGGTAAGCTTGCTTTTGTACAAAACTCGTGATGTGAAGGCACGTAATTCTTGTTCACCACCAAAGTAACATCAACAATATTTTTTAACACACAGAGGGTAGAAGAATTGAGTTTCTTGGATTTAAGGTTACATCGGATGTGACGTGTGCACAGAGAGGTAAAGAAATAATGCTCGTGAATTCCACACATGTCATGATTGGATGATGTCAAAGCTTTAAAATATTCTATCATTATATGATGTTAATAGTGATGTGTGTCCTTGTGTAGGGAAGGAAATAATGTAAGAACATGGACTAGCCGTGCTAGGGGGACGTGGTAGCTACTGGTAAATAAGAGTGACTCATGGTTTTTTTTTTTCCCACAATACAATGCCAATAAGAATGGTCTATATTTTTGCAGAGGGGGATACAATTTTTTATTTTCAACCTATAATGTTGGAGGATGTGCCAGCCACAAACACTAATGAACTAACATGTCTCAATAATACTATCTACAATAACATTTTGAACAAAAAATATGTTGCTAATTATGAATTTATCATTCAGAGGAACATACTGAAAGTCCCATGGAATTCCACTTGCAAGATATTGTCTCCCACGAAGTTACAATGGTGCAAGATGTTCCAACCACACATGCAGGTAAACAAACATGTAAGAAGAATATTATCTATCATTAACATTTAGTAAGAAAAATATGTTACTAATCGAGGAGTCAATGTGAAGAGGTCCATAACATTGAAAGCCCTATGGAAGATCCCTTGCAAGTCATTGTCTCCCATGCCGCTACAATGGCGAAGGTGGAGTGGCATACTATTCTCTGTGACCCATTCGAGATCGGACATGCATTGCGAAATGATTAGCCAAGTGAGGCATTCTCTTGATTAGTATAGGCATTGGAGAAGATCAACCAAAACAAGATGGTCGAGGTTGACGAAGAAACAACAAACACAACATGTGATATCATGGTGGTTCGTCTCCCTGAAGATAGTGCCGTGCATGGATTGGGTTATGGAATTCCATCATGGAACTCCCATACTGAGGCAAAGTCAGTCGATGTCATGTATTTGGCTAATCGTATTCTTAAGGACGCAGGGATGTTACTGTTCCTTGCCACAACACACTCCATGGTAAAGCTTATCGAGCAGGTTATGGAGGATGGACACCAACGCATGGAATCAAGGAAAAGGTGTTAGGCCTTATGCATGGCACAGGTTATTCATTGCGAGACACTTGTATGTATCATTAGAGGTAGAGAGGTAAGAGTTTTAAAGTCATGATATGCTCATGCTAGATATTGTTTATATATCACACTTGTTGGCTTCATTTAGTGAGTATAATTACAAAAATTAGTATTTCAATCTTTTGCAGGTACATGTGCTATATATTATAGCGTACATGCATTCACATATTGCTTACAATGGAATCATCCCTCCGGAGTTCACAAAAGATGACATTATTGCGAATGAGTGGGTGCGAGATACATCAGGATCCCCAATGAGAGGTCAATATGAGATCCAATATTGTTAAACTATTGTTGATATGTTTTATAAACATTTAGTAGATTCCTAATACGTTATATGACTACCAAATACTATAGGTGGCATGCAATGTGGTAGGGCTTTTTGGAGCTCTTCTTGCAAATGTGCACAAAAGAAGGGGACGCCATTTTAGATTGCAATGCAGGATGTGGTGACTTTGCATCGGTAGCACTAAATTTTAATAGACTAATTGCATGTCTATATTGCTTCGTTGAAGATGGAAGATATCTAAGAGCAAAGGTAACATTTTTAAGTAAACTTGTACAATATCTTATTGTAATGTAGTGTTCTTTTTCATCATACCCATACATGGGTGCTCACCCTTCCAGGTGTGCATGTACAACTACCTCCCACAACCTAAAAATTAATCGTGTTTGATATGAATGGGATGCTTCTACATAGGCGGCCAAAGCAAAAGGGATCATTACCAGTGAAGCCCCTAGAAGTGAGCAAGTATTGGGTGATTTTGCGGCCAGGGCTCACCAAGTTTTTGAAGGAAATATCTACATTGTTTGACATTGCCATTTGGAGCTCCATGAAGGAAGATGACTTAAGTGAGCTGCTCCAATTGGTTAGAAGTGAATGTGTGAAGTCGTCAAAGCAAACACCAACCTTTGTATTCCAATATGGACAAGGAAAGTGTAGAGCAACTCCCCAACAACTTCTGCTAGAAAGAGTTACACAAAGCCCCTTTTCATGAAATGTTTTGACAACATTGATTGGCCACACTTCAGCCCAACAACAACACTATTTGCGGATGATAGTATGGAGAAGATGCAGATGAACGCATCCAACACCTTTATGTGCCCACCCCCATTTGAGGGAAACCCCATGGACACAATCCTTCTGGAGTACATGCTTCCCTACTTGACCGAGCTAGCATGCTTCCGTGGTTCAGTCCTAGACTTTGTTAGGGATCACCAATTCCATCCCCCAACAATGGAACTCAATTGATATTTGTTGTGCATGATAAATATGTACTTTCAAAATTATTAGATTCTTTTTATTTACAAGTGTAATAAAATGAGGATGAGAGGGAAGAGGAGAAAGAGAGAAGAATGTGCAAGTGAAAGAGATTCTGTATAGGCATTTGCTCAATTGCAATACTACAAGATGTGTAAACGAAGCATGTGCAAAATATCTAGGGAAAGGTGGAGTGTAGAAACATGCATGCATGTGAATGTATGTGTGCGCAGTGGATTGAGTAACAATGAGGTAATATTTTTGTCTCGATATTAACTATTCAAAAAAAGTGAAAAACAATAGATATCTCACGTTACTATAGTGAGTGTAACAAACTATTTGATACCCTATCCTTTTGTAGTAAGTCCACACAACAATGCTCAATTGAAAGTAGCCAAAACATGTGCAATGTAGTTTTGTCTATGTGTGCACAATGGAAGTAATACGTTAGGATATAATATCAAATCATGCACATAAAAGTGAGAGGTGCGTAAATGTATATATGCATGTGGGATAACAATGTGATATTCTTTTCGTCTTGATATTAAGAGCTAAAAGTGTTTAAGATAATTTACCTCATGCAAACCCTTGACCCTTGTAATAATAAGAGGGTTGTGAAAAACAGATGGATGACCCTTGCAAAATTAAGAGGGGAGAGATAGAGAGAAGTTGCTAATTTAGAGTGTGTATGAGAGAGAGAGGGGGAGGGAGAGAGAGAGGTTGCCATTTGAGAGAGAGAGAGAGTGTGTGTATGTGTGTCTTCATGAGTGCACGAGAGAGAGAGAGAGAGAGAGAGAGAGAGAGAGAGTGTGTGTGTGTGTGTGTGTGTGTGTCTTTGTGAGGGCACAAGAGAGAGAGAGAGAGAGAGAGAGAGAGAGAGAGAGAGAATGTGTGTGTGTGTGTGTGTGTCTTTGTGAGGGCACGAGAGAGAGAGAGAGAGAGAGAGAGAGAGAGAGAGAGAGAGAGAGAGAGAGAGAGAGTGTGTGTGTGTGTGTGTGTGTGTGTGTGTGTGTGTGTGTGTGTGTGTGTGTGTGTGTGTGTGAGGGGGGCAAAGAGAGGAGTTGATTATTTGGTCTCTAGCGCTCTCCGATCTAATATTCATTAGTTTCTTTATTTAGTTGCTATATTTGAGAGGGAGGGGGGGGAGAAAGGAGACACAACACAGAGAGTGAGTGAGTGAGTGAGTAAGAGAGAGAGAGGGGGGGAAGGAAAGAGGGATAGAGAGAGAGTGGGTGTATGTGTATTTGTGAGCGACACAAGGAGAGAGAGAGCAAGCAAGAGAGAAGTGAGTGTAAGAGAGGGAGAAACGAGAAGTTGCACAGAGAGAGAGAGAGAGAGAGAGAGAGAGAGAGAGAGAGAGAGAGTGTGTGTGTGTGTGTGTGTGTGTGTGAGAGGGAGATGGGGAGGAGACAAAATACAGAGAGAATAATTGGTGGAAGATGGGGGATATATATAGAGAGAGAGAGAGAGTGAGTGTGTGTGTGTGTGAGAGAGAGAGAGAGAGAGACACCTTAATTAACATGAGGGGAGAAACATGGGAGGGGTCAGTAGTGGTGAAAGTGGTGGAGGTAGTAATGACAGCGGCAGCGGCAGCGGTGGTGCTGGTGGTGGTGGTGGTGGTGGAGGAGGAGGAGGAGGAGGAGGAGGAGGAGGAGGAGGAGGAGGAGGAGGAGGAGATGATGGTGGCAGTAGGGGCAGTAGTGGTGCTTGATATGTGCACAAGAGAATAGGAGGAATAAGTGGAATATGTGGAACAAGAAACGAAGGTTGCCCCAAAAAGGTCGCTTCTTGCCCTTCCCCGACATTGCATACAGATAAATGGTGTCTATAAATAAAATGTATCCCATTGCACAAAGTTTGATTTGAATTGTTACCTTGTTGTACCCATGCTCTCACAAACATAACTAGGATGTAAGCTTGATTGTGTCTTCTTGCATGAAACCTTTGTTGTATTCATTGTTTTAGGTTTCCCTCGTGCATTTGGTGTTGCTCAAATGATTGAATTAGCATTTTCCCGTACTTTTGTGATTTCCTTGCTTTTTTCTCATTAGCACTTTTCTAAATAATCATGATAAACCTCTACATCCATCAATCATGCCCTTCCTTTTTGCACATGATGCCCAATATTGTATGAGAACCTTTTGGTAGTTTGATGATGCTCTATCCACATCAATATTTAACTAAGCAACAACAAGCCACATGGGATAAATGGTGGTGTCATTTGGGCAGTAGAAAAAATTCTCCTTGTTGCAAAACTATGCATGGTTATTCTTTCTTTGGTTTCAAAGTGCATGGCCATGGGTATGATCATTCCATTTCTCAATTTCCTCTTCCATCTTTCCATTTTTTGAATTGCTACTAAAATAATTTGTTTGACACCTTATGGGCCAAAAGTTTGTGTACAATGTCAAATTTTGCTCTTTTTGAGCAACAGGTGTCTCAATTTCTTTGACCAAATTGTTGCACTAGTTGATCATATGGTTAGAGTATAATGGGATATCTTTGCCCTTTCTCTTGTCTCCCAAAATCTCATCAAAGCCATTATGATAGATATGGCAAACTCATGATTTTAATGACCAAAAGTTTGCCTATAATGTCAAACATTGCTCCTTTTCAGTAAAACAAGCTTGTTGATCTCTTTGACCACATTGTTCCAATAATGGATCATAATTGGGATATGTTCTCTTTCTTGTGCTCTCCCAATATCTCATCACAAAAATTATGCCAAATATGCCAAACTCATGATTTGATCAAATTAACCATTGATAACAAATCTAAGCATCCCATTGGGAGTAGTGGATTATAAAGGTTATCCTCAGTTCATAGCTTTCTACCCCCTCCTTGGGCATCTAATCAACTATTTTTGGGTGCACTTTGCATTGCATGGCTAGAGTGTTTCATTGCATTTAACAACAAGACTAGAGTGGTTGTGAGTATGGTTGATAAGGATATCATGTCCATCACTTAACAAAATTTAGAAGCTTGGAACTTGTGTAACTAGACAAATGATGTAGATGCTCTTAGTAGCTCCATTGAAAAGGCCAGTGCATACATCTTTAAAGTTATCAAGACATCTAAATATCAAATGAAAATTGCATCTATATCCTCATGCATATGATCTACCATCAAAATTCTAGGATGGTGTTTTGAAAACTCCCTTTGCATTGTGCATTTGTAGTAATAATTTTTCGAGGAAGCTTATGACAATGAATGGTTCTTGTTGGAGAAAGCACTCCTTGATTGTTGTCAATCTTTGTTGGAATAATTAACATTGTTATTGATGGCATAACCTCTCCATTTGACCACTATCCATCCATATATGATGTAGGATTATATGTTTGGTGGTTGGGATTGTCCTTTGCAATCATGAGCTATATGGTAATCTAGCGCAACTCTACAATTCAAAGCATTAAACAAGGAATTATTACTACCTGATAGGCCATTGGTTTGGTAGGTCTCCAAGGTCATATCCATCTTCTCTCTCGAAGTCATGCAAACATAACACAAGAGATCTGATCGTGAGATTGAATTAGAAGGAACTAAACCATTCAACACAAAATACTCGTATTGACCTTCACAATGATTATGATTGATTGCTCCAATAAGTGACACATGTAAGTGCCATGCTAAGTCCAACTCTTTTGTAACACAAGTATTTTTTTGGCCCATCTCATCATGGATATTGCATATGCACCTTTTTGGTTGAACTTTCAAGTATTTGTGCCATGTGTAGCAAAGGTTCCTACAACTTAGTTGTTGTGTCATATGAAGTTGTCTATTGATCAAAATCATCTACCTCTCTTGGATATCCTTTGTGGCTTCTAGTTGAGCTTTTAGATAATTACAAATAGTGCATTTAGAAGATTGGCCTTGCTCAAGGCCATGTGTCAATGTTCTCTATTCCAAATTCTATTAAATGTTGACTTTGACATTCTTTGTTTTCTGTAATGCAATTATTCTAGTGACAAATTCACCTCACTCAATGTGTCAACTTACCTATATATGTATGGAATAGCCAATTGAATTCCCTCACCCCATCAAGCAATGCCCTACTTCTGCTTGGTATCTATTTTGGATTGATCTATCCATATAAACTTGAATTCTTTTGAGTCTCTTGTGTCTCCATGCACATAACATCTTGCTATTCTCAAAATATCTTCTATAATGATAAAAACATTTTTTTGGGAATCCCCATATAGTGTGTACTATGCCTTACAACATATCATGGAGTGGTCTTTTTGAAAATCATACTTGATATTGCCTTTAGTCTCATACTCCAAGCAATGGAGAGCATATCGTACACACTATGAGTTCGAGATAAATTTTTGCCTAGCAAAATTGTCTACACATTTGCATCATTATGTCATGATTTGAATGTTAACAATATCTATTTGAATGTTAACAAACTAGAGTAGCCACCTATTGGATTGAACTAACTGATATATATTTAATAAAAGTTGTTATGACCATGTCTTTTTAAACCCTCTTGATGAAACTAAACTTCTTTTTCTTAGAGAATGGCTTATTAGAAGCCATACATGGAATTGCATTGGCCAAAGTACCTTGAAGTTTTTCTAGTGTAATCATCCTAAAGCCATGTTCCACTAAGTATAATCACAACATTCTATTTATTCACAATCCTCAATTGGAGACCTAAATGTTACAATATTCCCCTTATCTCCTACTATTTTCACATAAAAATGTGCCATGGAATAGCTCTCTATATTTTATTTCAAGTTTCGCATCAAAAGTAGGAAAAGGAACAATCACATCCTTCAAACATGCACCCACTATCATGAACACTTTTCCCATGCCAATCTTTCATCTACCAAAATATGCATCTCAATTAGTTGAACATACACAACCAAAGCAATTTCTTCATTATCAAACACCAAATGAACTTAGTCTTCATCTTGCCAAAGGCAATCTACACATTAATGACAAAGAAAATAATATTAAAATATGCTATTATGATATTAAGATAACTATGCAAAATTTATAAGTAATACCTTCTTGGCCACGACATCTAATCTAATATCAGAAAGGGAAGGCACACCACTAAAGAAGGCTAAGCACAACCTCAAATATGGTTGGCTAAGCTCAATCTCCAAGGCCGAGCACAAGATTCACAACTAAAAAAGGCCAAGGACAAGACTCATTACTAAAGAGAAGCACAACCTCAAGTATGGTTAGCCAATCTCAATATTATAGAGAGTTTGGTTGAGCTTAGCCACATGGCCAAGCTCAACTTGACAAAGAGTTTTATTGAGCCAAGCTCAATCTTAAAGGGCATTTGATTAGTGATTTAGCCCAGCTCAACCAACAACATTATTTTTTTGAGCTTGGTCCAAGGGCTAAGCTCAATTGGAACAAGATTTTGATTAAGCTTTGGCCCCATGGCCATTTTCAATCTCAATGAGAATTTAATTGATCTTGGCCAAATAATCCAAGTCAATATGAAATAGAAGCTTGGCAATGTGGCCAAACTCAATCTCAAGGAGAGCTTCAACAAGCTTGCCACATGGCCAAGCTCAATCTCAAAGAGAGATGAAATACGCTTGGCTACAAGGCTGAGTATTATCTCAAAGATTGGCCATGTAGCTAAGTGTATTTCAACTCACTTTGAGATTGAACTTTTCCCTATGGCAAAGCTCAATCCAACTCTCCTTAAGATTGAGCTTGGCCTTGTGGGAAAGCTTAATTAAAATCTCGTTGAGTTTTCACATTGGCCATATAGTCAAGCTCCACCAACCTCTCTTTTGAGTTTGAGCTTCGCTATGTGGCCAAGCTCAATCTTAGCCAAGCTCCATCAAACTCTCTTTGAGATTGATCTTGACCATGTTGCCAAGCTCAATCAAACTCCCTTTGATTTTAAGCTTGGACATGTAGCCAATCTTAATCCAACTCTCTTTGAGATTAAGCTTGGGCACACAATTAAGCTAAAAATCAAAGAGATTTTCATCTCAATTCTCTATGAGATTGCACTTTGTCCTATAATCAAGTTCATCTCAATTTTCAAATCTCTTTAAGGTTCAGCTTGGCCATCTGACCAAGCTAATTTCAATTCTCTTTGAGATTGGGCCCTGACCATGTGGCCAATCTCAATCATCCTGTATTTGAGCTTAATGAAGCTCTCTTTGAGTTTGAGCTTGGCTCGTTTCAACTATCCTTTGAGATCGACATTGATCCTCTATCCAAGCTCCATAAGAATTTGTTAAAGTTCACAAATGGCTATGTGGCCAAGCTAATTTCTTCTCTCTTTGAGATTGATCTTGGTGCTCTACCGAAGCTCCATAAAAAGTCGTTTTGAGTTTGTGCATGGCTATGTGGCAAAGCTTATTTTGTCCTTGAGATCAAGATTGAGCAATGAGAGTTAGATATCAAATCTCTCACATTGAGCTTGGCCAAGCTAATTTTAACTCTCTTTGAGATCGCAATATCTTAGTCATGTGGTTAACATCAATCAAATTTTCTTTGATATTGAGCTTAACTATGTAGCCAAGCTCATTTCAACTCTCTTTGAGATCTAGCTTAGCCTTGTGGTCAATCTCAATCATACTCTCTTTGAAATTGAGCTTGGACACATGGTTAAATTTATTCAAGATTGGGCTTGGCCATGTAACCAAGCTCATTTTAACTATCTTTGAAAATGTGCACGACCACATGGCCAAGGTCATTCAAAGTCTCTTTCAGACTGAGCTTCACCATGTGGCCAAGTTCAATCAACCTCTGTTTGAGATTGAGCTTGGCCTTATGATCAAATCCATCCATCTCAAGTCTCTTTGTGTTCTGAGCTTGGCCATGTATCCTATCAATAAAACTCTCTTGTTCTCTTTAACGTTTGCATGTGGCCACGAGGAATCGTGAGCGGGGGACTTTGAACGTAAATGTGGCCAATGAAACTCTTATTGTGAAAACACGCCAAAATTCTGCACGCTGCCACTTTCCCTCGCAAGCTCCATATACTATCTATCTAGTATCAAGTGTATGTACAGGCTATGAGTATTGAGAACTCCACAAATGCATTTACAACTTGAAGGCTCCATAGTCAGGTTGTGGATTCATTCTATTCCCGATTCCCCTGCCTACGTTCAGTTAACTTGTCGCTTCGAGGCCAGGATGGATATATGCACGCAAACTGCAATCGGGGACAGTCCAACTCTTCCAGAGAATCAAATGTCCAGATCCCAGAATATGCCAAGAAATACACGATCGCAACGAGGGTCACACGTATTCTTTACTTCTCATACGAGCCTTAGCACTCTTAGGGTTTCTCCCATGTGACGAACCTATGCGAAACTTTGAGCCTTGGCACTATTAGGACATGGTTTGGAAGTCTTCATGAAAACGCATTTGAAAGAGCAATTTATTGTTTGCCAGGGGGAAAAAGAAAAGGCCTCGCACACACACATTCATGTTTTATATAGCACCTCCTTTGCATCTTTTAAGTTCCCTACTAGGATAGTTGGCTTTGGTGCCTTATATAATTATGATTTCGAATTCTGTCACTATGCAAGCGAAAAGGACATTTGATTGCTAACCTTGACTCCAAGGGATCCCTATTTACAATAACTTTTGACAAGGTATCTAATTCTATTGCAATTTTGCTTCCAATTTGATACTACGTATTGTTGCTAACATCAAACCTCTTATCACTCGATTCGTTGTGATAAGCCATTCTATGTAGACACCAAGCAAATTTGTGGAAGGGACATTCTACCTTGGAGTCTCAAAGAATATTGTATGTGTATCCTCAATGTACATAAACTTCCTTATATTACAATTAAAAACACACTCTCTAGGTGATTTAACTTGGAATTCAAGGCTTAACTAGATTGTATAGTCCCTACCATATGTGGACAAGCGTAGCTTTAGACAAGGCAAAACCATAAATCTCAATTGCCTATTCATGCATAGGGTACTAGGTGGTGGTATTTAGGGGATCCTTCATTTTGTGGATATGTAGTTTGGAGTGCCAATCTTGTTGCAATGATAACTGTTTCAAGTATCTTATCAAGAATAGTAGGCATAGAAGTAGCCAAGCTATGAAGGCTCTAGAAAGTTTCAAAGATCTAGATCACCTATAACAATCTAGGAGAGATTTACAAGGCCACAATAATATATGGACAATTTTTGGCCATTATAGGAGGAGAATATGGTTCAATTCAAAACAATTTTTTTTAGAGAGGAGTTTTCTAGTAATGACATCTTACAGACAAATTCCTTAACGTAAAAGTACAAAGAGGACCTTGTAAAAGCAACTAAGTACATCACAAGTGCAATGGTTGTGTGGATATCCAATTTGATGGGCTAAAGTGCCAAACCATATGATGGGTTAGGTGAAAGATGTCAAAACCCCATGTTTACATAGAATCATCTCTCCTCACATAATGCCAAGGCAGAGTTTCTAATAGAGTATGCATCCTCTTAAATCATATCATGGAGAGATTGTGGAATTTTGTGAAATGATTGTTTTATTTGTATAAATTTAGCAACCATTGTTGAATCTCAATGCCATGTGTGTGTGTATTGACTTTCATGAATAGTTATTTTCATATGATAGATAAATTTCATATGCCTCTCATATTTCTTTTTATGTTTGTCTTTCAAAATTAGGATACTTTCCAAGATGACAAGTTTGAATACTTGTGTGAAAAATAGGCAACTTTTAAGGGACTTGTTAAAAATATTTCAAATGTCTTCTTAAGTTGAAATATAAACCAAAAAGTTCGCAACCATTCCTTTGAATGCACATGATATGGATGATACCCCTAAGATATAACTATTATTGATAGTGTAATTAAGGCTATTGTGAATCTACCTATGCATGACGGTGCAATGGATGCCAAATTTGAATGCATTATATGCAAAGGTGGATGCAGTAGGGGAGATGCCTAATGTTGCTAATGTTAATGATATTCATTATCTAATTATACTTTGAACAATATTTGCAAAGTCTTATAATGATTGTCTAAGACATATAAGTTTGGGAAATTTTGATGCTTTGGGAATTCCAAGTTGTAGCTTCTTTTAGTATTTGGGAAATATGATCAATTCTTTGACCTGTCATCGATAATCCTTTGTATATCATATAGTTGGAAAGCTATTGAAGAGTACCTCCCACATACATACTTTTCAACAATTTATAATTGAGTATCCAACTCCAATGTTGTCACATACATTAGACTCTTACGACTTTGAAGTCAAAACAATTATACAACTTTTGAGTCAAAATAACTTTACAAGGATATAAAACACCTTTCATTAATTTGGCAAGATGTGAAAGCAATGCAAAAGAGAAGCTCAAGTTAAGGATAGCTCTCTATAGAAGCAATCACAAAATGAAATCGACTAATCTTAGTTGCATATTTGGTTTGATTATTATTAGAGGATTTGGTGGATATGATCTTTGATTTTGCTCCTCTTGACATCTCAATACTTCCCCTCAAGCTTGGCATGAGCTTCTAAACTCCAAGCATAGTCCTAAAGTGTTGAAGCTTCACAAAAGGGCTATCTAGATTGGAGATTATTATGCCACTTAAAAAGCTTTTATCTCCCTCCTATGGCGAACAAATACTACTAATTAATAGAATAGAATATAAGAGTAAGCAATATCTATACTAATCAAGTAGCTATTCAATATTGTAGAGTTACTCGATATTTTCTCGTCTCAATAGCAAACATGAATGCATCAAGCTTGTCTTGAGGGAAGATTTCACAAATAGATTTTGCTACATTTTATTATGGGCTTATATATGTATAGTTTCTTTCAATTTGTCACATAGTGGTAGTGTGTGTTTATGCTTTGTCCTCCCATGCATGATTGGATTATGAGTACTACTATAGTATTATGGTTGTCACTTAATACGCATGAGCCTATCTTTGTCCATGAAGCATACTATTAATAACTAGTCTCAACCAAGTATACTCATAAGGGGATTGTGAATGATTACTTATATTCCACTTCACAAGATATGGATACTCTATCTTGCTTCTTGCTACTTGCTGCATAAGATTTAACCATTTTGCATGGAAAACACTTCACGTAAAATATTGTTTTCCATAAGGCACACACAAACAAAGCATTTCATTTGTATATTGAAACACCCTTGTAGTTCACCAATATCATTCCTTTAGACTATCCATGAAAAGTTTCAAGGAAGATGTTGCATACTATTTTAGCTCCACAAAACTTAAGGTAATAAATCATTTTCTTGTATGTGAAAAGTAGACATGCATCCTTGTTATGATGCAACTAACATGCATCATCTATGTTGGTGTTTTAAGAGGTGTACTTTACCATATGGTGAACTTTAATAACCCTTCTATATACTTTTTTTGAGACATGTAAATCTCATCTTCCATATGGATGTGTATCTTAGGAAAAGATTACGTTAGTCCTATATTTGTGATTTAAAATCCTTTGAGTCCCTCACTATAACCATCTTGTCATTATTGATCGTGACTATGATATCATCCACACATCATGCCATCTTACTAAAACATCTTCCTTGATGAGCAAATAAAGAGTACTTTTTGATGAACTGTTGAAAGTTATGTTCAAGGAACCTCTACACTATACATTCCTTGCCAAACACAAATTTCGATGGTTGTTTCACATAACCTTCTCTTGGGACTAGCCATTCAAGAATGCTAGTTGATGTATTTTCCATCCATTCATGGCAACCGTGGAAGTAACCATGCATGCATATCTACACACACTGATATAAATGTCTACTCATAATCTACACCTGGCTTGTGTCTGTAGCCTTTGCATACAAGTCTATATGCATACTTGTCTATACTAGAGTAGTTGATCTCAATGAATCAAAAACGAGTCTAAGATTCTTTCCCACTAGTCTATCCACAAACTTCCAATGTGTCATTCTTAGTATGCCTTTTTGCCTTTGTAGCATCTAGATAGTTTGAATGTCCTTAAGCTTCCTCGTTTCTAATAATCTCCATGAAATATTTGTCCAGTAAAGCATATTTCTGGACATAGTCAACATGATTGAACACCTTTTTCTCTTTAATCCACCACTATTCTCATGTTGTACATCTTATCAAACGACACTTCTAACTTGCTATCCTTTACAATCTTTGTCACTAAATTGATTGCTTATTACGCATTCTCTATTTAGTAAATTTATGTCATTAAATTAATGACTCACTTTTCGTTAAGTGTTGATGATGATCTAACATGGTCATGAGTCCATTTAAAGACAAGTATTCCTAGTGCATCACTTAATAGGGTAATCAGAGCACTGTGACGAGGATATCTGGTACATGCAGTACAAGTTATGAAGGGAAAAGAAAGTGTCTGCCGAGTCTAAGAGTATACACAATAACCATGGAATTACACATAAATGAAGATTGATTGAGTTCTAAAAAAAGGAAGTGCATTAGCATTGTATATATGTATCTATGTGTGCAACCGAGGACGCCTGGGATCGTTTACTTATGTATAATGAGCATTGCATTCATTTGGGATCATCCTCTCCCTTACAAGTCAGGTTTAAGGTCTTTTCTCTCTTAATGAATTAAGAAGAGAAGTAATTTATTTCACTAAGAAAAATGAGAGAGAGAATTCTCTCACTAAGAAAGATAAGAGAAGTCATCCTTTGGAAGTGAGGAGAGAAGTGATTCTCTTTCTAAGGTGGTTGCATGGACCATAAGTTAAGAGTAGAGCTTAAAAATCAATTTTTCTTAAAATAGACATAGTAAATCCATTTTTAAAATATCTTGCGGTAGAAAGCCGATCTCTAAAAACAACCCATGTAGGTTTCGGAAACAGCAAGATCTACAACTTTCATATTTGACTTTTTCCATCCGAACAACGCACAGAGAGATCTCGAAATTCGTGTTACAGAGTAGGTCCTGAAATAGCCACATCTTGCATGAAGATCAACCTTTCCAATCTTGGCACTCAATTCTCTCTCCAAGAAAAGAAGCTCTTGAAAACCTATAAAAGAGGAGACTCTCCTTGGGTGTGGGAGAGGCGAAGGAAGCATCACTTTGCATGCATCCAAGAGGAGGAGAGAAAGTGTAAGTGCTGCAAAAGCCCCGCTGAAGGATCAACAGGTGCCAATTTCCAAGTTGTGCTGAGTGTTAGCTGGTTGTATACCGTGCAAGGAGCCGTGATCTTATTTCCAAAATCTACAAGTTAAGAATTGGTTTGTGTGTAACGGAGGAGCTCTCTCCTTGTCAATAATATAACTCCACAAGGGGGGAAACTGGCCCATCTTCTAGTCCCTAGTGTATTGTCAATCTCTCTATCTCTCATATGTTCTCTTTCTGTGCTAGCATAATATCTACCATATATCTTTTAAGTATATAAGAAAGTCGAGTGTGTATCTTGGATCTTATAACAGTCTTAGTAGTTGATCTTCCCCGCAGAGACTTAAACATTAGCCACCTTTGAGAGAGTGGTCTAAGAACGATTTCAAGAGGATAGATGTTTATTTGACCAGTTCAAAGAGTTTGCAATACAGTGGCCCAGTTTGAAAAAACAACCAATATTCACGTTTTTTCTGACCTTTTAGAAACAAAGCAAGTCACCAATTCCACCCCACAGTTTTTACGCACAGTTTGGCGTGCTCTCTGGTAGTTCACTCACTATTTCCATCAATGAGAGCTGCCGCATCACTTACAAGATACCACATACCTAGGCTACCACTAGAATCTTCCAACAGAGTCATTGGGCACTATAACTTGTGATTTTTGAATGCCCTGACATACTTATTGCATCTCACAACCCTTCTTTGGGTACAGCTTGGATGCATCACTTCTTGCCCCTAGCACACCAAGAAATCTAGTGCCTCATTGACATGGACCTGCTGCCCTCTGATACCCAGACTTCTTGGCAGAACCCTGTAAATCTCAATCCTGGTTCTACCAATCACCACCTCTCAACCTCACTAGAGGGCTACATGCCATGCAAATTACATTGTTGATCAGTTGAGCAATAAGACAGAAAGACTGACATATGCAAATTCTGATGCTACAGGAAAGCTGGAGAAAGGAGTAATACATCTTCAGATGTTCAAACTGCAACAAGATATAAAAAAGGATTATGGTCATACTAGTGATGGACTTGAGGTATTAACTCACAATTGCAGTTCTCATATGTTAGATGCCTGTAACCCTCATGAGATGAAACGCCACAAAGAAAAGCTACTCAAATGTTGAGCAATGATATCTGGTACAAAGTGTAAGTCAATATTTTGGTGAGGCAGCAAATGACATATCCAGCACCTGTCAGTGGGGATTGGGCTAAACAACCATATTAACCAATCTTCACAAGTCATGCCTCAGATTCAGAAATCGCACTGCTTTCAGTATGAAGATTATAAGATACTTCACAAACCATTCTTTGCACAAGCTCCCTACTGAAAGCAGCCGGACTAATGACATCTTAACACAAATGATGATCCATGTGATATACTAACATACACGACATTCCATTGATCTCACTTTCTACTTTGTGTTATCAAATCAAATATATAGTACTTAAAAGACCCAATACTGGAGACGCTTGAGAAACATTAACACACATCCAGTTCGTCACAAAAATCCAGGATTAAGAATTCGACAGAAGTAAACGAAAATCTTCTATTGATGCTAGTGGGATTCTACAGTTGTAAAGAGTGCATTGACAAATGAATATAGTTGTACCCAGCATGATAAGCTTTTCCTGCAAAGTATAACACCCAACAACAAATATTCAGTATTATAATAAGCACCTAGCCTCACAAAAATGTGCATGCAATCAGATTAAAAGCTTTACTCTCACGATAGGCCAGTATGCACCTGCTTGATAGACGTTCACATAGTGTTTGTCTTTCTTGAAGGAGCTGGTGATGCCCATTATTACAGATATTATTACAAATTCCTACATAGGAGGCAACGGTCGCCGACAAGTGGGACATTCCATTTTGATGTCCATCCAGCGTTGCAAGCAACCAGCATGAAAGAAATGATCACAGGGAGTTACCTGCAAGAGACCAAGAAAACCTTAAAGAAACCTCGCAGGTACATGCTACGAACTCCCACTGTAACAACAATCCATGCAAGCAGCACTGTAATATATACATGGATTATAAGTACTATAATATAGTTGGTGGCTACGAGCATCCAGCCTAGCCCACTGAATAAAATGCAAGGAAGCATCTCTAGAAGTCTTTCTAGAACCTGCTCTTGCATGTTTTGAAGACATTAATCTTCAAATAGGAGTAAGTCCAGAATGCTTCAGACTTCACCATTGACATCCAACATAGTAAAACATTCCCCTACAAATTCCTCTCAATATTCAGAATTCTACCATTGCAAACAATGATCCATGGCAGACAAAAGAACTATTTATTCATGAAATATTTACACTACTACTTATTTTACATGATAATACCAAAGAATCACCAGAATAAGGTATTAGGACATGTGATGAATGAGTTATTTGTAATTGAGAAGAGAAGTAAGAGTAGCTGCAGCTAGTGGTAGGGGTAACACATGAAGTTGCCACAACAGACCCAAACTACTCTCAACTTCTATAGCATGTACATGTGAAGCACTTACCATGCATTCTGAAACTCGCTGACCAGTCTCAACTGCTGCCATGCAGATAACACAATCCACTGTAAGGTGGTCATCACGGCCAACCCTCCTAAAGTAGCTGTACTTTTCTGGTAACAGCTGCATGTAACAAAATAATAACAACCTTATATATATGCCCTCCTGTTAGGACCCTAACATAAGAGGTAAGGCAGGCAGTAAAGCACTTTTATCTTAAACAACCAGCTTCTGTGGCTATTCTGATGCTAAATGTCAAACAAAACCATTAAAGAGTTTTCCTCTGAGGGATTCATCAAAAAGTGCAAATCCCATGAACCCCAATGAGATCACTTTACACAAACCCTCCTACATGTTTTGCAGGCTGAAACTTATTTTAACATATTTTGATCACACAATTCCACCATAAAGAAAACTGTACTTGTAAACCAAAAAGAAACAAGGAAAGCTATCAACAATTCATACTGTGCCCAAAACTGGCCATGCACTTGTTCTCTCCAATCTTCTTACGACTTTGAGCATTAAAAATACTAGAAACCATCTAGGTGCAACATCTAAAGAGCCTTGATGGTACACTCCAAAACTTAAACCGTGCCAAAACCATATGCAGAAGTTCTTTGGTAAACTACAAGGGTATTCCTTCTGAAGTCTCGCAAGAAGATTGAGATTTGTGTTTGTAAAACAACAGAGTGCTGATGTGGAAGAGTGCTGACATTACAGGTTGATGGACTGCTGCAGATTGGATGCCAAGGCCTAAAGGTGGTGGGGATGCACTGTTCGTTGCATTTGGAGATATCAGGTGACTGTAGTCTTCAACAGAACAAACAGGAGTGTTCGTGGATTAAGATAAGCAGGACAGAGTGTTGATTCAGGTTGGACTGCCAATGCCAATTTGTGGCAGTTGTCACACTGTTCGCAGCATTCACAGACATCAGATGATCGTGGAATCCAGCAAACAGAAGCAGTCTTCAACGGAGTGAATGGGAGTCATGGACCAAGGCAAGCAAGAGTGTTCATGTACAGCTGAGGCTATCAAAAACTGTAAGGCTGGCTCAAGAAATAATCGTCGGCTGATTAGGGGCTGTCCTGAACAGGGCAACAGACATGCTGTGGATACAAAGTGCAGGCATGTGCCAGCTATATACGGCATACTGACATGGGACAGGTTTTGGGGATGGGGATAGGAATAGCTGTACCCTGTCAACATGAGAGCTCTAATATGGGGACAGAATTGACATGCTAGGGATGGGATGTGAAGCTAGAAAATAGCCGTCCCATGTCACTAAGGCATACAAGGCTGGAGCAGAGTGTGGACTCACATTGGCAGCCTTCACCCTTATCTACACCCACATCACTGCTATAATATACAAGATCAGAGGATCCTTACTCCTTTGGGTTCTCTCATCTTTCTTTGTGTTTTGCATTTAAAAAACCAAATATCAATAGGTCAATTTCTTGGACTGATGGCTGCACCAAGCACCAGTAGCCCTACCTCTCACCCACCCAAACTTCATCGTGCATGCATCAGGTCAAACTTCAAAGGGCTCCCATCTTCAATTCCATATCTTTGTACTGCAGCGGCCAGCTTTGGTCAGTTTGGAGGATTGCAAACTTTTGATTTCTTCTAGCACAAACATCTTGGTCACCATGGCAGCATCATATGAAGAGCTCATGTTGCAAGTGGAGGTGACACCCATGGACATGGACACGCTTTGCCAAGAACTTCTACAACACCAAATGAATTCTTCACAATTGACTGTCCCCTTGCTTCAGAAGGAGCTTGCTGACATGGGGAGGTATCTGGAGCAAAGATTGGATCACATCGAGCACTTCATGAGGTTTTCAATGCAGTGGACGATGTTGGAACCAACTTGAGGGCACCTTCACATGGTTCACCCTCTTTATCCCTTCTCCAACTCTTCCTTAGCATGGGGGTGGTTCAGGCCACCTCAAGCTGCACTTCTGTAATCCTTCCTACAACTCTTGAGCTTTTGCAGGGTCTGGTATCACTCAATGCCCATTAAAGGTTCAATGGGCCCCGAAATCTCCCTTATCGAGGAACAAGTGGCAATTGCAAAGAAACCTACCACCCCAAAGTTCAATGAAAGCGGGAGGGGAAGCTTTGTCTACACTTCAGTCAAGGAGGTAGTTACTGTCATTGCCTCCATGTGGCAAATGAAGGGATTTAAGATTCTATATATGCAAAAGAGTGTTGTGGATGCGACAGCTCTATTACATCCTTAAACATAAAGTGACTTAGTGTGCATGCAACGTCCTCTGTTAGAAGACAGGCATAGGAACCCACTATAAGCAAGGGAGTATAAGGGCAGATGAGTGTGAATAGCCCTAGGGGCAAGGGAAACCCTAACCCTAGCTTGGCAAAGGCTATATAAACAGCCTATGGGTCACTATCATGTGTGGGAGAGTGTACCCAAGTTGTATTCTAAGCAACTTACTAAGCAAGATTTTGTTCTTGTACTTTGAGCTCTCTTCTCCCTCTTGTGCACACATTCCAATGTTGCAACTCTGGTGTTCAACATGGTATCAGAGCCATCTCTGATCTCCTCAGCTTCCCTCAGCCTCAGCTATCACTAAGTGCACATGAGCCTTTACCTCTTTCATCTTATCCTTCTTTCCTCCATAGCTGCCTGCAACCTACCTCCATTGGAGGACTTGGGGAGGACAAAGGAGGCCATATCAACTTGTGCTTTCTTCTGGAGATCTCTTCCCCACATCAGGGCGCAACTCCTCGTCAGGTCTACCCCCAACATTGTCCACGTCTGAGCCCGGCATTGCGTGGTTCCCAGAAAGAGGCGCAGTTTTCTAACAGCGCGAAATTCGTACTGCTGTGCACGCAGCAGGCGACGCGATCCCAGCAGCTATATTGGGGCTTTGATAGCCCCCCTAGTGGGCTATCCTCATCTACAAGGGTTCCTGGAAATTCCTCCCACAGAGAGAGATCTCTGCCAAACCCTAACTGTGTATTTTGTGGCAGCCATAGCCAACAAGCTCTAAGCTTGACATTTTGTCATTTTTTCACTCTGAGCTTCATTAACAGTGATTCTAATCACTGAAGCATAGTCTCTGAAGCCTATTCCACATTCAAAAGCTCTTGGGCATGCTCAATGGACATCACTAAGTGCATTGGGAAGCCGACTTCCAACCCGGTTCCATTCAAGCACTTCACTAAGCTTGACAATAGTGTTTCTAAACACTAATCATGAATCATCTAATCATTTGCTTGCTGGGCATTCACTAAAATCTAGTGAGTTTTTTATTCCTCTTCGTATATTGTTGTAAGGTTATGTGTACAATTAACACATAGACCATCATACACTAGAAGTGTATTGCATACCGTGAGTGACTTTGTTTCAAGTACACTGGTCAATGAAATCAAAAGCATGAGTGTCATTGTACTCGGAATCATCAGCAACAAGTATTGAGATCATAGACCAACCTTGTCCAACACAAGCTTCATCCACTAAGCCATACAACAAGGAGGAGCCTGAAGTCCAGTCTAGGTTTACTTCATTAAAACCTAAAAAGACTGTTAAACCTCGGAAGAAGTTTGCACATAAGAAAGGACCACCACAGTCATACTTTGAAATATTACATTTATATGATTTTCAGCCTTTCTCTTCATTGCAACTTTGATTTCAAATTGTCTGATTTGCTTCCGCATTCAGTGGAAAGTTTGTAAGGGACTAGACACTGCCCTTGTTCTAACAAGTGGTAAGACCTTCCCAATGACCACAACATATGCTGATGTCCGTCCTCAAATTCAAAAGTTTGATGGCAAAGATTTCCACCCATGGCAAGTACTTATAAAATACAAAATGATGGAGAGAGGGTATTGGCCTCTCATTCAAGGCAGTAGAGCTATAAACTCTGCAAATCTGGTTGATATAGAGGATGACCAACGTGCTCAAGCAATCATAATGTTACACTTAGATGAATCCCTGATTCATCATGTTGATCAACTAAACACTGCTAAAGAAAAATGGGATGAGCTTGAAAAGCTCTATGGAGCCACTGGTAAAAATACTAAAATCTTCCTTAAAATTGAATTCTTTAGCTTGGAATATCGATCAGGAGAAGATTTGGGAAAATTCATCTCTCATATGAAGGGACTTATGGCACAGCTTGCCTCTGTCTATTGCTATTCTCCTAAAAGCTGTAAAACAGGTGTTTCCTACTCTTGTAACCACTCTCACCAACATTCCAAATCCTACATTGGCAAGTACCATTCAATCTTGTTTGGATGAAGAAAAGAGGAACCACAAAGAAAGCAGCAACAGTCAGACAACTTCAAATTCCCGTGATCAAGTATTGGTTCATACAGCTCTCACTAGATGTTCTTTCTGTAAGAAAAAAGGACATCTTGTAAACAACTGCTGGAAGAAGTATCCCAAGAAGATAAAATGTAACAAATGCAAAAAGACAGGGCATATCACTAGTAAATGCCCCAACACTCCTGATATACCCAAAGAATTGGTGGCCAACTATGCCTCCAATCCATCTGAAGATCGACTGTTTTGACTCTTTAAATCATCTACCTAAAACAACCTTGTAAGCCTCATTTATAAAGGCATCCCAAGAAGGGGGGGAACCTCTTACATGCTTTGTAATCCAATGCCACCCAGGCATTGAGGAGGGGTGTTAGAAGACAGGCATAGGAACCCACTATAAGCAAGGGAGTATAAGGGCAGATGAGTGTGAATAGCTCTAGGGGCAAGGGAAACCCTAACCCTAGCTTGGCAAAGACTATATAAACAACCTATGGATCACTATCATGTGTGGGAGAGTGTACCCAAGTTGTACTCTAAGCAACTTAGTAAGCAAGATTTTGCTCTTGTACTTTGAGCTCTCTTCTCCCTCTTGTGCACACATTCCAATGTTGCAACTCTGGTGTTCAACATCCTCAAAGGGCAGACTGAAGGCCCATTATGCACATTCATTATGTGATCACCACTCTTGGACTTTAATCCCAATGGCTATCCTGGTATCCAATTGTGGCTTGGTATGTTGCTGGCCCCAGTTTTGTGGTCCTATCTAGGGTATGGTTTGTATTGTGTCTTGTGCACAGTTTGGATCCTTGGGGAACCTTGCACTCGTATCAAAGCGTCAACTAGCTCTTTGGTGTAAGATACAACATGCAAAAGACCAATGTTCACTCGCAGACCGTGATGATTCATGCCCAATGGTTTCGCCTTTATCTTAAATAGGACAATATGGAACACTACTAGCAAGAGGGGCGCATATGGGAGGCACAAGTTGTAGGTGGTAGGTACAATGAGACGACATTCTTGTTTGATAGTTGTGCTCGGGATAGTGTAGGGGTTCTTGTTTGCATAAGTCTTTTGGACATCCACCTAAGATTGGGGCTCCAGAGTCCCCCACTCCATAGCCTTGGCAAAGCATCCTCAACAATCAACAAGCTTGGTGCGCACATGTAAGGATAGGTTTAAGTTCCTTTAAATTGTTAATGTTAATGGTGGTTTGAAGGTTTAAGGTTATGTTGTAGTAAGAAGAAGAAATTTTGTGTCAAAGTGAAAAAAAAAGGCAAAGATCATGGTGAAAGAGAGAACTTGTCAAGGAAAAAATATGCGAGAGAGAGAGAGAGAGAGACAATGGTTTTACGAAAAAAAAAAAAAGAAACAATGGTGTGGCAAGTTGTGGCAACCATAGGCATGCAATGCTTTGTGTGTGTGTGATAGGCGAAAGTAGCCCAGGCAAAGGCCTCCAGCAATTGTTGATTGACAATGGCTCTAATCAAGATTTTCGTTCTTCTAATTTGGTGTAGACACTTCAACTCTACACTGCACCCACACTGACTATGCTTATCATGTCTGAAAGATAGAGGGCCCACATGTGGATCATTGAGATCATTTGGGGCTGCAACTGGATCTTATAATTCAGCAGTACCATGAGCCTTGAGCTTTTGACTTATGAGTCTCAACCACATACATGTCATTCCCAGCATATTGTGGTTCTTTGGTAGATCCTCCTCTCTTTTATAGACTATAAAACTTATGCAATCTCTTTACAATTTGATGGTCCTTTATTTGCGATTGGACACTGTCCACCCTCCAAGATCACGGAGTCTATGTGAATCTGATATCAACAATGAAATTTAATAATGTATTTCAGGTAGATATTATGTGTATTTCATTGAAAAGGTTCAATCGTCTTCATTTCAAAGTAGTATATCACAGTTGATGGGAAACCCAAGTACAAGGCAAGACTGGTTGCAAAAGGGTAGCACAAAAGGAAGGGATTAACTTCCAAGACGTCTTCTCACCTGTTATGAAGATGACCACTCTACGTGTGCTTTTTGCTCTCACTGCTGTCTTGGACTTAGAGTTGTATCAAATGGATGTAAAAACAGCTTTCTTGCATGGTGACATTGAAGAGAAAATCTACATGAAACAACACGAGGGCTTTGTAGTTCCTGGAAAAGAGCAGATGGTGTGTAAACTAAAATGCAGCCTATATGGGCTGAAGCAAGCACCACGGCAGTGGTACAAAAAGTTTGACACCTTTATGCTATCTCATGAGTTTACACGCAACCATGCAGATCATTGCTTGTACATGAAAAAGGATACAGATGGCAGCCCCATCATACTTGTTTTGTATGTGGATGATATGTTGCTAGCTAGGAAAATAAAGACTAGCTTGGATACTCTCAAAAATCAGTTGAAATCAGCCTTGTCCATGAAAGATTTGGGAAATGCAAAGCATCTTTTGGGCATGAGGATTCATAGAGATAGAATGCAAATTTAACATGGCTGAAGCTAAGCCTTATGGGATACCCTTACCTCCTTACCTTAAGCTTAGCAAAGCCAACAGCCTAAAAGATGAAGTGGAAGCAAATGCTATGAAAGGAATCCCTTATGCATCAACTTGTGGCTCTCTTATGTATGCTATGGTTGCTACTCGTCCAGACATTGCTCATGCAATGGGAGTTGTTAGCAAGTTTATGTCAAATCCTGGCAAAACACATTGGGAGGCTATCAAGTGTATTCTTCGATACCTAAAGGGTACACGAAGAAAGTGTATTTGCTATGGGTAGGGTGCACTTAGTTTGCACAGTTATTGTGATGCAGACATGGCAGGTGACTTGGACACTCGTAGGTCCACCAGCGGATATGTCTTCACAGTTGCTGGTGGGGATGTATCTTGATACTCCAGGTTACAGAACATCGTTGCACTCAGTACCACTGAAGCTGAATACATATCAACTATTGAAGCTTCTAAGGAAGCTATATGGTTGAGCAAACTTGCAGAGGGTCTCGGCATGTCTAGGGGTACTGCAGTTTTGGGATGTGATAGCCAGAGTGTTGTATATAAGAAAATGTATCATTCACGCACAAAGCATATAGATGTGTGATATCACTGCATCAGACAAATTCTGGAAGATGGTCAAATCTCATTGACCAAGATCAAAACACAAGACAACCCTGCAGATGTTCTCATTAAAAGTCTAAGCAAAGCTCAACACGAGCATTGCATACGACTAGTGGGAGTTAGTTAGAGGTTCACATCGGATCTTTAAGTGGGAGGTTGTTGGGATAAAGGCCCGGTTTAACCTCCATGTATAGTACACGCACATTGTACATGTGAATGCACCCTTACGTGCCCTAAGTATAACTACATTTTATTCTTGGTGTACCAACACATTGTTGGTACACTCCTATCGAATCATACTTGACTCTGCTCTCTCTCTCTCTCTAGCCGTCACACTCTTGCACTCACTCCTCCTTGAACTTCTATCGGAATAAAGGCCCAATTTAGCCTCCGTGTATAGTACATGTACATTGTACATGTGAATGCACCCTTACGTGCCCTAAGTATAAATACATTTTATCTTGTGGTATAGGATGCTAGCTCTTGGGATGTGATTGAAACAAAAGGCTAGGTGCCTACCTATAAGTCCCTTTTATCTACTAGTTAGAACAACATTTTCTCATGTCCAAAACACAAGGACGATTCACATAGAGGATAAGCAAGGCGAAACATTTCATGTGGACCAAATGTTTTGTATATAAAATTATGCCTTTCCTAAGATTGGTGGTCTAAGCTTACCAAAGTCAACTTAGACATAACATAGTTTAACAATAAATTCTTCATTCGCAAGTTCGAGTCTACATATCACCTTATCTAAGCTTTTCCTATTTTACACAGATTGACTCCTCTTGTCATCGATTCATACGCAAATTCAAAAGTGTCCCTTTACATTGTTGGCCCTATGCTTGGGGATGAGCCCATTTGGCTCTGTAGCTATTAGCTAGGAGGTGAGTTTGATGTCGATCATCTTTGTGCTTCTATGTCATGGGGTACATCTTCTTTGTGTCTTGTGTGCAGGTTGGATCCTTGGGGGATGTTTCAAGGTCCTTGGTGGGAATCATATCTCAATAACCATGCAAAAAACACTTGAAAAACTATAACGTGATGTCAAAAGATTGCAAATTGTAGCAAAGGAAAGAGTGGAAATCATTCTAATAGAATAGGAAGAGGATATGGATATGGATGTGAGTTTTAGTCGAGATGTGTCTTTGCACCAGCATCCATAGCTGGTGGGGGACCTTAGATAACAACAGAGATTGCACTTGAAATGGATTTCTCAGATGGTTATCAAATTGCTCATAGGGAATAGTTTGCTGAAGTCATAAATGTGGAATTCACATCTCTTATAGGTATACAAGGTGTTGATGGCTCTTCATAGGTGTGCTTGGCCTTAGTGGGGAGACATTATTGAGTTGTTTGTGCCATCCATGGAAGAGTGTTAGCAAGAGGATGAGGTATGTGTTGAGGAGGTGGGATTCTCTGGTCCACTGTTGCAGATGTCTTTTCAGAGAAGACCTTCAAAGGATCCAAGTATGGTTTTCCAATTGGGTCAATTTATATTCATGGTTAAGAGGTTTCTCGTGGTTGATATAGAATATAGTGCATTAATGGCATGATTATCTTACCCATGTCACCACTTAGAACATGAAATATTAACCAAAGATGACCTTTTCTCTTGAATGGATTGCTTGGTCAGAAGGTAATCCACCAGTAGCATTTAATCTAATATGATGGTTGACCTAATTAGCAAACAAGATGAGCAAGTAACCCAACAAATCATTCGATGAACCATGATGTATCAATTTAACATTCGGAAAAAGGAAAAACTCTAGCACTAACTATGAACGTATCATCTAAGAAGTAGGAAACCCACAGCAGAAGACTAGATGGATTGTCTAAAAACCAGTTCGCTGCATAAGTTGTAAGATAATGCATGATACAGATTTAAACCTGAAAAACAAATCTCAACTGCTGTGCATTCATTCATATACATCCATATGAGACGTGCTTGCTGTTGCTGCCTTTAAGATAGTTAAGCTTTTCTTGCTTGTGCAATATTAGGATGCCTTGGTAACAACTAGGTGAAACCCTAATCCAACATAATGAGTGATACATAAATGATCAGGTTGGTCTATATGGTTATTACAACTGTTGAGCATCCACTCAAGCACTTGTTTTTTAATGCTTACATCGAACACTTTGCCAAGTCCCATATAGGATGTTTTTCAATCATTTCAAAAATGAAAAATTGTCATCGTCATAGAAGCATCTCAGTCCCAGCAAATATCAATAGAGACTTGCCACTTGCAAGTCAATCATCAAACCACTTTCAGTTTAGAATTTATGTGGTTTTGGTCACCGACTTTTTCCAAAAATCTTAAAACTAGCTCCGAATTGCACATGCATTGGACTTTTGGGAGGTGTTCACTAACTCTTCTTATTGGCCCTAAGAAGATACAAACTTTGATGACTCTTTTCAACCAGTTTCACAACCACATGGACTAGCTTCCATTTGGTTTGAAGTTCCCAAATGAACTCATTATGTACCAACCATTTGCAAAATATTGCTGTTGTCTATAGCAATGCTAGAGCTCTAACTCTATGCCCTGACTTCCTCGTCAAGTAGGGGGGGACAACATAACCAACATATCATAACAAAACGCTTCTGCCATTCACAACTGGTTCCTAAAAGTAGAGAGCAATCACAAACAAGAAACTTGTCAGGCCAAAGGTTCAAATTTGGGTTGAATTTAGTCAAATCCTTGAAAGTTGAAATCAGACCAACTTGTAGATTAATCTGGAATTTTGGCAACGTAAGGCTTTTGCAAAAGGCCACATTAAAAGTTTACTAAGGATAATAGAGGGTTTTAGGACTGCCAACATCAAATTATAAGACATGCATGGAAAAGCCCAAATTCTGACATAATTTGGACAAAATCCCCAAATTTGAAACAGCCACCAACCCTTAGAGACCTATGCATCTCATCAAGTTCTCATTTTATTCTTCACCTACCCCAATCATGATTATTAGGAATCCCTAGTAGCTTTCTATTACACTGACATTCCCTACGCTCTTTCACACAGCCAATTAATCTGAGAAATTTCAACTGTTATTTGCATCCTTTTAATAAGCATGAATTTGATTCCATTACACACCAAAGCTGCTGAGAGAAAAACTGAACACACAATGGTGCAAAATCCCAGGGACCCTCTATGCTGATGCAAGAATTAAAAATAAACCTTGATATCAACAAAGTTAAACTATTACTAATCCAAAATAGATATCTGAAACAACAATGCAAGTTATTTTAAGGTTACTAATCAATCCAAAATGGTGCAAACAACCTGGCGAGGGATAAACCAGCATGCGCCAAAGTAGTGTTGGAGGAGGAGGATGACCACTTGTACTGCCAAAAAGGTGCTCAGACAGATGCACCACTGTATATCCACTTCCACCCGCATGAAGTTTTGTGGACAGCCAAATGTGTACAAGGGTATTGCTAGGCGAGTAACTGTGATTCCCAAGATGTAATGGATATGCAATGGTTTGCGTGTATCTCGTATCACATTGGTGACTATCTGTGGAATCCAGAAGGAGTAAAAGAGGAACAAAAAGTAACGCAGCATGCTGTGAAACTCATACATGATAAGTATGCCACCAAGAAGAACCCCATCTGCATCAAGAAGCACAAGAGGGCATTAAACATCATATACAGTCCATTTAAAAGAGCAGATTCAAAAGGAAAGCTAGCTCAATGTGGTGGTTAGGCAAAAAGATGTGCAGCATGTGTGCACAACCTCATAAAGAAAGAATATGTTAGGTTTCCTGTTTTTCAGGAAATGCTAAGTTGCTATGAACCATTGGATCCATCCTGTCGGTGAAGTGAGGCAGTGAGTTGGGGTAAACCTAACTTTTTTCCAGTTCTCAATGCTTGCCTTCTTTAGTAGGGGGAAATAAGGGAAACAAGGTGGATCCATTAAACATCCCTGAGTGGAGTTTAAAAGGATGTAAAAACAGGTAAAACAAGTGCAGTGCATATAAGTGCCACATGCATTAAATCCATTTTGTGTCCGACAACATTAAAGCAGTCGTCTATGGGCTTCTAATATAAAGGAGAGATGAGCCAAGAACAGAAATCCATACAAAATCTAGAATAGAGAATTGACAGTTCACGCCGCATTGTCTCCCAGCCTTCACCAGAGTTAATTGGGCGCCTGGCTTTCCAAATAGCAAGTAGATATCTCATCTCAAATATAGAGAATATTACAAACTTGAAAAAAGCAGCTGTAGCAAATGCATTGAAGAGAGACTCTGCATCAAGGGAAAGATCTCAATCAGTGCAATATAAATTATTGTGCCGTGCAAAGTGAAGAAGCAGAGAGCATACAAAATTTATGTGTTCCATAAAGGCTGATTAAATGATTTTTTATTGAATGGACTTAATCATTTTATATCAAAATACTGATTAAACAGTAAAATCGACAGAACCAACTCAACTTCTAATTACAACACTAAAGAGTCAGACATACAAGCTTAAGATCTAAGGTCCATCCTCAGCAGCCTCCCACATTACTGAAGATTTTTGCAAAGGTTCCTTCATCAGACTAAGAAGCAAACAGTAAAACATAATCACTAACTTTTTAGCTTCATGATGAGTCACGCTGACGTGCTCTTTACATGCTAAAACATTCCACAGGTGAGGGTGGTAACTTCATTCTTGGGAAACATAGCTGTTCCGGACCTTACAAAGACACAGAAACACTGGATTAGATAGGTATTGAGCACGAGCCCTGGCCCCTCATCCTCCAGCTTATTAATGTTCAGTTCAAAAGGATGTTCCTCGTTCAGAAAGTGCTACTTGACAAACCATGGTACAACGTGAAGGTGAAGAAGGCTAAACAAGAAAATAAAGGCAACCAAGTGATCTTAGCAATAAATAACCTGCCAGCCTTGGGCTATGAGATCCATCTAGACAGCATGGTATCAGAGTATCAAGATACTTGATTTAAGACTTGACGAACTTGAGAGGGAAGATCATAACCAATCTAGTGCCATGAAATATTGAAAGAACAAGATGAGGCAAGTAATAGAGCAGCAGAAGACTCCTCTGACCGAAACTACTTCAGGCATCTGGTTGAATAATTCACACTACTTGAGAGGCTTCTGAGGGACATTTCATAGAGCCTCTTATCAGAAGGAAAGAGGAGAAGCCTTCTTGCATATCAGCAGTCGCAAGCTTTACTCCTCTTCATGGTTTGAGGAAGTGTGATCCATCGGTTTGTCGGTAGATCAATGTGGTTTTTTCTCTCCTCCCTAAGTACAATCCATTGAAGTGGCCAGCTTGGGAGCACCTGCCTTTCCAAGTTGTGTTTGTACCCACAGAAAGAAAACTTTGTAGCCCTCTGGCCCCTTTTACCTACTATAAAGATGCTTTTTAGGGGTCAGGGTCTGAAGGGGCAGAGCAGGGGCCCCACACATGCTCGACATACAAGGGCCTACAATATAGTTGCTTAAAATGGAAATACAAAATCCTCAACTTTTGGGAAAACCAGTGTGCCTTGGGATCACTTTTTTCTTTCAATTTTGTACATGCATGCGCCCCCCCCCCCCCAAACACACACATGTGCTTAAGATGTATGTGTATACAAACATGAAAAATATGCAAATAACAAATTCATGCATAAAAGGGGCTCCTTTGTGTTCATGGCGGCATGCCTATAAGCCTCTACTCGTGCAATTACCATTGCTTTTCTGATCTACAAGGCAAAACATGAACATCAGAAGCAAAGGGAAACACGTTAAGACATAGCGCACATTTTTTTAGTAACCGTTTTGCAAGAATTATTATGTGATAACAATCTTTGGAATGCTTGTGTATTTGTGCATGCGGTTTTTGCATGTGTGTTTTGTTGGTTTGGGGGTATCTCACGAGTGAAAAAGATGGGATCAATGGACAAGAGCCGTGCATGCATCTCGAGGCCAGCTAGTAACCCACGCAAAAGCATTTGACCCTTGTTACGAGACCCTAGTAGGCCCTGCATGTCGCTGTAGTTTCTTGCAGAAATTTGTAGCCCCTTTTAAAGCCAAAAAGCAATGTGAGAACCTTTCCAGCTCGTATGTCCTATTAAGGTGCCATAATATGGCGTACGCTTTTGCACACAGGTCACTGCTTTTTCCACGGGTTACTCTTTTCAAAACGAGAACGGTGAATGCATACCTTCGAAAAGTGCATGTGATTCCTAAGCCATTGATTTCCCATCACTTTGGGAATATCTCACCCATGTGAAATAGGGACAAGAGTGCCAAGTGGGGTTCAGGTTGGGGTCTGAGGCCATTTCTGAATCCTACCAAATTATGTTTCCATTTCTTACAATCGCCATATGCTTTAGTTTGTCAACTTTCATTTCTAGCCTTCAATTTCTAGTTGTCGAATATGTTTACAGCTTGTATATCTCATTAGAGCCATCCATAGAAAGAGGTAAAGCATGGAACCACATAGATCTGTATAACTATGGAGGTGGGCCATGGTAGTAACTCATCAAGAGCATGCGAACTTACTCCTATCTGTGAACATGATGGGCATTCCATTAGCAGTGCAAGACATAGGGAAGACCTTAACGTTACTAGTTGCCAAAAGTTAGAAATGCAAGTTTCAATTTAATGGAAATGAGTGGTTAGAACATTAAATGTGAAAGTTGGTCAAGACACTACATGTTAAAGTTTGGGCAGCCCGATTAAAATTCAATGATTGGGCAGAACATTTAAAAGTTAGTGCAGCTCAATTAATAATTTAATGTTAGCTGATCATTTGAATACCAAGAAAATCAACGTGTCATGCTATAAAGGAAAGCAATAATCGCTAATTTGAACTGTTTATTATTATTCTGGGTTGCATGCGAGCTGGGAGAGAGCATTCTCAAGCACAGAGGTAAATCATCCCTAGATAAAGTCGAGGATCAGTATCAAGGCTGGCCTGAACAGCAGTTGATGAGCAAGATCGTATCATGATCACCTAGGGCAGTATTCTTTTGATTGTTTGATCAGCATGTGTGTGTACCATGGGTCATTTTCTCTCTTTTACTCTGAATCATTTTGGTGCTTGGCTCAGATCAGGGTTACGTGTCATCTTCTCTCTGTCCTTCTGGCAAACTCTTTGATTGAACTGAACTCACTCAGGTTGCATGTTGCTATAAATGTATGTGGATAGACATCAAGTTTGGAAGAGAACAGGACAGATCAGTGGCAGTTGCTGTGCATTTTCTTCAGAGCTGGAATTTGGATATTCATACAGTGCTTTAAGGCCATGCAATCATTGATAGACCATAGGGCTGTAAGCTAAATGGTGAAGCAAGTTGGCTTGATAAAAAGACATTAGACTAGTGCTATGGCCTGTCACCTACAAGGCTACTTACTGCTTGTAAGAGGAACACTTGGCAAGGTCAAAGGGACAAAGCTGGAATAATTTGGAACATCATGCATTGAGGACTTGGGGACAAAACAGAGACTGATTTACTGCAGTGTGTTAGGTGTGCACGGAGGTTTTCTGGATACATCAATTGTGACTGCCTAAAATGGTAATTTGAACACGGAACAGCAAATAAATCCCTGGAACACAATACAAGCTAAGCATCAGTTTTTTGTTAGAGATCATCGCCTGACCGGGACTGCACAGTCCAGTCGGACTGTACAGTCGGACTGCCACGTGGCAGTCCGACTGCCTGCAGTCCAGTCGGCTGCATTTAATGCAGCAGCCGACCTGCCCTGTTTTTTCGCCCAGATTCTGGCTATAAATAGCCGAGTTCTTCAGCAGTCTCCCGCACTTCTCTGCTCGCGGATTACAGACTGGTGGCACGCGCAGATTCCGTCTCTGTTCGCAGATTTCAGACAGGAGACAGTGCAGACTGCAGCGGACTTCGAGGTGAACAGCAGGTTGCATCGTCGAGGTGGAGACACGCAGTCCAGCGCACTGCGCCCGTGTACATATCTGCATATCTTTGTATACAGCACACTTTATACAGCAGATCTTCATCTTCCTCTCTCTTCTCTCTCTGCGTTCTCTCTCTCTCAGTCCTACGCTTCCGCACCGCTGCACTCTGACACTTTTCCACTCTGAATCGATTAGTTAAAAGAAAATGGGGCCAACAAGTGCCATCTTTTTAAGTGTGGGAGCATTCTAGCTCCATCGTGTGTGAGGTATTTGGTTTCTGATTTACAGTTTAGTTTATTGTGCTTGCTAACTAATATTACTACTTCCCCTTAGTACATCTCAAGGCTGATTTCATGTTTCCATTGTTGGGACATTGCCATCTTCTTAAAGGATGTGAGTCTTGAGAGCCAGCTAAGAATTGCTGAATAGGAAGAGAAACAAAGATCCTCACAACAAAGGTAATAGCTGCTTGATAGTGACTCCAGCGACTATCAAAATGAATATGGATAACAAGCTGCAAATGCATTAGAAGTGGACACTTCTTAGTCAATAGAGTGTAAAGAGGCTGAAAATGAACTCTAAACAAATTGCAGCATTCAAAGCACATCCAGTTAATGCAATGGATACCCTTACTCAGAATTCACCAATATAAGAAGCCTGATAAGGCTCATGGGCAGTCGTCTCTACCTATGCCTTTCAATGGACAACTACAAGTAAGCAGATGCACAAGGAGCCCCATGCCCCATGTCAATGGTCCACCTATGGGCAAGGCAATGATTTTCCACCTACAAATTTTGGCTAGCCAAGTATTCCACAACCTTCAACACATCCAAGGTACTTTGGCAGTGGTTCAGTATTCCGGGCTATAACTGGAAATGCTTTGAGTAGTCGCTTTGCACCCTAGTACTTCATTGCCAAGTATGTCACTTACACTATATGCATCTGCCATTTACCCACAAATTAGTACTCATATGCTTTCTACTGTTGACTTGGCATCCCTCTCATGCACTCTGCACCTCAGCCTTTGACCACTTGGGCATAGGAATATGCATACCATGTTTATGGTGCGCCTATCTTCTTTCCTTGGGCTACTTAGACAAGCCCATGCTCATGTCTAGTTAGCCTCTTTACACACTTTTTGGATCCACTACACATATTTCAACAATACCTAGTGGGCAGTTCGGGGCAATTCCCCAAGTGTACCCCATTTCCTTTCTCTACCCTCCTCATCCCACCCTCAATGCTAACTCCAATTGTGATGGCCAAGAATGCCTTAAGTGCACAAGGCTTGTTTCAACCTGTCGAATTGCTAACCTTGATCTTGTCTATCAATGGAAGATTCATTATGCTACACCTAATCTTGAGTTAATGCAAGGGCTTTTACCCAAATTTCATTGTCAATTAAAGCATATTCACCTTGCATCTAATCATTGGAGTCAACTCATGACCACTGTGCAGTGAGAGATCATAATCAGGATGTCAATCTCAATCATGGATTCCAAGATTTTTCACTAATGAAAGGGATGATCTGAAAAGTTCAGTTGGCTGGATGTAGATATCTACTAGCTGAATTAGTCACCATTAGTTTACCCAAGTTGCATGCTAATCAGTAACCTTATTCTAAAAAACATTGGCCCCCATTTACTTTGACTGCTTATGTGTTAGGCGCAGTTGCATGACCAAGTCAAAAAGAAGACTTCTCTTGTATCCTTGTTATCTTTAAAGGGCCTTTGGTTTTCACTTCTTTGAAAGCGGATATGACAGATGGCAGAAACTTTAAAGACCAAAAGTCCTAACAAGGGTGACACCCCTTCCTCAAATAGAACCAAGCCTTCTAAACCAACTTGGCTGAATTTGCTTAAAAGAATAGAACAAACTACCATTGCCTATGTCATGTGGACAAGGGGTATTGTTCCAGGGCCCGAGGTAATCCTCCTAAATCTCCTCCCAATTCTTTGATCGCACCCACACGTGCTCATACCCCCTAGGCAGCCAAGAGGTGACCCACTCTGACACTTTCTTCCATTCTACCTACTCCCAATGTCTACACAAGTATTGAAGTAGGTAGCATCCCATTGGTAATGGTTTGCATACAAACCCTAAATCAATGCCATTGACAACTACCAAAAGCACAGTTGATTGAACTTATGAGCGTCATATGGACTTCATGGTCATCTAGTCACCCTATGTGAACTCACCACACGTCCAAGGTCTATGCTGCTTCGCCCACTTGGAAAGACATCCCTTGTTAAAGATTTGCCAAAGAATGCCCTACCGTTAGGATAGATCTCTCTAAATTCTCTAAGGTAAGCTAGGCTAGTCTATCCTTAAGTGGTCTGGTTCTTTCTTCTAACAGCTCTTTAAGCTAATTGAGTCGAGTCCATGGGCTAGTTGTCCTTAGGCTAAGTATCTCTTAGCCTTTCAGACTTCCTTTTTCGTTCTTCTTCTACTCCACACCATTCTAGCTTAGCATTGCATCTTTTTCTTAGATCAAAGTCTCTCACTATGAAGCATGTATATCCCAGTTTTGATCTCTCATTTGGTACTTACATATTGGTCTTATATTTCAATTGAGTGCAAATATTGCAAGTACCTACCGGTCCTCAATCCTGACTAAGCTAGAGCTGTGATCTTTTAGCTATTCCTCATAGGCTCCATGTTCTCTCTTGTTAAGCCCTACATCTTCAACTGGTATGGAGAGATTCTTCCCAAATTCATTCATGCAATTGATGCTACCATCAAAGATTCATGCTAGTTGGCACTGTCATACAACATACTTTTGTCAAAGAGCTTTTGTCATGATCTTGTCTATCAATGGAAGATTCATTATGCTACACCTAATCTTGAGTTAATGCAAGGGCTTTTACCCAAATTTCATTGTCAATTAAAGCATATTCACCTTGCATCTAATCATTGGAGTCAACTCATGACCACTGTGCAGTGAGAGATCATAATCAGGATGTCAATCTCAATCATGGATTCCAAGATTTTTCACTAATGAAAGGGATGATCTGAAAAGTTCAGTTGGCTGGATGTAGATATCTACTAGCTGAATTAGTCACCATTAGTTTACCCAAGTTGCATGCTAATCAGTAACCTTATTCTAAAAAACATTGGCCCCCATTTACTTTGACTGCTTATGTGTTAGGCGCAGTTGCATGACCAAGTCAAAAAGAAGACTTCTCTTGTATCCTTGTTATCTTTAAAGGGCCTTTGGTTTTCACTTCTTTGAAAGCGGATATGACAGATGGCAGAAACTTTAAAGACCAAAAGTCCTAACAAGGGTGACACCCCTTCCTCAAATAGAACCAAGCCTTCTAAACCAACTTGGCTGAATTTGCTTAAAAGAATAGAACAAACTACCATTGCCTATGTCATGTGGACAAGGGGTATTGTTCCAGGGCCCGAGGTAATCCTCCTAAATCTCCTCCCAATTCTTTGATCGCACCCACACGTGCTCATACCCCCTAGGCAGCCAAGAGGTGACCCACTCTGACACTTTCTTCCATTCTACCTACTCCCAATGTCTACACAAGTATTGAAGTAGGTAGCATCCCATTGGTAATGGTTTGCATACAAACCCTAAATCAATGCCATTGACAACTCCCAAAAGCACAGTTGATTGAACTTATGAGCGTCATATGGACTTCATGGTCATCTAGTCACCCTATGTGAACTCACCACACGTCCAAGGTCTATGCTGCTTCGCCCACTTGGAAAGACATCCCTTGTTAAAGATTTGCCAAAGAATGCCCTACCGTTAGGATAGATCTCTCTAAATTCTCTAAGGTAAGCTAGGCTTGTCTATCCTTAAGTGGTCTGGTTCTTTCTTCTAACAGCTCTTTAAGCTAATTGAGTCGAGTCCATGGGCTAGTTGTCCTTAGGCTAAGTATCTCATAGCCTTTCAGACTTCCTTTTTCGTTCTTCTTCTACTCCACACCATTCTAGCTTAGCATTGCATCTTTTTCTTAGATCAAAGTCTCTCACTATGAAGCATGTATATCCCAGTTTTGATCTCTCATTTGGTACTTACATATTGGTCTTATATTTCAATTGAGTGCAAATATTGCAAGTACCTACCGGTCCTCAATCCTGACTAAGCTAGAGCTGTGATCTTTTAGCTAGCTATTCCTCATAGGCTCCATGTTCTCTCTTGTTAAGCCCTACATCTTCAACTGGTATGGAGAGATTCTTCCCAGATTCATTCATGCAATTGATGCTACCATCAAAGATTCATGCTAGTTGGCACTGTCATACAACATACTTTTGTCATGCTCTTTGGTCATATCAAACTAGTTAGAGGAGATACATGTGAAAGATTCATAGTTTGATATGACCTTCGTTCACTTTGTGAGTTGAGCTAAAACTGATTATTTCCTAAGTCTATCTACGTTGTTATTTAAAACTAGTTCGCACATGTCATGCTTACACTGCCTATGTAAATTGTGTTAAAAAGACTGTTCACACTCGTAAAGGCCAAAATTGGACATTGTAAAAGCCTAAAGGGGTTGTTTGTATGTGGGTTTTGCACTCATTGATCAAAACCTTTGTAATCTTTAAAAGTATCCTCTTTATTAAGGAGTTGGACAATGCCAAGAGTCATCATAAGCTTGGTAAGACCTCTCCGTAAAAATCATGGCTTTAACTTCTAACATTTCATTTGGCATTGAAAAATTCAAAAGGGGGGAGAAGTATGACACTTGGGCTACTCAAATGTAGTTTCTACTCATGCATAAAAAACTATGGACCATAATTCGAGATGATCCGCCACCAAAATTAACTGGAGAATGGATAGAGAAGAATGACAAGCACTTGCTTTAATTGCTCTACATGATACTCCATGCCTTATTCATGACATTAATATCAAAGAACAGCAAAGCGTGAGAAGAGTTATCAAAGACTATTAGCTCTAGTTTCTCACCAAGTAGATTCAATGGCTTTATACGAATTATTTGTTTTTGACCCGTCCGATCCCACCAAATCGAAGTAAGAAAATTTGAATGAAGTGAACAACTCCTCCAAAATACAATTTTTTGTGTAAAAGCAAAGAATCAGGAGATGTGCTTTAAATTTGATTTCTATAGTCTCCATCATGAATACAAGGATTCACTTGTAAAACATGTATCTAAATTAAGAAGCTTGATCAACCAACTTGAAGGTATCAAAGCCACAATTCCTCAGAAGAAAGCCATTGAAATGCTACTTGTAAGCCTACCTCAGGAATACTTATCTTTAAAGGACTCGCTTCTTACCCATGAATCACTTATAACCTTGAACGATGCATATCTTCGCTTCTTTTGAAAGAAAAGTAACTCAAAGGTTAAGTGGAATCATCAACAAGCAAGAACATCATGTTCTTTACAAAGAAGGATCCCAAGGAATGTTACCACTGTGCGAGAAAAAGACATATCAGCACAGAGTGTAGACTGGGACACTTACTCAAATGCAATTCATAGTTGTTAGGTACAAAACGTATGATACGGTACGGTACGGTACGATAAAATACAATACTAAATGGAACCTTATGACTTTATAAGGTACGGTACGTTATTAGTAAGAAAAAAAATTAACTTGAATTTTTTAAAACTAAAAATCATTAAATAATAAAACACATATTTAAAGTAAAATAGCCATGTCATTACAAAATAAGATGAATACATGAGGGTAGCCCTTATGGTCACATGAGCTACACCCAATACGCAATACAACTAGGGTCTAGTACCTACATGGATGATGGATCATAGTACTAAATGGATATAATCATAGTAGATACAAAAAAAAAGGCATATGATGAGACATCACTATCATCATTATCATCAAAACAATCCGAGTGCTCATCGAGAGAGTTTGAAGATGACTCCTCAGCATCGGAATACGAGACTCTCTCATACTCATCCTCATTGATAGGGTTACCATCATCATCAAATGATGGCTCCCTAGGTGCTAGCTATCTAGGCAAGGAGGATATCATCATGAGGCAACGGATGCGAGCTCCTAGAGCCCCACCTCACATATGTCTACAAGCCACTTCAACCACCCCTCCTCGATGTTACCAAGTGCCGAATGACCATGCCCCTACTGTACTTTAACTCCTTACACACGAGCACACTGACTACGAGTGTCACGAGTATCTCTTGCGATAAGCTCTCTAAGAGCTCCGCAAATATCATCTCCTTCTCCTCATCCACCTCTTGATATACACTCGGAAGAGTGTCGCCCATTAACTTGAATATATCAACATTCACCTACACAATGCATATAACATTGTAAATACTAAAGTCTAAATTGTGAAGTATAAACTTTAAAGTTTAAAACAACAAATTTTAACTTTTATGGTTAAGTATTTGCATGCTTTGGACTACCCATACTCATCATAGCCCTCATCATGCATAAGTTATTGCAACAATAGACTAGCTACTCTAGCTGTCGCGTGGTAAGCCAATTGTGAATCTTCATCTAAATGAGAGAATAGGCACTCTTGTTTCTCTCACAAATATCCGAAGAGCAATTCTTAACAATGACTCTCATGACTGAGGGTTGAAGCATGAGATAAGGTTCACAAGTGACTCTCCTTCAATAAGTGGGAGAAGCAAAACCCCACATGCCCTCTCTAATCTACATAGCATCCTAGCTCCTTGAGCACCACATTATGGTCATCCATGGGGACCATACAAATCAAATATGTAACTTGGTCCGAACAGAGCTCTCTATCGTCCATGACCACCAACGACTTCTAGGCAGGATGTACCAATGCTGCAAAACCACGGATCGGCTTATGCACCCATACCCATCTCCTCTCTACTATCTCTACAAAATGTGCACGTTGTGTCTTTGAGATCACCGTGCAAGCACCTGTCTCCACCAATGCCGCTCTAAATAAGTGAACGAGAAGGCCCATGGTGAACCCCTCGCAATCACTCATACGTAACACCTTATAAAAGGGAGTCACCACAATGACGACGACACGGAGTTACTGCCAAAAAACTATTGATTGAGGCACAAGCGTTGCATGGCTTTGGCCTCCTCTATCTCATGCTCATCCCACTCGTTCCATAGAGTGGACACCACTGTCTGGCTTAGCGTGGAACGCACCTCAGAAAGACACTCGAGCAACAACAACATGTAACCAACCCAAGTTCCAGAAGGCTTCTTTAACTCGAGTGTGCTATGCTCGCAATACATCGCAAGTATGAATACCTTTACTATAAAAAAGGTGACAATAAATATAACTTTGTGTGCCATCCTCTTCACCCACTTGAGCTTCTAGATGTCCTCCATGAGCTCACAATTACATGAGAAACTCGATCTCAAGCAAACAACCCATGCACCAACAATTACATGCATTGTTAGCAACAACTTCCACCACATTTGAGGAGCCTATCTACAACCACAAATTACAATACTCTGAGAAAGAGAGAGAGAGAGAATTGAGTCTTGAAATATTCAACTTTCAAGAATCAAGAGAGAGATGCTTAGGGAGAAGAGATGATAGAGATGATAGAGAGAGAGGCTTCAAAGTTTATGAATCAGGACCATTAAATTACAATACCAAACTCAAAATTATGAAAGATATAAATTTAAAGACAATGTCCTCAATGATAGCTTGCCGAATATGGTAATAGATTACTGCCATGTCTCAACAGCTTGTAGATTCAAAGAACTGAAGAAAATCAGTCATTTATTGTTGTTGCACTGTCTCAACACTCTATACATGCTGTCACCTGCTATTGATTGGTCTTCTTCTGCCCTTGGCTGCCTCAAAAGATCCTCCAATGGCTGCAAATCAGACCAACAACATCTCCTTCCTTTCTCTTGCAGGCTGAATATGCTAAAATGCCTCCAACCTCAAAAGATATTTTCCAATCTTGCATGGGCATTTTTGATAAGTAGCAACCTTTCCAAATGGTATTTCCTACATTATCCATAATAAAATATTAATTTTCAGTCTTTAAATACTGAAAATTAATATAATAATTATTTCGGTGCTCAAAAAAATGATGTGACTAGACAATAATTAAATTGGCTAGGCAACTTCCATTTCTAAGTGTCTCTACACCATCTTTGACCATCAAATTGGTGTTAGATACCATTAAATGTCACTTCTCTAAGGTCACCAATTGACATTGATAGCCAAATGAATGACCTAAGCCAACAACTGGTACGAGATACCACTGAGTATCAATGCGGCATAACTTATAGCAACTTTTGCCTTTGAAATCCCATGATTTCCTTGAGTCTCGAGCTCGTGAATTTACTCTAACCCTAATTACACCTCACATGTGCAACATTTACTTAACCATGTGATTAAAAATTGATCCACATGTTAAGTGAGGTTTCAAAAATGTATGTCCTCATATCTGCCCTCCCTTTTAAAATCCTTGCAATCGTCCTCGATTGCACTGCCACATGTATAAAGTAGTAGCTTGAACTATCATAAACCACTAATAATGTAAAGTGGTAACTTGTCTTATAAGTATATATATCTATACCCCAAAACTAACGTAAATTTTCAGTTCCCATTTCAGCAACTCAGACCAAGGCCAAAACTCTGTTTTGAAACTCCAAAGCCCATTTATTTCCCTATTTCTAAAACTCCTAGGGGCTATGGCTTACAAAGATTGAAGAGAAGATATGTTGTACATAATTTGAGGATGTTACAAGTCAAGACAAGACATACGTTAAACACACATGCGCAAGTGCCTACACACAAAGAGAATTGTGTGTTTTGAGGGAGCATGCATATATAGAACCATTATGAATAAGTCAGAACGGATGAGTATGCAAAATTTACACTGACTTTATTATCCAAGCCCCTTTTCCCCCAAAAAAGATGGCCAACAAAGTCTAAGGATGCATCTATGTAGCATGTGTGCTTACTAGAGGATGGGAAACACTACAAGTCAGGGAATTCAGTGCTGGAGCAACGGAATAAGTGAATGAAGCATTCTGACTTGGCTTCAATATCAAATGCAGAGACAGGGAAAATGGACATGTTCCGAGTCCTACTTCAGAAATCCCATAAGTGGCTATTATCACAAGGTTTGAACTCTCAAATTGGAGAATGGTGAGGCATTCATGTAACACAAGAAACGTTCCAAATAGCAAAAACAGGTTACTAAAGATGGGAATCACACATAGGCCGGTTTACTTCAACAGGATGTTATTGAGGAATGTAGACTTCCCATACAGATAGGATGTTGGTAAAAAGAACCGTGACATTTGATTGCAAATCCAACTTTAACACCAAACACAAACTCCTGTATAACATATTTCACCTTTAACTTGAATACAAATACCTAAGTTTTCTTCTGCATGTGCCCCCCGACCTATAACCCCACAAAATGGAGATTCCAGCAGCGCATACACCCAATCGCACTTAAACACATTAGGCATCATAGCATATCAGAGCGCACTTCGTGCCAAAAAAGCTGATCATCCATCCTTAACTCCAGCAACTGGTGATGATATCCCTAGTAATCCCTTACTTCAAAGGCCTTACTTAAGGAAGTTTTCTATCTGGAAAAAGACCTTAAGATACTTGTAGTAGCAAAGCTATGGATCATGAGAACTTGCAATGGGAGATGGAGTTCCCAGCCATTCAGAATCTCATGGACCCACATGATTCTAAAGCACTCACAGTGGGCTAGATAGACCATAATATAAGATACACTGTTTAGCTGGACAGTGTGCAAAGCAGACAAGACAATACATCCAAACAGGCCTTTCCTAACCCTGATAATACCATAGGAAAGGCCAATGGCAAGAGCCTTACCAGTTTGTTGAGTTTAAGAAGGACTTTATCTTAGTCCCCAGACCCCATGTAATAACAGACCTGCAGAAGCTTCAATTCTTCCATGGGACTATTTTGGATAGGTACCAGTCTATCATTGGCAAAGCCCACAAAGTAGACTCTTTGTACCACTTTGAACTTTGCAGCAGTTGGATTGAAACAAGAAAAACCTATCACTGGCAGAGTCCACAAAATAGACTATCTGTACCACTTTGAACTTTGCAGCATTGGATTGAAACAAGGAAAACCCACCCAATACAGATTGTATATATCATCAATGCATTGATCATTCTTGATTCTTGAAAACCAAATGCCAAAGTTTGTGCCCAATATGTTATAGGTGCATTCAAAAGCAGCTGTAGACAGTTATGTCTTACCTACAAGAATGCCTGCTGTCAAATGAAGGAGACATAAATAGGCATCCATGATTGCTTGCTGCCCAACCATCCAAAGAGACACTTTGGCAGCACCCTGTCGTTAACAAAGCCCAATTAGACAAGACATCAAAGTTTGGGTGCACAAACACTGTCTCCAGTTTTTACTCAAAGCTCCAATATGCTAAAGAAGAAAACCAGGTACAAAGGGGACATACCGACTGTGTATTGCTGTGATCCATTTGTTTGATTAAGCATAGCACTTGCAAAAAGGAGATCTATGCAAGAAAACCAGTTAAGGGCACATCTGATTGCAGATATGTGACATTAAAAGTGATTCTCAATCCTTATCATCTGGATACGAAAGTAACCATCAGCGTATAATTCACAGCTTTATTATAATAAAGCTCCACATTTATGGAGGTGGCATTCAAAAGCAATGACGAAAAGCAGGCATCATCGCTCTCCATGGTTACACTTTCCACAAGTCCCCGCATTGCATAGGCCTGATGATCATGTTCCCCATCTGCAGCTCAACACCACATTGGTTAGCCAAAGAAACAAGTACCACATCTATGAATCAGTACCAGCTCTACTCTTAAAACACAGAAACTGTCATAACTGGGAAGATTTTCTTTTTCCCTTCCTCATGTCCATAACCAAAAAGGTAAGTTAATGACACATACAGTAACAGAAAGATACTAGTGTAACACTGCAATTTGACTTGACTATTTATAGAGATATGACCATTCACATATCCAACTTCACCATACTTGAATGTGCAACGGCCACACCCTATCACAGGAAAAGATCCAGTGTGAGGTAGGATTATTACTCTTATAGTCAGAGAAGACCTGAGAGATGTGTGATGCCATTTGGATCTTACAATCCTTCTCCACCCCAAGCATGTGACCTAATTAACAAAAAGAACAGCTACTGTGATCAAGATCAAAAACAAAACCAACAAACATAGAGGTTTTTGATCCAAAGCCCCTACCACTCTTTGCCTTTCTCCGTAATCGATTCCTTGGAGACTCTTGAAGAACTTGGGATGAAAAAATTCCGAGCTGGAAGAAACAGACATTAGCAATCAATTTATATCTGTGGAAAATATTACACGAAAATGAATACAGATGTGGACATTCAAACAGTAGTAGACTCATCTTACATTCAAATCCACAATGGAATAACCTAGAAACCCAGAATTTGGAGGATGTATCAAAGTCCAAAAAGGCCCATAAAACAAGTCTTCTAACACTTCCATGACCAATTTAAGTCTCCCCATGAGCTATTGTTATTAGAAGTCCTATCCCTGGTTTAAACACCTTGCCATCCAAGGTAGAGGGAATATTAAAATTCCTACAGATCAGCCGGTGGCATCTGATGTAGTCTGATCCTTGGAGACAGTAGCTTTCTAGCAAACCTTGATTTACATCAGCATCATATTCAAGGGAGCAGCTTTTAAAGGGGCAAGCTCTTCTCTAATTTCTTTTCAGATGTGTTTCTAAATGCATCTTTGTTTATACATGATGCATCCTTGCACATTCTTATCTTTGGTTGTTGCTTAGATGCATACTATGGAGGATACCACTCACTCAAGGGATTGGACTCGTTCATTGGACTGCCTACTTCTGCAATGACTGGGAAGCACAGCATCACTACTCATTGGGAATCAGTCCCCCACTAGATGGTGCACCATGACAGCCACAGGCTACAGCCAATAAGTGGACTCGGGGCAATGCCACAAAGCTCGTTCACACAAATGTGTTTGCACATCTGAGCTTACATGCATGTGTACATCTTTGCATGATGTGGGTTTTTACAAAAGCACTTTGTCTCACTTGTAACTGAGCAGCAGGAATGCAAGTCCTACACCTAGAAATGGGCCATCTTAAATATTCATGAGCCTCAAACTCTACTCGTCTTTCTATTATTGTCATAATTTGTCATATTTGTACTGTAAGCCACAAAGTTTGTTCTTTCAATTTCTTTGTTTTTGTTTCTTCACTAAATGCATGAAAATCTAATGATAAGCATACCACACCGTATAAGGTGCTTACAGAATTGCCCAAAAAAAACTATCTATACTTGTTGGCTATTTACCACAAGGGTCTGCAAGTTGCAACAATGTCCCAGTGCAAAAGATTGTGATGCAATGGAGTTGCATCAGTTGTATCTCAACTTTTATGTCCTCCCAGCAGACAACTCTACATGTGCTTGGACTTTATACACTTTTGCCGCCCCCCGGGGGGGTTTTCTTGCCAGGTTTACACCAAAACCTCTTCTGATGAACCTTTGCCTCCCTCTCATAGTATCTTCTCTACTAGCCATTGCATGTCTTCACTGCGATTGTGCACCTCATGAGATAGAGCTGATATGCCCAGTCAAAACCCCTAACATAATCCATAACAACTGTGCACCTCATGTGATAGAGCTGACATGCCCAATCAAAAACCCTACCACAATCCTGCATAATGCAGTGGCCAGATGGCCTTGATGACAACTTAAAAAGCTTGGGCTTCCAATAAGAGGAACAAAAATACTTACAAAAAGCCAAACTCAAACTTTGACTTCCCAAACAAAACATAGGCACAACGTTCCATGTTTGCACTAGCATATCTAAAGAAAAGGTAACATACTTGGATCTTAGGAGGCATGATTACCAGATGATAGGGATTCGATTGCATAAAATCTTCGCCCTGCGTTATCTCTCCATCCAGTGGGCTGCAACAGAGCATCAGAAAATGTATGCTATATACCATCTTATACACCATTGCAAAAACACCACTTCTAACGGAAAAAAACTAGCCACACCTACTGACAACCATTCGAAGCTGGCGGAATGGCCACACGTAAACTCCTTCCATCTTTATTTGGATTGTTTCAATTTCATTGGCATCCAGATACATTCCATCTTGGAGTAAAAGTTCCCCCTGTCCAAGATGCTAAAATTATGACTTTTAAGTTTAGAATGATATTCTGTGAAGTACAGAAAATGCAGCTAAAATGCTTACTTGAACATAATGTACACCAGGTATTTTTGATGGAGAACTGATGAGTTCAATCACAAGACTTCCAACAAACTTTTCGAACCTAGGTAACCTTGAGGAACTATTGCCTGCATCACGGATTCCCCAAGTGCCTACAAAGCAACAAAAGAAGAATAGTGGGCACATGTGTCATTCATGCATCCGAACGCACACATGTCACGAGTGCACGAGCATGTGCACACACAAGATGCTGAACAATGGGAGAGCAATCTTCATAAAACTTCCAGTTCTATTATTGACCTTTATAAGTGCCTGTAATATTCCACATTGGATACGGTCCCATATCCCCTTCAATCCCATCTGGAAACAAGTGCTGAAAGAGAAATGTGAAACATTAGAACTCTCATTGGAATGAAATTGAGTGTCCATATTCACATGAACCAAAATACAAGATATCATAATCATAACACAGTCTTTCAAACTAAAGAAAACAGGAGAAATCGTGTAAAAACATAGAATACACCACTCACTTAAATTCTAGTCATAAGAGCCAAACACTATTTCAAAGATGATTGATATCAAAAAGCTAGCTTCTTCTGTAATAATCTTACATCCTTAGAAACACTAAAAGTCTTGCTGAGATTTACATCACCACACATTCAACAAAAATGTTTGTCTAACAATGTAACAAAAATGCTCTATAACAATTTTAAGTTTTCAACTCATTATCAGTTGAGAACCCCACAATCAACTCAAAATCCTTGAAGTTAAATGATCTCTTGAGCTCCTAGATTGACAAACATTATCATCTATATACACACCTTTGTACACGATTGTAGACTATAAAGTAAGACTAGCCGCACAATTCACCTCCCAGCCTTGGCACATACTATTTGTATAATTACATAATCCAGGCCACAACTTTTTCTATAATTATATAATCCTAACCAAATATGGTGCAAGCCTACCACATCACCCACTTGATTGGTTCTAGCCCCTTTGCACACATATTAAATGGCTAGAACCCTCTGTTTTAAATGGCCTAAGCCCTTGGTCACATGTACACTCCTGTGTGCTATTAAGCGCACCCCTTATGTGTATATCCTACAATACAGTCACAATCACAGCTCCTTGAAATATCTCCCTATGAATACAATATTAATCAAATAGCATTTTAGTGTATGTGACACATCCTCCACCTTAAGAGCTGTTTTTGGCCCTCGAAAACAAAACTAGAAAGGTCTAACTGTAAAGTGGGAAACCCTTTTTGCATAATGCTTAATCCGTAGTTATGGGAAACTAGGAAACGAAAAGTGAAACGGAAACAGAAACAGAAATGGAAACAGCAAAAATTTGGAGTATCAGGGAGTTTCCTATAACTAAAAGGATGTGAAAGACAAAAACAAAAAGGGGAACGGAAGCGGAAACGGAAACAATGAAACGGTAAAAATGTGGTGTTTCAGGGCGTTGCCAATAACTATGGCTTAATCACTCCCATGTTGAAGTCTCTTCTAAACAATCCTTCCACTTTACCAAACACTCTTGATAAACACTATTCCTAGTTTGTTTAGTATGAACACCTAGAATTCTTTCAACCTCATGTCACATGTGGAAGGGACTGATTATCAAAGAATTCTATTGTCTCATCCCTTGAGATGAGGTTAACTTCACCCAACTTTTTCCTTTACTTACTTACATGAGAAAGTAGATGCATCTTATTGAGGTAGGAGATTGGAGCTTGCAAGCCATTTCATGTATCTTCTTGATTATTGTGAATGAACCATGTAACAAACCTTTTGTATATCAATTGTTACCAAGACATATTGGCTCAATTATTCCAAATTAATTTTATGCTCATGTACTTTGAAAGGCAATTTGTATTATTTAAGTGTTTCAAAATATCATTTCATCTTTCTATTTAAGGGTGGCCAATGGCCAAAATGCCCTATATTTATACTTGCGTCATCATTGACGAGATGCCCAAAAAAAATTAAAACTTTAGTCGAGCACTTAGATTAACCAAAAAGCTCAAATGACTACGTCTTTTACACTCATATAGTCACATTGACTAGAAGCCCATATAAGGAGTGGTTTCAAAAAGTGAAACTAAATGCTCATGATAAAAGAAACAAACCATGAACTGGTGAACCTATATAATGAAACTCTCCATAAGCTAGATTTAGCAACTCCTAAAACTTAAGTAGGTTACCTATTTTTGGAAGTTGCTCAAATGGAAATTCTATTCACGTCAAAGGCTCCAAAATTTTGCAAGAAATAATTGTCTTCCGCAACTATCTCAAATTCTTAACCATTTGAGAGATTTTTAGGGTAGAAAGTTTGGAATCTTCTTTCTCTAGAAAAGTAACATGTGAGATCTAAAAGAAAACATGTGTCATTTTGAAGAGATAAGTGTCCTTACACTTGTCATTTTCAACAAACAATTGTTATTTGTGACTTCTACTTTTCACTTTTGAGCACCCAAGCCCACATCTACATATTAAAAATCTCTCTCTTCATTTGGAATAAGCTCTCATGTTGAAATTTCAACCACATACTATGTATTCTCCTATCTATCTCTCATCGAAGAAGCACTTTCTACTTAGTTCCAAACACTAAAGAAGAAAATCAGCTTGTGGCTCGAGTTTGCAAAATTAGGGTTTCAAATCCCTAATTTTCAGAATTGCAGCAAATCAACCTTTTGTATATGGTTCACGCACTTGGTGCCCATCGTTTTCTTTCAATAAATTCCTGTAAAGGGAAAGGGCCAATTCTCCTCTCAACGTGGTGTTCTCTCAATCACACACAATTATCATGTTGATAAGTTGGTTAAGTTCAAAGTATTGTCTTTCTCATGTTCTTCCCTGCACTTACAAACCATCATACCTAGGAGAGAACTTTGGACATTGTTCCAATTTCATGACTTCAAACCACTCAAGCACCCTCAAGTATACTTATTCTCGATCCTCAAACACGAGGTCTTCTATGGGGATCACCATAGACTATTGCTCTATTTTGTACTTTCTTAATATTGCTTTGTGCAAGAAATTTTTGACTAAATGAACCTTCTGGTGGAAGAGTGCTTAGCATTATTTTATACAAACTCTATAAGAGGTAAGTACTCTTCCCAATCAGTTGATCTTTTACTTACAAATGCATGAAGCATATCTTCTAGGGATTTAGTCAATCATTTTAATTTCCATCTAATTCTAAATGAGTTATTGTACTCGTGCTACAGTTAATATCCAACCTGCTAAACACAGCTGTCAAAAAGTACATATCAAAATTTCTATTCCAATCACAAATAATATTTTCTCAAAGGCCATACAATCGGTAAAGATTCTCTATAAACAATCTAGCCAATTTTAGAGTTTTAACATTAGATGATGTTGAAATAAACCTAACTATTTTTGTTAACCTATCCACAATTACCTAGACAAAGCTGTCCCCCCCTTTGCCTTGGGTAAACCAACAATAAACTCCATAGAGATGCTCTCACATTTTCCTAAAGAGATTTCTAACTAATTGTTACATCCTTGGACACCTGGATGGGAGCTAGTAACAAAGTGTTGGGATGAGCACGCGATGGGAATGTGAAACAAAAATGAAGTAGTAGCAATGTTGAGTGTGAGAGTGAGAGAACCCCAAGATAAGTGTACCAGCTTGTCCCGGTACACAAAGAATAAAATGTATTTATATGTTAGTGTACAAATAAGGGTGTGTTCACACCCGTATAAGTTTATACACAAAGATTTTTAAGGGACTTTACATCCGAAGGGACTTTACACTACACCTACCAACCTTCCACTTAAAGGCCCGAAGCAGTATCTTTAAGCTAGTCAACTCCCACTAATCGGATGCAATGCTCATGTTGAGCCTTTGCAAGACTCTTAATGAGAATATTTGTAGGGTTATCTTGGCTTTTGACATTAGTTAGTGTGACAAGACCATTATCCAAGACCTGTCAAATGAAGTGGTACAAAACATCTATGTGTTTGATACGTGCATGAAACATGGCATTCTTAGCCAAACATACTGCACTCTGGCTATCACAACCAGGCACTGGAGTATGTGAAGAAAGACCAAAATCCTTGACCAAACGCCCAAGCCAAATAGCTTCCTTAGAAGCTTCTATGGCCGAAATATACCCAGCCTCGTAGTACTCAATGCCACAATTTTCTGCAACCTTGAACACCAAGAGATATCCCCACCAAGCAAAGTAAAGACATATCCACTAGTAGATTTCCTAGTGTCAAGATCTCCTGCCATGTCCAAATCACAGAATCCCTGCAAGTCTAGTGTACCCTTTCCATACCATATGCACTTCTCTTGTGCATCTTTTAAGTATCTAAAGATACATTTCACTGCTTCCCAATGTGGCTTGCCAGGGTTAGACATGAATCTACTAACAACTCCCACTGCATCAGCAATGTCAAGGCAAGATACAACCATGCATACATCAAGGAACCACAAGCCGATGCATAAAGTATGCCCTTCATAGCACTAGCAATTGCATCATCCTTTGGGCAATCACCTTTGCTAATGCCCAAAATGTGTTCAACTGCCCCAAAATCTTTCATTGAGAAGGGTAAACTCAGCTGTCTTTTAAGGGTATTCAAAGTACTCTTATACTTTTTTGCAATCAGCATGTCATCGACATATAAGACCGGCACAAAAAGGCTTCCATCATATGCCTTTTTAGTGTCCTTTGGGCAATCACCTTTGCTAATGCCCAAAATGTGTTCAACTGCCCCAACATCTTTCATTGAGAAGGGTGAACTCAGCTGCCTTTTAAGGGTATTCAAAGTACTCTTATATTTTCCTACAATCAGCATGTCATCCACATATAAAACCAGCACAATAAGGCTTCCATCATATGCCCTTTTAGTGTATAAGTAGTGATCTGCATGACTACGTTTAAATCCATGGTTGAGCATAAAGATGTCAAGCTTTTTATACCATTGTATAGGGACTTGTTTCAGCCCATATAAGCTGCGTTTGAGCTTACAAACCAAACGCTTTTTCCCCAGAATAGCAAAACCTTATGGACTGTTTCATGTACAGCTCTTCATCAAAGTCACCATGAAGAAAAGCAAACTTCACATCCATCTGATCCAACTCTAAATCCAAGGATGCAGTGAGAGTAAACAAAACACATAGCGTAGTCATCTTCACCACTAGTGAAAAAACCTTTCTTCTATGTATAGCCCTTAGCAACCAAACATGCCTTGTACTTGGGTTTCCCATCAATACATTTCACCTTGTAAGCCCATTTGTTAGTGATAGCTTTCCTATCCTTGGGAAAAGGTACAAGCTCCCATGTGTTATTTGCATACGGAGACTTCATCTCTTCCTACATAGCAAGCTCCCACTTTCTCTTGTTTTCACATGACTGTGTCTGTCTAAATGTTAGAGGCCCACCTTCATCAGTCAATAAAATGCAATCCAAAGATGGCTAAAACCTCTGTGGCTACCCTTTAACACGTGTAGACCTCCTTACCCAACGATCTGTATTGTTAGGCAATGGGCCTACATCCTCAAGTATGCGCACACCATCACCTAGTGGTTGATTTTCAATATTTTCTTGCTATTGTAACCTATTTTCAGCATGTTCTTGCTGCCCTATTCCATCATGTGCATCTATTTGCTGTCCATTATCTTCTAGCTGTAGCACAATAGGGTGCTGCTCATTTTCAGTATCAAAAGGAACAATAATCTTCAGCTAATGGCTGCTGAATGGCTGGCTATTCATGTTGAAATTTGACGTTTCTGTCAAGGTCACCCTATGTAGCATTTTTCAGTAACTTTGCCTCATTAAATACTACGTCTCGGCTGTATACTATATTCTTGCCCTAAGGAAGCCAAACTCTATAACCCATCTCTCCCTCATCTCCATATCCCATGAAGATGCCCTTGATGGATTTCATGTCTAGTTTAGTCTTCTGATCTACAGAAACATGCACAAAGGCATCACAACCAAAGAGATGCAAATGGTCAAATGAAGCAGGTTTGCTAGACCAAACCTCTTCAAGAATGTCATTTTTCAATGCACGATTGGGAGAGCAATTGCATACATAAGCTACAGTTTTAAGAGCCACTCCCCAAAACTAATGTATGAGATTAGCTGTGGACAGCATGCATCTGACTCTCTCACAAAGTGTGCGATTATATCTTTTAGCCACACCATTTGATGCAAGATTATAAGGGGCTACAACTCCCTCTTAATGCCATGCATCTCACAAAACTTTTTGAACTCATTAAAAGCATACTCGCCCCCATTATCTATTCTTATAGCTTTTGACTTAAGCCCTTTCTATGTAGTAACAAAAGCATGAAACCTTTTAAAGGTATCCAACACTTCCTTTTTACTCTTTAATACATACATCCATGACTTTCTACTAAAATCATCAATAAAAGTAACAAAGTATTGTGCATCCCGATATGAAATAATAGACATAGTATACTAAATCAAGAGCATTGGACTTCTTAACAACACCAAAGTATTAAAAAGACTTCACATGTTTTCCATATATGCAATCGTTACAAAAGTCAAGACCAGAGCCTTTTACATCAAATCTCCCTAAAGAGGAGAGAACCTAAAGGCCTTTCTGGCTCGTATGGCCAAGTCTTTTGTGCCAAAGTTCAATCTATGATTGAGCTTCAACCACAACCAAAAACTTGCCAAGTAATGCTTTACAATGCAAATAGTACAAAGTCTCCTTTTTGCTGCCCTTAACAATCAGCATAGAGCCCTTGTAGACCTTCCAAGATGCACCACCAAAGGTAGTAAAATATTCTCTTGCATCAAGTTGCCCCACTGACAATAGACTTTTCTTTATGCAAAGAGAGAGTAACATGAAAAGAGACACTGTTGTCCACTATCCATGATTGAGACAGCCCATCATGAGGTGAAAGTAAAGCATCAATTACCTCCTTTTTGGTGTTCTGCATATCACCTGTTGTTGCCATAATATCTACATTATGGCATGAGGCTGCAACAAGTATCTCTCCAATGTCAGAGAGCTCTTCAGCGACCACACTAGATGCAACATTTGCCTTTGCAACTTCTTTTGAGCGAGAGTTGTCGTCATCTTTCTTGTCATCCTTCTTTTTCTTTCCTTGCTATTTCTTTCTTTCTTGTTCTTTCTTGTAGTACTGACAATCGAGCTTTTTATGCCCTTTACACCCAAACTGATAGCACGTAACATCTTGCTGTTTGCCCTTGCTTTTACTCCTACTTTTTCTTTTATGTGCTGCATTACCTCTCTTTTCTGACCTGTCTCTAAGATGATAGGCTGAACCATTGCTTTCTCCACTGGACTTTCTTCTAACCACCTTATTGAGAATAGAACCCCTAACACCATCAAAGGTTAAAGCAGGGTTGTTGCTCAGTGAAACAACCAAAGATTTTCACTTATCAGGCAAAGTCGTCAACAAAAAAATAGCCTTCAGTTTATCATTGAAGGGCTGCAAACCAAAGTCCTACAAATTGACTCAAAATTTCTATGAAAGCACTCAAATGCTCAAATGTTGGCTTGGACTCATCCAACTCCATGTTCACAAGCTTGCACATGAGATGCACTTGATTCACTGGAGTTGTATTTTCATAAGTATCCATTAACTTTTTCCATATGGCATAAGCTGTATCAAGATGCTTAATGTCTGTAAGTACATCATCAAATATAGCCATTTTAATGTATGCCATGGCCTTCTTGTTGAGTCTAGCCCAATCCTCATATCTCACAGATGCAGGCTTGTTTTCCAAAAGAGCATCGTCACAGTCCTTGAGAAACAAAATGCCTTTCATCCTATCCTTCCACACATCAAAGACAATGCCATCAAACCTCTTGATTTCAAGAAGGGATTTAGTGTCATTGCTGCTAGAAGCACTAGCGGCATAGAAACAAGGGACGGGGGACGGAAACAAGGTCGGGGACGAGGATCGGCCAAAACCAAGGAACAGGGACGTTGGGGGGGGAGGGGCGGGAAACGGCATATTTAAAAAATGCATTTTCACATATAAAACAGTTTTCAGCTCATCACATTGGACTCTACTGCAATGAAATATATAAACAAGCACAGTTTGAGCTTTAAAAATATCATTTTTCATTGAATTTTATCAGCATATTGCATAACGAACACAAGATGAGCAAATGACAAATACAAACTGTATGGATAAACTTTAACAATCAATGTATTTCAAAAGAGCATGCGTCCAAACTCCACTGTAACCTGTCATTGTTCATGTGACAAGCTTAAGAGTTCAAACTTCAAACTTCAAAGATGGGAACTAAAAACAAATGTTCAAGGAAAAAAAGAGTGAACATTGGGTAGTAAAAGACGAAAGACTAAAGTAGCTTTATCATTCATGACATCATGTAGGCCCTAGGGCGTAGGCAGCAGCCAACTGGCTACTAGGCTGTAATCAGCCATAAAGCAATATACAAAATAAACTTTGGCATTGAATTAGTCCAAATCTAGAGGAAATTATCATCATCTGCAACAAAATGAGCATCTACAAGCTATGCCATGTGGCAATAGGTCATGACATCATATAGGCAACTGGCAACTGGATACCAAGATATAACCAACCATAAACCTGGAACCAACATACAAAATGAACTCTAGCAAGGAACAAGGCCAAATCTAGAGGGAATCATCATCATCTCCAGCAAAATATACATTTGCAACTCTTGAAGTGCTAGCCTCATGATCATGGGTGCCATGCATAGTCTTCATAAAACGAGTATGCTCCTTCTCCTACTCCATCTTCCACTAGGTAAATGGATAGGCCTGTGATGTAACACTTCTACAAAGCATTCTCAAGTTGCCACTAACAAAGACCAAATCATTTGCTTTTTCTACTCCAAGGCGATTTCTCTTCTTTGAAGCAATATGCCTGTAGGTGCTCCATAATTGCTCCAAGCAAGAGGAGCTCACTGCTTGACTTAAGATACAAACAGTCAACTTCTGCAACTCTGGCCCATCTGATCCAAAATCCTCCCACCACAAAGGTGTCCTAACCCTGCATCGGTCATGTAGAGCATCTACACAGCCATAAGAGTTTTTTGCTCTCCTATAGAGAGCAAGTTGATCTCTAATTTTGCGCATAGTGTCAACATCACGCACCGTGCGCTCAAGAATTTGCCTCCAATGGAGATTGAACTCAGCATTATTTTCTTGATTCTTACCTTGAAACTCAAGGTCCAAAACAAATGCAGTTGAATGCAGAGATGAGCTATAGGCATTCCACCTCTCAATACACAAATCATGTATCTCATATTGCTCAGCATCAGGCACTAAATCTTTTAACTTTTCAATCATCCTATCCATTGCCTTGTACACTTTGCCAATACATGGCTACATACCATCAACGAGTCTCAATAACTATACAACAGACACAACCACTGCACAATGGCAATTGTTTCTTTCTTGACTCATCTTGTATATCTTGGCTTAGCAAGAAACAATCCATTGTTTCCATATCGTCATGTGAAGCTGAATACAAGGCAGCTTTCACTACCACAATTGAATGAGTATGGATTAGACGCTTGCTAGCTTATCTAGATGTATCTGTTACCCAGCCTGCTTCTTTGTTCACTGACAGAGAGTACCATTGCAGTGGCACGGAACCCAGTGTTTCATACACACACGAAACACATTGAAATACATTATCACTTTGTCAGAAAGAGGCTACATGTAGGTGATATCAACCTTGTCTATTGTCCTACCACCAGTAATGTGGCACACATCTTCACCAAAGCTCTTCCTCGTGACAAAGTTGAAGCATTTCGCAATGCTTTAAATTTGATCTCCTTGGGTGGCGGATGATCCTTGTACTCTTGACCACTCTTCACTCCAAGAGGATTTGTTGGGTATTTCACTTACGCCTCACTTACACCTACACTCACATAGGAGTGTAGGTGATCAATAGGACACTAGGGCACTTTTTACTCTCGGTACGAGAGGTTTTTTCCCCCAGACTTATTGTCTTATTTCGTATGTGCTTATGTCACACACTTACGAGCACGTATCGTGTTCGGGTGTGAACACCCCCTATAACCCTAAGATTTAAGGGTTGTACCTTGTACTTTCAGACTGCACTCTTTCAGTCTATTGCATTGGGTGTCGTGCTTCACTCTCATATTGTCTACTGCACTCTGAGCTGAGCTTCGATCATCTCTCAATCTCACATTTTCAGCCACTACAGCCAGCCACGAGTGAGTTTTGAGGAGACAATTGTAGATTCGGACCCTCCACAGCTGGGCGATTGTTCCAAGTACAAGGTGACAGCTGATTTGGATATCTCAGCTGTAGACGACAGCATTTAATGCTGTTGTGGCAGGGCAGCAACTGCACTTAACTGATTTTCAGTCATTCTTCGCGACAAAACTCTGAATTTTCTCTCTCTACAGCAGTCTCTCTTATCTCCCAGCCATTTCACAGCCTTGCTCTGAAAATCTCAGCATTTGGACCCTTGGAGGCTGAGAAATTGCAAATTTCTCTGCTGTAAACCCTAATTTACAGCAAAAATTAGGGTTTAGCAGTAGCCTCGGGAAGCATGCCAAAAATTGGAAGCTCCAAGGCTTGAATTTTTCAGGGCTGAAGGTGAATTTCAGCTAAATTCAGGTGGAGGACTAGCCAGCCATTGAATTTGGGGCATTTCCATCATCTATGAAGTGGATGAAGGCCAATTAAGTGCCCGAATCAAGGGGCAAATCAGATTGAAGACTTGCTAGTCACTTTGGACAACAAGGGGAGTTTGGATTGCGAAGGGGATCTAAAGAATTTCATTGTAAATCAACTTCTTCTTCAATAAAGCTAAAGAAATACCGAAAGGGGCACCAATTTTGAAGCCAATCAGGTGTGCATTGTCCAAGATCAATAGGCAAATTTGTATTTTCACATTTGCATTTGTTGTTTGCTGCTGTTTTTAAGTTGTAATCAGGGATTTACCACCCTATCCGAGGAGGAAGGTTGGTTTCAAACACACTCCATTCTCGTTGCATACGCCACTTGGGCACTGCTCCCATTCACATTAGGTCCCTTAATATGATCCATCTAGGATCTGAGAGGACGTGTTAAGAGGATCAGCTCTTGCATGGATAGATTGGCAATGGACAAAGCCGAGGGCTGTTATGTTTCAAATGGGCGCTAGTAGCATTGGTCACAATGACCATGAAGTGACTTAGTGTGAATGCACTGAGGGCACTCAGGGTTTAGGGCAACAGAGTCCTACTTATAGGACTCTAAATAGAACTCAAGGCCCTACTAAGCACATACATTGTGTGATCATCACTCTTGGACTCTTGGCCTGTTGGCCAATGCATCCATACACCGGGATGGTGTGGACTAGTAGTATAGGACGCCAACCCTTGGCATGTGGTCATGACCCAAAGTATTGCTAGCTCCCAGACTCGTGGCCCCATTTGTCTCTACAACTGGGAGGTGAGTCTGATGTCCAATCCCTTTTATGGTGAGTTTGACGTGTGTCGTGTTTCGTATGCAAGTTGGATCCTAGAGGGACGTTTCATTGGTATCAAAGCGCAAACCTACAATTGGACGTGAGATTCGATGACATGCACAAAACCACTTTTGTTCACGGAACCGTGATGGTTCGTACCTAACAGGTACGCCTTTATCTTGTTAAGGGTGGTATGGGATACTACTAGTGGAAAAGGTGTGCACAAGGGGAACGTATTGTGAGTGGTGGATACAGAAGCAAGGTATGTTTTTTGTTTCATATCCATGCTCCGATTTTGTATTGAGTGATGCTTATGCGCAAGAGTTTTTTGATTATTCTAACTAATCTCTTAAATTTTAGTTCTTTTAAATTGATTTTAGTTGCAGCTTTGATTTTTGAGTTTAAATCTATTTTCTTTTCCTATATGCTTTAGGATTGCTCATTGCGTACATGTGAGAGGAATCGGTCTGCCTATTCCCTCGTGCACATAAAAATTCACAAGCAGCTTAGCACGCAACAATTAGAGAGACTAATTTATTGTCGCTCCAATTTATGCATGCTACATAGTATACATGAGATATCTATGGCAAGATAAGTATACAATATGAAATCAAATCATGTAATATATTTTGATATGTTTTATTTATTTAGTCTAACTAAGTTATTTGTCCTTTAAATGTATAGGTTAATGTAAATGTGCTCAAGCTCTCCGCAAGCACACTTAAAAGTGTGACTCGAGAGAGGAACTTGGAGAAAGAGCAAATACTTAGCTTTATTTGGAGCTCGAGAAGATTGACCGGCAGGTCTCTCGCGCTAGTGCACGCCGGTGTGTTGTTTACTCTCACGTCGCTAGTGATAGAGCTTCTACTTCGACATTGACACCAACTACCCATGGTGCTTGTGGGGCCCTTAGGTATTACACAAGGCGTGGAAGTGGCTTAAGAGGCACTCCTAATGCAACACATGAGGATATACCTATCACTACCTCTTGTGTAGAGCTTAAAGAGCCTAAGTATGATGAGAAGAATAATGTCCTTAGTGAAGGTGATTTTGTTGAGGAGAAAAATGACTCCTTGAGTATCGGCAAGGATGCTTCTAACTCCAATTTAGACTCTAGAGCTTATGTCATGACTCGTATGAGATTGATCATCCACTTTAAATTATATGTTGAAAAATTTTTCATCGGACGAAGCATCGAATATAGGTCCAGGATTCATTAATCCAATTAGTATCGTACTAATATCGAACGGTACTAATCGGATGCCATCGGACATGACAACCCTAAGCAGAGTGAAGGCCAATCCTCAAGCAAGCCGAGAGAAAATTTGGTTTGGAGGCTTGCTGGTTAGTTTCAACAACAAGAGGCACTTGGATTAATGGAGGAGATCAAAGGATCTCCGTTGTACTCTATCCATTTGCAATAAAAGTTAAAGAAATACCAGAAGGGACACCAATTTGGGGACCAACACACTGTCCATTGTCCAAGATAAAAGTGGTAAAGTGTGCATTTTAATTTACGTGAATTGTTTACTTTCTATAATTAGTATTAAATCAAGTTAGTACCACCCTATCCGAAAAGGAAGACTGGTTTCATGGTTCCATCGCCAGGATACCATCAACTCCCTTAAATTGGTGGACCCAAGGCACCTAATTGAAGGTCAAAAGCTTTGCTCTACTGCTAAAATTGTATTCAGCTGAGCATTATAGCAAGAATATCTTCAGACAATGAGATGGGATCAAGCAAAGATGATGCCTCTCATTCTGAAAATTCACAGAGTGTTGGGAAAAATGCAATGCTTGATCTTGGACAAGGTACACAGCATGGACAGCAAGCTGATAACGTTGGTTTAGACCAAAAAGTGGGTCCTTCTAGACCTTTAGAAGCTAATGATGTGCAAGAGGAAGAGAAATTTGATGACCAATTTAAAGATCAACTAAGAACAACAACTGAAATGTTTATGCAATTGGCAAATGATCCTCAATTCATGCGCTTTTTAAACCCCTTAAAGCATGGCAGCAAAGGCAAGAAGAAGAAATCGTTTTCAAGAGCTTTGAAACAGCAAGATGCACCGAAGGAAGAGCCAATACGGCAACGTGCTTTTTCCCCTTAAAGAAGGGTAGCAAAGACAAGAAGAGGAAATCATCTTCAAGAGCTTCAAGACAACAAGATGCACCAAAGAAAGAGCTAATAAAACAGCATGATGTTCCAAACATGGGTAGTAAGCATAAGCAAATGATGCTCGTAGAGCAATTGATGCATATGCAAGGCCAACTTGGAAGTGTCAATCCAATGTTTTTTGGAGAGAAGGGCATGCATGCAATCATGGGATCATGGGGCAGCTAGGATACTTTGGTGGTGGCGCTAGTTTCCACGCTATGGTGGGTCAAGGACCACAAACAGGGATGTATAACACAACTTCTTATCATATGCAGCAAGCCATGCATGGTGTGCAAGGTCAAATGTATCTAGTATGGCTAGTAATATGCATAACCCCATGCATAGCAATGTTCGCATGATGTTGGGGCACAAAGTGGCAAGTTTGGCAATGTATATATGCAGCCCATTGTGCTCGGGACTCATGGTATTAATGATAGTCAAGCAAATGCTCAGTATAGTGTTGGTCATGACAAAAAATGCAACTACTAAAGTATGTAATGTATGGCAAAATGTATATTGGTATGACTGGTAGTATGTAAATTCCCATGCACAGTCACATTGCAATGGTCTAAAGAATGCAAACAAGAATGTTTCCTAATGCATCCGGTGCTCCTAGCATATCAGATACACATAAGGGGCTAGTCAACTAAATGCAATGTTGTATATTAGTTAAGTTGGAATTGTAGCAATGTGAAAGTATAAAGTATCGCAATGCTTAAAGGGAAGAAAGGCCTACAACCTAATAGAGGTTTGAGACAAGTAAAGTTAGAGGTAAAGTTTCCATATGTTTCTTGGTGAAGCTTTAGTATTGTTTCACCAATAGATGCAAAGTGGATGGAAGAGGACGACTTAGTAGACCATCCTTAATTGTTGCAACTTTACCGAGATCCCCTTCAGTTAGAGCCGACTTTGGGTCGACCATTGTTCAGTAGTCAGGGATCCGGAGCATTGCCTGATGCTTAAGGGGAAGGTAGCACTTCCACTCCACCACTTGTGGACAGCTCTCATATGTAGTGGATCTCGGATGTATTCAACATGCATCCAAGGTATTGTGCTAACAGTATGTCTGCCATGAGGTCACTACCCAATGTATTAGTCACTATGAGATGTATGCAGATGAATATGAGTTTCACCCAGGCACTAAAACTGTACTTTTGCATCAATTCATAATCATTTGAGCATGAGCTTTTGCCTCAGTTTTGAGATCAATTTCTCATCAGTTTCAGTTTAGTTTTAGATCAGTTTGAGAACTGTTTATGGTCCCTTTTGGGATCAGTTTTGCGACTTTTTTTGCACCAATTTTTTATCAGATTTTACAGTAAGTCTATGATCAGTTGGGGATCACATTTTCAGCAATTTGTGAGCAGTTCTCAAATCAGTAAGTGATCAAGTTATACTCAATTTTCAGTGGTCTACAACTAGTTCGATGGACAGCAACATGTTAGTAAATGCCATTGACAATTTCAGCCATGGTTTATGCTAAAAAAAATTGGGATCACATTTTCAGTAGTTTGTAATCAGTTCTCAAATCAGCAAGTGATCAGTTCATGATCAGTTTATTCTCAATTTTCAATGGTCTACAACTAGTTTCATGGACAATAGCATGTTAGTAAATGCCATTGACAGTTTCAATCATGGTTTATGCTGAGAATATGCTTTACTATGTTTGTCAAATTAGAACAAGTGAGAAACATGAGCTATGCATCCAATGGGTTTCTAGCAGCACCTCTACACTAATTTTCAGTTTTATGTTATGTATATGCTGGCTAGAAATTTTCAACAGGCTTGGGGCATATGGTATGATTGGACAACAATGGCCAATGTTGTGACTGTGATGCCTTATGGAAATTCCAGTGCAATATGCTTTTCCTTTGGCACAATGCAATGCAATCGAGGACGATAATAAAGATTTCAAGGGGGTGGTCTCTCACGAGGACATGAAATTTTATTGGTTTGCTTAGCATTTGATTAAAAGTTAATCAAACGTGTTAATGTCACTCAAACATGTGAGGTGCAAGTTAATTATTTCACAATGTGGGACCCAAGACCTCGAGATATTAGTTGTTGTCAAAGACAAAAGTTATAATAATTATACTTGGCATGTACTACATGGTACCCAATGTTAAATTTGGGCCTACACCAATTTATTGGCCACTAATGTCAATGATGACATTAAAGACTAGGCATTAATTAATTAAGTAATGCCAGTCTAAGGGTCAATAACTTCTCAAGGATACTTGGAAGACAATTTGGCCTAGCCAATTTAATTATTGACAAGTGAAATTAATTTTCTAAGCACTAGAATAATTATTAACTTAATTTTCAAAACTAATATTCTGAAACTTAGTTTAATAAGTTGAATAATGCTAGAAAATGAGATTAGAAGGCTGCCACTTGGAAAAACTTGCCCATGCAAGTGGGAAAAACATGGTTAGGGGCTAATGAAAGTCTATTTCATCTATTGTGAGAGAGAAGGAGGCTATTAGAAGCAAGGAGAGGTTAATACAAGGGATCAAACTTACAATATATGACAGCAGTTTGGAGCAGGTGACAATAGCCCAAGGACCTGGTGCAAATGACAACATGCAAGAGGAGGCAACGGTCTTTCTGATGGTCCTAATATGTAGATGACAACTTCCATGGCTGTTTGAGCAGGGCAACAGCAATTTTCAGCATTTCTCGCGATGAAACTCTGAAATTTCTCTCTCTACAACATTCTCTCTCATCCCCTAGCCATCTCTCAAGTTGTCTCAGCATTTTTCAACAATTTGAGTCATCAGAGGAAGAGATTTTAACCAATCTCTACTGTAAATCCTAATTTACAGCAGAAATTAGGGTTTGACAGCCACCTCAGGATGGATGCTCAGAATTGAGGGCCTAGGACTTGAATTCCAACAGCTGAATCGAGGAATTTCATCGAGATTCGAGAGACCAACCAGCCAACATCAAATTTGGGGATGAATTTGTCTTTCAAGGAACGGAATGAAGGCCATTCCCTAAGCAAACCAAGGGGCAAATTAGTTTGGAGGCTTACTATTTAGTTATTAGCCTACCTATTTTAGTCATGTCAGTCTATCATCTTCTAGTTGTGAGCTCCTGTCAAAATCTGACGGAGAGATGCATTCTAGAGTGCATTTCTTTGTTTTAGGCACATTTCTTGTGCATTCCCTTAGTTTGTCAATTGGTTGACATCCCTACCCATTGTCTTTCTATCCCACAACTGCCTAGGATATCGTCTCATCATTCTTCCATTTTCTCTTTACAGTTGGATTGCATTTACTGCAATCATACCATCATCTAATATAGTCGGTCAGATTTAGGGCATACTTCTGTATGCAGTCCACCGCCAGTTTTGGTGGAGGTGGCTATATATAGCTGCACTCTGCATTCCTTCACTTGGCAGATGACTTGTCTTTTGCAAGCTTTTACACTCTCTATCTCCAACACTCTCTGACTTTGGTACTACCATCATCATCTCAGTCTGATCTGGTGCCCTCACTAATGCTTAGGGCTACATGCAGGGATTGATCAATCCTCATCATTGTATTCAACATTCTTCTTCAATCAATGCAGTATTTCTTCCTCCGTGTGTGTGTGTGTGTGTGTGTGTGTGTGTGTGTGTGTGTTCCATCTTCCATTGCGCACTCTCACAAGTTTTGACAAAAGGCACTTGGATTAGTAGAGGAGATCGAAGGATCTTAGTTGTACTCCATCCTTTTGCAATAAAAGTTAAAGAAACACCACAAGGGGCACCAATTTTGGAGCCAACACATGGTTCATTGTTGAAGATTAAAGTGGTAAAGTGTGACTTTCAGTTTATGTGAATTGTCTACTTTTTGTAATTAGTGTCAAATCACGTTAGTACCAACCTATCCACGAAGGAAGGCTGGTTTCAACTATCTCCTCCTCCCATTGTATCCCTATACAAGCACTATTTGGTATTATACACCACCTTGGCTTCTTTTACAGTATATCACTTCCAACACGTCACATTTTGATGTCCAGTGACAATCGACAGTATACATGATTTTGTCTCATAGGCTGATTTTGGCCTCAAAAAACATAAATTCTCTCTCTCTCTCTCTCTCTCTCTCTCTCTCTCTCTCTCTCTCTCTCAAGCCTATGCATTTGCTTTTGCATCATTGCATTCTAACAATATTTGCCCCAAAGATTTACATAAAGACAACTTCCAAGACTTCATTTGGCTTACATGAGTTCTTGGCAATGCCATTTGGCCTTACGAATGCTCCAGCCACATTTAATCACATGATGGACAAATCTTCTGACTGCACAAGGCCTATGTGGAAATATTCTTTGATGGTATGATAGCACATTTAAAGAATGAAAAAGAGCATCGCAAGCATTTGCTATTTGTCTTTAATAAACTTGGCAAGAGCACTGAACAGGTGTTAGAGAGTGACTCTCCCTAGATAGGCAAGTGCAGTTTTCAGCAGGCAGTTCATGCAGCAGGAGTGCAAGCAACAGGGCAGATGACACGTGGTAGGTCGGACAGGCGCGGGTGACACGTGGCAGGTAGTCAAACAGCAGTCGACTGCATTTAATGCAGCCGACTTACATGGTTTTTCATGTGTTTTCCCAGCCTATTTATAGGCCCTAATTCCAATAGTCTTGGTCAATTGGTTTTCATAGATTTCATGCTGCAGACCGTAAAGCCTCTCGAGGCTAACGAAGACTCAGATCTTCGAGGTGGAGACATACACAGATATTCTCTCTGCACCCGTGAATAATTCTGCATCCTTATACAGCATTCTTCACTGCAGATTTTTTGTGTTTCACTATCTCTTTCTCTCTCTCTCTCTTCTCTCTCAATTCACTCTTTGTCTTGGTCATTCGCTTCCGCATTGCTTCACTCTAACATGGTATCAAAGCATTGAAGGACTGACCTAGGGTGGACCCAACTGAAGAGGAGATTTCAATGTGACACAAGCCTGTGTTTTCAACATTCGAGTGCGAGCAGGTGGGCTGCACATCAAAACAAGGCTGAGGCGAACATGGGCCTACAAGAAAGGAGAAGATTTGCTGAAGCTACCGCTGGTTTTTGCTGTTAGAAAAGGAAGAAGGCTGCGTTTTGGGCCTTCAAGTGCACATTTTACCTTTTCATTGCCTTCGACGGCTGAAGGAGCGGGACAAGCGACCAAGAGCCCTATCAAACTGTATTTTCACAGTCAGAGGGAGGTTGCTCTTTGTGTTTTGTGCAGGCATTGTAGGTGAAGATGTCTTCTTAGGCCGAGACTAAGTTTCACACAATCATGGACTAGAAGGTCCCGTCTTACCGGCTCTTCCGTCAAATCAAAAGCTCGATAGTGAGAATCACCACATCTGGCAAATCATGATGCTTGCCATTCTGGAGTCCTATGATTCGGCGGAGCTTGTTATGGAGGCTATTCATCGTCCTTCTTCACAAAACAAGTTCAAACTGGCTTCAAAGTGATAAGGTGGAGTTAGCAAAGGCTCAAGTACATTGGGATAAACTCAATGCTCGCATTCGCTCATTTATATTTCTCTCATGTACTACAGCTGTTCTCTCTCATATTGAGCATTTGACGGTGGCCCGGGAGATATGGCTGGAGCTTGATCAGATGTACAATCGGATGACCATCATGAAGCGAGTTTCTTTGGAAGTGCAGATGTGGACCACTTTTGAAAACATGGCAATAACTCTTCTTTTATGGTTACCACCCCACTTAAGTGGTTTTTGTTCCGCCTTAATTGCTTCAGGGCGGTTTGAAACTCTTCGGTGGGAAGAGTTGGTTCCTATGGTCTTGGATCAAGAGGAGCAACTGAAAGGTACCAATGCTTCAAAATCTAAGGCCTTGGCTAGTCAGTCCTCTCAAAAGAAGGGGAAGGACCAAAAGAAAAAGGAGGAGGACAAATCTAAGAAGGACAAAGCAAAGGAGTCTACTTGTCACATTTGTGGCAAAACAAGTCACTAGAAGAAGGATTGCCCCGACAAGGAGAAGAAGGAGAAAGAGAAGGAGAAAAAGGAGAAATCTTCAAAGGATTTCGGAGCGGTGGCTGCTCCCTCATCACCTGCCTTTCTCCACTTGGAGGTGGTTGAAGCTTCGACCCTAACAGCTTCTGATACTGTGTTGACGCCCCCATACACTCCAGTGGATTCTTGACAGTGGTCCTCGCGGCACATGACTTCTTCTTGAGCAAGTGTTGCTCATTTGCGTCCTTCGCATGGCCAAATTCTCATTGGTGATAGTTCGTCTATTCCTATACAAGGTCAGGGCAACATGCATCTTATTCCAGACGGACGTGGTGGTGCCCATACATCCGAGGTACTTTATGTGCCGGCTTTGGGCTACCATCTTCTTTTGGTATACAAGCTTTGTACCCTCGGCCTTTTGGTCGAATCTGATGAGGATTCTTTTCGAATTCTTGATCGTGGATCAAGACAGGCTCTTTCTTTAGGTTATGAGGAGAATGGAGTCTACAAGTTGCGGTCTTCTTCTGCCTTGAATTCTCTTCTTCTTAACTCTCAAACTCAGTCCGAGCTTTGGCATGCTCGCTTTGGCCACCTCAATTATGATTACCTTCGAAAGGTGTTAAAGGGACGGCTTGTTCGAGGTTTGCCGAATATTGTGGTGCGTCAACAACGTTGTGTATCCTACATCCGTGGAAAGCAGACACGTCATGTTGTTCCCAACAAGGCTTCGAGGCAGTTTTCTGCACCCTTGGAGCTTGTTTCTCCCGATCTTTGTGGACCGATAAGAACGGAGTCCTCTAGAGGGAGCTTGTATTTCATGCTAATTGTGGATGATTACAGTAGGATGATATGGGCTTATTTCTTGAAGTTGAAGTCAGAGGCTTTCTCCAACTTTAAGGATTGGTTGCTCTTTGAGGAGAACCGATTACGCCAGAAGTTGAAGACCTTACAATCAGATAAGCACAAAGAATTTGTTTCTAATGAGTTTGCTCGTTTTGGTGCAAATCGTGGTATTCACCAAGAGTTTGCCAATACAAACACCCCTCAAGAGAATGGCATCTTGGAGCAGAAGAATCACAATGTGATCAAGATAGCTCGTAGCATGATGAAACATCATCTAACACCTCAGTGTCTATGGGCTGAGACTGTAACTACTACACTTCACATCCTTAATTCTTCCCCCTACTTACACTGATGTTGGTATGACTCCATATGAGGTGTACTTTGGGTCCAAGCCAAATGTTTCTTATTTCAGGGTTTTTGGGTATGATGCCTGTGTTGACATTCCGAAGACACAGCGTGACAAATTTGAAGCGACTTCCAAAAGACGTGTTCGTGGGCTATAGCTCCCAATCTCAAGGCTACCGATTATATGATCCTGTTAAGCGGGATGCCTACACAAGCCATGATGTTCAGTTCGTAGAAGTTTCAACCTCAGAGGGTGGTGAGGACTCTTCTTCGTATGAGGAGTTCATTTCTCGACCATCGGATTCACTGATTGCTGTTGGAGCTAAGCTGGATGCAGCAGTTTGAGGAGTGAGAGTGACAGCTAGTGAGAGTGAGTCAAAGAGAGAGAGCCAAGTGAAAGTACGATGCGATATGAGTATACCAACAATGTGTCGGTACACAAAGAATAAAATGTATTTATACTTAGGGCACGTAAGGGTGCATTCACATGTACAACTAAATAATGTGTGTGTACTATACACGGAGGTCAAACGGGCCTTTAGGCCTTTATCCCAACAACCTTCCACTTAAAGGTCCGAAGTGAACCTCTAACCAACTCCCACTAATCATATGTAATCCTCATGCTAAGCTTTGCTTAGACTTTTAGTGAAAACATTTGCAGGGTTGTCTTGTGTTTTGATCTTGGTCAATATGATTTGACCATCTTCCAGAACCTGTCTGATAAAGTGATATCGCACATCTATATGCTTTGTGCGTGAATGATACATGGCATTCTTAGCCAGATACACAGCACTCTGGCTATCACATCCCAAAACTACAATACCCATAGACATACCGAGATCCTTTGCAAGTCTGCTCAACCATATAGCTTCCTTATAAGCTTCAGTAGCTGATATGTATTTAGCTTCAGTGATACTCAATGCGACGATGTTCCGCAACCTGGAACACCAAGAAATAGCCCCAGAAGCAACTGTAAAGACATATCCGCCGATGGACCTACGAGTGTCCAAGTCACCTGTCATGTCTCCATTACAATAACCCTGCAAACTAAGTGCACCCTACCCATGGCAAATACACTTTCTTTGTGTACCCTTTAGGTATTGAAGAATACACTTGACAACCTCCCAATGTGTTTTGCCAGGATTTGACATAAACCTGCTAACAACTCCCACTGCATGACCAATGTTTGGACGAGTAGCAACCATAGCATACATAAGAGAGCCACAAGTTGGTGCATAAGGAACTCCCTTCATAGCATTTGCTTCCACATCATCTTTTGGGTTGTTGGCTTTACTAAGCTTAAGGTACGGAGATAAGGGTACCCCAAAAGGCTTAGCTTCAGCCATGTTAAATCTGTCTAGTACCTTTTCAATGTACTTTTCTTGAGATAAAAACAGCAATTTCTGCATTCTATCTATGCGAATCCTCATGCCCAAAATATGCTTTGCATTCCCCAAATCTTTCATTGAGAAGGCTGATTTCAGTTAATTTTTGAGAGCATCCAAGCTAGTCTTTCTTTTCCCAGCTAGCAACATATCATCCACATACAAAACAAGTATGATGGGGCTGCCATCTGTATCCTTTTTCATGTACAAGCAATGATCTACATGGCTGGGTGTAAACTCATGACATAGCATAAAAGTGTCAAAATTTTTGTACCATTGCCGTGGTGCTTGCTTCAGCCCATACAAGCTGTGTTTTAGTTTACACACCATCTGCTCTTTTCCAGGAACTACAAAGCCCTCAGGCTGTTTCATGTAGATTTCCTCATCAATGTCACCATGCAAGAAAGCTATTTTTACATTCATTTGATACAGCTCTAAGTCCAATACAGCAGTGAGAGCAAAAAGCACACTTAGAGTAGTCATCTTCACAGCGGGTGAGAAGACCTCTTGGAAGTCAATCCCTTCCTTTTGTGCATACCCTTTGGCAACTAGTCTTGCCCTGTACTTGGGTTTCCCATCAACTGTCTTTACTTTGTACACCCATTTGTTTGGAAGTGGCTTCCTTCCCTTGGGCAATGACACAAGATCCCAAGTATCATTTGCATATAGAGATTTAATCTCTTCCTGCATAGCTAGCTCCCACTTACTGCTGAATTCACATGACTTGGCCTCTTTGTATGTAAGAGGCTCATCCTCATCTGTAAGCATTACATAATGCAAGGAGGAATCAAACCTATGCGGTCGCCTTCTTACGCATATAGACTTGTGTACCCAATGATCAACATTTTCAAGAATTGGGTCTACATCTGGAGATATATTATTTTCAGCATTTATAGGCTGCTGTAAGCCATTTTCAGCATGCTCTTCATGCTGTACAGCACCTTCATTTTCGTTACCAGCACCTACATTTTCATAATCAACATGTCTATCTTGCTGTCCATAACCTCCTTGTGCTCCTATTCGCTGTCCATCATCATCTGGCTCAAAAAAAACCGGCTGATCATCAGTTTCAGCCTGTGGTACAGCACCGTGAGGTTCATTTTCTGAAGTAATAGGTGGCTGCAAACTCTGAAATTTGACCTTTTTCATATCTTCATTAGAGGCTTAAGTACCTTTCAGCAATTTTGCCTCATTAAACACAACATTACAACTGCGAATAATTTTCTTGACTAAGGTAACCACACTCTGTACCCAAATTCACCCTCATCACCATAGCCTATGAAGATGCCTTTGGCAGCTTTTGGGTCTAGTTTGTTCCTCAACTCATCTCTAACATGCACAAAAGCATCACAACCAAATATGCATAAATAGTCATATGAGGCCAATTTGCCAGACCAAACCTCCTCAGGGATGCCATTATTTAAGGACCTTTTTGGAGAGCGGTTACAAATGTGAACCATGGTTTTGAGGACCTCTCCCCAAAATTCATGAGGGAGATTAGCAGTGGACAGCATGTACCACACTCTTTCACATAAAGTCCTATTATATCTTTCAGCCACCCCATTTGAAGAAGGGGTGCAAGGGGCTGTAAGTTCCCTCTTAATTCCATACAAGTCACAAAAGGACTTGAATTCGGTTGATGTGAACTCATCCCCATTATCAATTCTCAAGCATTTCAACTTTCTATCTGTCTGAGTGGTCACAAGTGCATGAAAAGTCTTAAAAACAGCAAACACTTAGCTTTTCTTTTTCAATGGGTATACCCAAATCTTTTTGGAACAATCATCTATAAAAGAGACTAAATATGTAGCACCACCCAACGATTTCACGGGCAAACTACATACATGAGAATGCACTAAGTCCAAGACATTGGACTTACGAGAGACACCAGAGTAAAAGGAATTTTTTATTTGCTTTCCAAACTGACATTCATTACAAAAGTCAAGTTTAGAGCCTTTTCCATCAACCCTCTTCAGAGAGGTAAGGACATCAAGTCCTTTTTGGCTCATATGGCCTAATATCTTATGCCATAACTCCAAATGGCTGCAAATTTCAACAACTGCAAGAAACTTGCCATTCAAGGCTTTACAGTGCAAACAATACAAAGTGCCCTTCTTGGTTCCTTTGCAATCAGCATGGAACCCTTTTTCACTTTCCACAAACCACCACCAAACAGTGTAGTGTAACCATGCAAGTCAAGCTGACCAACAGATAGTAAACTCTTTTTAATGCCAAGCACATATCTGACATCTTTCAACACAAGCTCTTGCCTATTGTCTAAAGACAAGTGTACAGTCCCAATCCCATCAATGTTGCAAGCATGGTTATTTCCAAAATACGCCTTTCCATAACTACCTGCATTGAACATAGCAAACACTCCAAGCAAGAAGTTACATGGAAAGAGGCACCAAAGTCTACAATCCAAGTCTGAGTGACACCATCATCAACAAACAAAAGTGCATCAATCACAGTCTTGGTAATCTGCATATCCTGCATGTGATATACAAGGGCATCATAATCAACTGTACATAATACATCAACCTTTGTATTCGAAAGCTCCTCTATAACCACACTAGAGGCCACATTGGCCTTTTCCTTGCCTTTGACTGCCTCAGATGCATCTGTCTTATCCTTCTTTTTAACTCCTGCATTCTTCTTTCTCTCTTGTTTCTTCTTGTAATACCTGCAATCACGTTTCTTGCGGCCCTTCCGACCACAGTGATAGCAAGTAATGTTACTCTCTTCCTTTCCTTTGCTCTTGCTCCTATTTCTCTGTCCTGCATTTGTATTTTTCTTTTCAGCCCTACCTCTTACATTATAAGCTGAGTTACTGCCTTCTCCACTAGACATACGTCTAATTTCTTCATTCAAGATTGAACCCCTTACCCCATCATATGAGATTGGGGTTATTGCTGAGAGAAACCACCAGGGTCTCCCAAGAGTCAGGCAGTGTCATGATCAAAAAGATCGCCCTCAACTTATCATCAAAGTACGAATTTGCATCCTTGAGCTAATTTAAAATCCCTGTAAATGCACTCAAGTGCTCAGCTGCAGGCTTTGACTCATCCAATCACATATTCACCAACTTGAGCATTAAATGCACCTGATTAACTGGTGTGATGATTTCATAGGTAGTTTTCAACTTCTCCCATATTGCATAACCTGTATCTAAACCCTTAATGTCTGTCGAGATGTCATCAGTGACATGCATCTTAATGTAAGCCATAGCCTTTTTATTTACTCTAGCCCAATCTCCATCAGACATTAGTCCAGGTTTATCTTCCTATAAAGCATCCTCACAATCCTTTAGGAACAATATGCCTTGCATACGGTCTTTCCAAAGGTCAAAGCCATGACCATCAAACCGTTTGATTTCCATCAAACTCTTGATGTCTGAACTCAAAGAAGTTGCAACCATTTTATCCCAAACACAAGAGTAAATGCCCCTGAACTGCAAAAGCACAAGCCGAACCAGCAAACACACGGCTGGTCCTCTTCAAACAGTAATAAATCTCTGTTGTTTGTACATGAACCAACCACCACACAGGCAAAAATACAGAAATTTACCAAATTCTGCACAAACTCCCAAAATTTCAGGTCCAAAATTGCATAAATGTCAACCAATCTGACCCAGCTGAGCAGAATTTTATCAATACATGAAAAGCCCCAATTTTATGGGATCCAATGTCAATAAATTTTACTCGAAGGAGTAAAATTCTGACAAATTTGGCCAAATCCCCAATTTGATTGAGGTCACCACACACGATGTCTGCAATTTCTGACTTGAATATCACTACCAAGCATAAACGATGTAAAATTGCATAAATGTCAACCAATCTGACCCAGCTGAGCAGAATTTTATCAATACATGAAAAGCCCAATTTTTTGGGATCCAATGTCAAGAAATTTTACTCGAAGTAGTAAAATTCTGACAAATTTGGCCGACTGCTGCTCGTCACCACACAACCAGTCGCCTGCACACCACACGTTGTGCTACTTGCCGCTGAACACCCGACTGCTCCGCGTTGCTGCACCGGCACGCTCAGCGCCTGGACTGATTGCTACTGACTGTACCCGGCACGCTTAGCGCCTGTTGCCCGACGGTCACACACTCAGCAGCTGCCGACTGGTTGCTTGCTAAGCGCCCCAACTAGCGCTCAACTAACCTTCTACCTCGAGCTATTCGCGAGCTACCTTTGATCTCGGAAAGCGTGCACTCTGTGTTTTGATACCAATTGTTGTGGCAGGCGCAGGATGGTCCGCGGCATTCTCGAAGGAACCAAGCACACCACACTCAGCTTGTTTACGCTAATTACTATTTGATGACACAAGCCCACTTCCATGAAGGAGGCTTTACAGCATGATCATTGGCGAAAAGCGATGGAGCAAGAGCTAGAGTCAATTGAGAGGAATGATACTTGGTATCTCGTACCGAAGCCTCCTCATAAGAAGATCATTGGAATCAAATGGGTCTTCAAGACGAAGTACCACAGTGATGGCATATTGGACAAGCACAAGGCCCGCCTTGTTGCTAAAGGTTTTGCATAGCGCCCAGGCATTGACTTCCATGATACTTTTGCCCCTACAACTCGGATGGCCACTATTCGCATAGTTCTTGCCTTGGCTAGCCATAGGAGATGGCCGGTCTATCAACTGGATGTGAAGTCTACCTTCTTGAATGAAGAGTTGAAGGAGATCTATGTTGAGCAGCCTCCAAACTTTGGTTCTTCTAATGGTAAGGTGTACATATTGCGGAAGGCTCTCTACGGCCTTAAGCAAGCTCCCCATGCTTGGAATGAGAAGATTGACTTGTTCCTCCAGGAGAAATTAGCGTATCGGCATTCCAAAGCCGACACCTCAAGTGGAGATTTGTGTGTTGTTTTTCCTTTATGTGGACGACTTGATTGTGACAGATGACCATACTCAGATGGTTGATTAGACAAAGGCAGCACTTCATGATAAGTTTGAGATGATGAATATGGGACTTCTACACTTCTTTCTAGGTCATGAGATCTATTAAACTCCGAGGGGGATCTTTATTTCCCAATAGCAGTATGTACGGGAGCTCTTGGCTACATGTGAGATGGAGGGATGTAAGTCTCTTACAACTCCTATGGACCCGAATTGGAAGGCCACAGTTCATTCTAATTCTCCTTTGGCCGATGATACCCATTATAGGCAATTGGTTGGTTCCTTGATCTGGCTTCTTAATACCCGTGTTGACCTATATTATGTTGTAGGTGTGTTGGCTAGGTTCATGAGTGAACCCAAGATGGTACATTGGCAAGCTGCTCAGAGGATTTTGTGATTCCTATGGGGGACTCCTAATCTTGGAATTTATTATCCTGCTGTTACAGGTGCTACGGACTATCCTGCTAGTACAGGTGCTACGAACTTGGTACTTACCTGTTGGAGTGATTCAGATTGGACTGGTGATGTGGATCATTGGAGGTCCACGATAGGTTATTGTTTTACCTTGGGTACTGGTGTTGTTTCCTAGAGGAACAAGAAGCAACCTACGGTTGCCCTCTCTTCGATTGACTCAGAGTATCGGGCAACGTCTTCTACATGTGAGATAGTGTGGCTTCGCAAGCTTCTGGAGAAGCTTGGTTGCCTGTAAACAAGCCATATTGTTCTATAGTGAGACATTGAGAGTTGCATTGCCTTGGCCAGGAATCCTATGTTTCATACTCGGACGAAGCATATTGAGATCCAGTACCATTTCATTCGGGAGAAGCTTCTAAATGAGACCATTCCCTTGTCTATTGCAAGACATAGGACAATCTTGCAGACTTGTTTACCAAGGCGCTTCCCCAAGCTTTACTTCAATGGCACTCCAGATCCCTTAGCCTTCTGTCATGTCCAACATCTAAGAGGGGGTATTAGAGGGCGGCATTCCTTGGACAAGCAGGTGCAGTTTTCAATAGGCAGTCCACGTGGCAAGAGTACAGGCAATAGGGTAGATGACAGGTGGCAGGTCAGACAAGCATAGATGACACGTAGCAGGCAGCTGAACAGCAACAATTGGACAGAGGTCGGCTACATTTAATGTAACTGACCTGAATGGTTTTTCGTGTTTTTTCCCAGCCTATTTATAGGCCCTAATTCTAGCAATCTTGGTCACTTGGGTTTCACAAATTTCAAGCTACAAACCATGGAGACTGCTCTTGAGGCTGACGGAGACTGCGATCTTCAAGGTGGAGACATACACAAATATTCTCTCTGCACCTATGTATAATTCTGCATCCTTATACAGCATTCTTCACTACAGATTTTCTGTGTCTCACTGTCTCTCTCTCTTCTCTCTGTTCACTCTTTGTCTTGGTCATTCGCTTCCGCATTGCTTCACTCTAACAATAGGCTGGTCATCAATAATAAGAAGAGTGAACTCTTCTTGGAAAAAAAATTTAACTTTTGAGCATTGTGTGTTTGCTGATAGTATCTCCATGGATCTTGTAAAAGTTGAAGAGCCATACAAACTTGGCCTCCATTGAAGCATATGCATGAGATTTGGGATTTCTTGGGTTTATGGCATCATGCTTATATTATTGGTGATTTATTTGCCATTTTGCTGAAATTGCTTCACCAAGTCATGCATTACCCAAAAAGGGAGTGCGATTTGGATGGACCAAGGGAAAATTTCAGTGTTTGAAAGGCTGAAAGCAAAATTACCTTCTTATCCAATGCTTGTATACTGGATCTCCAAAACTCCTATGGCCTAGAGTGATGCACGTGGCAATAGCATAGGGGCAAACCTTATGCAACAGGGCCATGTAGTGGTGTATTAAAGTCGAGTTTTGCATTGTGCTGAGAAAACTTTGTAGGTTTATAATAAGAACATGTTTTGGGGGCTGATTTCACTATATACAGGGATCATTAGATGTTGAGATACATTCTTACTCAAACTAAGCTATCTAAAACACACATGAGACGGGCAAACTTTCTATCCACGTTTCATTTGTAAGAGTGCACAATGGAAGATATGAACATGGAGAGAGAAGGGAAGAGAAAGACTGCAATGGAAGAAGAGAATGGAAGTGACAAATCTGCACTGAACTCGAAAAGCAAGCTGAATGCGATGTGGACTGATCAGTCCTTGCACACAGTCCAAAGTGTCAATGAGGGCACCACATCAGACTGATGACAAATGGAAGCACACAAAGATGGAGGAGAGTCCCAAATGTCAAAGTGCGCTAGAGCTATATATAGCCAAAAATGAAAAACTGGTCAACTATTGATCAAGCATGCCAAAAATCTCGCTGACCTGACATAAAATAATAAAATAATGAAATCACCAATTAGAAATCCTAGTCGCCTCATCAATGTGGTGTATATACAACCTCCAGCCACTGAAAAGGAAATGCAAAGGCTGGAAAATAACCTCAGCCAGCATGAACACACTAAAATACTGTCTGAAAAAGAAACAAGTTGTAATGCATGCTCTAGAAAGAGCTGCCTCCTCCAACAAAACATATAAAAGGACAAATAGAAAAAATGTTAGAGCTCCTAATGTCCCTATCTAACTCAGACTGAGACTCACATGCAAGAGATGACTGTGCAAGACACACGACTGTTAACACCCTCTCTCAGATCCTCAATGTGGTTGAAGGCCAAAGAAGACGAAATGGATTCAAGGGTGGAAAAAGGAGTGTCAATGCAGATAAAGTCTCTGATCCTGCACTGTAACTCCTCAAACAAACTTGCAAACACATAAAAACCTGATGAGTTTTGGTATTGGGCTGCCCGAAAGAAGGAGAAATTAGCTACACCTTGCACAAAGGAGTTGTAGATGCTTCACACACTTTATAGAGGGCCCGAACAATGCAGAAAATCCGCACTCTTTGCAACAAATCTGCTCCAAACAGCAAGCTGTGTGTGGTCTTCTCTTCTTAGAGCCTCCAAGTCCTCTCTTTTGGTAATGATACCATGTGAGAGTGTGCAATAGAAGAAGACGAACACACAGAGAAAGGAAGAGAGACTACAATGAAAGGAGAACAGAAGTGATAGCTCTGCACTGAAACCGAAAAGAAAGCTGAATACAATCGTTTGAATTGTGCAAGGCAGTAAAAAGGTTCCACTTCCACCCATCTTGTAGACTTAGGATAACATCTTTGAAGCCAATAAGTATGAGGACAGCATCCCCTGTCTGAGAAGCTGCCGCCCAGCCCCACCAGAATAGGCTGCCATTGTTGCCAGCCTGCTGGCCACTCTGCCAGATCCATCACCAGCTGTTTGAGGCTTTTCCTTGATGCTGCCCTCAGCCCTGCTTCCTAGAGGTCTCTCTGTTTCAGTCTGCAGTCCCCTTCTTCAGCCTCTGCTACTGTCACCAGCCTCTACTATAGCAGTCACCTAGTGTCAGATTCTGGCTATGCCTTTGCTCCAGCTGCTCCACGGTATTAAATTCAGTATCCTTCTTCACCACCTGGCCCTCGGCTGCTGCATTTCATCACTCTCAGTTCCAATTTACTGCATTGACCTCATCTTGGTGGTTATTCCTGCACTCAGGATCCATACATGGAGGACAACTCTCCGGCACTCTCCCTCAGCCCGCTACCACCAAAGTTAGTGGTAGTTGAACAGCTCCATTCCTTCAACACCATTTGTACCACCTTCGTTTATTTCATTTCAGCATTCATTGATTCATTGGATACTTCACGTCCCTTTTGCATTTAGCATTCATGTCCAAGTTCATTGTCTTTTAGTCACATTCATACACTGTGTCCTACCCAAAAATTTATTGTTTACCATTAGTAGATCTTTGAACAACTGTCATATAACCAATTTTCCAAAAGAACATGTTACTAGTCCTATGAAATGCTACCACCACTACCTTCAATGACCATTGTCCTACTAGCTCCACAAGGAGTCTATAATGATGCTTAAGCATTGCCCCAGAAGTTAACAAATGTAAGTCACCATTGAGAAGAACCTAAAGCTCCATCAAGCTCATCAACTTTGCATATCGAGAGCTATAGCAACCTTCTAGATACAGGCTTCCAGATATAAAAGATGAATCAGCAAACACATACAAACTGGCAAATATAAAAGATAAACCAGCAAAGCAGAATCCATCGGCCTAGGGCACTTATACCGCATCCCAAAAACACATGACACACTAGAGGTAGTCGTATTTTTGAGTCGTGTACAAGCAAAACATATACAAACTGACAAATATAACAGATGAACCAGGGAAGCAGAATCCATCTTCCTAGGCCACTTACACCACATCCTGGAAATATATCAGACACTAGAGGTAGTTGTGCTTTTAGTTGTATACACCACTATCCTTATATGGTTGTCTCAAAGATGCTTCAGTTCCTTTCACAGATTTTGGTTCTTTTTATGTAGTAATTTACTTTGAGTCATGATCCCACTTTCTTTGAGCTAGATACAACCATTATACTCAATGTGGTTGTCTCAAAGATAGTTAAGCTCTTTCAATGAGATTTTGGTCCCCACATCTCTTTCAACCTCTATAGCTTTAACTAAAATCATAAGCATACGATACTCCCAAGTGGACACGCAATGGATTGAAGCCATCACCTCCACACACATTTCTCATCAGGTGTTCCTTCACCAAATTTTGATGCAACATCAAAGAATATGGTTATTGTGTGCTCTCCAAGCGATAGAAGTTGGGGGGAAAAACTTGCCTGTCACAATAAAAGCTTACATGTTCAAACTTTTGATTTAACTCCTTACTAGTACGAATCACATGCTAACTAATAAATATTTGGCGAGGTGAAATAGCCTTCAAGTCATATAAAATAGTCTAGACACACACACGACTTCTACATGGTGCACATAGCAAGGAACATTCTCACCGTATTTGAGAGAGTCCAATACCATCCCAACAGCTTTTGGCTCCATGGCAGTATTCAAACACTTCGTACTATATGGATTAGCCAGCAGTACAGAAAGTCTCACAGTTCCCTCAAGTAGGTCAACCACAGTTTCTATAGTAACTGCCATATTGCCCACAACAGATAGAGCACCTACCCTACTCAAATAAAAGTACGACACTCTGTGGACAAATTTGCCATTATTCTGCAACAGTCACAAAAAGTCTCTTTTTTCTTCTCAGATGATTTTGCCGTTACTATGCCTATGTACCATTTCCCATTAAATATGATGTAAACTATCCATTTTCTGCCCATTACCATCTCTTGATGTGAACCATTGTCATCTTAAGTTAATAAGCCACTGTAGCCTCACAACCTTCACAATATTAGCTCTAAAATGGCATAATTGCAACGTGTACAAAAGGAGCACTAAAGCCCAAGCAGAATGCTGCTGCATTAACTATAGCCTCTTTCAAAGTTGGTTTGTTCTTAAGTGAGGATGCTAACGTCCCTTCCTGGCTCACTTTTCTCTCACAAGCTAGAGAAAAATTGAGGAACAAGTAAAGACCAAATATTACCTGATTTAGCCAGATATAGTCCTCCATCGCAAGTGTCTTCTCCTTAAGGGGCCGGACAGAGACAGTTCGCCCCCATAGATTGCACAATATTGCTGTAAAAAGGAGCCATTGCAGTTGCCGCTCATATATATGTAAAAGCCTATGTTGTGAGAACCTCCTTCCTTGGCCATCCTCCCCAGAAACCTCATAACAATTTGACCACCTCCTTGGAGTACCTCTTATTGTGCAGAAGTTGTGCATGTTCTGTATTCTTCTCTTGCTTCTCCTGCTACACTCCTCATCAGCTGCTCGTTCTTTGTCCCTCTTCCTCCACCTCCACCAAGAACATAGACCGACAATCCAGTCAAAAGTTCTACCTGTCAGATATCAGTTATCTATACGCAATAATAAGCAGGTTAGGGGAGTGCGTGGTATTGTAGGGCTAAACACAATGCCTTATGGATAGATCCAAATTCATTGGCATGCAGCGTAAAAACAGCCAGTTAAGGTTAACTGTAAAGGATAATTGCACAACCAAAATAGAATTGATGAAAAGGGGATGCTCACGAGAAGCTGATGAACAATGATACCAAACCTAACTGTGGGAGAAGTGAGCTGTATGTACAGAGATAGAGAAAGAAGATGACAATAAAGATTAGGCTACGTTTGACTAAAGTCTTAGAGACTCAAATTCTCTAAGATAGGCTTTATCCTAACCCTAGGTACGAGAAACTGATGCGGAAGGAATGAAAATGGCCGTCTTTGAAAAAGCAGGAAAAGGGCAAGGAGTCCAAACATGGAAAAACAGAATTGAAGCGTTGTCAAATCGCAGGGACAGGGATGGAACCAAAACACCAGCTGAAAAACGGGATGACAACAAGTTTGTCTGGAGTTTACTAGTTGTTTTTCATTTCAATTTGAGCCATCGAGGAAGCTCCCAGACATTGGCGGATGGAGAAAATCGGTTTCCCTCTCTTCCTTCCGTTCTTCGGTCTTCCCTGCACTGATCGACTGCCGCTTATGCTGCTCCTGGTTGTGTTATTTCTGTTCCTGTTTTTTCTGAACGGCAGCAGAGGGAGAACGCTAAAAGAAACGAGGAACAGTGAGACAGCAGATGGTAAGCGGAGGTTGGATGGTCGGGAGGAGGGGGGGGAAGGAGGAGGAGGATGCTGATGATGATGACGGCAATAACGCCGAAGGCATAGACACTCTTGGCTTACGTGTAGGAACTAGTGTGTACTGCGGGGAAACGCAGCAGCGGCAAATATTGCAGCGCAAGGCAAAAGGTGGATAGAGGAAGACGACTCTTCAACAGCCTTCCTACCTCAACCAAAAGCAAAAAGTAAATGATCAAAAGACAACCTTTACACATTTCGCTCTTTTGTTTTTCCCCCTCTAATACAAGATTTATTATTACATCATGTACATGACATGAATCATGAATAAGTCTATTGTTTTTTCCCCTCTAATACAAGCTTCATTATTACATCATTTACATGAATCATAAATACGTCTATTCATTATTTTGTGTGTGTGTGTGTGTTTGGGGGGGGGGGGGGCGGGGGGGGGGGGGGGGCGCGGGGGTGTGTGTGTCTCGAGACTTTTACATGGCCACTAACCTTTTCTTGTCCTAGATTCTGCCTGTCCCTAACAGGATTGGAACCTTGCAAGCTACTTGAGTCTCTTGACTTCTTCAATTAATCAGATTTACCACCTCATGATCAAAGATCGTTCGTGGTTGACCATTGAAGCGAATGCACTTTGAGGACTACACAAATCTAAAGCATGGTGGAAGCTGTCAGTGATGGAGGGATGGCACAACAAGACGTCGTTCAAATGCAAGGTATTCATTTGGCACATGTTGGTGGGTGGTCTTTCCCTTGCTTTGGCTCTTCGTTGCATCAAGGCATTTCCAATGGGGATTGTTTCTTCTATATTACTATAATGGAGTCTTCCTATCACTAATTTATCTCTTGTCCTTTTGCTTGGAAAATCTGGCTCCTCCTTTCTGATATTTGGCATGCTGTAGTGGGCACCAAGATGCATCTTTGTTATTGGATTTTTGGTGAGCCTAAGCATCATGGCCCGCTCCATGAATATTATATTTCACTTTCTCAAATTTTGGGGCTACTGGCATATTTGGGTCACACGTAATGCATTCCTTTTTTATGCTACTCAAGCATCCAGAATTATGTTGCAAAGCTTAAAGAACTTCTTCAATGGTAACTGGATCTTATTTAGCATGCTAATACTTTGTCAACAAAGGATTTTGTACCTTGGCATTGAGCAATCTCTTCAGTGAACCTGCCCTAGTTTTGTACTCCTTGGTGTTCCTTTCTCATGTGACTTGTGAAAGAGAGTTCAATTTATGCACCATGCCCTAAAGTCATCTTGCATCTTCCAATCCTTTGATCTTATACTTTTTCCATAAATTAATGCAATTACCTATTATGAAAAAAAGAGAGAGATATATAAAAGAGTGACAACGAGGGGCCGATAGAGACACTTGCAGATGCATGGTTTTAAGGTTTTACCATATTCAAAATCCACAAAAAGGCAAAGAGGAAGAGGTGGCTCCAAATGTTGTAAAGAAAGAGGTGGTGCCAAAGACAACCACATGGTAGCAAGCAACATAAAGGCCAATAGCTAGAATGCACTTTCTATTTCCTAGAACATTATTTCCTTTATAGATTGAGGTTCAAGAGTCACTCTATGATTGTCGTTTAGGATGGGTCTCAAGTTCAATAAATCTTTTCTTAATAATATAAGACAGATTATGCATTTGATCATTGTGGCAAGAAAGGGCACCTCTACAAGGATTCCAAGAAGCTAGTGGTGTTGCAAAAATAGGAAGAGAAGGAGAAGAAGGGCGAGGACTCCTCCACTTCTTCATCATCTTCGGATTTTGAGATAGATACTAGCCATGCAATGAGGACCACAGTGGCCTTGGAATCATTCTTCTAGCCCTAGTAGTGCCATCATCCTTCGTGAGTCTCTAATGCCAATGAGTAAGTGTGGGTGGGTGTGGTGGAGGTGGGACATCAAAGCCTCATGTAAAATATTACACGGCGCAGCGAACAAAATCTGAGAAAGAGATAGAGAGTACACAACAGAAAAGAGGAGAATCAGTAAATTCTTTAACTCCAAACAACTGATACAAAAATGGCTCTGTCCACCCGTGCGCTTCCACTGTGTGAAGCTTAGATGGCGATCTAGACAGAAGATAGGTGAAGAGCTTAAGGCTAGCTGGAACAACAACTCTGACTGGGTGAAAGATGAGTGATCGATGGCTGTGAAGGGGTTTAGCTTTTATAGCCTGCAAAGGCCGTGAGGTTGGCCTGACCGACCTACCATATAAGCCTCCACTAGTCGGCCAGGGAATATGCACCCCTTTTAACTCCCTTACCCCACAACTCGATGCAATGCGCCTCGAGTTACTACCAGCTTAACCACTCCGTCTAACCCAAAGATTAGACCCACAACGGTCACCTTTTTGCCATCCGGTCACATAGACCTCATCTAATATACAAGTCAGGACTCAATCAATGTCCGGGCTCACATTTGGCTTCTCCTCATAATGGGGGCCTTACAACTTTGAGCACCATGGATCATTGGTAGCACCTAATGAGGGTGGGGCATTGATCATATCTAACACCTCATACATATGGAGGTATGATAGACCCTCCACATGGCTTTCTACATGCATTAATGAAGTATAACTTATTCAAATGCTAGAGCTAGTTTGCTTTTCACATTCATGATGGGAGATGAGATAGAGAATGATATTTACTCAGTCTATTCCTAGATGGGGGGACATTTTGGTGGTTTGACTAAAGGTGGGGGAATCTGTGCTCATGATTATGCTTTCTATGAAACCAATTCGTGATAGAGATCAAGACTCAACCATTTCTATCTCTATGATCAAGGACTGATATAGTCAACATCGACCTAGTGTCTTTTCAAGACATCTTGGTGGTGGCTTGATCAAAAATTGCTTAGGTATCCATGGTCCTATTTGATTGTCATCATCATCCATGGTGGGTCTTTCATCATTGTATACTTCATTGTACTTGTCACCCATCATTGGAAAGAGCATGTTAGCGATGTACATATCATGGTTGTATGAGTTCATTATTTGAGTGTATTGCACTTTTGAGGGTGGTACATTTTTGTAAGTGTAAGAGGAAAGGTGTTTGACATCATTCACAACTAAGCTCCTTCTTCTTCTTCTTCTTCTTCTTCTTCTCTCTCTCTCTCTCTCTCTCTCTCTCTGTGAGACATGCATGGGGGCATTTCTATACTTTGCTACTAATGAATCCATCATGTTCTTTGCTCTTGAGTAATACCTTATCATACCAATATTTATCAAATAAGGCATCTAATGTTGACCTTATGTTACAACTTGCTATAGGTCTCATCAACACAATTAGTTTGAATATTTGTCTTTACGGCATGTGAATTCCAATTTTCTTTTCATGAATGTAAAACCATGTAGTGGAAAGTATGATCGCTCACACACACACACACACACAGAGTATATGTGTGTGTGCATGCATGTGAGTGTGATTGTGATGCAACACAACCTCCAATTCACACGAGTGAAACTTCACTTGAGTCCCCCTCACCTTCTCACGTTACATTTAGCAAGGTGAGTAAGTAAACTAACCATTGATTGTCATCAAACCCATACTTTTGCAAAAGAAAAGTACACATTTCTAGAAGTGCACCACTCTCCCAACTATTAGCATATTTATTAAATGAGTCAAACAAGCTCTAAGGAAGGAGAGGCTTATCTAAAACGCAAGCATATTGCTAGTTTCATTTTTATAAAAACTTAAACCCTATCGCAACATACCAATATACATGAGTAGGTGACAAGACGTGTCAATTCTTTTGTTGATTATATGTGTGTGCACATGCACACACACGTGCGCGTGCACATGCATGTGCACATGGTGTGTGTGTGTGTGTGTGTGTGTGTGTGCGTGTGTGTGTGTGTGTGTGTGTGTGTGTGCGTGTGTGCGTGTGTGTGTGTGTGTGTGTGTGTGCATCTTATACCAAAAGTTACTTGTTTTACCTCAACTTTCTTGCAATATCTTATCTTCATGTTGGGAACCTTAAAAGAGCCCACAATTTCCTTATTACTATTTGTAAAGTAACCTTGGCTAGGCTCATAAGAGACAACAAAGGAAAGAGGGGCATGGGCATGTTGTTTGCGTGAAAGCATGTGGTTAGCTAAAGGAAAAGTGAATTGCCCATTGTGAAATTGGGTGGCCTCCCTCCCTTGGAAGGGAAACATTTTTGCTCAGAAAGGGTGAATGTGGTAGATGCAAGGCTTTGAGCCCACCACATAGCCAATAAGGTCTTTCTAGATTTGCATTAACCATGTGAGACTTCCACTTTTCCTCGCATTGTCTCCAACTTGTATAAACAAGAGTGAAGCAGCTCTTAAGAAACATATTTGATTTCATTACTACCGTATGAACCCGCCCTTCCTCTCAATGTATGAGCATCTTTAACATCTAGAAATTCAAAGCATTGAGACTAATCTATCTATTGAAGTTATAGTCATCTAAGTCTTTCTCCAAAGACGGAGATGAGCAACAATATTATGTGCCTTTTGTCTCAAGCAATAAATATTTTGTAAAACTAAATGCAAGTATTTAAAGTATAATTGTTTGCCTCTTGCAATTAAAGGCACGTGCCATTTGTTGCACATGAAGCAAGTATCCATCCTTTTTTATTAACAAAGAAAAATAGTTGTACAATATTGTGTTTTATGATTTTTAGATTTTTGCACATTATGCAAATAGCGCACTATTTATTATGCATGAAGCATGTTGTATATCTCATTTTTGTGAGCAAAATGAAATAGTGACTACCTTCCTATGCTTACAAAAATTTAAAGCAAGCAAGACGTAGCCATGCGAGCTTCGTAATGATGCCAAATTGTATAAAGCACGATTACTTGATCTATCCAACAACGGGCCACCTAGTCTAGTAACGTGCAAAACTAAAGAGTTTTCAAAGCTTTTGTTCAACCTAAAGCTCTCTTTTTGTTGGGGGTAAAGGCACCTATGCCTAATCAAGAGAGAGAGAATGGGAGAGCTGCTTGCTAGTTGCTTGATTGCTTGAATCCTTGCTCCTTCTCCTTCATTATCACAAATCACTCGGTGGAAAATTTTGCTTAAGCTACTACACCATATACACATAATGCATACAAAAGAAAGCTCAATCAAGAATATAAGAAGAGAGACAAAGGCCGAAACATTTTCTTGCTAGTTTTTATTTCTTCTTCCTCTCACTGTACAATGTATACAACATATAGATAATATATATCCTAGAGTAAAGTGGTATACTAAGTCAAACAATGCATAACTGACTATCCTAATTGTTGAGAGTTGACAAGTCTAAGCTTGATAGTGATGGATCAAGCACTTGATGGATTGAGAAGTTGTCAATTGATGGTACCAATTGTCAATTGACAAGTTGAGAAGTTATCTGTGAATCAACAATTAACAATTGACAGATTGACAATTGATGAGTTGATGACTAACAAGTTGATGATTGATGAGTTAACAAACTATGGTGATGTTAGATTACAGTTTTGGTGTTGGTGCTCCTTTGTGCTTCATGATGTATGTCATGTATTGGCTTTGACCAAAAGTCCTATTTCAACAGGACAATTGGATGGATAGCTACCATGGAAGGCCACTCATGGCAAGTATTCATTAGGTGAGTATTCTTTATTCTTTCAGTGACATTTGAATAAGGGAAGGACGATCAAACATTGTCATTGTTGGAGTTCCCACATCCTACGCCTCTTGCTCTTGCTCTCTCGCTTCTTCGACCATAGCTCTTACTTTTGCTCACATGCTTCCACTCAAGGCTTCTCCCTTCAATAACAACTAGTATCAGAGCTGAGTTCAGGGAGCTTCTCTTTAGCCTATTTTAGCCGATATCAATACCTGCAATAGTTTATTTTTCAGGGCAGCCACCATGGCTACCTCCCTCAAGGTATACATTTGATTTTTGCTTCCTTCTGGGTGATCAAGTCTTGCTCTAGGCATATTGAAGATCTTTCAAGGAACTTCTTGAGCATTAGAAAGTGCTCCATAAACCACATAACAGATGGACAATAGTCATCAGCACTATTGGGTAGCATAATAGTTCTTTATAGAGGCTCATACCCATTCCATTGGTCCTCGAACACTCTTGGAGGCTCGGCATTCATTATTGACAACCTTATAATCAATATCGAGCATGTGGCATTGGGTTTGACCTTCATACTTCAATCCTTTGACTCTCATACATGCTAGTTTACTATAATACCTATAGGACAGCCTCTTTCTTGGAGTTTTTAAAACTCTTACCAACATCTCTTGGTCCTCATTTGATGTTGAACCTTTGGTATATGTTTGGGACATGTCCTGAGGTGATTGTAGCTTAACTTTGAATTGGAATTAGCTCTAATTTAACAGATTTTTTATTGATATATACTATGGGCAGCATGTCGTAATAGTAGTAGGACATACATTTTATCTATCGTTTGAGCTCTTGATGGTCATTTGCATTGCCCATATGACATATATTTGATGCTCAACACTTGGTGGATGTTATGATATTGATCCAGACATGCTTTGGGGTTGATCTTGAGCTTGCATTTGCTCTTTTTTTAAAAATAGTTTTACTACTATAAATAGTTTATATATCAACCATTTACCCTTTATGCATATTGCGGATTCATACTTCTTAGGCACTTCAATAGTTATCTTGATGTATGACATTGATTCTAGATGTCTCAATATGCTGATCAAATGCTATTGAGCTATGATTTAAGCTTGGTTACATTTATTGGAGCATTGGACTTATACTTTGGTTGCTTCCATGCTCTTACATTTAGAGTTGATGATTATTGAGGTCTCATGCTCTCGGATGTATGTCCCATGTATCTTGGATGCCTAGATGCTACACCTTTGATGTTTTGAGTTTCTTCTACTCATCTAGCATTCGCTCTTCATTCCAGTGGAAGTTTTTCTAACATTTTGGATGTTACATAGAGCTTTGGATATTTGCAATTGAGCTTGAGCTTTCTTTCATCAAGACTGTGGGATACTTACTTCATGTACATGCTCTCTTGATATGTACTGGATGTAGTTACCCTATAATGGGTTGATTTGATCACTTACTTTCGACTTGGCACTTATATTTGTCAGCGTGTTGTCAGTGATATTTATATACTTTTGGGTTATGTATTGAGCTTTGCTTAGTGGGTTATGCATTTGGCAGTTTTCCTGGTCTTTCTTTCTTGGTTGCTCATAGTTGGTTGTTGGCATATTGCTATAGTTTATTATAGCATCATGTCATTTTATTTTAATACATTCTATTTGAGGATAGTCACTTGGATTTGACAATTATTTGATTATAGTTTATGGACAGCTTACCATTTTGGCAGTTCCTCTTGCTTAGCCCTTGATTTGGTTGTGATTTTGGGGCTATTTCGATGTCATTTATAACAACTAGTTTGTCTTGGATTGTGCTTTCATTTACTCCATTATGGCTAGTGGGTCGAATGACAGTGCTATCTTCAACATTGACAAGTTGGATGGCACTAACTACAACTATTGGAAGGCATAACTTTAATAGGTTCTAGTGTAAAAATTGCATATGAAGCCCATTGAGACATGAGGGTGTCAAGATTGAACATATTAATATAGAGGATTGAGCTGAATTGGATGAATTATATAAATCTACAATCATTTTGTCACTCTTAAGTAGGTCTACTATAATGTTGTCTCCACAGGCAAACTGCCTGGTAGATATGGGATACGTTTCGTAATGTCTATGATAAGCAAAGCCTTGCCTCTAAGATGTTTTCGTTGAAGTAACTCATGGACCTTCATATGAAAAAGGGGACTTCCACTTCTGCCCACTTAAATGAGTTTCATTCTATTTTCAGCCACTTATATTGGCAAGAGATTGAATTTAAGGACAATCTTCCTCCCTTGTTCTTGATGGTTACATTGCCTAAGTCATGGGACACATTCTATACTATTATGTGTGGAAATATGCATGTTGATGGGCTGAAATTATAGGGTATAGAGGTGCTCTCTTAAATGAAGAGGTTAGCAGAAAGAATATAGATGTTTCCTGCACCTCTCATGCTTTGATAATCAAAGGTAATAATGATAGGAGTGGTATCACATATATTATTATGGCGTTGTCTCCTTGGACACATGCCATTAAAAGGAATGAAAATGCTTACTTATTTGCAATATCTTTTGCCCCCTTGACTATAAGTATTATGATTCTTGTGATCATTGACTTTACAATAGGCAGACTTGTAGTTTGCATAAGAAGTCAGGCATTACTTGCATGGGTGAGCCTCTGGCTCTTGCTCATTTTGATGTTTGTGGACCTATGCCTTGCAAGTCATTAGGTGACACAAAGTATTTTGTTACTTTTATTGATTAATCATATAAGGTTTAGGCATAGCCCATAAAGTAGAAATCAAAAATTTTGGCTACATTTCAGTGTTGGATTTTGTTGAGAACCAATTTGGGTATAGGCTAAAATGCTTACATTCTGACAGTGGGGAAGAGTATGACTCGAAAACCTTTGACCAATTTTGTGACAAGAGGGGTATTACGCACTAGTTGATTGCCCTATATACACCACCCTGAAATGGTATGGTCCTGAGCACGTGAATAGGATGATTTAGGAGCGAGTTTTTAGTATGCTTAGCTAAGCAATCTTGCCATAGCATTTTTGGACTGAGGTGATTACTACTATCATACACGTGATTAATCTCTATCCCTATGCTACTCTTGACTATCAAGTTGTAGAGGAGGTATGGTCTAGAAGACCTCCATCATATGCTCATTTGCATATCTTTGGTTGTGAGGCTTCAAGGACAAGCGTAATAAGCTAAGTCCTAAGTCTATGAAATGCACTTTCTTGGTTATGGGAATGTTAGTAAGATGGGCTATCACCAATGGGGTTTGTAGGCTGGAATCTCATTTACAATCGTGATGTTGTTTTCCACAAGGAGAAAATATATAAGTAGCTTGAGCAGGTTGTTGATGTATGCATAGTGATATTTTAGGAGAAGCCTCATGTTACTATACAACAAGTTAGACACCATGTAGCTGATGCCATTATGGCCCAAGGCCGTGATGTTAGATAAGAGGTACAAGCTCCACAACCTATTTTAAGTAGAAGCATGGTGTTGACTTCAATGAAGTCTTCTCTCTTGTAGTCAAGATGACTACCATATGATTGGTATTGGCTTTGGTTGTGTAGCTAGATTTGGACATCTATTAGATGGATGTTAAGACAGCTTTCTTACATGGAGACTTGCATGATGAGATTTATATGCAACAACCTAAGGGCTTTGAGGAAAAAGGTAGGGAACACTTGGTGTGCAAGTTGAGAAAGAGCCTTTATGGCCTTAAACAAGCACCTAGGGAATGGTATTACAAGTTCGACGCTTTCATGCATTCACAGGGATATACCATCAGTGATATGGATCCGTGTTTATACACGAAGAAGGCATGTGATAGCAGCCTTATGATTTTGGTACTCTATGTCAATGATAGTTTGATTGCTAGGAGCGCTCATGGATGAGTTGGATGCCTTGGAAAGTCAGCTCAAGAAGAGCTTTGAGATGAAGGATATGGCATAGACCTCACATATTCTTGGGATGGGTATCATGCATGATCTCTCTAAGGGGCTCCTTTACTTATTATAGAAAGAGTACATCCAAAAGGTCCTTGAGTGGTTTTATATGCATGATCTTAAACATATTGGTTGTCCTTTACCTTCTCATGTGAATGTTAGTCAAGCCTATTGTTTGTAGTCTGATGAATAAAAGGTTGAGATGGCCAAGATTCCTTATGCATATATAGTGGCCTATTTGATGTCTACCATGATAGCCACTCATCCTGACATAACATTTGCAATGGGAGTTGTGGCACATTATATGGCTATACTTGGCAGGCAGCATTGGGATGCCCTTGAAGGGTATTGAGAGGGAAGTGGAACCCAGGAGGAAGAAGCTTGGTGGTGAGAGCAATGGTGGATGGAGAGCAAGAGCCAAGAGAGAGAGAGAGACTTAAAAGTGGAAACTTCAACAACCACAATGCATGGTTAGGCCTTCCTTTATTCAAACTGTCACTAAAAGAATAAAGAATAAGTGACTATGACAGACGCTTGCCACTTGCAGTGTGTAGTGGCTGGTACTGCCAGTGTAATAATACACGGGCGGCTAGGCGGAGGCACCTTTACCCCCAACAACCTCCTACTTAAAGGCGAATCTGCTCTAGCGAGAGAGAGAAAAGAAGAAGAAAAATAGTACAACATGTATAGATGTACAACAGGATGAGGAAAAAGACGTCATCTCATCTAATGCCCATCAATCTTCTGAGGAAGGCAAAGCGCTCGGTAGTGAGGCTCTTCGTGAGCAAGTTTACAGGATTTTGCTTAGTCGAAATCTTGACAAGGTCAACAAACTTGTCCTCAACGATCTCACGAATGACGTGATACCTCACCTCAATATGTTTCGTCTTTGCATAGAAGATCGGATTCTTGGCTAGGATTCTTGGCCAACTGAATGGCACTCATAGAATCCAAATGTAGTGTAGGCATAGCATCTGTCATACCAAGGTCTGCAATCAAACGGCCTAACCAGATAGTCTCCTTGCAAGGCTCTGTGGCTGCAATATACTCGGCCTCTGTAGTAGAAAGAGCCGCACACTTCTGCACCTTGGACATCCAAGAGATAACCCCTCCAACATAAGTGAACACATAGCCAGAAGTGGACTTCCTACTATCTACATATCTTGCATAATTAGAGTTAGTGTACCCCACGACTCCTCTATCCTGGCTGGCATAGCAAAGACACATATCTGCTATGCCCTTCAGGTACCTCATGATACCCTTCACGGCATCCCAATGTTTCTTGCCAGGTGTAGCCATATAATGTGCCACAACCCCAACTACAAAAGCAATATCTAGATGGGTGGTTATCATGGCATACATAAGACTGCCCATGGTTGATGCATAGGGAATCTTGGCCATCTTGGCCCTCTGCTCATCTGTCTGCGGACAATGGGCATGTGAAACCTTCATATGAGAAGGTAATGGATAGCCAATAGGCTTAACATCCTGCATATGGAAGCCCTCAAGGACTTTATGAATGTATTCCCTTTGTGACAGATAGAGAAGTCCCTGAGATCTATCGCGCGTAATGCGCATACCAAGTATATGAGAGGCATGTCCCAGATCTTTCAACTCAAAGCTCTTCTTGAGTTGAGCCTTAAGAGCATCTAGCTCCTCATGAGCAATCCCTGCTAAAAGTATGTCATCCACATCCACATAGAGTACTAAAATCAGTAAAGAACCATCACAGGCTTTCTTCGTCTACAAGCACGGATCCATAGCACTGCGGCTGTAGCCCTGTGACTGCATGAATGCATCAAACTTATGGTACCATTCCCTAGGTGCCTGCGTCAATCCATATAGACTCTTCTTTAGCTTGCACACTAGGTGTTCCCTGCCAGGGTCTAGAAAGCCCTTAAGCTGCTCCATGTAAATCTCATCATGCAAGTCCCCATGTAAAAAAGCCGTCTTGACATCAATCTTGTACAAGTCTAGGTCAAGCTGTGCAACCAAGGCCAAGACTAAGCATAGGTGGTCATGTTGACCATAGGAGAAATGACTTCATCAAAGTCAAAACCATGCTCCTGCTTAAAACCCTTAGCAACTAATCAAGCCTTATATGCTGGCTTGGGGTGTCCAGGGGGTACTTTTCAGCTTGTACACCCACTTGCATGGTAAAGCCTTCTTACCTTGAGGCAAGGAAACCAAATCCCAAGTTTGATTCTTATGCAATGAGTCAAGCTCAGATTGCATAGCCCTTTCCCAAGAGTGACAATCACCCATGTGCATAGCCTCATCATAAGTGAGAGTCTCTCCTGCATTTGTAACTAGTACATATAATCCATAGAGGGCACAAAGCTGTCAGGAGGTCGTCTATCTTGGTAGAACGCCTCAACCCAAGCTCTGCTGCTTGACCGACATCTTGTTTAACATCAGCACATCTAGCATTTGGGCCATGAGCATCAAGTGATGCTGCACGCTATCTAGCTAGCTGTGAGTGGGCTAAACGGGAGTAGGTGGCTCCTCCTGAAAGATAACTTTGTGTACCTCAACCACTTTCTCAGGCTGCATATGCATTTTATCCTCATAAAAGATGATATCATGACTACGGATCACTTTCCGCGCCTACGGATCCCATAGACAGTAACCCATCTCTCCTGCATCTCCATAGCCAATGAAAATGCATTTGACACTTTTAGGATCCAGCTTATTGCATTTGTCCTTGGGCACATGGCAGAATGCCTCACATCCAAAGACACACAAATGATCATAAGAGGGAAGCTTGCCTGCCCATACCTCCTCGGTAACTTGAAAGTCAATGCCACTGCTAGGTGACCTGTTAATGAGATGCACTACAACAGTAACTACATGAGCCCAAAAGTGTTGTGGTAAGCCAACCTGGCTAAGCATGCTAAGGACCCTTTCCTAAATGGTCCTATTCATGCATTCAGCCATACCATTCCGGGGAGGGGTGTAAGGGGTGATCAACTGATGCTTAATACCCCGCTCATCACAAAACTTGCTCAAAATCATGTGATACATACTCACCCCCATTATCTGACCTTAGGCATTTTAGCCTTTTCCCAAACTAGTTCTCTGCCAATGCAAGTCAACGCTGAAATGTATCTAAGACATCAGATTTTCTCTTTATGGGATAAGCCCAAAACTTACGTGAGTAATCATTTATGAAAGTAACAAAGTACTTTGCCCCACCAAGTGACTGACAGGGCATGGGCCCACATACATCTGAGTGCACAAGAGCCAAGGGCTCACCCATGCGTTTCTTACTAGACTTTTTATGCGTATTTCTAGTCTGCCTACCATACAAACAATGATCACAAGAATCAAAATGCAAAGAGTCAAAAGGTGGAAGATACTACAAAGCATAGAGCATTTTCATTCCTTTAAGAGACATATGTCCCAAACAAGCATGCCAAAGGGATACATGGAGAATAGAACCCACAAACAAAACATGATCCAATGTAGCTCCAGATACAAGTAAGGGATAGAGGCTGCCAGACTTGGCACCTCTTGCAAGCACAAGCCTGCCACGAGTAATTTTCCATGCAGAGTCTCTAAAAGACACAAAATACCCTGCATCATCAAGCTGTCCAATTGACATAAGGCTGCAAGTCAACGCATGTACATGGCGTACATCATGCAAAACAAAAGAACTGCCAGAAGGAAACTGCAGCCTACCTGTCATCACCAAGACGCATAGAACTAGACATGGTACTATAGGTATGAAACCAATCTCTATAGGGTGTCACATGAAAGGACGCACCCGAATCCAAGAGCCATCACTATGCGTACAAAGAATGTATCTCAGAAGCCTGTAAGGCATCGCATGAAGAAGCTGTAAGTATGTAATCATCATCTGAATCAGTGGCCTGCATGACATTAACCTCTTCTATCTTCACACTAGACCTTGCAAGTACAATATTGCGCTTAGAAGACTTTTTCTACACTTTTTCTTTTCCCTTTTCCTTGCACTTATCATCGCACATTTTATGGCACTGCGGCCTAATATGTCCTACTTTCCCACAATAATGATAGGTAAGATCAGATTTCGTCCACGGGACTTACTGTGACCACGTGACTTGGACTTGGACTTCTGAGAGTCCCTGCCCTTATGATCACACGACTTGGACTTACTATGACCACGACTTGGACTTGGACTTTTGAGAGTCCCTGCCCTTATGATCATTATCATGCCTGCCATGTCTGCCACCTCTAATGATCAATGCATGTGAAGAGCGGGAAGCATCATTATTTCTCCTGTTGATTTTCTCAGTTAATAAAGCACTCTCAACATCTTTGATTTTTAGCCCATCAAGCTTGTCCATGCATATGGTAGTACAGAAGACATCCCATGATTCGGGCAAGGTGCCAAGCAGAAACAACGGGTGCAAGTTGTCTTTGAACTCAATACCCTATGACAATAGACTCTTCATGATAGCATGAAATTGACTAAAATGAGATGATAGGGAGGTCTCCTCCTTCATGAGAAGGTCCATTAACCACTTTAGCCACCAATACATCTGTGACGCAGGACTCTGCTATGCATAGAGCTCATGAATCTTCTCCCATAAATCCCATGCACTCTGATTCTCATCTTCAATAACATTATGATAGACCTCTTCTAAGAGTGACAAAATAATGGTAGACTTGCATAGCTCATCAACTTCCATCCAAACATCATCATCCATATCCTTAGGTTCAACACCCTTGAAATGCAAGGGTTTAATCTGCAACTTATGCACCAAAACCTGCCATATTTGGGACTTCCAATACCCATAGTTGGTACCATCCAACTTGGTAATGTTAAAGAGAGATGCGTGTTTCAGATGACCAGCCATACTGTCCCAAATCAAAGCAAAAAGGAAAAATTGCACGTTGCTGTAATTAGCAGAAAATGTACTAAAACCACTGCTAAAATTGGCTGAAAGAGTGGATATCACCAAGAGAAGCACATGTCCACCAAATATGACCAAGATAACATGAAATAGTAAGCATTACCCTCATAGAAGTGCTCAAAATCTGTAGATTTTAGCTTGATGTAATAAATGACAGTAGTATGTAAAATTGTCCCAAAATGAAGCAATCACTGATACATATGTCAATGCAAATGCCAAGTAGCAAGATACATCCAACAATGAGTGTCCAGGGGCAAGAAGTACCAAGAACTGTCAAACCAATCACCTTTCAAGCAAGAGAAATCTCATAGGTCTAGAAGTTATGCATGTAATGGGTCTCGGGTTAAGAGAAGAGACCTCGGGGTAAGAGAAGAGACCAAATACAAGCACAACTGATAGAGTAAGAAGCTCAATGCATAACCATCCAAGATGCATACACAACTGACAAACCTGTGATAGAGATAGATGCTTGCCCCAATAGGCGTATCAAATCAGCCCATTACAGACTAACTACAGGCATAAAGCTCTCAAGAGAGCAAATGCATGTAACTGTCCCACAAGCTCAAGCTCAAGTGTAAATTAGACTCTGTATACATCTGAATATACCAAGAGGCTCCCATTGGAAGTAAATTCTAATGCAAAGAGAGCAAGCAATGCTCGAATATATCGAATACATAGCATTAGACATGCCAAATCCCAATAGGATACATTCGAAGCATAAATCCCAAGCTATCTCAAACCCGTAAAGCATAAGCCTGAGAGCTTTCAAAGAGCATGTAACTGACAATCAAATGTAATGCCCAGTAGATCCAAAATGCTCAAATACATCTGAAGACAAAGCTCCAAGTAACTGTCAAGCATGGGCAAACCAAGTAGCATCCATAGTTGACCAAAGCATAAATGTAAGAAGCCTAAATGTCAAGCAATGACAATAGGCATAGACTTGTCTAAATCATGCCAATTGAAGCCAAATGCCAGTGAAGAACGACCAATTCAGAGCCTAATCCAAGCTCAAAAGCATTTTGGAACCAAGAAGAAGCATTTTACAACCTCCAAATACATCGGTATGATCATTCAAACCTCCAGTAAGCACCCCATATCCATGAACCAATGCATACACTAAGTAAATGAGCTTCAGCCCACTGTATTACAACAAGCAATTTACTGTTAAATGAAGCTCAAATGGTGCTCAAATCTGCTCCAAATCAGTCCTAGGTGGCATAGACGTAGCATCCCATAACATCCGAGCATCATCGGCCATCGTCGGGCATCAATAAGCATCAAATGGGCAATGCCAAGAAGCATCAAGCAATAAATATTAAGTGCTGCCCTGCTATGATAGTCCTGGGACTGTGGATAAGGGCTGAAGGGGGAAGTACTCGAATCGATCACTAGGAGCCAAGCACTAATGCTGGGGAGTCAAACAATGATTGGGAAGGTTGCCAAGAGTGTTGAGAAGCCAAGGAAGAGTAGGGAAATGCTAGAAGCAGGTCAACCCAGCCCCCTAAAAATGCGTCGAAATTTGCACTGGTTGTTTTTTCGGGGGCTGGGAGTCTTCAAGAGTCCTCGGGGGCACTTGGCAATGTCAAGGGGGCTCCAATGCAGCCCAGGAAGAAGCCAATGAAGGTAGGCGAGAGATCAAAACATACATGCAAATGAAGGTGCCATGGCTGCCATTGAAGCTCGGGTTGAAGCTCTTCAAATCCGGGCTGAAGAGAATGCCAGGCAAGCTCCAATGCCTTTGCTTTGATACTAGTTGAAAGGGAAGTGGAACCCAGGAGGAAGAAGCTTGGTGGGGAGAGCTATGGCGGATGGAGAGAGAGAGAGAGAGAGAGAGAGAGAGAGAGAGAGAGAGAGAGAGAGAGAGAGAGAGAGAGAGAGAGAGAGAGAGAGAGAGACTCAAAAGTGGGAACTCCAACAACCACAATGTGTGGCTAGGCCTTCCTTTATTCAAATTGTCACTAAAAGAATAAAGAATAAGTGACTGTGACGGGCGCCGCCACCTGCAGTGTGCAGTGGCAGGTACTGTCAGTGTAGTAATACACGGGCGGCTAGGCGGAGGCACCTTTACCCCCAATAGGTATCATGAGGTACCTTAAGGGCGGCACGACATATATGTGCATATATTATGGTGGCCAGGATACAGGAGTCATGGGGTACACTATTTTTGATTATGCAAGACATGTAAACAACATGAAATCCACCTTTGGCTATGTCTTCACCTTTGCTGGAGGTGTTGTTTCTTAGATATCCAAGGTGCAAAAATGCATGGCCCTATCCACTAGAGAGGTAGAGTGTGTTGCAACCATTGAGGCTTACAAGGAGGCTCTTTGATTAGGCAGTTTGGTTGTTGTAGACCTTGGTATTATTGATATGGTCCCTACATTGCGTTTGAATTCTATGAGTGCTATTTAGTTAGCCAAGAATTTGGTCTTTCATGTGAAGACAAAGCATATTGAGGTGTGTTACCACACTATCCGAGAGGTCATTAATGGACAAGTCCATTGAGCTTGTTAATATCTCAATTGACTAAAATCATGTAGATCTACTCAATAAAAGTCTCTTAGTAAAGCATTTTGCCTTCCTTAGGAAGCTAATGGGAATTGGCTAAGATGACGTCTTTTCTCATCCTATTGTACTTTATGTACATTTGTATTTTGTCACTTTTTTCATGTTCTCTTCTCATTAGGGGCACATTCGCCTTTAAGTGGGAGGTTTGTTGGGGGTAAAGGCGCTTGTGCCTAACAACTTGTGTATTCATTAGATTGATAGTACATGTAGACCTATACACTACACATGGCAAGCGCCCATCACTGTCACTTTATTCTTTATTCTTTCAGTGATATTTGAATAAGGAAAGCCCGATCAAACATTGTGATTGTTGGAGTTCCCACATCTTGTATCTCTTGCTCTTGCTCTCTTGTTTCTTCCACCATAGCTCTTGCTTTTGCTTGTGTGCTTCCACTCAGGGCTTCTCCCTTCAGTTTTAAGGGTTCGGTCATAGGTGATACCAATGCACAATATTGGTTAGCAAGACCCCATTTTTCATGCTATGATACATAATCTTTGCTTTTATTTTTAAAGAAAAATAAGTAAAGTTTCACTTTTGAAGATTGAAAGCAAACTTTAAAGTTTTGTATGATGGAATATCATCTTGATGAGATAGAAGATCCCTATCATACCCTAGCATGACCATATAGGTGTCCAAACGCATTCTCGTAACCACCATGCCCTAATAATTCCTTGTTGGATTTGGATATTTAGGGAATGCTATTTGCAAAGCTATTAACATTGCAAATTTGGGACATTGAGAGCTTTCCCTGAGAATTCCTTCCTTAATTTCAACATTTGTATGGTGCATCAAAACTCATTCGATAAGAGCTCACCAAAGCCAAAATAAAATGCATTGTCCCCTTGAAAAATACAATTGCATTTACTATTTCTACAAGATTCTTATAGCACTTCTACAAAAGAAAGTTATACTTGTCCTAGAGAAGGAAAGCATGTATCGAACCTAGACCTTGCAAACTCTCTTCTTGCTACTCATCCATTGGGAGATATGGATTCTTTTTTTTCCCAGTCATTTGAGAAAATGTTATCGATACATAATATTTCTAGCCAATGAAGAAAATATTAGCATGCAAGTGGGAGTAACAAAGTAGACATCTTAGAGAGTAGATAGGCTTTATTTAACTTTATCACATTCCCAAGTGAGCTGATAGGATTTATTTGTCTTTATCACATTCCCAAGTGGGAAGTTGTAATAAGTATCTCTAGCATAGGGGCCATTTTGCTCCTATTCTTGCTTCAAAGTAGCATCCCTTAGCCAAGCACCTTCTTGAGTGCAATAGGAGGGGCTTGATGATAATGGAAAGTGAGCTATAGATTGGATAATGGGATGGAGATGAACTTCTTGCATGCTACTTGTGGTGATGGTGTTAACATAGATTGAAGCAAATAATAACTCAAGAATGTCTTATCCTTGCACAATGAAGTAGACAAGCAAAGAACAAGGGTAAGAGAGCCATTAAAGCTCTTATTTCCTTCTCCTCATTAAGGCTTAAGTAGAGATATGTAGACATTTCTCTAGGTAATCTTCATTTGTCCTTCATGTGAGGAAGTCCCCATAGAAGAAGAATTCCAAAGAAAATTTCATATGTTCCCTTTGACATCTAATGCAAACAATGATCTTATGGGTGAGATGATGATCTATATCCTATGGAACAGACATAACAAATTCTTGGATGGCCTTGACCTCTTTGATAGTCAAGTTTTCTTGGTTCCCGACTCGTGTTGTGTAAAAGGAGCATGATTATTATTCAAGGGATTGTTCCAATAAACATGTTGAAGAAGATAATGAGGTATGTGAGGGTAAATAGAGGCTAAAGGTTTCTGAAATAGTTTTGTTAAAGAAGGAAATTATGCTAACCCAAGTCCTAAACAATCTACTATTAGTGCTCATAAATGATTAGGGAAATTTGATCTAATGAGCCACTTTAGGAATTGGCGAAAAGCCCAGCAAAGGTGGATTAGAAGGCAAGGGGATCACTTACCAAGAGAGCAAGGACCCTCTTCTAGATGTGGCTAATCAATATAAATGTAAGAATAAGGTTTCCACCATGAAGAGTTTACAAGAACCCCTATTTGCTACACATTGAAGAAATGATGTTAATCTAATGTCATCACACTTTAAGAAATCAAGTTTAGGGTAGAGGAGGCCCATGATTTTATTACTTTTAGTTACATTAAGGGTGTCACAAGGGGGGAAGTGGCATCTTGATGTTTTGGCCATGATATCGGGTTAGCATTAGCCATCAATTAACAAGGATTAGATTGATATTTGTTTTGTATATGCCCCAAATATAGACATGCAAAATTTGGTTAAAAAGAATGAGAAAATTCATAAAAGGATCCCTTTGGTGGAGGATTGGAACACAGTCTCTATTGAGTTACAAAATTGCTTATTTTAATGATTATCATTTATCCTATTTTTGGGTACTACTAGTGGAGTTTTCCATGCATGCTTCATCACCTTCTATCAAGGCAATTGCACCATCAATAATGGGTGTGAGTGGGGCTCCTTATTGTTTCAATAATTCAACCTCCTCTCTCTTCTTCTCTCCAAACCACTAAGTTTACAAGCAAAAAGGCAAGCAAAGTGAAAGATTTGAGGTTGTAGTGGACACATCCCCCTTCATTTAGTCACCTTGATCCAAATCTTGTGATGGTCTCATGATCATTGTGTTGCCTTGTTTGCTCCAAGAGCTTGATCCATGCTTGGCTCACTTCAAGCTCCAACCTTCGTAGTCAAGAAGAATAATAAAAAGAATGAGAAGAAAAAGAAGATGGAGAAGCAAAAAATGCTTTACCCTTCTCCCTCACACTCTTTACAGTGTGCAAGTTGGTAGAGCTCTTTTCCCACTTTTGGTAACATACATGGCATACTATTCTTTTCAATTTTTGAAAATAATGATGTTACCAATTGTTTTACTATTAGCTTGAAATATGAATAATTATTAAGATAGATTTGTTGGATCTTCTACACTATTTGCATACGACTCTTGAAAAATCTTGATTGTTGATGTAACAATTTTGATTGTTGATGTAATATACAACAAAATATTTGGTTTCCACTTGACAACATTGTTTGAGGAAATTAAAAAGGCCTACTTGAAAAGTCGGCCTATCCAACAATAGCCCTAGACTATTGTGGTGCCAAATAGATACATAGTCTTATCAAAATAGAAAACCTTTCATAAACTATAGCAAAGAGAACAAAGTACAAACGAATGCACACAAAAACATGAGGACCATTCAATGTATTGAAAGGTTGATTTTATTAGAGACTAACTTTCTTTTGAACAAAGATCACAAATAAGAATGAGAATGCCCTTCTTAGATCCATTGCCATTGGCTCCACTATCCTCACCACCATCATTAGACTCACTTGATCTTGCTTAATCCTCTACTTCTTCATTGCCTTGTACCTATACAAATGAAACCTCTTATGCGGTAGCATGTTGAAAAATATTGCAATGCTTAGCATTAGGAAAATGCAAGCATAATGAATTAATGATTAAATACAAATAAACTTGGCTTCATATGATGATCATGCTCCCCATATAACGTGGGACGAGTCCTTATAACTCATAATTAGCATGTTACATTTCCTTGGGAGAAAATTCTACCCTTAGTATAAATATAGTGTCCCTCGTTATGCCTAATATTCCTTTCAAAAAGAAGGGCTAGATAAGCACATAATCCATGTATAGTCATGCTTTGAATGTAGCAATGAGTTGAATTCATGGATTCCCATGATATATAGAACTGCAAAAAGACACAAAAGTAACCTCTAAGGGACTTGGAACACGAAGATCCTATACAATAAAGATGCCATCTCTAGCATAATGGTATGATGAATGAAAGAATCAAGTATCAAGAATCCCAATGATTAAAAACTTCTCTATATTTGGGAAGAGATGCTTTTTGCTATCCACCATACAACTGCAGTCGTACACCTATAGCAAAGATCATAGACAAGTATGCAATGGATAATTAATTTTGACATCTCAATTAGAAGATCAAGAGGCAAGGGATATTGAGTAGCCTCTCTTTGTAATAGATAGCTTAGCCATCTCGTGTGCAAGAAAGATGTGAATCACTAAGGCTATCCTAATCACCATTTAGAAAATGGGATACATGTGCCTATATGCAACCCATATGCTCAAGTACAATCATAAAATCTTGTACTCATATATTGTTCAAGTATGAATCTCCACGCTACTCTATTTTGAGTTTGTTTTTTGCACATCTAATCATGTAAGATAATTAGAAGCAGGTTTGTCTCTTAGTAGTGGAGTGGGTGCCTATATTTAGTATTTCTAGGATCAACTTGCTTTTCATTTAAGGTTAGTTTGGACATGCTCAACACGGTGCAAGTTGATCACTAGAAGCATGTTTACCTAGGCAATGGGTGTAAGATTACCAGAAGCGAGTTTATCTCTTAGTAGGGAAGTGGGTGCCTATATTCAGTATTTCTAGGATCAACTTGCTTTCATTTAAGGATGTTCAAACTAAAAAAACATTTTGTAGTTGTTGGTTTAGTTTGGACATCCTCAACATGATGCAACTTGATTCTAGAAATAGTAAATATAGACACATCCCCCCATTGCCTAGACATAAACTTGCTTGTAATGATCTCATAAGTTTAGGCAAGCAAGAATCACACTCAAAATCAAGTAGCATGTAGCTTAATATACTTGAGCTTGATAGAAGTACAATACTATACTCTTGTACTTGAGTATATGGGTTACAAAGATGGTGATAATCACATCCCAATGATCCACCTCTTTTCCTTGGAAAAGACTAAGTTGTCCCATTGGATGCTCACAATGCTCAATGTATTGTACAAAGTAATTGCTAAGGGTTTTTGCATTTTAGAGATCTAAAGAAGAAAAAGTGTGCAGCATTCTTCCCAAAATCTCGCACTTGTCCTTTATTTGTTTGAACTCTACTTTTCTCTACACTTTCACTAAAACCTTTAGTATTTTGTAGTAACTTGCTATAAGAATCTCATTATTGGAATTGTTGGGCTAAATGCACAAGAATTGTTTCAAAAGCTACAACTCCCCTTAGCCAACTACCTCTCACATAGTCATCTAGACACTTTGCATAACCATGCATGCTTCTCTCCAATCCTAGAAAGCAAGAACATGAAACTAGCTTCAATGTGTATTGAACTCACCAACTTACCTTCCCGCATTATAATTCGAAAGCTTGAAACCTTGAAGACGGTTCCATGATCCAAGTGCTACAATGCAATACCTTTGCTCCTCCACATCCTACATCCACATTGAGAGAAGAAGTAGAGCAAAAGAAGGAGAAGAAGAGGATGGAGAAGAGCTTCATCTTGTTGGATTCCTTACTCTCTCACAATCACACTTGACTCACACACAACCTCAAACTCTAACCTCTTACCACGAATAGAAAGAAGAAGAAGGAAAGAAAGAGATGGCAAGGAGCTTCAATATTCCTAGCTCCTCACTCAACACAAACTCACTCTGTGTCTTCTTCACTCTTGACAATGGTGACACGAGATGATAGAATAGAGAAGAAGAGATTGATTACTAAAAACTTGTGTTGATATAGCTTTATTAGCATGGATGCAACAACATGGATGAATATGCTAAGACCTCCCACCCTTATACAGGCTAAATCTAGGGTTAGGGTTAGGCTTTTATGAATTAGGGTTTGTACCTCCCTTTGTGTTTTAGGGTTTCCATATGTTTTTGGATGTCCTAGGCACTTTCCAGGCTCGCTTTATTAGCATGGATGCAACAACATGGATGAGTATATTGAGACCTCCCACCCTTATATAGGGTACATTAAGGGTTAGGAATAGGCTCCTTGTGAATTAGGATTTGTCCCTCCCTTTTCATTTTAGGGTTTACACAGGTTTTTGGACGTCCTAGTCACTTTTTGGGTCCTTGGCTAGTCCTTTCTTGTTGCATGCTTCTATGTTGGCCTAAATAGATCTATCCTAGACTATTCTAATCACATTTTCATATGTGTAACCCATGAAACAATTGTGTGTGCATCAAATAGATTTGTGAGAAATAATATAATGTGCATGGATGTGAGGCCGACTCTCACAAGTTAACACACAATATTATTTATTGTGTCCATGAAGTAATATAACTACCCAAAAATAGTACATTGAAGATATAAAAATAATAATTATCTAAAATATAAATAAAAAACTTTAACTTTTGACTTTTCTTTGAACTTCTTTTGACTTTGCCTGCCACATTTATTATTAATACTATCCCCCCTTTAAGACAAGTGCCAGTTTCACAACACTCGTGTCAAAGGTAGATATGAAATGTTGAGATGGTGTAATAGTTGTCCTAATGGAGGAGTAGTGCATACTAGTGATGGTGTTATTAATAGAGAAGATGTTCCTCCTAAGGGTATAAATGACTAGTCCTTTGGTCAATGACAAAGATCTATTGCTGGTACTTTGGTAAATGACAAAACTTATGTTGCTACTAGAAGCACACTTGATTATGGAGTCCTTATTGGGAATATGACTTGAATTGTCATAAAAGATGAACGGGAGGTTGTAGAACATGAAGATCCATGTTGAAGTGGAAGTGGTGGTGGCTCATGATTCTAGGGGAGCTTTTGTACTTATAAGGTAAAACCTCACATTTATTCATGTCTTAGAAAAGAGTGCTATTCTTCTTTCATGTGCATAAGACATACATTGTTGTTAGTTTGAGATATAGGTCAAGCATGAAGTGTTGTTGCACACTTGAGGACTCAAGACTATGTATAGTTTACAATGCAAGTACTATGTGCATAGGCATTCCTACATAGGCCAATACTTACTTAGAAGACTACTCCATGGATATTTCTAATGGTGTTGGTTGGAAGCAAAAAATATTAAATGATGGAGATGGGAAGAACTGTCAATGATTTAGAATTCTTAAAGATCACACGAAAACTTGAAAGGTAGGTGGATAAAAGTTGAAATACAATCCAAGAAACTCTTGAGGTCCATGGTTATCTACATAATCAGTGCATGTGGTAGTTGATTATGGTGGTCCCTCTTGTTGAAGCACATTTTCTACCTTGCTATGAAGTGGAGTTGCTGGTACTAGGGTGAATGAAGTGAAGAGGAAAAATTTGCAAGTGACTCAAGGAGATAGGCCTAACTAGGCATGTCTTGACCTTGATGTGCCCTAAGTAAAAGTAGAGGTAGAATCAGACAACTAGGTTCACTGAATATACCTAACTTGAGGACCCTATGTGTGATGTAATGTGTGTGAGTGCACACTGCTTTTTTTCCCTTATCTCTTCCTTAGATTTTTAAAAATTTATAGTCTTTTTTTTGGGAATAAATATAGTGCCATACAACTTGATTTATAGCCTTTCAAAGTTTGAAATGAATGCATGTGAGATTTGAATGCAGACTAAAGATAATAAACATGGCTTGCAAAATGGTTGGTGCACTCGAATGCATATGATGAGGATTGAATATTGAGCATGGACACTTGAAGCAAAATGCATTGTTGTGGATAAAGTTGCTACTGAAGAACCATAATTGTCATCGATGAAGACTAGCATTCTTGTTGGAGCTAATTGTTATTCCTCCAAAGGAAGTAGATGACCACGGTACGTTGAAGTCAAGGTATAGCTAGGTGGAAGAATTAGGGCCTAGATGTTGATAGTTTCCTAATAGCTTCATCTCTTAAGTGTGGTTCTAAGGTGACCTTGTTGTCATGATGTTTCCATATCTTAAGATCTTCAAGGAAAGCTTCTATTGCTAATATCGTCTTCAATTCTGAGAGTTTTCATTGCTTGAATTTGTCACCTTTGTCAATTGTTGTTAACATGCATTCAATTTATAAAACTTTAAGAGTATCACACAATGGATCCTAGTCCAAAAGTTTAGATGAAGTGATGATAGCTTTGCTACTTTTAAGTGTTTACCGTTGCACTAAGCTCATACCTTATATTTTGTGCTCACACAAGATGTAACATTGTTTGGAATGTTGGAGGGTTTTCAACTCTGCTACTGTAAGACTTTGAGAGAGAGGATAAACAATGTACACAATGTGAGTTGGTTATGTGTGTACAATAGTAATTTTTTTACCATTTTAGGAATCCATTAGTTGTAGATTTTTGGATTATACTCCAATTCAACAAAAGCATCCAAGTCAAATTGGTTTAGTAGTCAATTTAGAAAGGTAAGTAGTGAGATCATTGAGCAAATACAAGCTACAAAGGTAAGTAGTCAATCTAGAAAGGCAAGTAGTGAGATCATTGAGCAAATACAAGCCTACAAAGGTAAGTAGTCAATCTAGAAAGGTAAGTAGTGACATCATTGAGCAAATACAAGCCTGCAAAGGTAAGTAGTCAATCTAGAAATGTAAGCAGTGAAGTCATTAAGCAAATACAAGCTTGCAAAGAGACTAGTGACATGCAATACCATTTCCATCTGTTGAACAAGGGGTGGTGTTGCAAGTTGGAGGGAACTTCTCGATTTAGCCCAAAAGGGTGGAATGTACAGAGGTATGGATATGATAGGTATGATTGGCTTTAAGAGTTCTAGCAACTCACCATTGCTTACCCATGGTCATGAGGCAACTGCCAAGATAAGCAAGGTCAAGTCAATGACCATATCATTGGTATAAGAAAGGACGAAGTATCTTGTTTGGCCTTAAGCTCTGGAATTTCAAATTCATCATCACATTTAGTCACAAAAGGATAGGAAGAAATGAGATGGGATGACTGGAGTTTCTTTTACAAAAAAGTATTGGAAAATGTAGCCTAAATCATGATGCTTTTCCAAAAGTGATGTTCATTCTCTTCCTAACTGGGATGGCATTTTGAAGCAAGTTGAACCATCTCAGTATTGGAAGACCCATATCAATCATAGTAAACAGTTTGGTAAAAGTCCTACTACAAGTGGAATCAAATTCGAGCAACTACTCTATTTCAAGAGAATTGTTATTCATGGCCAAATCAACATCCATACTACTAAGAGGTTTAAGACTAACAAGAGGATTAGGAGTAACGGGAGCGAATTGTAGGTGAGTTTGAGCAACCTTCTCTATAGCATTCTAGGTTTCAATCAGCTTAACTTGGTCTAACTAGTGGGTTATATTAGTAGGGACTTCAATAGCTTCTGGCTTAGGATCTAAGGTCTAGCATATTGGTTTTTGCTACTATATCCTTATTAGTAGGAGTTTTAGATGCATTGTTATTGTACTACGCATCATTGGATGAACATATGAGCTATGTAAAAATGGAAGTAAAGTAAAGACTTGGTTTAATTTCACTTGACCTTGGCATAAACCAATAAAAGAAGTTGGGATTGTATTGAAGGGGAGCATAAGCATCAAGAAAATATGTTCTATGATTAGACAGAAGACGTACGTAAATGTCATTCAATATAATGCTTCCTTCTCTCAATCTACTAGCATGTAACTCTTCCTTTGAAATGATTTTGTCACACAATTGATGTTTTTGGGCAAGTTTAGCAAGTTTGACACCATGGTCAATCATGAGCACTCTTAGGAAAGCAAGGGCTACATATATCAGATCATTCATTGAAGTCCGGAGTATCCTTCTTTGCTTAACAATGGTCATTAATCAACTACCAATTCTGGCTACTAAACCCTGACTAGAATACCACTTCCATTAAAACACATTTCAACCTTCTCCTTTTTGGACCAATGCTTATGTTTTCTCCTTAGCTTGCAATACTGAGAATGGAACAAGGGAATCAAGTAAAGCTCCTTAGGCTTAGCTTTGGGCATATGCTTCATGACTACTCCTACAACAATTGGATAGTGTGAGCAAATATGTTAGTACTCTTCCCTTTTCACCAAACATATGTAGGAGCAAGTGATATCATTGTATCATCCAATTTTACGAGACACTCTATTACTAGCACCTGATCATTTTGTGTCATCTTTGTGAGAGATCTCTAAATTAGCAACCTTCAAATCCATTAGAGCTTCTCATCGAGAAGAACATGTCTTATGAATAGTTAGGTTCATTGTGCTCTCTGTGTGCTAGATTTTGTATTATATTGTGATGTTGAAGCATTAGAGGCATGTTCCTTAGCTCAAGAAATGATTTTGGTTGCAATTAAAGGCTATGATGATTTAGGTTCCATGTTAGATTTAGAAGTAGTACACGTGCTAATTCAATAGATTGGCTGATCTTGGTGAAAGGTGAGAAGGATCGAAGCTTGCACGCGAGCTATGGCAGGAGAGCAAGAGCAAGAAAGAGAGAGACAAGAAAATGGGAACTCCAACAGTCACAATGTGTGACCGGGCCTTCTTTTATTTACTAGTCACTAAAATGAATGTAAAGAATAAAGTGACGTGACGGGCGCCCGCCACCTGCAGTGTGCAGTGGTGGGTACTGTCAGTGTAGTAATACACGGGGCGGCACGGCGGAGGCGCTTCAGGTGGACGTCTGTCTCTAGCAGATCGTCTCACTGCAGGCTCTACTGCCTGCCTAGCTGCCTGTCCAACACCCTGACTATGCGCATCTGCTGCAGCTGTAGGCTGTCCAACTGGCTGTGCAGGAGCTCTAGGCTCCTCCTGAAAGATCACTTTACGGATCTCAACTACCTTCTCAGGCTGCCTGTGCATCTTGTCTTCATGGAAGACTACATCATGGCTGCGTACTATTTTCCGTGCCTGCGGATCCCATAGGCGATAGCCCATCTCTCCTGAGTCACCATAACCAAGAAAGATGCATTTAATGCTCTTTGGATCCAACTTACTCCTCTTGTCCTTGGGCACATGGCAGAATGCCTCACATCCAAAGATACGGAGATGCACATAAGAGGGTGGCTTACCAGCCCAAACTTCCTCTGCAACCTGGAAATCCAATCCACTAGAAGGCGATCGGTTTATGACATGCATTGCCGTACTAACTGCCTCAGCCCAAAAGCTCTGTGGTAGGCCTGCATGGCTAAGCATAGAGCGGACACCCTCTTGAATAGTTCTTTTCATGCGCTCAGCCAAACCATTCTGGGCGGGGGTGTAAGGGGCGGTCAACTGATGCTTAATACCCCTGTCATCACAAAACTGCTCAAAAGCACGCGAGACATATTCTCCCCCATTGTCAGTCCTAAGGCATTTCAGCCTATACCCAGTCTGGTTCTCAACAAGAGTAAGCCAACGCTGAAAGACTGCCAAGACATCGGACATTTGCTTTATGGGATAAGCCCACACTTTCCTAGAAAAATCATCAATGAAGGTAACAAAGTACTTCGCGCCACCCATAGACATACACAGCATGGGCCCACAAACATCTGAATGCACCAAAGCCAAGGGCTCACTCATGCATGGCCTACCCGATTTCTTATGCGTAGACCTATTCTACTTACCATAAAGACAATGATCACATGAGTCAAAACGTGCATAGTCCAAAGGCGGAAGATACTGCAAACCAGATAACATTTTCATTCCCTTCAAAGACATATACCCAAACGGGCATACCAAAGTGATACATGTGGGATAGAGCCCACTGCCGAAACATGGTCTACAGAAGACCCAGATACAACAAGAGGATAGAGGCTGCCAGTCTTGGCGCCTCTAGCAAGCACAAGTCTGCCTCTGGTAATCTTCCAGGCAGAATCCCCAAAACAGACATGAAACCCTACATCATCCAATTGTCCTACAGACATAAGACTGCGCGTAAGCGCAGGTACATGACGTACATCCCTGAGCAAAAAGGAACTGCCAGTGGAAAACTGCAACTGAATATCTCCACAGCCCACAATATCAAGAGACCTGTCATCTCCAAGTCTGACTGATCCAGATACAGTACGGTAAGAGTGAAACCATTCATGGTAAGGCGTCACATGGAAGGATGCACCTGAATCCAATAACCAGCACCGTGCATACATACTAGGCGTCTCAATCAAGTGTGAGGCATCAGAAGAACTAGCTGCAAGTATGAACTCATCACCATCTTCGGAATCCTCGGTCTGCGTGATATTAATTTCCTCAATCTTGACGCTGGACTTCGTAGGTACTATGCTGTGATCAGAGGACTTCTCTTGCACTTTCTCTTTCCCCTTATCCTTGCGCTTCTCATTGCGCAACTCATGACACTGTGGTCTGATATAGCCCTTTTTCCCACAATGATGACAAGTGACATTAGCGTTGTGCCCACGCGACTTACTACGCGACTTTCCACGAGATTTAGACCGACCCTTCTGCCAGTCACGACCACGGCCATGACCACGATCATTCCTGTCATTCCTGCCTCTAACTGTCAAAGCATGTGAAACACGAGAGGCATCCAAGTTTTTGCGATTAACCTCTTCCTGCAGAAGAGCACTCTCAACATCATTCAATTTCAGAGTAGCACTAGAGGCACATAGGGCAGTGCGGAATACATCCCATGACTCATTTAGAGTCCCAAGCAAGAAAAGAGGAGTTACTTCCTGTCCAAAGGTGATATCCTGCGAAGTCAGGTTCTTCAATATAGCATGGAACTGGCTCAAGTGAGCAGACATAGTTGCATTATCCTTCATGCGCAGATCCATAGGCTGCTTCAACCAGTACATCTGACTCGCCGAACTTTTCTTATCATAAAGATTCTTGATCTTATTCCATAGATCCCATGCACTCTGTGCTTCCTCAAATACATTATAATGTACCTGTTTAGTGAGAGACAATACAATCGTGGACTTGCATAGCTCATCAAGTTCAAGCCAGTCGTCATTGTCCATAGTTTCATGCTGCTCCCCGCTCAACCGAAGTGGCTTAATCTAAGATTTCTGCACCAAGACCTGCCAAATTTGACTCTTCCAATAAGAGTAGTTGGTACCATCCAACTTGGTGATGTTAAATATGGCATTATCAGTCGAAGAGGATGCCATAATGCAGGATGGAAATGCACAGACAATGTAAAACTGCTGGCTGTTTTACTGCAAAAAATGCTCCAAATCCGCTGAAATGAGCTCCAAATGGCAAGAAAAGTGTGCCAAAAGATGCTGCCTACTTAGTACTAGGTGCGGTACACCAAATCAGGATATTTCAGCATAAAAAATACTGCTCAGTCCACCAATAAATGCTTGCTGTAATAAATTTCAGAATTGCAATAATGAGAGCAAACTGTCCCAAAACTGGATCTAATGTCAACTAAACAATGCTAGGTCCAAAGCCGGCATAAAGAGGACAAAGCAAAGCCAAATGACAATGAAAATACATGAGCATAACACCGAGAGATGTCAAATAGCATCTGCCAGTAAAAGGCACACCCCCAGACAATCCAGGGAAAATGTACCTGCAACTGCCAAAACCTGACACAAATAGGTGTCTGCTCAAAAGAAAGCGGATCCAAAACTGAGACTCAGCTCATAAGCATCCTGTGAACCAAGACATATACTCAATGCAACATCGTCGGAGTATAATCCCAAAGTCTCAATACATCTGTAACTGCTCAATGACATAGACTGCTCCGATACATGTAATTGCTCCAATAGCATGTAATCCCTGCTCAAGTTCAAGTAAGCATGCAAGATGCTCCCACTAGCACAAAAGGCGTACAAACGAGCTCAAGGGCTCAAGCAACCCAAGACAAAGTACCAGTGACAAGTGACCAAGTCAATGCGTCATACGCATCCCAAGAGCATGACATACATGAAGCAACTGATGGAAGCAACCAAGTAAATGATCAAATTGAGTCGGAAATGCTCAAATACATCCAAGGCAAAGCTCCCAATGTCGGTAAAGCATAGATGAACCAAGCGGCATATATCACGAATCAAAGCATGTAATGTATGAAGCCTAACTATCAAGCATAGACATGAGGCATAAGCGGTCCAAGAGCATGCCAAGTCGGCCCAAATGCTAGTGAATACCAACCAAGACGGAGCTTATACATAGCTCAAATACATTCCATAGATTCAAACATGAGCTCAAAGTCGTCCCCAAATGTCAGATACATGATGGCAAATCCCAAAGCATACATCCGGTACCAATAGGTAAGTGACAAAGCATCCAAAGTAGCTTCAGCCCACTGTTATTACAGCCAAGTTTGACTGTGAAAACTGAGAAATTTCAGCCAATATTTCAGGCCAAAATCATGGCATAATCATGTGGATACATTCCCAAGACATTCGGGCATCAAGTAGACCGCATACGGGCATCAAATAGCACAACCGGAATGGAGTGTAAGCAACAAATGCTAATGCCAATGTTGCTGTCCTGTTTTTAGCTTGTTATGACAGTTTATGACAGTCCCAAATCTGAAGAAATCAGCCCCGAATGATCAAGACCAATGCCCAAAGCTTGAATGACATCAAACATGAAGTCTAATAGCCCTCTTGATCAAGGTAGAGAGCAAGAAGCAATGGCCAAGTGTGGATTTGAAGTAGACGAGTGCTAACAGCCTGAAAAAAAATGGCGCAATCTGCCCTGTTGGTGCTGAACTTGCTGCTGCTCCACATGGGCTGAAAGGGGGTAATGGGGGGCTCAAGAAGGGCCTATCAAAGGCCTATGACAAGCCTCTTTGAGCCGTGATAAGTGTAAGGCACAATATGAGGGGAATAAGCTTCAAGGGTTTGAAGCCATGGCTGCCCTTGCTGTTTACAACCTGTAGACTAAAATAAAACCCTGAAAGAATGATCAAATACCTCAGTATCAATGCCTTGAAGGTGCCTCAATAGGCCGGGAAGGTGCTCGGGAAGCCGGGGAGTGACAGGAGCTCAGGGAGATCGGATATGGCTGCCGGGATGGAGATCCAATGCAAGAAGGGAGTCAATGTGAAGCTAAGCAAGCACCGAGTCGAGCTCGAGCAAGAGGAACCCAAGCTCTGATACCAGTTGAAAGGTGAGAAGGATCGAAACTTGCACGCGAGCTATGGCAGGAGAGCAAGAGCAAGAAAGAGAGAGACAAGAAAATTGGAACTCCAACAGTCACAATGTGTGACCGGGCCTTCCTTTATTTACTAGTCACTAAAATGAATGTAAAGAATAAAGTGATGTGACGGGCACCCGCCACCTGCAGTGTGCAATGGCGGGTACTGTCAGTGTAGTAATACACGGGGTGACACGGTGGAGGCGCCTTTACCCCAACACTTGGTAGTCGAACGTAGGTGTGTATTCAAATACTTTTGGATTGATTCAAAGTTGTGTTGGTTTTAAAATTTTTAGGTATACCTTTACCAATACTCTTAAGGGGAGGTCATTAATCTTTTTATGTTTTCTTCGTTATCCCTTGTGCACCACTATCTTGGATTTGGTAGCTACACCATATTGTTGTTGTTGTTCCCTTTTCTATTTGTTCCTTGTTGGTATTGGGAGATATTTGCCATTTGGATGGACCAATAATTGCCTTGGGTTTCTCCTTGTCAACAATGGATGGCTCTATTGTCTTCTTCTTTAGAGTTTCCATTTTTCCTTGAGCAGTATCACAAGGTGTGGTTGCTTTCTTTTCTCCTTTTGATGCAATGACTTTTTAAACACCATTGGTTCCTCAACTACTTTAGGAAGATGTGGTGTCTTTTCTCAATAGGCAAGTATTGGCCTTGCAATCTCAAGTATTGCTTTCTTGGCCTCTAATTTTGGCTAGTGTTATCTCCTCATTTGTCTTGGTCCTTAACCTAGATTTATGGTTGGGTCTCTTTCTCTTGTTCCTTGATTTTGATGGGACTTGGTCCATGGCCAATGAAGGTGGTTCTGTAGTTGGCTTTAGTAACCAAATCCACGGATTTCCCACATAGTACCCTTGAGCATATAGTAGCACATTGGGAACCCATCGTGGCTTTGTACTAACTCTCCATCGATGCTTAAAGTGTATGCCTTGGTCATCTCTTCTAGATGTAGTTCTTTTCTCAAGATCTTTAGAAGTTGCTATGTTGTTCCTACTAGCTTGGGTTTTATTTCCTATTCTAAGAGGACTCCAATTGAGTGGTTCTCCTTGTGCCTTACACAGTTATTTAAGAACTTCCTTATTATTCTCACTAGAGCTGTTTGACCTTGGAGTTAGCTGCTTGCCTTTCCCTTTAGAAGATGCAAGATTTTCTTTATTGAAAGCTATGCTTATCTTGATGCTTGGTAAGCTTGTGTATCCAACACACTCGATAGTCAACTTCACATCAGTTACATGCTTGAAAGTTTGTCTAAGGAATACTTACCTCCCTACATCTTCTTGATTTGGAAGTATAATTGCTTGGTAGTGAGTTTGACCCTAAGACATGTTGGTGGTATTAGTTCTTTATCTTCAGGGTTAGTATTTTTCACTTTGATCTTTGGATGTTAGCCCTATAGACTTGGGTGGAGTACTAATGGATGGCTTGCAATTCTTTGAAACTTCTCTCTTTGAATCTATTCCCTCTCACTTTGATGATTTTCTTATTGTGTTGTCAATGTAGATCCCTCTCACTTTGAATTTTCCATTTTGATCATGTACAATGTCCAAATGTCCTTGGATTTTCCTTGATGTTCCTTCATCCTTGGATAATCAATCATCTTTAGGGCTTATAATTGTGAATTCATTTGATTTGCTAATTTAGTTGTTCTTAGAAGTTACATTTGTCGAGATGAGTCTAGGTTGTTTGATTTCAGACCAATAAGTCAAGATGTTGTAATCTAAATCTTCATCTATGTGAGCATCAATGATGTGCTCTTGCTTGGAAATGTATTTGATCCTAAGATATGTTGGTGGTATTAGCTCTTTGTCTTTAGGATCAACATTTGTTGCTTTGATCTTTTGGATGTTAGGCCCTATAAACTTGGGTGGAGTACTACCGGATGCCTTGCATTCAGGATAATCTTGATAGATGAGTGATCCTCCATTCAATGCATCTCACATTAGTCTTTGTGATTTTATCTATCTCCATTTGGTCTACTAGCTGGCCTTGGCTCTCATGTTGCTAGATCCATCATCTCATCATCCTCAAGTTTTTATTGACTATAAGATCTATGGACTCATAGATCTAGAAGTCTTTTTTACACATGTTAATCGAGTATTCGGCTCTCAAGTGCCAAATGGAAAACTCTTTGACTCTTCTTGCAATGTTAAGTTCTTATGAGTGTGCTCTAGTCCTAGGAGCTTTAGAGCTTGTTCATGATTCTTTCCTTTGTTCCTTCTTTGAAGCTTCTCTCTTTCAACCGATCCATTTTCGGAAGTTCACTTTAAATCTTCCTTTTTGATCTTGCCCAATGTGCAAATGTCCTTGGCTTTTCCTTGATGTGCCTTTATCCTAGGATAATCAATCATCTTTAGGGGTTATAATTGTGGATTAGTTGGATTCACTCTCTAGGTGGTCTTAGACACTTGGATGTGTATGTTCTTAGTCCTTATGGCACTCAAAATTTTAAGCTCTAAGAGATTGTCCTTCTAATCAAATTGTGTCAATGAACAACCAAGTATGTTGCTTGGTAAACAATTGGGCACCCAATGCTTTCTCAAGCTACCTTAAGGCAAGTTACTCAATAAGTCTATTGGTCAAAAAAGTGAGTAAAACTCACTTGAGTTCATCTCAAAGACAATATAGGATTGGGTCTTAGCAAGCAAGTTCTGATGGAGTTTGATTAGTCAAAACTTGCAAGCAATTCTAGTCCAAAGTTGGCTTTGTTGATGTTGACTATAGTGGGTTGTGAACAATGATGCTTGCGATCCTAGGTGGTTTTGGACTAGGATGTTGTGCCTAATTGAAATGTGAGTTGGATCTTAATGATCTAAACTTAAGAGTATTGTGCCTAGCTATGAGGGAAGTATGCAAGGGTTAGTCGATGACCCTGATGGGACATCTATAGGGACTTACCCTAGGTGTAACCAAGTTCACCCAAGGGAGTCAGAGAATGTAGACGACTGGGACCTAAATCTAACGGGCTAGGATGCATTAGGGGTGTGAGTAAAGATGCACCTAAGGTTTTAAGGATGAAAAATATGAGAGTATTTTAGGAATTTCTAAGGCTACATGTAAAAGGGATGAGAGTGTGACATATCTAGTGCTAGCCTGGTTAGGGGAGAGGACATTTGGTAGTCACTTAGATGCTTATCTTAAGTAACACTATTTGGACCCCTTAGCATTGATAGACTTAGTTAGTTTGTGACTTTTGAGTCTACCTTGCAACAAAACATATGATCTCAACCCACTAGGATCAACTTGAGGGGCCTATCACCTAACAGTCTCTTATAACATTCTAGTGTTTAACCAAGAAGGATCACTTTGTAATCAATTAAGGTTGAGAGTGGACTAATCATTGCACTTGGTTCAAAGAGAGTGAGAGACGAGGGGGAGCTAGGCTCCACCCTTCTATCCATAAGGCATAATCTTAGTTTTGGCCCTCTAAAATAGTGCTTAGTCAAGATTTGTGACATTTACTCTAAAAAGTCATCATTATCTCTATTTCAGTCATTTTTTTGAAAAGCACTTGACTAATTGGGTCCACCCTTCCATTGGATAGCATCATCATGATGACCATCCACCCACTTCTCATGCACACACATGAGCTTATCTAATTAGGTCCTGCCATATTGTGAGATATATAAAGATATATTTATTTATTAGTTGGTTACACAGTGTCCATTTCATGCCTTTAGGCACAATGGAAACAATCTTTTCTAAAATAGCATTAAAGCATTTTTCAATAAACCAATCTCCGACACACACTACTTAGATTCTTCCACTTCATTCCAAAATTCTCATTCCTCTTAATATCCATCATTTGATACTCTGATCCTAGACTAGGTCAAACACCTTTTGACCTCTCTTTTCTAATTCAAGTGCCTTTGATACCCATCACCACACATTGTGCCTTTGTTGACAAGGATTTCTTCCTTACTAGAGGACCATTCCTCATGTTATAATAAGGTCAAACGTTCCTCATGCATTTGACCGTAATAATATCACCATAGCACAAAACATATTAATATCCTTCCATCTATCTACTAGGCATAATGCAACAAGTGTCACACACAACATTTACGTGTAATAAGTCACAGTTATGCGATAAATAGATAATGAAAATTCAAAAATAAATAAATCTAGAATTATCTTATTATTATAGTATTTTTATAATATCTATTGCATGATCCCATGGTATAAGTCGATCCCTATCACATTCATAACCTACAAAAAACTCACAAAATGATAAGTAAAGTCTATTCTTTATAACATTACTTAGGCTTCAATATTAATAATCTACCCACTAGTCCCATGACTCATCATTGCAATTACTTATTATTTTAATAGAACGTCTAAGTTACACAACTTAAGTCTATTTTCCTTATTTTTAGGACTTCTCCAGATAATTTTTAGAAAATCATCTATGTAGTTTTAAGATACCCTAGCTCTAGATTTATCGAATTGTATTTTATCTAATTTTCCTTAATGAAATAAATATTGCTCATGCTTTAATTTTTTGAACATCACCATTTATCGAATGCATATTTTTTAATTAATTTTGCTTAACATCTCACCTAATTAAACAAGCATACAATTTTTCTACTTTTATTTATCCAATAATATCTATCACTTTTCCATAAAAATTTCCAACATCTCTAATAGTGTTTCAAAGAGGTTTAGTATTAGGTTATTTTCATATTTTTTCATCCAATATTTTATCTAACATAACAAGAGTATAATTTTTTTGTTAATTTTTACTTTGTAATAAAATTCCCATAAATATTTTCAATTGTTTTAACTAATTAAGTAGTCATCTCATAAATTTTCAAAGCATTTTCATAAATATTAGTTCACTTTTCTTTTTCTTGCACTTTTGTCATACTTATTTTATTACTGTAACTATTTTTAAAAACATTTTTGAATTCTCTAATTTATTCTATTTCTCCATTATTTTTGCATATAATTTCTACGAATTCTAAGGGATTTCAAAATAATAGCTTTAGCTCAACTAAACGAGAAAACATGGAGTTTGCATGCCCTGAGTTCTTAAATTGCTTTCGTTGATGACCTCACTTTGTCCTTGCATCTTCATAGCATCAAGGAAGAAAAGAGAAGAGGTGGGTGGTGGTAGCGTTTTTGTGCATGCTTGAAATTCTAGTTTCATATTTGTTGTCTCGTCTCTCCTTTCATTAAGGTGGTGCTAGAAGAGGGGGGGAGTACACTTTTTAATAGGGGAAACATTATTATTATTGTTAATTTTCTTTTCCTTAATACTATTTGGTGCCTATTTTCTATGTGGAAAGAGAGAATTGACAAAGGAAGAGTAGGGGAAGATGGAGACCATGTGAAGCAAGAGGAGACTAATGATTTGATTAGAGGAGCTAGTGGTTTACCATATATTGCAGTAGAGACAGTAATGCATGTTGACAACCAAGAGGGGAAGGGAGCTTGTGTCAAGTGGTTAGAGGAGGAGGGGGAGAGGTGGTAAATGCCTTATGGCAAAAGTGACGATCAAATTTGGTTGGGGGGCTTGCATACAATGATGGAGAGAGGGGTTGAGAGGGGATGCCCATTCACCCACCCCCTCATTAAACTTAACCCCCACTTAATACCTGAGTCACTAACTCTTCTTTCTTCATTATTGGCTAACTAAGGTGACTAAGGCAACTAATCCATTTATGAACTAACCTACTAATTGATGTTAACCGAACTTATTGCGATTTTTTCTCTTCAAAGCTCACGCTCATGCATGACCAAGTAATATGATTATATTACATTCTCTTTCTCGTAGAAAAATAAAGATGTTCCCATCTTGAATAAAACTATAGTATCATCTTTAGAGCATGTTTTGTCTATTATTTTGCTATGATACCATGTGTGACATACCCATACCTAGCCTAATTAGGGGAGGGGATGTTTCGACAGTCGCTTGGATGTCTATCTTGAGCAATGCTATTTGGACACCTTAGGATTAACAAACTTTGCTAGTCAAGCAACTTCCAAGTCTACCTTGTAGTAGAACGTATGTCCTTGACCCACTAGGATCAACCTATGGGACATATGTTCTAATAGTCTCTAATAGAGTTTTAGCACTCAGATATAAGGATTATGTTGTAATCAATTAGGACTAAGAGTGGACTAATAAGTTCAAAGAGAGTGGGAAATGAGGGGGGAGCTAGGCTCCACCCCTCTATCGATAAGGCATAATCTTAGCTTCCGCCCTCTAAAATGATGCTTAGTCAAGATCTATGATACTGACCCCGGGAAGTTTTTGTTCAACTCTATTTCTATATCCTTCTTTTGAAAAGCATTGAAGCAATTGGGTCTACCCATCCATTGCACATCACTGTCATGAGGATTGCCTGCCTGCTTGTCACACACACACACACACACATGGCAATGCTTGATATGTAATTAGGTCCTACCACAATGTGAGATATAGAAAAGTAGCTTCATTTATTAGCCCATTAAATAGTGTTTCTTTTACGCCTTTAGGCATGACACAAAAATAATGAAAACAATCTTTCTAAAATAGTGTTAAAAGCATTTTTCATAAACCAATCTCCAATCAAGACTATCAAGATACTTCCACTTCATCCAAAAATTCTCATTCCTCTCAGTATCCATCATTTGATACCCCACCCTAGACCAAGTTGTTGTCAAGTTGTTGTCGAACACACCCTTTGACATGCTCTCTTCTAATCGGAGTCCCTCTGATGTCCATCGCCAGGCTATACCCCTCGAGGTTATTTTCCCTTTTAGAGGACTGGTCATGAGTATTGCCTAAATGAACAAAGCTCCACTAGTTCTCATGCCACCATAAGGGCAAACCTTCCTTGTATGTTTGACCTCTTGTCTATGTGGTGGTTTGTACTCTAGATGATAATAATCCATGACAATAAGACTCCAGGGAGATTACATGGTGGCAATAATTCCATCACGTTACAACATCCATGGCACATCTCTCAATCAAATTCACAACCATAGTCACATCCAACCACAAACATTTCTTCTATTAATCACTAATCCACATCTGACCATAACTAGGCATAAGCATTCTCTCTCAATCAATAAATTAAATTTTAACAACTAGGCATAAGCATTCTCTATCAATCAATAAATTAACTTTTAACAACTAGCTTTTATACATAGTATTTAAACAATATTTTCTATGACGAGGTATCCATACGCTTGTGAGGTTGACATCCACAATTTGATACAATTAAATTTAATACATTTACAATGTCCTTATCTTCTAGGATAGGCTATCCATGCACTTGCAAGATTAACATCCACATTCCGATACCATTGCATGATCCGTATCTTCAATAATATCACATTTATCCAATGCAAGTACGGATGTAAAAAATCATTCATCTTACAACTAGTTCAACACCCCAAGATGCTATTGCATGGTCTCTATGTGCATATATCAAATATCATCAAATATATACAAGCATCCATACCACACATATCATTGCTTGATTCTTAATTTACAAAATAGCACATCCACACAAGCATGAGAGTAGAGCTCTTCGAGTAGTTGGCCCATCTCCCTATCATAACTTTTCAAGTGCTATAATTGTGTATTCCTATCTTCTATAACAATGCTATTTAAGTATCTCAATCATTACATCCTTTTGACTACTCTTGGTGACTCTATTGTGTTATCTCTAGATATACATAAAATATGGAATACCACTCCTAGGCCGAATTCTCCTCTTTAATAAGGTAGCCCTTCATTCTAGGTCACACACGAGTACTTCTATATCCCTTTACTAGCATTGCTTTTATCCATCCATAGGGACAATTGTGCCTTTCTATCACCTGACTAGGATGAATTGCTTGCCTTGTTGTTGCATGAGAAAGTTAAGCTTGGCTTGAATATAGGTTCTAGTACCTCTTAAAGTAGAGATATTGTATTTTACTCCAATGAGACTCGTGAAGCTTCTCGAGGTCATGGTGACTCTTAGAGTTCCTATGGACAATAGTAACAGAATGCATGGTCCTTTAGAGGCAAGGGGAGATCACCTAGAGGCAAAGGTGGATTGTGGTAGTCTAACAAGGAGAAAGGCTATCATTATTGTGGTAGATATGGACACATAACAAAGGACTCTTATAAAAAGCAAGCAAACATGAAAGGAAAAAGTAGACAACTTGGCAACTATGCATCTTCTAATGGCACTCATGATGATTAGGCAAATAGGCTATTTGCTATGTAGCATGTTTCCTGGGATATACCTAAGGAAGGCAAGGATGAAAAGTGGTATATAGGCTCTTACTGTATTAAAATTACATAATGAAACTAATTAGTCTAACTTTGTCAAAATGTCTCTTTTATGGAATCTGGAATAGCTTCTTTGGTGTCTATTTTCTAATGACACATCATTTGATGGATTTGGACATGTCTACACCAAGCTATTGCAAATTTCCCACCAACTATCCTATTTGGATAGTTACACTAGTTGTGCCTATTTCTAAGGAGGTTTATTAATGGGCTGGGTATTAGGGATCAAGTCAATTAGGTGGTCAACCTCTCTCTTAGGTGGCAATGAAGATGTGGATTGTCTTTGTATTACTCTATCAATTTACTAAAAGCTGAATTCTTCTTCTAAGTATGTGTGGACTCAGCTTCATTCTCCTTAGAAAGAGGAATGACGAATATATAAGACTTGGAATGGATCTTTCCCTTTAATTTCTTCATGGGAATGACCTCCATATACTTATGATCCACTCCATCTAGGTCAGCAAGTTGAATTGCTTCATGTATGTTCTTGGACTATATTTCACCCACCTCTAAAGAAAGATGTAAATCAAGCACATAAATGTACTTATTTAGCTTGGCTATATCAGTGATATCTTCTATATATATGGATAAATTTAAGAACATATTTGACAAATCCCACATAGACATCCTCCTTTACTTCAAGTCATACAATTTTCTTTGCAGCTATTCCTTCTCCATTGGAGATAGAAATACATCAAACATTACATGTTTGAATATATTCGACATACCAAAATCTTCTCTAATCTTGTGCATATACATCCACCAAGTGTAGGCATAACCTTCAAAGTGAAGGGATGCGTAATAAATCTTGGGTTCATCGCTCCTTAGGTCAAGAATAAAGTATATTTCAAGATTATTAATCCATTCTTCCCATTCTTATGTGAATAATTATCTCCCTTGAAGTTGGTAATTCTAATCTTCTCTTATATCCATAACCATTGTAAGGGGATTTATTAGAATTGAGCTATCCAACAGATTGTTATCTCTAGGAATCTTTATTCCATGAATGTTGCTTATGAAAGGGCTATCCATTTTGATTGCTACCAAACCCTTGATGAGGTGACTCAACATTGTCACGATTAGAGGGTCTTTTAAATCCATTTTGATTGCTACCAAACCCTTGATGAGGTGACTCAACATTGTCATGATTAGAGGGTCTTTTAAATGATTATTGCTCTCCTAGAAGTTGATCATGCATAGATCTTCATGCACCCTCATGTTAATCATCAAGATTGACCTTGACTCTTCTTGGTAGGGTAGCAAGGTGAGGATAGAATGACTTATCTCCTCCTCATCATCCGGTCATGTATCCTCTTCATACCTAGTGATATTATATTGGTTGAATTGAGGCCTTGATTTATTTTTGGGCAAATATGAGTTAGAGTGAAATGTATCTATGAGTTTAGAAGGCTCTCCCTTCTCAAAAATTGGGGGGTCAAGAAGTGGAGTAGAATATGGTATTTTAGGGGTGGAACACTACCAATTCTAGATTGTGTTTCTTGCATTTTGCTTTCCAACTTCTTGATAATAGCAATCATCTCATTAAATTTATTGTTTGTTGACTTATTAAGCATGTTTATACCATAAGGATTCCCTCATTCATTCTGTTCAACTCCTTCGACAGTTGTTGGTATCCATTAGAGCCTTGAGACATATGAATCGTTGTCTTCTTAGTGTTGATTTAGCTAATATTAGATCCATTAGGCTCAATTTGGTAGGTCTTGAGATCCTCATTAATTATTTTCAAGGTGTGGTTTTTTCTCTGTTCTTGGCCATCTTGAGTACAAATCTGTCTATAGTGATTAGCAGTCACAAAAACTATAATAAATTTTGATTGGATTGTCCAAACAAGGTGGTTTTTGTCCCAAGCCCTTGAAAAGGTGATTTGAGTGTCCAAACAAGGTGATTTTTGTCTTAAGTCCTTGACAATAAAGCCTTCTATCCAATTGTACCATCAATTTTTGTTAGAATCACTCATACTGATCTTAGAACCAAATTTGGTTATGTATCCAGAACTATTCAAGCATATGTCTAGACCCTATTTACACTTATTAGTCCACTTATACTTGATCTTTCTTGTACCAAAAGACAGTAAAAATTCCAAAGATCCCTTCACGGATCCAAGGCTAGCCAGTAATGAGTTGTTGGTGCTTCTCCTCACATTCAGGGACTTGAATAGAATAAAAGTCCCATGAATAGAACCATAACATACCAAGATTTTAGAAAAATTTATGGTATCCTATTGTAATGAGGTTCTAGGAAGAGCAATCCTAAAACCAGTCTTGATGTTGTGGTAAAATCTTTTCTAATATTGAAGGTACAATGAAGAGAGTGATCACCAAAGTGATTGAGCTCCAAAGCCCCTTGAAATAGCCAAGATTTGACCAAAATTTTGGCCAAGACTGATGCTGCCCTATTTTACCATAGATATATCAAAGAGGAGATTCAAATGATTAGAAGATAATGCTTCAATCTTGAACCTTGATGAATGCTAAATATGAGGTTATCCAGGAAGAGATTGAGCCAAAATCTCTTTCAAATGACAAAAATTAAAGTAAAGAATGCTTGCTATCCTTAAAATCCATGTCTAGGGTTTTTGAAGCTTCATGAAAGCTCAATAAGGGAAGAAATCTTGTCCCATGCTTTAGAAAGGAGAGATGTAAGCTAAGTACAAAGCTTATTCAAGCTTTAGGCAATATTTAATGGAGATATGAGCTATTGGCCTATGTAATTACAGCAATATAATGGGGTAATCTTTACAAAGAGGCTAGAGAATATCTTCAATAATGCTTAGTTAAGCTCAGGCTTGTTCCATCAAGTAATTTAAAGGCTTCATATAGCATGAATCGTCCAGCAATGGAGTTGTGGTGATGCCGAAATTTTTAGGCAGCAATGGTGCAAATTTGTCTCTATTTTCAATGTAGTGGTGGAGGTCCCCCATTCTATAACTACTTTGTCAATTGCAATCATTGTGTGTCCTTCACTTTTGAGAACCACCCTAGTAATTTGTCATCTTCTCCTCTTCTTATTTATCCATTCAGTATATTGATAGTTTAGAAATGCTAACTCAACCTTTTTGGATTAAGCTCTAGTATGATGTTCAAAGTATGGACCTATAGTCCATATCCAAAGACTCAATGCCAAAGAAATTTAGAGGCACAAAGGGCACAATCACCTTACTTAGTGAAGCCTATCTTTTTGGGCAATTGGGGGATAGATCTACAATGTTTAATTCAAGGCAACTTGGCTCCAGTATGTTATCAAAGACTCAATGCCAAAGAAACTTGGAGGCACAAAGGGCACAATCACCTTACTTAGCGAAGCCTATCTTTTTGGGCAATTGGGGGATAGATCTACAATGTTTAATTCAAGGCAAATTGGCTCTAGTATGTTATCCATGTTTTACTCCAACTTCCCAAGAAGGCATCTAGATGATAAAGAGTGAAAGCGAGGGGGTTTCAAAAAGCAGGGAGCTTGAAGGCAAATCTATAGCTTTTTGCTTTGAGGAGAATCTTACTTTTGGCTTTTGTCTTTCGATATATATATTCCTTGGGTATCTTTTGAGGTCTTTATATTACTTATTGAGTGTGATTACCCATATCAAGGTCCAAACAAGACTATGTGTTGCTCTTATAGCTACTAATAAGGACAACTCTTTTAAGGTTTGGGGTTCTCCCTACACTCAATTTTTTTCTTGGTTCAACCCTTCCACAACTTTTGTTACATTTTTCCTACCAATGCAAATAAGTCCTTTTAGCTTTTCCATATGGTTTGTTGACTATAGGACCTATGTGTATATGTAGTGGCACTCAATGTTCTACCCTTGAAGTATGGATACTTCTGAGGCTTAGGAAAGAGTGTTAGATACTCATGGTTGGAACCCCAATCCCAACTACCAGGCTTGAAGAATATCGAGATGTAAGAGATGCTTGAATGTAGCTTACACAATGGTGTAATGGTGTAGGGTTCCTTAGGAAGGTAGTGTCCTAGTGTGGATTGACAACACTTCGACCCTACTCTACTTATGTCTATGTGTAAGAAGTCTAATGCTCTTAAGACAAGAGAATTTGTGTCCCTAAGGTAAAGGGTTGATGCACCTTTAGGCAAAAATGGTTTTTAGGTGACCTACATTAGCCTAAGTCGTAACACAAAAAATGCGAGGTTAGAGTGTGGATGTCCCTTAGTAAACTATGTTTAGGCTAATGTAGGTCACCTTTAGGCAAAAATGGTTTTTAGGTGACCTACATTAGCCTAAGTCCTAACACAAAAAATGCCAGGTTAGAGTGTGGATGTCCCTTAGTAAACTATGTTTTGTGTGACCTAAGAGCCTACACAAGAATGCAAGGTCAAGGGTGTGAATTGTCCTAGTGTTAGAGGTATGTTCTAAGATGATTATGTGCAAAGTGCCTAGCTACTACTCAATACAATGAACTCAAGTGTCATACTTGTGGTAATATCACGTGCTCAAGCTAGGTTGTGTGCGCCTAAGTACTAAAGGGTTTGTGTCACTACATTGTTCATGCTTTAGTAGTAGTGGGGCCTTAAACTAAGGTTTGTGCAAGTGTATGTGTCTATGGATCCTTGTGAGCTAACCCTAATGTGTGTGTGTGTTGGTTATCCCATATGCCTAATGTGTTGCATGTGATTGGGTTGCTACATGACTAGGTGTCCTTATATAGACTATGCACGAGGGATCAATCTTGTTATGCCTAAGTGCAACTGAGGAAGCCCATAATACATGCCTAATGTAGATGCATGAAGTGCCCTAATTTGGTGTTCTCATAATGCAAAAGGTGCTCCTAAGACCACATAAGCAAGGGAAATAATAGAAAGTTTACCCACTTTTGTATGCAACTCCTTAATTGTTTTGTTCTATTACTCAAAAGCATCTTGAGAGTGCTGCAATTCACCATCACAACCATCTATCAACACCTAGATAGTAAATTTCTATGAATCCATTAGAGCTGTAGCCTTTGTCATTTGTTTATGGATATCACTCTAGGTAGCTTGCTCTAAGGTTTGAACTTTGTGCCCTTGAGAATTTTGATAGGGGTAGTGAAAATCTCTTTTGATAGACACTTTGGTGGAGGTTTGCCAGACATGAAGCAATCCTAGAGGAAAAGGTAGAGTTGCTTTCATAAGGGAGTGGAAATAGTGGCCAGTGGAGGTTTCCTTTTGAAGTACTTCCATAATTTTCTAAATAACCAATAGATGCATGCCATTAGACATATGTGAAGCAAAGAGGGGCAAACACAATGTCTCACTGAGATCGGTAGAGGAAATATGGAAGTCATAGCCATAGACCAATCCACCATGGTGTTTGTAAGAGGTCAGAAAGAAATAACAAAGCTTTGCATCTACAAACAAAAACTTGAAAGCTACAAAGTCACACAAACCCACTCGATGGATATAATCATCCTCCAAAAGGAGAGAATAATCATGAATCAGGAGTGGGACATATTGAACCACTATCACCAATTGGGGTGCCATTCAAACTACATAAAAGAAACCCACACAAAGAAATAACAAAGCTTTGCATCTATAGGCAAAAACTTGAAATCTACAAAGTCACACAAATCCACTCGATGGATATAATCATCCTCCAAAAGGAAAGAATAATCATGAATCAGGAGTGGGACATACTAAATCACTATCACCAATGGGGGCGCCATTCAAACTACATAGAAGAAACCCACAACACACACATAGAGAAATTGGAAAGAACAAAGGAATTCCTACAAAAAGCATACACCAAAACTCAGAAAGAATCATCGAAGGAATCGGTAATGGACTGGACTGGATTGGATAACCCCAAGTAATCCACATCCTACAAAAAGCACATATGTGATTGGAAGCTTGGTGAATTGCAATAGATAGCCACTTGAGACCCTGTAATCAAGCATACAAAAGAAAAGAAAAGCTCAAACAAACCACATCCTTAATACTAACCAAAGCATGCAAATCAAAATTACCTATATCATGACCACATACTAAAAAAAAGGTTGGGTAGGGACTAATAAGACCAAACTCAACTAATAAACTCCATCCTCGTATGTACATTTTGCTAGCCTAAAGTGTAATGTAGTGATTGGGTGAAGGCTAAACATATTCATTTTATCACATGATAAATTATTCACATCAAGTCATTGTTGTTAATTGAACCTGTTAATGCACAGAATCATATTTAACGTACCCCTGGACTCGACTAGAGGTCTCTACAATGCAATTCATTTTAATAATTAGATTATGTGTGCCCCAAAGTATATGAATGTGTGACAACAAGGGTTTTTTAATTATAAATTATGGTATCTATAGCATGGATGCACATGCACATGTGAATATCAAGGTTTATTTTAAATTAAAAATTATGTGGCTTATGGTGCAACGTGCTCATGTAATGGTTAGTGTTCCTTTTACAAGATTAACAATCAATTTATTTTTAAATAAGAATTATAAAGTGCATTCTATTAATTTTGTGATGCAATAATCAATTAATTTTGTTACATTTATTAGTGTGTTGCGGTGCATGTAGGGTATGGGACATCGGCAAGGTTTGATGGCATTAAAAGGAAATAATATGCAACTTCACAATACCATAGCTCTAAAAAATCTACAAGAATGAAGGATAAATGGACAATTAGCAACTAGTCTACCCACTATAGAAACAACCAAAAACACATCTAATAAAAATGCTAACAAGGAAAAAAAAAGAGTGATTGGTTTGTTTTGTGTTTATTGTTGCTTTTTATTGGGTAAATAATTGTTCTTTTGGGTATGGGTTTTTAAAAAATCAATTAGCTTTATTTTAAATTATGATGATGCTTTTTAAAGGGAATAAGGAGATGGGGATAGAAGGGAAATGATTAGGATTCTTGTGGGTTTATTTGTTTATGTTTTGAAATAAAATGTTCTTAAATTTATGGTGATTTTTATTTTTATTTTTTAAGGGCCACTTTGGTAAGAATTTGGGTTTTTTCTTTTTTAATATATGAAAATATAGAATTTTTTCATAATGCAATGTATGTGATATATATTTTTTTACTTTTATTTTTTATGTTTTATAAATGGTGGGTTTTCATTTGTACTTTATCTTTCTTTTGGATGTGTTCTTTTGTTGTTTGTTGGTATTTTTTACTTTTTTGGGGATTTATATTTAATTAATAAATATTAAATTCCATTTAAGTAGACAATAAGAAATGTGTGAATTATGGGTAATAATGGCATCTACCCAAACGAACAACAGTGTCATGGCACGATTCAAGCCACACACGTGTCCCACATGTGAACATCGATCAAGAAACCACACAAATGATCAACAATAAAAATCAACATGTGAACAATGGTTAATAAGTCCATGAAGGTCACATACGAACTCTCTAAACACATGAACATGCGACAAATGAGGGACACATTGGAAATGGCACTTGCATTTAGGCAACAACGAGGCACACGGGGAGATGTGTGTATGTGTTGCAACAGGGAAAGGGGGGCTTATATGTATTCTAGAGGTTTTCTTTTTTTAGGGGTATGGGGGAGAAGGGGGCCTTATGTGTGGTGGTGGTGGTTGGGGGAGGGGGGTTTACAGCAATGGGGGAAAAGTGGCTTATGTGGGGAGGTTTGGGGGTAGGTTAGGTTAGGTTAGAAAGGGTTGGAGGGAGGTTAGGTAGAACATGTGTTGGGAGGGTGGGTGGAGGGAGGGACTTGAGGGGTGGCAGGGAGGGAAAGGAAAGGAGAAGTAGGAAGGAGGAGTCGAAAGGGGTGGCATGGGGGAAAGAAAGATGGGGAGGAGGAGTTGTGGAGGCAAAGGGAGGAGATGGCAAAAAATGGTTTGGGGAGAGCCCTAGCAATAAAGAGCGTGGAGGGGAGGCAGCATTGTTGTGGGCTCATAGAGCCAACGAGGCAGCTACCACCGCCACATGGAAGGTGCAGGGGTAGCATCTTTGGTTGAGCAGTGATGGTAGTAGCAACCAGGGAGATGACAATAACTAGCATGTCAATGATGCTATTGCATGATGGGAGAAGATAGTGGCAACCATTGGTGCTAAGGGCAGCCATTGGCAGTTGTTGGAGATAGGGGTAGGTGGCATGAGGGGAGAAGGAGGAGGACAAGGAGGAAGAAGGAAGATGAGGAGGATGAGGAGTCAATAATCCAACATGAGAGAGGAGAAAGAAAAGAGGTGAGAGACAAGGAAGAGAAAGAAGGAGGAGGAGGAGGAGGCACCCCCATTTTTTGTGAATTTTGGTTTTTTGTTTTCTTTTCTTTTAAAGAAGGGGTGCGTTCGCCCCTCTTACATGTAGCTCAAAAATGGACCGACACAGGGCGAGGGTTAAACAATTTGTTGTGAGAGGAAGGCAAAAAGCCACTTTGAGAGCACATCTTAGATGGGCTTGGGATGGCGGATGAGGTGGAGACAATGTCACGATGTGAAAAAAAGGGAAATGATAGCATTCACGTAGGAATATGTCATGATAAAATCTAGAAAATGATGCAAAAATTAATTGTGAAAAATCTATAGGTCAAATGACAATGCAAAAAAAAGGAAAATCAAGTATGTCAGTAGGGCAAAGAGGACAAGATGGCACCTCCAATTCCACTTTCAATGCCGAAAAGGTGCATTCATCTAGAAAATGGACAAAAAACACACCAAAAGTGGTGAGAAATTTATAATAGAAAATCTATCAACCAAAATAGAGGGTGATAAAAAGAAAAAATGTTCAGTTGAAGAAATGAACAAGGTTGGTCAATCAAAATGTAGTTGTTGTGCCAAATGGGCATGTTCACATTGAAAAAGCATAAAAAACATACAAAAAATACACAAGAACATTTAAGAATTAATAACAAAAAATTTGGAACTTGAAACAATGGGTGGTAAAATTTTAAAAATTTTGATTCAACAAAGTAGATAGGGTTGTAAGGTCAAATGTCAATGCTAATGTTGAAATGGCATGTTCACATAGAAATAAGACAAAATGACATAAAAGTTTTCAAAAATTAATGGTGGATGATCCATAACTTAGAACAAGGGATGGCAAAAAGGAAAAAAGCCCTAGTCAAAGGACAAACATGGCTATAACATTTGAATCCAATTGCGATGAAGCAAGGATACATTCACATGGAATGAACAAAACTGAGAAAAATTGCAAAATATGCAAGGGAGAACCCCAAGTACATGGTGTAACATGATTGTGGGGTGGGAAAGGGACCCCAATAGGTGTACAAAAAGGAAATATCATCAATTGAGCAATCATATGTGGGTGTTCACATATTGTATGCAAGTTGAATGCATAGGGATGCATCCCTATACTTAAGACCTTACATGATGACCATGTTAAGATAACCAATGGGATCCTACACACTGACAAACAATCTATCCTTACATTCCCACACTTATGGCATGACACACGCATACATAGAATGGTAAGAGTAGGGTTAGAATCACTTGGCCCATTTAGTGACTGAAAGTTTTCAGGATTCTCATTTGAGAAATGATGTTTAATGCATGTTAGTTGAGTTGGACTGAAATGGAATTTTCCTACAAAGCAGTTAAGAGTGCACAAGTATTGGTTAGAAAGAGCTAGTAAGATTCTACAATGGTTCTCATTATGCATTTTAGATGCCATGGCCATACAAATCACTAGTTGTCAAACGCCAAAAGATGCATGGGACATTCTTATAAAGAACTATGGTAATGTAGCATCCAATCACATGACTCCACATGGTGAGTGGTTTGATGAGTTGACAACATGCTCTAATGGCTATATGTGCACTGGTGATGACACACAACATGATATTCAACATATAGGTATGGTTCAGTTGGTTATGCAAGAATGATGGCAAGTAGAAGAGACTATATGATGTGTTACATGTACCATCGATCACTAAGAATCTACTGTCCACTGTAGTCAAATGGCCAGAGCAAAATCTATACGTTAGATTCAATAGGGATGATTGTTTTATTTAAGAGTATGGAAGTGGCTACAAATTGATTGCTAAAGGAAAAAGAGATGGCACAATGTTCACTTTGGATATATCTATCCTTGACTTGAAAACAACCATATTTTCCCATGATAATGGAGAAATTAGAGATGTGGAAATCTAGCACAAATGCATTGGTCATCTAAATATTCAAAGACTAACAAATATACAACAAAAGCAGGTTGTACTTGGCTTGCCAAAGTGCCAGTATACAAATCTAGGACATGTCTGTTCTGCTTTTGTCAATTTGGGAAGCAAGCAAAGTTTTCATTTATGAGACACGTTAAAAATAGTTCTAGACCTTTGCAGTTCATACATTCAGATGTATGGGGTCCCGTCATTAATGCGTCTTTTGGTGATGTTAGATATTATGTGTCATTTATTAATGATTTCAACCAATATACTTGGCTATACATTCTGAAGCATAAAGATGAGGTGCTTGATGTATTCAAGGATTTTAAGACACATGCTAAAAATTAGTTTGAATGTTATATCTCATTTTGATATCTGATGGAGATGGAGAATATGTGTTGTGGGAATTTGATAGGTACTTGAAACCATCATGCTCGGGATATTTCCCATGACTCCTTGTGTGTGTTAGATCCAACATGCCAAATTACATTTGCACCATGGCTATCACAAAGAATGAAATATTGGATTTGTAAACTATTACTTAAGAGCTTCACTCTCATATAAGTGATCATGCAACACATTCAAATTGATTCAAAAAAGTATTGTTGTAGGTACATTTTGAGACATTAGAGAGACTTTCTTGATACTTGATGCTATACTAATTGTTGTTAAAAAGCTAGAAGTGTTATCTCTAAAACTACTTTAAATAATGCAAAAAGTACCCATAATTTGGCTTTAATTAATCCTAGTAATACCCTTTTTTATCAACCATATGGTGATGAAGATATCCTTTTGATATTGGGAATTCAAACAACATAGTAACTTTAAATACTCAATAAGTATGGGCACAATAACTTGCTAGCATTGAATGTGATATTATAGCTTGGTCAATAAGTATGGATATAATAGCTTTCTAACTATGGATGCAACACTAAGTACTAACAAATATAAGGTATCATATTTCTTATTCTTTCTTGGCTTAAACTTTGTAATTATGTTATCTATAAGTTTATTTATTTTGTAGCTTCTCTATGCATTTCCATTTGTGTACAATTCTTTTGTTTGTTCACTTTTGCAATGAAGTGCACGTAGCATGGACCACTACATCCTCTTCTTGCACCACATTACTTACATCATGGCTAGCTACACTAAGATATCGAGTCTTGGACTATAGCAAGTCATGGGAACCACATGCTTTTATTGTGGATGACACTCACTAGTTAACCATAAAATAGTTCTTCTATTTGTATTCTCAAGGAGTTCTTTAGCATTCCTATATATCTATATAGATGGCACATAAGAAGGAGTTGGCTAAAAAACCTTATCTATATGGTCAATGGTTTTCAAGCTTATGTTGATGTGTTTAGAGCACTTGGCAACATTACGAACATGCAAGGTAAGCCTCATTCATATGAGAAGGCCAAGAAAGGTGAGGCTCATACTCTACTCTCGAAAATTTTTGAGGAATACAAAGAGGAAGCATGATTCATCTACTTCAAGAATACATGGTCCTTGTATAGGTAATCCTATATATAATAGTATGCTTACATTATTATAAGTTTAGTAAACTAAAAAAGTTATATATAATAGTCTAGTTATCTTATATACTTTATGTGATCACTTGTAATATATAGGGATGTGGATACATACTATAGGAATCCTTCGTCTCATGCAACCCAAGACACAAATGGTAGCATTGACCAATGTGTTTTGAAGAGTCTCTCTGAGCAATGAAACTTTCATAGTCAATGTGTCAACTAGTTCATTGAGAAGTGGGTATGTTCTTGTTATGCATATTGTTGCTATCGATGTGCTAAAGATGCATAGTGTTGCTATTCTAAGGGTTTTGGAAAACTCTATTCAAAATCCAAAAGAGATACGTGATTCTCATGTGAAGTTTGTTCTTGGTGATAGGAATTGGTCTTCAATACACAGTTGCACAAGAGTTAGGAGTTGGGCATGTTGTACTTGCGATTAGTCACAAAAAAGGGAGATATATGTAAATATCAAACCAAGCTTATTATGCTAAATGCAATAGAAGTGGAGACCATTATAGGAAAGTCCATGGGGCTTGATGGTGCACAATTTCATTAGCACCAAAGTACATATTCAATATGTTACTGCCATGACTTATTTAGAAATTGTCTAGTCAATTTTCTTTTAAGGTTTTTATTATTGTGGATATAGGACAATTTCCACCCTTGAAGGAAGTTGGGTCACATGTTGACTCGCTTCATATGTACATTGCAAAGAAAATTGGTGTGATTGATATTGACCAAGCAACTACCATAGGCCACAAGATTTTGATACATTATGTATGCAAATGTGTGCTAAAATAGGTATGCAAAACTCATACTTATAATTTCTCTTCTTTAGTCATTTAAATCCTAACACAATCTTGGAATGAAGGAGATGATAGAAGAGTTCAAACATATGCCATAGACTTTTAATGTGACTACAAAAGGACATTCAAAAATACAAAGCATCCCTTCCAATATATGTGTATATCCTTGCACCCCAAATTCATGTCCATCAAGGATGGTTTTGGTAATACTTTGAGAACACAAGACCTTCATTAAGAGAAATCATGCTTCAAGGGGAAGGTGTAGGCCAATTAATCATGATCCCAAACCTTTCCCCTATATTGCATGAAAGAAAAGAGTGAACATGCAAGGCAAGTTAGATGCACAGCAATAGTTGCAAGTGGAGAGGGGTCATTTGGTTGTGATGAGGGCATTTTAGTATATTGTTGTTAGGGTGTTTCATCCCTTATTGAAATGTGAAGGTACTAAGAGCTATAGATTAGGTACAAGGTTCTCTCAAGAGAGCTTCTGCCAGTAGTACAACCATGAAGCCCATGAAGTGCAATGCAACATTATTAGCAAACAACTACACAAAAAGAAGCGTGAGTAGCATAGTCAGAACAACAATGCCAAACAATAGCGAGAGATAATGTCACTAGCCCATACCTTATACTCATATCTGTCAAGCTATAGAATCCAAGAGTGAGGAGTCCTCCCTAGTAATTAAGGGTCCTTATATTATTCATTAACCTCCTTTTCTTTGGGCACCACCTACATTTTATAGGCATATTTCATGAGCTATAGAATCCGAGCGAGTCACTGTAACATGCCCGCCTATCAGCTGTCCATGCATGTTTTAGCAGTCCATCAAGAAACGATTCTAAGTGTCGCTGCCTGACACTCCCATGGAATGTTTCAGGGTTTATCACCTAGGGTTTCCCTAAGTCCGCCGCCTCACAAACGGAATGTCCACGACCGAACCCACTAGGAGCGACCTGAAATTTGGGTTCCTAGTAGACAAGGTCTACTGACAGCATCCTAGCGTCGGGTTTTGGACATCCTAATTTACACAGATATACCCAATCCGAAGTTAATCCATACTGCACTTTGTTCAAAGAGAATGGGAAACGAGAGGAATGCGCTGCTCAACCTCTCTGCCCGTAGAGCATAGTCCCATTCCGGTCCCCTAACAAAGCATGAATCAAGTTCTAACTTAACAATACCTAAAGTTGAATGGCGATAAATCCTTGTGAGAAGCCTCCCAGTTCTCTAGGACCACTTGGCCATAGGACCCGTCGAGGATTCCATCCACCGACTTCCCTTGATAGCTTTAGTTTTCTAATTAGGTCCTACCACATTTATGTGTGACATTTAAAATCATCTTCATTAATTAAGCCTTTTAGGACACAGGGTTCGCTCATGTAATTTACAGCATAGACACGAAAACAAAACAAGCAGTCATTTTGACAAACGAGTTCCTTAACTTATCTTCAAGTTAATCTTTTTCTCCTACCCATACAGGAGAATTATGTATCCCTTCTGTCCAACAGAAGTACACGGTCCAAATCCATGGCACCATAATTTCCATCCTTTATCTAGAATACGATCTTCCAACATCTCAGACGTTGGGCTCACGGCAGTCCACATTTCCGTTCCGGTCTAGGCAAGGGGTGTCCAGAGCTCCACTGACCCCAAGCGACCTAGAAGTTAGACACAAGTTCCGTGGTTGGCCTTTTCACCACTCGACCTTCGGCCCGTGAATCAAGCAATGCCCTCTCGGGGTAATGTGCGGTGCGATCTTGGAGATGATCCACCCGTGCAAAATATCCTTCCTTAATTAATTCAATTAAAAATCAAGCATAATCAAGGCAATCAACCCTAATAACATCTTCTAGGAAAACATTCCTTTATTCCCATGGCAACTTGCCATTACAAACCCTTGCCATGCATTTGCCATCAACACAAGCCTTGGAATATTTATCCAAATCACAATGTAACAATCTGTTGATTGAAAGAAAAACATTTAGGGTGTTTTTCAATCAACCAACAAAACTAATTGTATTTTTCCCAAACAATACAAGAATAGATGCGATAATAATTCCATTGCATATTCGCTCTCCCCCTTGGGATCAAAGAGCGATTCTGTGCAAAATTTTCTTAATACTTGTATGCACAATTCTTAATGTCATTCTTTTTACAATTATGCTATTCATAACCCTTGACCGATTGCTCTATCAATGAATAAGCTATACGCAACTGTGCAATTAACTTCCCTTGATACATACACTTTGTAAACTCCATCTTTTGAATTTGTGAGAAGAGGCCTATCTCTTCCCATGACCTATTCTCGTAATATGAAACCTAACGTATCTCATGCGAGAATCAAAGCAAGCATCTATCAATTTAGAAATACATTACTTACAACCGGAACCGCAGTTAGATTGACAGTGATGCCTTGGCCCGAAACTTCGTTGCTAGTTGTAGGATTGCCATCCGCACGCGACATTCTTTGCTTGGAGGCCATCATCCGCAAGTAGACTCAAGAGATTAAGAAGGCGGAATAGATTCGAGATGGGAGAGTGTAAGAAAATATGGCTAAGTTAAGGATCGAGATAGAGATAATTGAGCTAACTCTCTCCCTTGCGGCCTCTCGGGGTAACTATTCTCTCTCTCTCTCTCTCTCTCTCTCTCTCTCTCTCTCTCTCTCTCTCTCTCTCTCTCTCTCTCTCTCTCTCTCTCTCTCTCTCTCTCTCTCTCTCTCTCGGAGGGGTGTCCTTCTCTCTACCTGTCTCTGGTGTGCAGATCGGTCGCAGATAGCTCACGTAGTGAATCCCTGAAGGTCCCCAAGAACAATGAACTCTACCTTTTTGCACAAAAAACAATGTAAAAACATGCACGACAAGAGGCAAGAAACAAATTGGGTTCAATCTCCCCCATGCCTTGTGTGAGCGCTTCACAAAGCATGTATTTTATGTATATTTCAATCTTCATGCTCAATAATAGCCCAATTTACAAAAATATGACAAGCTTTTAGCTTTTGAGTTTTCTTTCTACAAAAATAGGAAAATAAAGCTAATGGACGGTGCCCATAGAGTCTGGCACGCCCAATCTCAATGTCCAAATAGAAATAACATATCCGTGCCCATAGGCGCATACAAAATAATAATCAATAATCAATGTCTCAATAGACATAACAAAATATAGGCGTGGCGCCTATCAAAATATAGTCCAAAGGTCAAATACTCGCTAAACTCCAATGCTTTCCTCCGCCACTGCTGCTATCTCTACACATCAACTGAAGCATTCACAATCGTTAGTAAAATAATACAATTAAACCGACAAAAGTGAATACCTAGCAGTCTTCAGCTACATAAATAAATCAACTGGTTAGAAATAAATCCTAACCTTAATTTATTACGAGTGCGCACTCTAAACTCATAAACGTTTATTAATTTAATATGCATTTTGTGGAATCACCCATGTACACACTAAATTAATAAAACACCCGAAAAGGACAGGCGTCCCCATCAACTTCTCGCACAAAGAATCCTCTTTGTCTATGAGCCCCGATCATCTAAGTTTACGGAATCCACCGTAAAACCTCACGGAATCCACCGTGGAATATGCCTCCTAGCATCATACCCCCGGGGTGGGATAGCAATTGACCTCAATTGCTATTAGCTCAATGTGGAGCTAACAGAGTGGGGAAAGCATTTAAGTCTCTAGCGTGCATCCATTGTGCTTCCTCTACAGGATGGTTCTTGAATTTTACTAGATATCTAGAATACCTTTGGCCAGTTCTAGTGGTCATGTAGTCAGTGTCTATGATGGCTTCTGGTTCAAGTATTTCAGTTTCTTCCTCTAGTAAAGGTGGGTTTTCATAAACAGGGTGGATAGGTAATTGGCCTCTAAATGGTCTCAATAAACTAATATGAAATGTATTATGAATTTTCCAATGAGATGGCAATTCTAACTTGAATGCATTATCATTAATCTTGTGAATGATTCTAAATGGTCCATAGAATCTAGGAGCTAATTTGACAACTGGATGTCTATCTACACTTTGCAGTCTACGCTTTTCTATTCTAAGCCAAACATAATCATCAACTTTGAAATTCATAGCTTGTCTTTTCTTGTTGGCTTGTTTGGTATATGATTGTTGGGCTTTAGCAATCATATCCTTAACTTCATCAAAAATATTGTTATGCATAGTAGCAATATCATCAGCACTCTGAATTCTATTAGACAAAGATGCAACAGGTGTAGATAATCTATATCCATAAATAACTTCAAAAGGTTCTTTCTTTGTAGATGTGTGCGGTGTATTGTTGTATGCAAACTGTAATAAATGTAAATGAGTATCCCATGTCTGAGGTTTAGAGATAGTGTATGCACGTAAAAGATCTAGAATGGTACTATTGGTGGCTTCTGTTTGTCCATTTGTTTCTGGATGAAATGCAGATGAGAAATCAATCTTTGTGCCTAGATTTGCAAACAGTGTAATCCAAAAATTATTACAAAATCTAGAATCACGATCTGAAATAATCACTTTTGGCAATCCATGGTTAGTAAAAACAGTTTTCAAAAATAACTGTGCTGCTTGTGATGCTGTTAAATTTCTTACATGCAATGAAATATGCTTGCTTACTAAATCTATCTACAATTGTCCAAATCATGTCATGGTTAGATTTAGTATTTGGTAAACCAGTAATGAAATCCATAGAAATATGTTCCCAAGGTTTAGATGGAATAGATAAAGGCATTAATAATCCATACTGTTTACCATGATGTCTCTTTATTCTTTGACAAATCAAACATTCAGAAACGAAATTAGATACATCTACATCCATATGCGACCAATAAAAATCTTCAGTTAACATGCGTAATGTAGAAATGATACCTCTATGACCTTGATATGGAGGACAATGAATTTCATTCAAAACAAAAGATCGGAATGGAATAGTAACACACAGTCTCTTTTCAAAAAACATAAATCCATCATTATATGACAATGAATCAATAGGAATGAAATTATTTTGAACTAATTTTTGCCAATCAGAATGAAAAGTAATATCCTGGTGATATGTATCTTTCATAGTAATCAAAGAATCAAAAGATATGATAGAAATATTATGAATTACAGGTCTTCTACTCAATGCATCAGCAACTACATTTTCTTTTCCAGGTTGGTATTGAATGATAGGATGAAAACTTTGAATGAAGGAAGCCCATTTGATATGATGGTCAGAAATTTGGGGTTGGCTAAGTAGATGTCTAATGCTTTGCTGGTCAGTCTTTATCATGAATTCTGAACCCATTAAATAGTGCTTCCACTGTTTTAATGCTTGTACAACTGCTAATAGTCCCTTGTCATAAGTGAAATATTTGAGCTCAGAGGGTTTCAGCTTAGAACTAGAATATGCTATTGGATGATTGTCTTGCATTAGTACGGCTCCTATTCCTGATCTGCTAGCATCGGTCACAACTAGAAAGAATGGTCTGTTAAAGTCAGGCAATTGTAGAACAGGGGCATTAGTTAATGCACGTTTCAGTAAATCAAAGGATTTCTGCTGAGTTTCAGTCCATTGATAAACAATTCCTTTCTTAAGAAGTTTGGTTAATGGTAAAGCAAGTAATGAGAAATTACGTACAAACTTCCTATAGAAACTAGCAAGACCAAGGAATGAGTGTAATTCATGTACATTTTTAGGAACAGGCCAATGCAATATTGCATCAATTTTCTTAGGATCAACTTTAATTCCTTCTTTTGATACAATATGACCTAAATATTCTATTTCTGTCTTAAAGAATTCACTCTTTTCAGGATTTGCAAACAATTGATTTTCTTTCAGTAATTAAAAAACTAATGATAAATGCTCATAATGCTCTTTTTCACTTTGACTGAACACCAAAATATCATCAAAGAAAACAATCACACAATATTGATATTTCAGAAAGATACGGTTCATCATTCTACTGAAGGTGGCAGGTGCATTAGTTAATCCAAATGGCATGACTAAGAATTCGTAATGGCCAAACTGTGTTCTGAATGCGGTCTTAAATATGTCAGATTTATCTAGCCTCACCTGATGATATCCAGACTTAAGGTCAATTTTACTAAATATAGAAGATCCTTGCAGTTTGTCCATAAGGTCATCAACTCTAGGTATAGGATACCTATTCTTTACAGTGATCTTATTTAATGCTCGGTAGTCAATACACATACGATAGGTATTATTCTTTTTCTTGACTAAGAGTACAGGTGCACCAAATGGAGAACTGCTAGGTCGAATTAAGCCTCTATTTAGTAATTCTTCAACTTGACTCTGGATTTCTTTTTGCTCTATTTGATTGTGCCTATATGGTGCTTTGCAAGGTGGTTGTGTGCCAGGAATTAAATCAATCTTATGGTCTTCTGGACGTGAAGGTGGTAAACCTGGTGGTAGGTCTGCTACAAAACAGTCCTTAAAATATGTAAGAAATTCCTTATGCCTAGGGTGCATATGATTTTCCTTTGCGTGCAATTCATTCACCCAAATGAGATATGATTTAGTATTCTTGCGTAGTGCACGTTTTGCTTGAGTATGCGAAAGCAGTGGAAAAATATGAGATGCATGCATACCATATAATGTAATAGATTTTCCTTGAAAATTAATATTCATTGTGTGCGTGGAATAATCTATATTTGGATTATGCTGGTGTCTCCATGGCATTCCTAGAATAATATCGCTTGACTGTAATGGAACAACTAAGAAATTTATTCTTTCAATATATGAACCAATTTGAATTTCTAAATCTTGTACTTCTTGTGTGCCATTATACCTAGTGCCTAAAAATGCAGCTTTTATGCGATAATGCGTAGGTACTGTATGTAATTTCAATTCCTTTACCAATTTTGCTGAAATAAAGTCATGGGTACTACCATCATCATGCAATATAGTTCTTTCCTTTCCATGCACCATACATTTCATAGTCAACAATGAATGTGGAGTAGGCATACCTGGTATAGTGTCGGAAGTAGTAGTAGGATCATCCTCATCTTCAGTGAAATCTGGCATATCCTCATGCTCGTCTTCGTCCATGGCTCCAAGATAGTTGATATGTGCTGGTGGCTTCTTTGAATGACAATTTGCTGCGAGATGCCCTGGGCTGGTGACACTTGTAGCATACTATTGGTTTGGCTTTGGTTACATTATTTGCAATGGCTGGAAGTCTGGGTACACTTGGATTTGCTTGTGGAATAGGCTTAAGATTTGGATTGACAGTGGATGGTAATGCAGGTGGTTTAGGCCAATTCTTGTGGAAAGATGGTGATGAGAAACGACCTGGATTAAACCTTCTAAAATTGGAATTAAATTGTTTAGATCCATAATTACCGTTGGCTTGGAATTGCTGTGGTCGTCTATCTCTTCCGCGTAACTTATCTTCAGTGTCATGAGCTAGTGAGATGGCGTCTTCAAGGGTAGCAGACTTGAACATGTTCACTTCAGCGTAGTAATGTCCAAGAAGTCCAGACATATACTTCCGCTTATGCGTCGTCTCTGGTACGTCTTCAAGCATGCATAGCTGTAGAAGTGCATTCCAAAAACGCTCTGTATACTGTGGAATAGGCTCACGATCTCGCTGTTGAAGTAAATCCCATTGCTTGATAGCCTTCTCATGAAATTGCAGTGGAAGGAAATTTTGCATGAACTTCTTCTTGAAATCTTCCCAAGTAGCAGGACATTCTATGCTCTTGCAGACTACAGTCCACCAAAGTGATGCTCTGTCTATCAGATGATTAGTAACACACTTGATTTTATCTTTTTCGGGATAAGTTTCCTCATGGAAATAGACATCAAACTGGCTAATAAATGATAAAACAGTCTTTCCTTCTCGTATGCCATTGAAAGTGCGAAACTTGAAACTTCGTTTACTTATCTTGGATTCCTTGCGAATGGTTTGTGCTTCAAGAGTGGCGTCGATGGTACGTTGAATCAAATCTTCAGCTTGAGGTTCTTCTTTATCGGTGGACGCTCTTTGTAGTTTTGTCAATTGCGCTTGTAATGCTTGCCTAGCCCTTCGCTCTTCTTCCAATTGTAGCATGATTAGATCCAGCTTTTGTTCCATGGTAGGCTCAGGTAGGTCGTCTTCAGCCATAGGATCATCCATATGTGGGGTAGTCATCCTGTAAAACTCAATAAACCTTTCTCACTCAAAATCAGGTTAGCGGGATGAGCGTAGCTCAAGTTTGGGGTTACAAGGCTATGTATTTTTTTGGGTATTTCTTCTTCAATTTTCAGAAATTCTGCAATATTTCTGTATCCATTTGCTGAAAGTACTTCAACGAACTTGTAGATAAGTAGAACAGCTTGCTGCGAACAACTTTCCAGTTCAGAGTTTTTGCATACGAACAAGTCTTCTAGGAGTTTTAAGCACTAGTCAGTTCTGATTTAGTCTGACTTGCAGAGTTGCAGACTTAGCAGACTTGCAGAGTTGTTGACTTGCTGAACTTAGGCCGACTTGCAGAACTTGCAGAACTTGATTCCACGTGACTTACTGAACTTGGCTTTTGCAGTGCAGGACCTGGAGTATATCAACTTATCTGCCCTGTGTGACTTGATGAGAGTTGAGTGACTTAAGCTTAATAGCTTAAGCTATGGAAGGAGGAATTAATGGGCAGCAACGGCGTCAATTTTCGTGGGGGGGGGGAGGGGGGGGCGTTTTTGCCAGCGCGGAATTTTCGGAGACCTTTTCTTCACCACGATGAGGATTTTGAAGCAAATAAGCTTCTTTAATACCCTTAAGCTTTTGATTAAGAGGATTAAGAGTTTTTCTCACAGTTTCTTCACGACTTGTATGTGAGGATGTAGGAGTGGTCCTCCGCCTGCAGAGCCTGGTCCTTCGTGATCTGACAGTGGAAACAGGGGTTCTTGATCGCCAGAAGTCTGCCTGTATCGACGGTTCACGACGAGATTGACTGTAGAGCCCGTTTGTTCCTGGAGCTCCGCCTTCGCCCGAGATTGGTAGCGATTGGAAGCTCTTGATCTCTGCTCCGCTCTGATACCACTGGTGCGCAGATCGGTCGCAGATAGCTCACGTAGTGAATCCCTGAAGGTCCCCAAGAACAATGAACTCTACCTTTTTGCACAAAAAACAATGTAAAAACATGCACGACAAGAGGCAAGAAACAAATTGGGTTCAATCTCCCCCATGCCTTGTGTGAGCGCTTCACAAAGCATGTATTTTATGTATATTTCAATCTTCATGCTCAATAATAGCCCAATTTACAAAAATATGACAAGCTTTTAGCTTTTGAGTTTTCTTTCTACAAAAATAGGAAAATAAAGCTAATGGACGGTGCCCATAGAGTCTGGCACGCCCAATCTCAATGTCCAAATAGAAATAACATATCCGTGCCCATAGGCGCATACAAAATAATAATCAATAATCAATGTCTCAATAGACATAACAAAATATAGGCGTGGCGCCTATCAAAATATAGTCCAAAGGTCGAATACTTGCTAAACTCCAATGCTTTCCTCCGCCACTGCTGCTATCTCTACACATCAACTGAAGCATTCACAATCGTTAGTAAAATAATACAATTAAACCGACAAAAGTGAATACCTAGCAGTCTTCAGCTACATAAATAAATCAACTGGTTAGAAATAAATCCTAACCTTAATTTATTACGAGTGCGCACTCTAAACTCATAAACGTTTATTAATTTAATATGCATTTTGCGGAATCACCCGCTATGGAATCACCCATGTACACACTAAATTAATGAAACGCCCGAAAAGGACTCTTGGAAAACTCAGTTATCTGATGCTTAACTCATAAATTTGATAGTTCCATTAGCTCCAAAAGGGGGGTAAAACCCTAAGACACTTGGTTAGAAAGCTTTCAAATCACTTCTTTCTCTCCATGTTCTCGAAGTGATGTCTACTGCCTATAGGCTGCGATCGTGGCGTGCGTAATTTCGCCAATCACTCTCTTTATCTTTTTTCTTTTTATAAAATCCCCAAAACTAACTAAGATATTGCTTGTCTTTTCTTTTAAATGACATCAATATCTATCTTTTTAGGATAATATCTAAAATATACTAGTTTTTTGCCCAAAAATCTAATATCTTTGGACCATCCATATTATACACATTAACATTAATGATTAATACGGCTCATAACTCTCATTCACGTTGTAACTTCCATGAAAGGTGGCTACGGTCCTTGTCAATCTGAGAAAAATGTCGGATTACGACTCTCAGTTTTTCTTTTAATATATATTTTTAATTAAATAAAAATTGTTAGCTATTAATGTTTGTTAGTTTTTACCTTAGTTAGTCTTTAGTTAGTAAGCTTACTAACTTATTAATTGACTAACTAACTTTCAAACTAGCCAACTAACTTTTATTGCGTGGAAATATTACAGTCATCCCTAGTAATTGAAGGGTCCCTATAGGATTCCTTGACCTCCTTATTTTTGGGTGCCCACCTATTGACACTAGCCACCTAATTGCTAGCCTCAATAGATGACTAACCCACCCTTATTGGGCCAAGAGGAAGGAATTCAAATTGAAGTGAAGAAGGTGACTCCATAATGTTGAGACAAAAATGAGAGTACAAGCATGAAACTACTCTAGGCGGGTCACTATGTCATAAATAGGCCACCCTAATTGGAGTGAAGAAGGTGTTTGTATGATGTTAAGACCAAAATGACAGTATAAGCATGAAACCACTCTAGCTAGAGGTCACTTTGTCAAAGATAGGCCACCCCTAAACAAAGGCAAGCACGCTTATAGTTGCCAAGGGTTTTAAAAATGGGAGATATGAAATAGGTTTCAAAGGTTTCACATGATTTTCTTAAGACATAAGAAATTGTATCATTTCAACTTTGTATACATGTAAATATATCTCAAGTTTCGTAGCAAAACACATGTTGAACATGATTCAGCATTCTATACAATTAAAATCAGATTCCATAGATGAAGCATATGTTGAACAATTATTATATCTAACCAGGACCAATCATAACCCTTAATATCCCTAAATATATAAGAAGCGTATGTCATAGATGAAAAACAACTTGAATAATAGATTATACAATATGAATTGCAATCAATGTCAAGTCATCTCTTTTGGTATCTAAATGTATTGAAATACAAATAATAATTGCTATTGTTTACAAGTGATGGATCATTTTTTTTCCCTAAACAAAACATGTTTTTTGAATAACCAAATACCAACACCTCTGTTAAAAACATACCAAAAAATATCTCAACAAATCCTCGATGCAATCCATATGTAATAGTGTGGCTTTTCTTTGATTATCATTATAATTATTTGTAATGAATTCAATTACAATGATTGAGTGTAATGATTCAATGCTATTGATGTTTGTAATTAATTGCATCATAATTCTATTCCTATTTTATTGCTTTTTTCAAGTATTAATTGTATTTGATCACACATATTCAAATGCCCCCATGAGGTCCCATGGTGCTCTAATTTTTCAACACTTCATAAGTATAGTAGCATTCATCTCATACTTTGAGATTTGTGGATCTCGTATGACTTTCCTTAGCCTTGGGTTCAACCTTAGGCTTTCACTCTATCTTGACTTCTACCACCTCATTATAATTGACCAAAGGGGCTAATAGATGTCCTGATAGACCAAAAAAATGGTTGCTTTCTAAAATTATTGATTGACTTGTTTACATTGGTGCATCTTATGTGTACTTATGGAGTACCTAGAATTTCGCCTCTTGGTAATGGTTTGAGCTACATACTCATATACTAGCTTAAAATCATGAACCATTGATTATAGTTCTAGCTTCTATTATTGTTTGCATTGTTGTTAGATTCTTGGATTTTTGAAAGCATGTAAGTCTTTGATATCCTCCAAACCTTCAATTTGAAATTAAAACTTCTTCTAGTTTAATAGGTAAGCTCCATGGATTAAGGTGCATCTACACCAACTCTCATATAGCCACTAGTGTGTCTTACTTTTGTGTGAGGAAACGAGGTAAAATTTAAGGTGGTTATAGTCACTTCAAAGCCACTATGAATAGTCATGGTTCCTTCTTATACTTGTCTTGCCTTTCTTGAACTTAGCCACCCAATACTTACTTTTTTTGCTTGGTAGCTTTGGTTAAGGCTTTTCATATAACTTTTATGTATGTGATCGCATTGATCAACACTCCTTTTATGGCTCCCTAAGAAATCCCTGAGTAGTTTAGCTAACCTATCTTTAGTAGTGTGACTATAGTATAGATGCATATGAGCAAGCTGCATACATGTGGTCTATGCTACACACAATCAAGTAAATCCCTTCACTTTCACCATATTGTCATATACCTTGTCACATGCTATGTGCCTTGGTTAATTATTTTAATCCCATACCAATATATTTTTATCAACTCCACAATGATAGCAATCAATGTCTTCATTCTTTATGTGGTTGGATTTAATTTTGGCAACCCAATATTGGCTTATTGAAAGCTATATGACTGGGGTTGGAAATGCCACTAATGTAAAATGTCTATCAAAGGTAGTAGCTCTTCAATACATCAACTACAGAAACACTCTCCACACACACTCATTGATAGTGTGCTAGAACTAATTTGTGCATGGTACATTGAAACTTTAGGATTGATTTAGTCTTTTAAGATGGCTACATTGTGGACTTCTTGTTCCCACATGCTATGCTAGTTGGGCTTGATAGGATCTAGGAGAGTATGATGTTTTAATTTGAAGTAGTAATGGTTGAATTGGCGGCACTAATAGGGCTAGTTGCTACTTTAATGATCCTACTTATATGGCTACCGTTGCACTTACCTAGGTTGTTATTAATACTAAGGAAGAGTCAAAATGGCTATTGGGACACAATATCTCCAAGTTGAATGCACATTTGGAGGTGGTTGTAGGACTTCTAAGTGCCAAAATTGAGACTTGTAACATAACACAATCATGAGGTCTTTCTAACATCAATAACATATGGTAGTAACATTTGCATGAATTCACGTTATTAGGAGATTCATAATAAGCATATTAACATTGACATGGTAATTTGTTAAAAACTTAATGATCTTTCCACAAAGCTCCATTTATACAATAGTAGATAATTTAACATTTTGTATTAATCATAAATGACCAAAAGTGAAGTCATACTATTAGACAAACCAACGATTAAAATGTAACCTTAAATATGAACCAACAAATTATCTTCCACTTATTTTATAACATGATGTATCAAACATAGATTTTTGAACCACAATATACTATTTGAAGTAGATCATTGTATATCCTATGTATGGGTCCTATTATATATCCTATTGTTACCAATCTTCGCAAGTGCACAACCATAGGGTCTCAATCAATGCACTTAATGACATGGTCCTCACTCATGCAAATCATTGTATATTCTATTGTAATGACTATTGGTAAGTGCACAACCATAGGGTCTCAATCAATGAACTTAATGATATGATCCTCGACAATGAGAGTATCACAAATCAAATTGAAATTTGTCAAAGTCCATGTAATGTTTCTTGATACTGTTTCATAAAAAATCCACAAAGACGCTCTTGAATTTCACATGGTAGTGGAAAAGGGAAATAATTCAATAATTATAGATGAAAAGTAGATTCTTCTATAAAGGCCATTTTAAGGAGGTGGAAGACTACCAAATTTTTTGAACCTTACTAAATCCAAAGAGTGAAGAAAAAAAAATTAACAATGACAAACCATCCCAAATACAAGATTGGAGAAATATGTCCATCAAACTTTTATGGAGGCCTATTATCTAGGTCAATCACCTTGTAAGCAAGGTTAAAAACCAAGGATAGTGTACAAAAAAGCTCCATGGAGCTAAACATAAAGTCTCAATGATGCCCAAGAATGTCAAAATGAGGACCAAGATATTGTTGATTGGATTTGCTAAAAGCAAAGCATACACATGTATATTGTGGAAGCTCTTTCATATAGCAATTGGTTTAGATCAAAAACCCTCTCATTGTCTCTCAAATTCTTAGATTGAGCACAATTTCACTATGGAATCATTAGGGTCCCTAATGGATTATACCAACATTTAATATGGTTTAGCACCAAAGGGGAGCTCTCCTCAATACACCTACTCAACTTCCTAGTGTATTAGAGCAACACCCCCATTTCTAGGGTCATTGCACAAGCTAACTTACCCCCTCCACATGAAAGAGGTTCAACTTGGAGTGACTAGAAGCATATACAAGGACTGAATAAGGTGATTCTGTGCAACTCCATAGCAAATAGGCAACCTATTATTCAACAAAAGTTCAATATAAACTCCAAGAAAGATGATATAGTTAGTTGAAAGGCTTCTAACTTGATTTCGGGATGAAATTGTTCCAATACCTTTATCTAAGGATAATCCTTCAATTTAGCACTATTATCTCCCTCAAGAACCAATTCTAACTCTTAAGCAAGGATTTGAGTACTTTCATCTCTCGCGAAAGAATGAGCTCATTACTTGTGTGTCTTGCCTAACAAACTCAGCTATAACATGTTTTACATATTTATTTACAAGAAGCTATACTACTTACATGGGCATCCCAATATGCAATAAAATTCTTTGTTTAATGCTCTTAATCTTTTAAGAGCACTTCAAGTGGAAGACCTTGTGAGCTACTCTCACTAGCTTGTATTGGGGCAAGGAAATATTAAATCAACCAACAAAAAGTTTGCATTAAAGCCCCCATGTTAGATTACTCAAATAAATATTATATCACATAATTGTCTACACTTTTATATTTCCTATAGGTATATAAAATCGCAGTGAAATCAAAGACTAGTAGAAGAAGCAAGACCAATTTATCAAGGCAACAAGTTGATCATAGCACGATTTCCAAGGGCAAGGTAAGCCCCTACCGAGATCTTTAGGTCACTTGTGTAATCAAGAACCCCTATTGATATTATAACCACCAATTACTATTGCCCTAGCAACTATTTATACTCCCAAAGGCAAATTTATAGTTTGTGCGTGAAGCTCCAAGTTGTAAATCTTTCAATGGAGAATATCTGCCTCCTCAGGGAGCATGCCATCACCCCCATTAATGCTTAGTCTACTTAATGGCTTTGGCTAAATGCTTACCAAATTCTAGACACCTCAAATACACCATGATCTTCCTACAACATGGCTCGCCACCTTGCAGTAAATGCTTCCAAATTCAATAAAACAACTTGCCTTGTACCAATGGCTGACCAAACAGAGAGCTTACAGTAAAGACAATTCTGATATCCACAAGTATTGTCACCTCAAACAAGTGGGAAAATGTGAAATCTTCATTCTCCCTCAATTTTGAGAAATCCTAATTAGAGAAGCTGTTGACTTTATATGTTGCAGCCAAACATAGCTATCTTATGGAGAAAAAAAATATAAGACAATAACATTCTGATACTACTTAAAAACTTGAGATACTATTTCAAGAAAAGGTGAAAATTTATTGAGAGAGATTGGTTGAGTAGATAAGGAAGGAGCACACATTAAGCTTTGCAATCCACAATCCCGCGTGGGATATACTAGGACAGCAGCAGCAGAACTTCCAGCCACTTGTACACATTATTTACTTACCTTCGGGAGTGCAGTTGTGGATGTTCATGCTATTCTCTTTATTTATTTATTTCTGCTGTGAGGGTATGCCTAGCCACAGCAAAAACATTTGACAAATAAAAATATCTTTATAAAGTGATAGAGAGCTGGAACTAAGTATGATAAACAATCATTAGAGATTGTTTTAAAAACAAAAAGCTAAAAAATCAGAAGAACTAGACTGTAACTGCTTATGATTGAAAATAAAGGCCTGAGAGATCCTGCTGTTTCAATCAGCAAGACTCTGGCTATACATTTAACCAGAGAACTTTCAGGGCTGTCTAGTTTTATTACAGGCAACTTTGCAAAAGCAGCCCTTTTGCATTTTGATGCTACAGTGTAGAAAAAAACTTTCTAATACAAACCAAGAAATCTCTGGTGCTTCTATTATGCAAGGAGATTAAGTCAGCACAGGAAGATTCTTACATGAACATTCCAGAAGTGATACATGCATCTGTGGGCATAACATTTCTTTACTCCTTGTTAAGAACATAATAGAGAAGCCCAATACCCTGGCAAAACCCTTTCAACCAAATAGAAGGTGTAATGGAGCAGTAGTGCGCCCCTCAATGTAATGTCCCCAAGAAATTTGAAAGAAGCATTCCTCTTTGACTTTTGAAGTTTAGAAGAATTTGACCATGCCCCGTCCCTCAACACTTAATTTGGATGCCTGCAATTTCTTCTTTGGAGCTTTCAACTGTTGAAGCTTCTTATTCATCTGTATGTCAAAAACCTGACTTCTGAGAACTAAACAAACAAGGGTTCTGCTAAAAGCCCATTTTGCACGATGCACATCAAAATTTAGTATTTTACTGCATTGGCAAGCAAAATTCACTAAACAAAAACAAGATACCTCTTCCACAAACATTACTGCTGGGTGTTCCTTTCATAGTGAAGGCACAGTACCCAAAGTAAAAGAAAAACTGAAAAAAATACCTTCATTCTGCGTTCATCTATTCGCTGCTGTTTTGCGCGAGCTCTGATCTCATCCGGATCAACTTTTGAAATTGGCCGTACAACAAAATCCAATGGAAGGGCTTCTGGTCTTGAAGCATGTAGCCTGTAACCAGGCTGTCCAGGTTTAGGGTCCCTGCAAAACACAATATGATGTTAAATCAGTAACATCCTCGAAGGCCCCATATAAAAGAGAGCAGTAAGGAAGATACTTACTGTGAATTGTCTATAAGGTCCAAGTCATCCCCTGTTCTAGAATCAAATCCTGCTGTTGATTTCACTGCTGGTCTGTTTCAAGGACCACCAAAAGAAAAAACCAAGAGCACCATGTGAATTTTATGAATCCTGCTTAGTGAGAAAGTTAAGTTCACCATGTCATATGGGTGCCTGCCCACAAAAGGCATACTCACTTTTTCGCAAGGGGCCTTTGTGGTGGTGGCCGTTCGTCATCATAGTTTCTTAAATCCTCATAACGTGTGCTCTTTTGAAAAATAGGCCGACTCTGAGTAGAGAAATAATCAGTCCAAAACTAGTATACTATAGAGATAAACCTGAACACCATATGATATAACCTTACCCATTTATCTACCAAGTCTCTAGCCAGCTTTCGATTTGCTACCCCTTCTTCTTCAGACCTTGAGAGAAACATAATCACCTGCAGTTTTCTCCATTTCAGACACTTTGTAGCCTAAATTGATTCAAATAGCTAGTAGCCTTGGTAGAATGAGGTTAAAGGAAATACCTTTCCCAAACCACTCTTTTTCAGTTGTTCTCGTCTTTCATAAAGCTCCACATCAATTGGCAACTGCAAAACAAAACCAACACACCACAACTAAGAAGACTTTCAAATTAGCAACAATGAAAAATCACCGAATTTCAAAAAGATGGTAAATGTATGCACTTGTCAAAAAATTGAAACTCCCCCAACAAAATAGTGGGCATCAATATGTTGTTTGTATGATGCAAGGTCAGGATAATAAAATATGGGATACAATGGTATCCAATTTGGAAATTGAGATCCAAGGATATAAAGATAAACTTGATTTCCAAATTATGAATATGGAAAGAGCCGATATTGCTTTAGGGAGGGAGTGGCTATGGGGATTGGAACCATTCTTAAAACCTAGTTATCATCATAATACACTGGAATTTGAATGGGGTGGTAAGACTTTTGTGATTCAAGGTGAACATGAAGTATCTGATAACCCTTTGTTGTGTTCCACTGAAGTTCAAAAGCTGATAAAGAAGGAAGCTTGTGAGGTATATATATTATGGTCTCTTCCTGTATAAAACACTTTTACTTTCTGTAATATTAAGCAACAATTTTCTTATGTTTGTGAGTTGAATGTAAGTAATGAATTAAGTGGTTTGTTAGATGAATTTAAAGATGTGTTTTCTTCTGATTTACCAAGTGGCCTTCCACCAGATAGGGGTGATATAAATCACCCAATTGACACAGATAGGGATACACACCCTATTTCTAAACCACCTTAAGTTAAGTGAAACACAGCACCAAGAAGTTGAAATACAAATTAAGGATTACCTTGATAAAGGGTTTATACAACCTAGCAATTCACCTTGGGCTTTCCCAATTTTATTGGTAAAGAAAAAAGATGGTTCTATGCGACTTTGTGTTGATTATAGAGCACTTAATAAGATAACAGTGAAGAATAAATTTCCTATGCCCAAAATGGAAGATCTTTCTGATCAATTACAAGGGGCAAAATTCTTCACAAAGATAGACTTAAAATCAGGCTATCACCAAGTAAGAATTAAGGCACAAGATGTTCCTAAGACAGCATTTCGTACTAGATATGGGCATTATGATTTTTTGGTGATGCCTTTTGGCCTCACTAATTGTGACATTAATGTGACATTAAAAGTGATATTTAATGTCACGTTAAGGTCATAAATATGGAATGTGACATTAAAAGTGACATTTAATGTGACATTAAGGTAAATCTAGGGGAACATGCACGAGAATGACCGTCCGGGCTCTTGGGCACCCGAACGAGGTTAAGGGGAGCCTAGAGAGTAAGAGAGTCCAAGAATAGTAGGACTCCAGAGAAGTGGACGGCTGGCAAAGGAATACGGGTGAGAGGTGCCAGCACTTATCTAGGCGTGGTTGGGAGGAGAAGAATCACTCGTGCTCAGGATCTTTTTCATCGTTTTCCCTCTGTCTTTCCGAAGCCATCTTTCATTGGTATCAGAGCCTATGGTTCAACGGCCAGATCCGTCGTTCGTCAGATCGTCAGTCGTCCGCCAGGTCGTCAGTCCTTCGCAAGGTCGCGTGAGTACTGGCCGAAAAGAGGCGCCGTGAAAACGCGACGGGCCGTGAAGAAAAAAAAAAGTGAGACGTGCCAGGTCACATAAATATGACACGTTACGGGCAGGAAAAAGGTTCAGGCGAAACGACCAAGCGTGGGGTCGCGAGGAAACGTGACACGACTGCAGTAGATGGAGGCGAAATGTGAAACGTGACTTTGTCACGACTGTTGTGAGATGGACATGACACGACTGTTGTCATGACTGCTGTGAGAGGGACAGAAGAATGTCATACACGACTGAAGTCAGGAAATTGAATTTCCAGCATGACTGCTTTACTGCTCTAATCTGGGAAGATAAAATTTGTTCATTACTCTTCGGGCTTCTTTCCAAACTAGCAACCACCGCCTGCCATTAAAATCAGGGAAGTACTTTACTTTGTATGCAATTCTTATTTTTGCTTTCCAATTCCAGTGTATTAATGGCAGAAAAAGGAAAAGAAAGGGTAATGGAAAGCTCTAGTTCTGGGGACCAATCTATGGTAGATCCCCATGAACCAGAAATACAAGAAGAACAATGGGAAGAATTTTTTGCTACGCGAGAGCAATTCAATGATCTTACTGCTCGTGTGCAAACTCAGGGGGTTCAAATGGAATTTTTAACTCAAACACTTACTGAAATAAAATCTCAATTAACTTTATTGTTGGAAAGAGATAAAAATAAGATAGAAATCTCAGATGTCCCATCTTCATCGAAAGATTTAGATGTGACTATGCGAGATCCTAAGGAACCCCAACCTTACCATAAATTGAGGGATAATCCAGTTCTAAAGGATATGAAACCACCTCAATTTTACGGGGAGGAAAAAGATAGGAATAAAGACACAATCTTTAATTTCCTCCAAAAATGGGAAGATTTACATAAATTAAAAAATACCCCACCACATCTCCAAGCACTGGAGGCTAGTTTAACTTTGGGGCCCAAAGCATATAAGTGGTGGCGAACTTTAAAGGAGGCGAATAAAATACCTGAAACTTGGGCTCAATTTGAATCCGTCTTTTTGAAAGAATTTCTTCCTGAAAATGAAATGGAAAGAAATTGGGAAGATTGGGATTATGTCAGACAAAAGGGAAGACCCCTGCTGACATATCTGGAGGAATATCGTGAGATAATCCTCAAACTGGAAGGAATAGATGAATTCCAAAAAACAAGAGGATTCATTAGGGGACTAGATAAAGCCTGTAAAAAGGAAGTAAAACGGAGTTTACCTAAGACGCTGGAAGAGGCAATTAAATTTGCATTAATTTATGAAGATAGTATGCGTCCAGGTACACTCACTAGTCTCACTGATACGGAGCCCAAGTCTAAGGAATTGGAAACCTCAAAATTTATGGGCAAATTTAAAAGGAAAATGCCATTTTTTAAGGGTAAAAAACAACCTTTTGAAAAGAAACCATATATGAGGCCAAAGTTAAGTCCTGATGACTTTGATAAGGCCAAAAAAGAAAAGTTGTGTTTCAATTGCCTATCCCCTAACCATGCTGCTTGGAATTGCCCTCAAAAGAAAAAGGGGGAAGACAAAGGAAAGGATAAGGACAAGGGCAAGGGAAAAGAAAAACAAATCCATGTAGTGCAGACCTTAGAATTAAAGGGCCATGAAAAGTATAAATCTTTAGAGGTCTTGCACATGGATGTACAACATAAGTGTTGTATGTCAACTTCTATGTGGCAGCCTACTTTTGGGCCACATGATTTACTTAGAGTACATGGATTGATAGCTGGAAAAAGGGTTAGAGTCATGATTGATGACTCTTACCACACATAATTTTATAAATTATGCACTTGTCAAAAAATTGAAACTTCCCCAACAAAACAGTTAGCATCAATATGTTGTTCGTATGATCCAAGGCCAAGACAATAAAATATGGGATACAATGGTATCCAATTTGGAAATTGAGATTCAAGGATATAAAGATAAGCTTGATTTCCAAATAATGAACATGGAAAGAACTGATATTGCTCTAGGGAGAGAGTGGCTATGGGGATTGGAACCATCCTTAAAACGTAGCTATCACCATAATACACTGGAATTTGAAAGGGATGGTAAAACTTTTGTCATTCAAGGTGAACATGAAGTATCTGATAATCCTTTGCTGTGTTCTACTGAAGTTCAGAAGCTGATAAAGAAGGAAGTTTGTGAGGTATATATGCTATGGTCTCTTCCTGTACAGAATACTTTTACTTTCTGTAATATAAAGCAACAATTTTCTTATGTTTGTGAGTTGAATGTTAATAATGAATTGAATAGTTTGTTAGATGATTTTAAAGATGTGTTTCCTTCTGATTTACCAAGTGGCCTTCCACCAGATAGGGGTGATATAAATCACCCAATTGATATAAATAAGGATACACACCCAATTTCAAAACCACCGTATAGGTTAAGTGAAACACAACATCAAGAAGTTGAAAGACAAATTAAGGATTACCTGGATAAAGGGTTTATTCAACCCACTAATTCACCTTGGGCTTCACCAATTTTATTGGTAAAGAAAAAAGATGGTTCTATGCAACTTTGTTTTGATTATAGAGCACTTAATAAAATAACGGTGAAGAATAAATTTCCTATGCCCAGAATGGAAGATCTTTTTGATCAATTGCAAGGGGCAAAATTCTTCACAAAGATATTCAGGCTATCACCAAATAAGAATTAAGGCACAAGATGTTTCCAAGACGGCATTTCGTACTAGATACGGGCATTATGATTTTTTGGTGATGCCTTTTGGCCTCACTAATGCACCAGCTACCTTTATGAAGCTGATGAATAGTGTTTTACGGCCCTATCTACGACATTTTGTAGTAGTCTTATTGGATGATATCTTGATCTTTAGTAAATCAAGAGAAGAACATTTGGAACACTTACAATTAGTATTCCAACTGTTAAGAACACATTCCCTTTATGCGAAGAAAACTAAATGTGAATTCTTTGCACAAGAGGTCAAATATTTGGGGCATATTATCTCGAAAGAGGAAATCAACATGGATCCAGAAAAAGTAAGGGCAATTATTGAATGGCCACCTCCAAGGAACCTGGAAGAGCTGCAGATCTTCCTAGGTTTATCTGGATTTTATCGTAGATTCATTCGAGATTATGCCAAAATAGCTGTTCCAATGGCAGACCAACTTAAAGGGAAAGGGAAAAGTTTTAATTGGGGAACAGATCAAAATGAAAGTTTTCAAAAACTTAAGGTAGCTATTGCTACAGCTCCAGTATTATTAATAGTGGATCCCAATAAACCATTTGTGGTTGAAGCTGATGCCAGTGATAAAGCGATAGGCGCGGTCTTATTACAAGAAGGTCGACCAGTTGCTTTTGAAAGCAAGAAATTAGATCGTGCAAAACAGAATTATTCTGTTTATGAGAGGAAGCTGTATGCAATAGTACATGCAATGAAGAAATGGAGGCACTATTTGTACGGTGCCAAACTTTTGATCTTGTCGGATCATGAAAGCATTAAGTGGCTTAATGACCAACCGGATCTACAAGGGCGTAAAGCCAGATGGGCCGCTCCAAGGGTTCGACTATGAGATAAGGTATAGAAAAGGGAAGTATAATATAGTGGCTGATGCACTCAGCAGAATGCCCATCATAAATGAATTGAGTTTTACTCAGTTCACTTCCGATTTGCTTGAATCCTTAAAAGGGAAATGCCAGGTTGATCCGGCATATTCCAACATATGGGAAGCAATAGAAAATGGGGATCCAAATGGAAGAGCCTCCACTGAGGAAGGAATATCTGAGAATGTTCAACAAGGAAATGGAGCATCAGGGGTTGCTCAAATGGGATTCTAGTGGAAGAATTTTACCATTGATAATGGTTATTTACTCTACAAGGGTAGGGTATGTGTCCCGAAAGATACAGAAATAAGGCGCCAGATACTATTTGAGTGTCATGATACCCCTAGCGCGGGACATCCAAGAGTTAATAAGACTTATAGTCTTATTAAAAGGCAGTTCTATTGGCCTGGAATGAATAAGGACGTCCTTGACTATGTGGTCAAATGTAATAAATGCCAGGTTAATAAAGCTGAAAGATTGAAAATGGGAGGACTTCTCCACCGATTAGAGATTCCTTCAGGAAAATGGGAGTATCTCCATGGACTTTATTGTTGCGTTACCCAAAACACAGAAGGGGCACGATTCTGTGTGGGTAATTGTGGATAGGTTAACCAAAATGGCTAGGTTCATTCCAACTTCAACTGATGTTAAAACACCAAAATTGGCTAGATTGTTCGTAGAGAACATATACCGATTATATGGCCTTCCGGCAAATATAGTTTCTGATCGGGATAGAAAATTTGATAGCCATTTTTGGCGTGCGGTATTTAGGAAATTGGATACTAAACTTAGCATGAGTACGGCGGATCACCCGCAAACAGATGGGCAAACTGAAAGGATTAACCAAATTCTTGAAGATATGCTTAGGGTATATGTAAGTAAAAGGCAAACTAATTGGGAAGAGTATTTACCGATAGCAGAGTTTGCATATAACAGTGCCAAGCACTCTTTCACTGGATATAGTCCATTTATGTTAATGTATGGGTTTCAGCCCAGAGCTCCTTTTGCAGTAGGACTGCATAAGGAAAAGGTTCAGGCAGCTAAAGACTTTTTGAAGGATATGAATAGTATGTTAAAATTTGCTCAAGAAAATATTAAAAAAGCTCAAAATCGAGCTAGAGCATATGCAGATCCTCACCGAAGAGACATCTCCTTTGAAGAAGGAGAATTGGTCTATCTTAAGGTGCCTGAACAAACTAAAACTATGAAAAAGGGACAATGTCCAAAGCTTTCACCAAGGTATTGTGGTCCTTTCATAATACTTAAAAGGGTGGGAGAATTGGCTTACAAGCTCCAACTACCTGTTGGTAGTAAAATACATCCAGTTTTTCATGTAAGTAAATTAAGGAAGAAGCTGGGTGATTTGGAAAATCTAATCTTAAATGATGCTATTGAGGAGCTATTCTATGACCAATCTAATCCACATGAACCAGAAAAAATATTAAATGTTCGTAATCGACGAACAAGGAATACTATTTATCAGGAATGTTTGGTTAAGTGGAAAGATTGTTCAGAAGAAAGCTCAACATGGGAGCGAGTAAGTACTTTAAAGAAAAGGTTTCCCGATTTACAGTTAGACCTTCCAAGTATCGTTTTCGAGGACGAAACCGATTCTTAAGGGGAAGGAAATGTGACATTAATGTGACATTAAAAGTGATATTTAATGTCACGTTAAGGTCATAAATATGGAATGTGACATTAAAAGTGATATTTAATGTCACGTTAAGGTCATAAATATGGAATGTGACATTAAAAGTGACATTTAATGTGACATTAAGGTAAATCTGGGGGAACATGCACGAGAATGACCGTCCGGGCTCTTGGGCGTCTGAACGGGGTTAAGGGGAGCTTAGAGAGTAAGAGAGTCCAAGAATAGTAGGACTCCAGAGAAGTGGACGGCTGGCAAAGGAATACGGGTGAGAGGTGCCAGCACTTATCTAGGCGTGGTTGGGAGGAGAAGAATCACTCGTGCTCAGGATCTTTTTCATCGTTTTCCCTCTGTCTTTCCGAAGCCATCTTTCACTAATGCACCAACTACCTTTATGAGGCTGATGAATAGTGTGTTACGACCCTATCTAGGACACTTTGTAGTAGTCTTTTTGGATGATATCTTGATCTTTAGTAGATCAAAAGAAGAACATTTGGAACACTTACGATTAGTATTCCAATTGTTAAGAACACATTCCCTTTATGCGAAGAAAACTAAATGTGAATTCTTCGCACAAGAGGTCAAATATTTGGGGCATATTATCTTGAAAGAGGGAATCAAGATGCATCCAGAAAAAGTAAGGGCAATTATTGAATGGCCATCTCCAAGGAACTTGGAAGAGCTGCAGATCTTCCTAGGATTATCTGGATTTTATTGTAGATTCATTCAGGATTATGCCAAAATAGTTGTTCCAATGACAGACCAACTTAAAGGGAAAGGGAAGAGCTTTAATTGGGGAACATATCAAAATGAAAGTTTTCAAAAACTTAAGGTAGCTATTGCTACAGCTCCAGTACTATTAATTGTGGATCCCAATAAACCATTTGTGGTTGAAGCCGATGCCAGTGATAAGGCGATAGGCGCAGTCTTATTACAAGAAGGTCGACTAGTTGCTTTTGAAAGCAAAAAATTAGACCGTGCAAAACGGAATTATTCTATTTATGAGAGGGAGTTGTATACAATAGTACATGCAATGAAGAAATGGAGGCACTATTTGTACGGTGCCAAACTTTTGATCTTATCGGATCATGAAAGCATTAAGTGGCTTAATGACCAACCGGATCTACAAGGGCGTAAAGCCAGATGGGCCGAACTCCTCCAAGAGTTCGACTATGAGATAAGGTATAGAAAAGGAAAGTATAATATAGTGGCTGATGCACTCAGCAGAATGCCCATCATAAATGAATTGAGTTTTACTCAGTTCACTTCCGATTTGCTTGAATCCTTAAAAGGGAAATGCCAGGTTGATCCGGCATATTCCAACATATGGGAAGCAATAGAAAATGGGGATCCAAATGGAAGAGCCTCCACTGAGGAAGGAATATCTGAGAATGTTCAACAAGGAAATGGAGCATTAGGGGTTGCTCAAATGGGATTCAAGTGGAAGAATTTTACCATTGATAATGGTTATTTACTCTACAAGGGTAGGGTATGTGTCCCGAAAGATGAAGAAATAAGGCGCCAGATACTCTTTGAGTGTCATGATACCCCTAGCACGGGACATCCAAGAGTTAATAAGACTTATAGTCTTATTAAAAGGCAGTTCTATTGGCCTGGAATGAATAAGGACGTCCTTGACTATGTGGTCAAATGTAATAAATGCCAGGTTAATAAAGCTGAAAGATTGAAAATGGGAGGACTTCTCCACCCATTAGAGATTCCTTCAGGAAAATGGGAGTATATCCATGGACTTTATTGTTGCGTTACCCAAAACACAGAGGGGTCACGACTCTGTGTGGGTGATTGTGGATAGGTTAACCAAAATGGTTAGGTTTATTCCAACTTCAACTGATGTTAAAACACCAAAATTGGCTAGATTGTTCGTAGAGAACATATACCGATTGTATGGCCTTTTGGCAAATATAGTTTCTGATCGAGATAGAAATTTGATAGTCAATTTTGGCATGCTGTATTTAGGAAGTTGGATACTAAACTTAGCATGAGTACGGCGGATCATCCGCAAACTGATGGGAAAACTGAAAGGGTTAATCAAATCCTTGAAGATATGCTCAGGGCATACGTAAGTAAAAGGCAAACTAATTGGGAAGAGTATCTACCGATAGCAAAGTTTGCATATAATAGTGCCAAGCACTCTTCCAGTGGATATAGTCCATTTATGTTAATGTATGGGTTTCAGCCCCGAGCTTCTCATACAGTAGGACTGCATAAGGAAAAGGTTCAGGCAGCCAAGGACTTTTTGGAGAATATGAATAGTATGTTAAAATTTGCTCAAGAAAATATTAAGAAAGCTCAAAATCGAGCTAGAGCTTATGCAAATCCTCACCGAAGAGAGATCTCCTTTGAAGAAGGAGAATTGGTCTATCTTAAGGTGCCTGAACAAACTAAAACCATGAAAATGGAACGATGTCCAAAGCTTTCACCCGGGTATTGTGGTCCTTTCACAATACTTAAAAGGGTGGGAGAACAGACTTACAAGCTCCAACTACCTGCTGGTAGTAAAACACATCCGGTTTTCCATGTAAGTAAGCTAAGGAAGAAGCTGGGTGATTTGGATAATCTAATCTTAAATGATAACATTGAGAAGCTATTAGATGACCAATCTAATCCACATGAACCAGAAAGAATATTAAATATTCGTAACACACGAACAAAAAATACTATTTATCAAGAATATTTAGTCAAATGGAAAGATTGTTCAGAAGAAAGCTCAACATGGAAGCGAGTAAGTACCCTAAGGAAAAGGTTTCCCAATTTACAGTTGGACCTTCCAAGTATCGTTTTCGAGGACGAAACCGATTCTTAAGGGGAAGGAAATGTAACATTAATAAAGTAATTTATGGGAGACTGGAGCAAGGAATGACCGTCCGGGGGCCTTGGGCACCCGAACGGGGTCAAGGGGAGCCTAGAGGGTAAGAGAGTCTAAGAATAGTAGGACTCACCTGAAGCGGACGGCTGGCAGAGCAAACGGGGAGAGAGGAGTCAACACTCATCTAGGCGAGGTTGGGAGGTGAAAGAAGAAAAAATCACTCGTGCCATTTCATACACGCCATACTTCATACTTGACGGTCGTCAGGAGTTTAGCTACTACTCGTCATACACGCTATACTCCATACTTCATACTTGACGGTCGTCAGGAGTTTAGCTACTACTCGTCATACACGCTATACTGGATGTCAATCCTAGCTCTAGGATTTGAACCTACAAGACTTTGGTCAATGCGTCAGGGACGTCCCTCTCTAGATCATGTGCATCTATATAGAAATATAGATGAGGTGCAACTACCCCATCTCACCACCCTCACACTCCCTCTTTAGCATTGGAGAGTCATGAGAGATGACCTCATCACCACCACTAGAAAGCAGCTCAGGAAGGGGCCACCAAGCCCTCCCCACGATCCGAGAAAGAGGATCTCTTCTGTGCCTTGGACTTCGCCTTGGCCAAAAGATCTGAGTCGGAATTTGAGACAGATGATGACTCGTTAAAGAAGTCTGCATCTCACTTCGTCTTCTGCTCCTTTTTCTTCCTCGAAGCCGCTAACTCTTTGCAATCCTTCCACAAATGGCCCTTCTTGCCACAATGGTAACACTGGGCCTTCAACTTCTTCCTCTTCGAACCCCTCTATTAAGCTGTAAGAGCCTCACCTTAACCTCCATAATGTGACGGAAGCTGCCTCTATAGTCGCAAAGTCACCTCATGCTCAAGCAGCATTGAGAACCTATGAAGAAAACTAGCAAGAGTCGTAGATGTCTGCACCCGCAAAGCATTCGCCACTCCATCAAACTCCTGAGGAAGCTTGTAGAGTACCATACCAACAAGATGTGCCTCTGATAGGGCAGATTGCATAGTCCAAAGTTGGTCTTGGATCTAGGTAACTCGAAGGAGGAATGATTGGAACGTACCTTTGGTTTCAAACTGCAATTGTTGTAGCTAGCCATAGAGAGTAACGGCCCTCATGGTGGAAGGAGCCTCATACATCAACTGCAACTTCGACCATACATCTAAAGCTATCCTACCAGATGTGACCGTCGGTAGGACTTCTTTGGAAATACACCGAAGTAAGGCCAAGTAAGCGCAGGTATCATCAGAATCCCATGTAAGCACTGCTTCCTCATGGTTAACTTCATCAAAATCAGCTGGAACAGAAGGTCGTTGAGGACGTGCAATAGCTCCGCAAACCACGTATCATAACCGCTTCTGGATAAACCAAGCCTTCATCACCGCACTCCACGTGTAATAATCAGGTCCACGCAGCTTGTCATCAGTGGGATGTGCATGGAGGAGTATCTGTAGAGGATTTAGAAGAGAAGTAGAGAAAATAAAGTATTTGGAGAGAAAACACAGTCAAAACACGAGCACAGACTGCAAAAAACAAGAGTTCGCATGTAGTATAACCCAAAATCTGACCAAAAGAAAACAAAAGCTGCTGCAAAAATCAAAAAATCAATCAAAAACTGCCAAAAACGGTAAAAACGGCCTGAAGTTATAGTCGCCCAGCTAGGAAGGAGTCAAGAATACCAAAACACAGGCTGAGTACTGCCACAAATAGGCTGAAAAACTGTCACAGCAGTCTGAAAACTGAAAATGCAGGCAGCAAAGGGGCTGTAGACAGCAGGCGATGGCAAATCTGCAAAAAACGCAGGTAAAACAGGTCGCTTGGTTGGCGCAACAATCACCTGATCAGCGAGGGTGAAAACAGTCCTGAAATCAGCAAGAAAACACGGCAGGAGCACAAATTCTGAAATCTGATACCATGTCAGAAGTGGTGCAGCAATGGAAGTATAAACATGTGCTGAAATAAACTGCTGAAACACAAGACAAAAGAGAAAAGAAAAGAAAGAGAAAACACAATACATATGAGAACTCAGATGTATGCTCAGGAAATGGATCCATATATCAAACGCAAGACTGTCACATACAACAATGAGTCACTGGCTATGTGGATACTGGCACCGGCTCCTCTCTCCATGGGACCTCCAAGTGGTAAACTAACTGGCTGAGAAGGACGAGCCTAGAATATATAGGCATGAATAATGCCATAAAATATGTCAAGTCGGCCAGCCTTTAATGCTGGCCAATTGGCAGCAATAAATGCCATAAAGCATAAAATGCCGCACAATAAAAATGCCTTAAATATCTACATAATGTGCCCAGTCCATAAAAAGCTCAAACTCACACATGAGCTGACATACTCTGCTGATAATATAATGTGTTCTACACTAGTCTTCTCACTTCTCATAGCTGGGAGACTCTCACTTGAGAGAAGCTAGTCCCATTGGTGCTTGAGCAAGATATGTGTCGCAATGAGATAGATTCTTGCGAAGCCCGTGCACATGTCTGTGCTTATGCAGTTTTATCTACAGGTACAAGACAAGCCAAGCACAAGAAAGGAAAGAGGAAGAAGTTGCTCTCGTGCTTCCCTCATATCTCTCAACTCTTTCAAAGAGGGATGATATCAGTGATGCGACTGGGATTTCTTGGCCCTTTGTGTTTCAGAGGAGCTTTAGGCCTTTCTTTTATATGGCTATCTCTTTTCTTCGTCATTGAGCCACCATTCCTTGCCGTTTGGCCCTTGGTCCCTAGTGTTTCTATGAACTTCTGGGACCTTCGATAATTCCCCGCTAGCATCTCATAATTGGGTTAGAGGCTTGGCTCACCTATCCCCAACTGGAGTTTTTTGGAGTGATCTGTTCGAAGCCTCTCCCTTTCCATTGCCCTTTGGTGGCCTTCCGTTGTTTATATGGAGAGGAGGTCTTGTTCCTTGGTTGGTTTTCTTCATCCACGGACTACATCAACATTGGCACTATTCCCGCCACCCTTGGATCCGCATCTCCTTTAGCCTTCTGCCACACCTTGGATTTAAGAGAGGGGTTTAGCAATCGTGTTGGGAATAAAGGGCCATCGTGCCTTTTCTATGTACACGGGTGTGAACACACCCTTAGCACATTTGTACTTTCATATATATCTATATATATATATATATCTAAAAACCTAAAGAGGTACACTTGTCATTGTACCCAAGAACGTCGTGCCACTCTCCTCTACTCTGTACTCTCTCCCTTTGTCTCTCTATTGTGAGAAAGCATTCCGTGTCTCGATCCTCACACCCTCTGTCACAACAAATTGGTATCAGAGCGGGCAAGGAGTGCACGCTTCTCAAGATGTCAGGAGTGAGCCAATGGTTCACACAAGTATGCAGTCGTGATGACCAGCAGTCACTGCTAGCAGTACAGTCGTCATCATTGGACCAACAGGCGGCAACTATGTTAAACACTTGTTGCAAACATAATGCTATTGAGGAGCAAGCAACAAGACAAGTCAAGCGCGACTGCACAACGGATCAGGTGGACTGTTGGCGAGTAGACGACAGCAGCAACTGGGCACAACAGGGCAACGTCATGGCATAGGACGACGAGGCAAGCAGGCGTGAACAGCAGGTTTAACGGATGGGACCAGCCGGGCAGAAGTCGCATGACGGGCTGGTAGCGGACAGGCAGAGGCAACTGACGCCAATGGGTGCGTGGAGAATGTAGGCGGGTCAACGAACCCCCCTCCCCCCCCCCCCCCAGGGTCACGTTTCTTTTTTTTTTTCCTAAAAAAAAAATTACCCCTCTTTCCTAATGGGGGTTCGCACGCATAAGCATAGAGTTCAAATTAGTGCAATCTTGGCCCGAAAATTTGGGGCTTTTCTCGGATTTGGGGATTGTGATACAGAACAAGACCATTTGTCTCGATAATTGCAAAAATTTGTGACATTTTGCCTCCGACATTTGGGGTTTTTCATGTACATGCAAGAATTAGGCTGAAATTTACCCAATTTCTCGACATTGATGCACATTGGACCCCATGCAATTTGGAGCTTTTGCTGTTTGGGAAAAAAATTCTGCGCCATTTGGTCATTTTATGTACATGCAGGTTTAATTCCATGCAATTTGGAAATCAAGCACTTGAAAAATTCGAGGGTATTGCTGAAATTGCTCTATTTTGGCAAAACTGGCATGTTCTATACATGTCAGAGACAGTGCAGATGTACGGTTGATGCTTTGACCACAAAAATTTTGGGGCTTTTTGTGAGAGTGTGCAACAGAAGAAGAACACAGAGGAGGAGAGAGAGAAAGCAGGGAATGAAGGAAGAAAATCTGCACTGACTGTAATGAATGCTGAATACAAAACTGTGGACTGATCAGTCCCTGCACGCAGCCCGAGGCGTCAATGAGGGCACCAGATCAGGCTGATGATGACGGCAGCACCGAAGACGGAGGAAGATGACGGAGTCGGAGTGTGCACCTGCCAAAGAAGGAGGGAAGATGATAATACAACTGACTGGCAAGTGGGAGATGGCTATAAATAGCCAAAAAACCCAAAAACTGGCCGACCTGAAATTTGAGGCCATAAATATGTCTGACCATAAATTTAATGCTGATCCGACCAGCATTTAATGCTGGTAAAAATGCCAGGAATGCTCAGAAAAATCCCGGAAAGGGTGGACAATGTCCGGCAGGTGAGGCAGGCTGAAGAATGCAGAAACTGCCCCGGGAAATGCACATAAAATCCCGACTGGAGGAGAAAATGCACTAAAATGCAATAAACTGAGTGCTCTAGAATGAGCTACCTCCTCCGTCAAAACAAGTGATAGACAAGTCAGAGCTCCTAAAGTCCTCATCTGACTCAGACTGAGGCTCACAGGCAGGAGATGACAAGGCATGACAAACATGACTGCTAACACCCCCTCTCAGATCCTGGATGTGGCTGAAGGCCAAGGGAGAAATGGATCCTGGGGTGGCAAGAGGAATGCCAAGGTCAATGAAGTCCGTCGATGTAGACTGCTGTTGAAGGAGCTCCTCACGATCCAGGGAATCCCCCTCTAAAACACTAGGGGCCAGGGAATCCACAGCCGCATCACCGAGATCGTCCCCCTCTGAAAGGGATGGGGGGTACGAGGGAACCACCGAAGGGGAAGGTGGGGGATGGGAAGGAACCTGTGGAATAGAAGGTGCACAAGCAGGAACGGGTGTAGCAATAGACTGCCTCGGAGGACCCTGCATCAAAGAAGGGGAATGGAGCCTGTAAAGCCCGCTCTCCTGCCAACCTGTAGATAAGACAGCTCCTGTAAGAGAATCCTCAATAACAACGGCATGGTCAGTGAAGATCACTCGTGTGCCAAGCCTCGTAAGGCCATAAACTGAGAGGAGGGGAAGGCCCAAATCCGGAACATGTAGGGCCTGTGAAAAGGAGCTCGAAGGTCGGTCGGTAAACAAAGGCAATGTGCCAACACCACTAATAGGCACCGATAAAATGTCACCAACAGTGACTGAACCCTCTGATGGACGAAGATCCTGTAACAAATCACCTCGGGGAGTCATATGACTCGAAGCACCACTGTCCACTAACCAAGGCTGCGCAGAAGACACTGCAGCCACGGAAAAAGGATCCTCCTCCAAAGCATGGATATGAAGGAACACTGACTCATGGGTAACAGCGGGTGTAGAGGTAGAAGAAGGCTCCGATGTAGATCCACCCTTCGCTCCCGAACGAAGGTGAGGGTACTTCTTCCAGCATTTCTCCTCGGGATGTGTCCCTTTCCCACAGTGTGGGCACTTCGGTCTCTCTGAATCTGAGTCAGAGCCTGAAGAACTGTCCTGCTGCTTAGCCTTTGACTTTGTCTTCTTCTTCTTCTTCTTCTGTCCTCCCGAACCTGCAACAAAGGCTCTAGTGGAGTCGGATCCACTAGCACTGACCTCTCTGAGTCGCTCATCATGCTCCAAGACAAGCGGGGATAGCTCCTCCCATAGAAGCTTCTCACGGGTCCTCGATGTAAGAAGGCTAGTGTAGAAGACATCAAACCGAGGCGATGGCAGCTGAGTCAAAAGAATCATAGCCATGTCTTCAGAAGATATCGTCCGACCGAGGGATGCAAGCTCATCCCTCATATCTTGTAATCTGTTGATGTGGTCCTTCATGGAAGGACTATCATCAATAGCGAGCATCCGCAACTTCTTTTCGAGAGATATCCGGTGGGCAAACGTCTTCTGTTGATAGAGAGACGCGAGCTTTCTCCACACGTCTGCTGCAATCTTCAACCTGTGAACATGAACAAGGACAGAATCCTGCAAACTCAGAAAGAGGAAAGATCTGGCTCTAGAATTGAGCCGATCCCATAATGCTGCACGATCCATAGATTTCCCATCTGCGGGATCCACCTTACGCCGGGGAATAGGAACAGAAACAAGCTCCCAAAGATCGAAGGAGTCCAAGATACACTCCACCTTGCAGGACCATAGAGAAAAATTGGAGCCAGCCAACTGGTCCTCTTTGGGCAGCTGAGGAAATACGGGTACCTGTACAGGGGGTACCAAAGGCTGCATCTTCGGCCCACTGGAAGGGGATCGCCGAGATACATGAATAGAAGGGGGACGGGAAAGAGGAATATACTCCGAACGACGGTCCTCGTGATAAAAATCACGCCTCCGTTCAAATGTGTCGAGACAAAAGCTCATCATCTGAGTCATCAAAGCCCGTAAACTGATGAGAAGACATCTTCGATATCTGCAAACACCAAAACACAACAAGGGAAGGTTGCCGGTGCCGAAACACAAACACCAGAAGCTCCTGAGCTGGCCGCCTTGCACAGAACGCAAGGATGATGTCAAACGCAAATGCTAACGATGCAATCACCACAGAAAAACAGCCTCTTGCCTCAAAACGCAGCCTGGGAATAGGTCGCCAGCAGGAAAAGAGCCACCTGAAGATGGAACAACAGCCAGAACAGCAAGGCGCAGGCTGGAGGAGTGTCGCCCAGCTGGAGAAGGGCCGCCCAGGCTGAAAACGCAAGCAGGAAGAGGTTGGTGATGACGTGGCAGCCACTGGAGGAGGCGCCAGCAGCAAACGCAAATATGTGACACCAAAATAGGCCGCCTTGATCAAGGAGATGGTGCAGAAGGTGACGCCTCAGCTGTTGGAGACGTCTTGACCAGCAAACGCAAAGTTGTGGGTGTTCTCCCGCGCCGTGTACTCTCCTTCGGCTCTGATACCATGTGAGAGTGCGCAACGGAAGAAGAACACGAACACAGAGGAGGAGAGAGAGAAAGCAAGGAATGAAGGAAGAAAATCTGCACTGACTGTAATGAATGCTGAATACAAAACTGTGGACTGATCAGTCCCTGCACGCAGCCCGAGGCGTCAGTGAGGGCACCAGATCAGGCTGATGATGACGGCAGCACCGAAGACGGAGGAAGATGACGGAGTCGGAGTGTGCACTTGCCAAAGAAGGAGGGAAGATGATAATACAACTGACTGGCAAGTGGGAAATGCCTATAAATAGCCAAAAAACCCAAAAACTGGCCGACCTGAAATTTGAGGCGATAAATATGTCTGACCAGCATTTAATGCTGATCCGACCAGCATTTAATGCTGGTAAAAATGCCAGGAATGCTCAGAAAAATCCCGGAAAGGGTGGACAATGTCCGGCAGGTGAGGCAGGCTGAAGAATGCAGAAACTGCCCCGAGAAATGCACATAAAATCCTGACTGGAGGAGAAAATGCACTAAAATGCAATAAACTGAGTGCTCTAGAATGAGCTACCTCCTCCGTCAAAACAAGTGATAGACAAGTCAGAGCTCCTAAAGTCCTCATCTGACTCAGACTGAGGCTCACAGGCACGAGATGACAAGGCATGACAAACATGACTGCTAACACTTTTGACAATGCGAGTCAAATTTTGTGCCCGTGGATGCATGTACAACAAAAATTGCAGCTAAAATTTGGGGCTTCTCATGTAATGTGATGTATTTGTCCTTGGAACAGCTGTAATCAATTGTGGAGTGTTTTAGCAGAAGGTTTAGTGCTTCTGAAAATTTATCTGCAGATCTGAAATTTCTACTTCTACGTGGTTATTTATGGCTGGTTGGTACTTGTTTGTACCTTGGTCACTTGTGTGCAAATTGGGTCTACATTTGCTGAATTTTTTTGTCACATTTGGGCTAAAAATCATGGCTGGCAGCAATGACAGCAATAATTTCATGCACATTAAGAAGCTTGAAGGAGCACATAACATTGCAGTCTTGCAAAAACAGTGCTATAATATCCTGTTGCAGAAGAAGCAAGCAAAGCCAATTAAGACCAAAGGGGCAAAGCCTGCAGATGTGAAACAGGAAGGTTGGGATGAGTTAAATGAGCTTGCACACTGATTGATCGAGCTATCGATTTCTGATGCCTTGCTGTTTAACATTGAAGGTTTGGATTCTGCCTATACTATTTGGACTCCACTGGAAGAACTGTATGCACAAAAGAGTGCCGCAAGTAAAGTGTATTGGCTGAAAAAGCTTATGGATTTGCGTATGAAAGAGGATACAGCAATGTCTGCTCACTTGAGTGAGTTTAACTCCATTTTCAGCGAGTTGGTTGCCTTGAAGTTCTTGATTGATGAAGAATTTAAGGCTACGTTCTTGTTTTGCACTTTGCCAAAGAGTTGGAATACATTCAGGACTGCTATGAGCAATTCTAATGAGATCCTTTTGTATGATGATGTAGAGAGTGCTCTACTCATGGAAGAAATGAATCGCAAAACAATGCATCCAGAAAGTCTTCCAATGCTTTGCATACTAGGGGCAGATCACAGCAAAAAGGCAAATCTGATAGCAAGGGACGCAAAAAATCACGTGGCAAGGATGTTGAATGCTATCATTGTGGCAAGAAGGGTCACTTTAAACATGACTACTACAAATGGAAAAAAGAGAAAGGAAAAAGCAAGAAGATAGATGATAGTAAGGAAGAGAAGAAAGAGAGTCGACCTAAGAAAAGCAGTGTCAAATTGAAGAGGTGAATGTAGTCACTCATGACAGTGACAGTGGGAATGACGTACTCTAGGTCTCTTCACACTTTCGTACACATGCTTTACTTGCAAATACGGATGATGACATGCATACTTGGATTCTAGATTCAGGTGCTTCCTTTCATGTCACCCCTCATCGTGAGTGGTCTTTTAATTAAACAGGGGGTCGATATGGTGTTGTCCATCTTGGGGACAACTATGCATGTGACATTGCAGGTATTGGCAATGTGCAGTTGCAATTTCAGCATGGTTCTGTCTTCACACTTCAGCATTACGGCATGTGCCTCAACTCAAGAAGAGCTTGATTAGCACAGGGCAGCTAGATGACGATGGATTTCATACCATCTTTGAAGATGCAGCATTACGGCATGTGCCTCAACTCAAGAAGAGCTTGATTAGCACAGGGCAGCTAGATGACGATGGATTTCATACCATCTTTGGAGATGGGAAATGGAAGATCTATAAGGGATCTAGAGTGATTGCCAGAGGTTGTAAAAGTGATACCTTGTATCCTCTCCATGTATGTAGAGTGAGTGATCATGTTGTTGCTATGACCGAGCAACCAAGTGTTTCTTTGTGGCATGGCCAATTGGGACACATGAGTCAAACTGGAATGAAATTGCTTTCTCGTTTGGGTTACTTGCCTTGTCTTCATTATGCTGATTTTGAGCATTGTGATCATTGTGTTTATGGTAAACATGCACAGACGTCTCATAAGAAGTCTCTTTCGCTTAAATCTCCTCTAGAGTTAGTACATTCAGATGTATGTCAGATGCCAGGGTTATCTTTAGGGGAAAATAAATCTTTTGTCACCTTTGTTGATGATGCTACACGAAAGGTATGGGTTTACTCTATTCGTAGCAAGGATGAAGGGCTTGACAAGTTTAAAAATTTATTGGCATTGGTTGAAAATCAGACTGATAAGACACTTGAGTGTCTTTGCTCTGACAATGGTGGGGAATATGTGTCCAAAGCCTTTCAAGCATTTTGTGACAACAAAGGGATAAAGAGGGAGCTCACTGCCCCTCATAATCCACCCCAAAATGGAGTTGCAGAGCGTATGAATCGGACCATATAGGATAAGGTCCATCCTACATTACCCCATGGTTTTTGGGAAGAGGCTATTCTGACAGCCGTACACTTCATTAATCGGTCACCAAACAGGTCTTTGGGGGAAGGGGGGGAGTTCCACAAGAAGCGTGGTCGGGCAAGCCACCTTCGTATGCACACTTGAAAGCATTTGCCTGCAAAGCATTTGTGCACATATGTAAGCAAAAACACAGCAAACTTGAGCCAAAGTCCTGTAAATGTATTTTCCTAAGATATGGTGATGAAGGTGAAATGGGATATAGATTATGGGATCCCGAGAGAAGGAAAGTAGTACGTAGCAATGATGTTATCTTCCGAGAAGAGCGCATGCATAAACGGCCCGAAAAGACTAAGGAGGTCCATAGGGTTGTATTCCGAGAAGAAATACCTTTTGGACAGCAAAATGTGCCCGTTGTACAACAGCAAATACCTGCTGTAAATGAACCTGCAAATGCTGAAAATGATCAGCCAGCTATTGCCCATAATGATGAGCCACTGGATGTGCATGAACAGCCAGGACAACAAGCTGTTAATGCTGATTTGCAAGCTGAAATGCCAGGACAGCAAGCTAAAAATGGAAATTTGTAGGAACAGCCAGCAAATAATGATCATTGGGTTAGGAGATCGTCTAGGGCTACTAGACAACCTAATAGATTTGTTCCTAGTGCAAACAATGTGGCTGATTATGTCATGTTGACAGACTGTGGTGAACCGTCTTGCTTCTAGGAAGCAATGAACAGACACGACAACAAGAAATGGTATAAAGCCATGTTGTCAAAGATGGAATCTCTTGAGAAAAATGGCACCTGGGACTTGGTGCAGTTGCCTAAAGGGCAAAAACCCCTTCCATGCAAATGGGTTTACAAGATGAAGGTCACTTCTGGTTCCTCGCCAAAGTACAAAGCAAGATTGGTTGCGAAGGGATACAAACAGGAACATGGAGTTGACTTTGATGAGATCTTCACTCCTATAGTCAAGATGACTATATTGAGAACCATTTTGGGCTTAGTTGCAGCTGAAAATATGGAGCTCATACAAATGGATGTAAAGACTACATTTTTACATGGTGATCTGCATGAAGACATATATATGCAATAGCCTAAAGGGTTTGTGGCAAAAGGGAAAGAGAAGATGGTATGTAAACTCAAAAGGAGTTTGTATGGGCTGAAACAAGCACCAAGAAAATGGTATCATAAGTTTGATACATTTATGCAGTCTCAAGGTTTTCATAGAAGTCAAGTGGATCACTCTTTGTACACCAAGAAGGCAGCAGATGGCAGCCTGATTATCTTGGTTCTGCATGTTGATGAAATGCTGATTGCTAGCAGAGATACTCATGCCTTGGACTCACTGAAGCAAAGTCTTCATGGCAGCTTTGACATGAAGAATCTTGGTGATGCAAATCACATTTTTGGCATGCGAATACTCAGAGATAGGTCAAAAGGATTACTCTATCTATCTCAGCAAGAGTATATCTCCAAGGTTTTGTAGCGTTTCAATATAGAGGGGGAGGAAAACAATTGGAGTTCCATTGCCTCCATATAAGAAACTCAGTGCAGAGAACAGCCCTACATCTGATGATGAGAAGGCTGAAATGGCCAAGATACCATATGCTTCAACTGTTGGCAGTTTGATGTATGCTATGGTTGCTACATGTCCTGACATTGCCTTTGCAGTGGGAGTGGTTAGCAGATACATGGAAAATCCTGGTAAAAAGCATTGGGAAGCAGTGAAAGGTATTATGAGATACCTCAAAGGCACAAAGGATTTGTGCATCTGCTTTGGAAAGTAGATGGCATTTGTCGTTGCCTTTACATATGCAGACTATACTGGTCATGCGGATTGCAAAAAGTCCACTTCTGGGCATGTGTTTACCTTCACAGGAGGAGCAATCTCTTGGATCTCTAGGCTAGAAAAGTGTGTTCCATTGTCTACTATAGAGGCAGAGTATATGGCTGCCACTGAAGCATGCAAGGAGGCTTTATGCCTTTCACGACTGGTGGGAGAGATTGGAATTACAGAGTTACCTGTTCTCCCTTGTGATAGTCAAAGTGCTATCATGCTAACACGGAATCCCGTCTTTCATGCAAAGACGAAGCACATACAAGTGAAGTACCACTTCATTAGAGATGTACTTGACAGCAAGAGCATTGAGCTTGTCAAAGTACATACAAATGATAATCCTGCAGATATTCTCACGAAGGGTCTTCCAATAGAGCGGTTTGCTCATTGCCGCCAGATGATGGGAATTGGATAGATATATGTATTTTAGCTTTGTACATACCTAGACTTAGCTGATTCTTTTCTCCTCTCAAGGCACATTACCTTTAGGTGGGAGGCTGTTAGGAATAAAGGGCCATTGTGCATTTTATATGTACACGGGTGTGAACACACCCCTAGCACATTTGTGCTTTCATATATATATATCTATCTAAAAACCTAAAGAGATACACTCATCATTGTACCCAAGAATGGCGTGCTCACTCTCCTCTCTACTCTGCACTCTCTCCCTCTGTCTCTCTATTGTGAGAAAGCATTGCATGTCTCAATCCTCGCGCCCTCTGTCACAACAAGTCGTGTATCTTGTGCAGTTATCTCCTGTCTGTGAGTCCTAGTCTGAGTCAGACGAGGACATTAGGAGCTCTAACATTTTGTATTTGTCTATCATTTTATGTATTTTAGACACTTTAGATAAAGGACACCTTAGTGCATTTGTTTTTGTGCACTTTTTGGCTATTTTTTAGGGGTTTGACCACATTTAGAACTTTCTCTCTTTTTAGCTTATAGCCCTCCCACTTTCATTATCCATCGTTGATCCTTTGTGATCAACCAACACTCATCATTTTCTCATCTCCTTGTTACAATCTGATGCCCACACTAATGCATAGAGCTACATGTTGGGATTGACTATTGCAACCTTGTACCTTCAGGCTTCAGCCATTGCAATCACACTGAATAGTGATCTCTCTTGCACGTGAATCAATCACTGCACGCATACGATGACACGATGGCATACCAAGCAACACATCATACCCCTCAAGTGGAGCAATGAAAAACTCTTCACTATCCACATATCCATATATATGCAACCGAAGCTTTCCAATGAGTGGTATGACAGTAAGAAAAATGAAGTTGGCTCATACATCATTATCAAAGAAAATCAATGCATGTTGATCCCTAATTTTGCCCCGTGCTCTACTTTACTCAATACCATCATCGTTGGGCTAATCACCAATAACATCGGGCACCAATCCCACTGATATTTTAGACTTCTTTCCCTTAGGATATCCCTAATTTTCTAAATTTCCAACTTGCTGCCTATCGAGAGAGTCCCTTGCAATGTGACCCTCATGTTCACATATGAAACAATTATTTGCAACCATCAATCCCCTACGTTGTGCCATGTTTTTGAGCCCTTTCTTTGCTGTTTTGGCCTTTTTTAAGGCTGATTTTCAGATCTGCCCCTTTTCACAACCTTAAATAACTTTCTATTCGACTTCTCCCTACTCTCTAGAAAGCATGAATCCTTCCCACACAGCAAAGCATTTGCTATAGTAGTAGTCTCTATGAGTTGATACATGCTTAGAGATGATTCCTTTAATGCAAAAATCCATGATTCCTTTAGGCAGCCCACAAACATATTTTTCCACTTGCTCATGAAGTGGGTACGAGGCGTTAAGAAGTGAGGGACAGTAATACATCCCAAAACTTCTTATTGTATTGCTCCAAATTTTTAAATTTCCTTATCATCCAACTTATTCCAAGCTATCATAATGTCCACCTCAAAGGTACTTGTCAACCAATTCGATGCAAATATTTGCTTGAATTGTACCCATGTTGTCGGTGCTGCCTTGCATCAAAAGAGTGGACCACCACCGCAATGCATTCCCCTTCAAGAAAGTGGCTTCCTTTCAAATCTTTGAGAACTCAATGAAGTTTCCCCTTGAATAAGCTGCATCAAACTGTCGAATGAAAGTAAAAGCTTCCAACCTATCTTGTGCACCACTAAAGGACTCAAACTCCACTATTCCACCCTCATCATAGTCCTTGCTGCCCCTTTGGGTGTCAAGTTGTCATATATTGGCTGCTGCAAAAAGCGTACATTTGCCAAATTTACATCAAAACCAACATCAAATGGAGCATTTGCATGACCAAAACTCATTCCTTAAGTCCCATAAACATTCAAGGGTACAGATGCATTACCAAGCATACTACTTTGTGCCCCAGCCATCAAGCCACTACTGTTATACATAGGGTTTTGCACATTACCAACCATACCCAAATACATTGACCTTGCACACCATGCATTGGCTACTATATACCATAGGGATTTGTGCCATGCATCTTGTATGCATTCCTTGTCCAACCATAGCATGGAAAATCGTGCTACCACCAATGTATCCTTGCTGCCCCATCATAACATGCATACCCAGTTGTCCAAAGTCCACTGGATTGACACTTCCATGATGGCCTTGCATTTGTATTCCTTTCCCTGTAGATACCAACTGTTTTGCTTCATTAATATCTTTTGGAGCTTCAAGTAAAGGCTTTGGCATTACCTTCAGTGCACCTTGCTGTCCCAAAGGTATAGAAGATGACTTCTTATTATTGCCCTTGCTATCCTTCTTTGGAGCATTCAAAAATCGGATGAACTAAGGATCCTTTATCAATTCAATAAAGAGATTTCTTGTTGTCCTCATCTAATTAGTTCCTCTTCATTTTGTTGGTCATCAGCCCATTATACCTTAAAGGCCCTGTATCTTGCCCAACAGCAACATTTTCAACTTAATGTCCATGGTCTAAGCCTTGTCCAAGATTAGGCATTGCATTTCCTTCTTCCCTATGTGAGTATCCATACTAAGAGACATTATCACTGCTTGATTCAATCTCACTATATGAAGACATGTTGCTGTAATTTCTCAGCTGAGAGCAAAAACCAGTACTAGCACAAAGCTTTGGCTTGCAATCAAGTACCTCCAACTCACCAAATCAAAGGATTGAGTGATATCCTAGCAATGAAACCATGAAACCAACCTTTCTTCTTGAAAAGACTGGTAATTCCTTGATCAAACACTTAAATTTGCAACAATCAACAAATAAACATAAATTGAAATGCACAATTTACCTTAATAATCTTGGACAGTAGACACCCTATTGGGCCCAAAATTAGTCTCTCTTTTGGAACTTCTTTAACTTCAATTGCTAATGGATGTATTACAAACCAAGATTCCACAATCTCCTTGGCTAATCCAAAAGCCCCTTGCAAATCCAACAATCATCAAATAAACTAGGCGATTTGCCCCTTAATTTTCAGCCAGAACTTGTTCTAACTGAATCCCAGCTAGCTAGCCCCAAATTTACAATGGATGGCTAGGCATCTAAAATCCCTGACAATACAACAAATTGCAGGTGCTAATTTCATTATGCGATGTTCTATCCTGTTGGCACGCGTCCCAAGGTAATTGCTTAACCCTAATTTTGGTGCAAATTTAGAGTTTACAGCAGAGATCCCTCTATCACCCACCAAATTTGGTTGAGATATACTCAAAATGGCTAAGAAATGTTAAGATCTCCTCAGAATGGGTTCCTGAAGATAAGACAAAGCTAAGATGAGAGAGAAATCCAATTTTCTACAAAGAAACCCCTAAATCTACTTGCTACCTACTCCATCCTGCATTTAATGCAGTCACTACTACGAGGCATCTGCAAACTATTGTTACCTAATTAGCAATGTTGTTGCCAACCCCTGGAAGGTATCTCCTTGCTGTCCCCCATGTATTGATGTTCCCAAGTGATTGTCTTCTGCAAAACAAATTGTTGTTCTCTAATCAAAAAATGAACCAACTCCTCCCTCTTTCTCTCCCAAGCTATAAATTAACTAAATGGCTAAGACCCAACCCCCTAAAACGTTTTCTCAGTTTGCACTGGCATTTTTGCCAAGTGGCAACCTTCTAAACGCATTTTTTAACATTATCGAGTCATTTAATTAATTTTCAAAATTAAATAGTTATAAAAAATAATTTCAATCCTTCTGACGCTACCCAAAATTAAATGTGCCCATCAATAATTAAATTGGCTAGACCATTTGTAACCTAGAGAGGTCCCTAATCTCTATTAATCCTTAGACTAGTATTAATTAATTAATTAATACTAGTTCCTAATGTCACCACACACTTATTGACCAAACAATTGCCCTAGGGTTAAAACTGACACCAACTGACTACCAAAACCCAATTGGCATAACTTATCATAACTTTTACCTTGGACAACCCACTACATACTTGGGGTCCTTGGCCTACTATCATGAAATAACTACCATGTGCATCACATGTGCTAAACAACCTTGCACGTTTGATTAATAACTTAATTAAATGTTATTGACAAGATTAAAGCATCTCAAATTTTGATGTCCCCATGACACCACCCCAGAGACTTTGGTTTCGAGCCTACTTCCCTTTCACTTTTAACATCATCTCAACTCCAACTAGTGATTATAACACTCACGATCTATTGTGAATGGACAAGTACCTCTCTCAGTCCACTCCTACGAGAGTCATTGACTATATTGGGTAACTCTCCTTTGAGCATCTTATATCCTCTTTCATTCATTTGCAGCACTCATTCATTCAATTCAAAGTTCTATTTCTTCTCTGTTTATGTTTTTGTATTTTGTATTTTACATTTTTGTGTTCCCATTTTAGTTCTCTGTGTTTCAATCAAGGTCATACACTCAATGTTTTATTATGCATGTACCCATGTATAAATACTACATCTTGTTCTCTTTGTATATGTGTATACCCACACACACGTGCGCACACACACACTGATAATGTCATGATACCAACAGAACTGTTTTGCAGTTTTAACTTGGCAATTTGAGAATTAAAAACCTAGAGAATTAAAAACCTATATAAGAACTTTAAAAAGTCACTTACCTCAGTAAGAAGTTTTAAGAGTGCTGACCTAATAGTCATGTTTGGCAATGAGCCATCAGGTAAAGGTTCAAGCCAATTTTTTAGCACAGACAGTACACCTCTGTCTAGGAACTCTTGTTGCAACTGTCTCCTGCAGAAATTAAGCTCCATTGGTAACCTCACACGAGACAAACCCCTTTAAGGAAGAAGCCATGTGGATCCTATTATTACTTTGACAGAACATTGATAAGGGAAGGAAGCATTTTCAGCTTATTGATTGCAGGCTTCGATTGCCGATTAAGTTCTGCATCTTCCTCTGCAGCAACTTCAAGACGAGCCATGAACTGCTCAACGAGCATTGCAGTTTCCTCTGCTGTCCGCTCATGCTTCTTGTTTTTAGATTTCCCAGTCTTGAAAACGCCCTTAAAATCATCTTCTTCTTCTCCTTCTTCAGCCTGAAGAACCGTATAGCAAAGTTCAGCACTAGGTGACACATCACTAAGTTATGCTCTAGTTGCAAATCAACTACCTGGGGTGCATCACCAACAGAGCCAGCCTCATCATCACTAAAAGCAACACGATCCTCTGGATCCACTCCTGTATCATCAATGAAGGCATCATCATCCTTTGTCCGCACACCTTCATTATCCTCCTGCTCGAAATACCAAAATTTGACACATTTATCAATGAGACCGGCCTCATGGTAATGTTATCCCATAGCATTATCCAAACATAAACACAGGACCCTAACGCCAAGTTTTACTACCTCAGATTCCACTCCAGCAACAGAATCCCACATCTCTTTCATCTCCTTTTCACCTCGTTTGCTGCCATGCGAAAAAGCCTTGGATGGCTTCTCATTCTTTTTACTACCCTTGGCCAAGCGGGTGGGCTTATCAGACATCCCACCTGATTTCTGTTTTCCTTTCCCTGCTTCTTTCCCTTCTCTGCTGCCTTTATCCTTCCTGACTTTCTTCCGAGGCTGTTCATCTACAGGCTCCCCAAAGGATGCATCATCATCACTTGCACGGATGAGTGGCCTCTGACGATCATCATCATCATCATTCTCCCCGTCATCCTGGGTGGTTTCTCTAGCCTTTTTCTTGATCAGCCGTTTTCTGGATTTAGGTTTAGGTGCGTTATCTTCACCGGAATCTCCCCCTGCTGAAAATACTTCTTGCTCCCAGTTGTCTTCTTCTCCCAAGGATGCCTCCTTATCGGATTGCTCATCAGGATCGAAAATAGGCTCTCCTTCTTCATCGTAGTCACTGCCAGACGGACCAAACCATGAGTCTTTGGCCAAATTTCACAACTGCTAGGGAGTTAGACACACAGATCAATGTGTCGCAATATAAACATGAAGCACGTACCGATCCATTGTCCGCGCCTCTAAGAGCTAACAAATCCGCAGGCTGAAGACAGGCTCTCTCAAAAGGGAAATATGGGCGTCCGAACTAGCGCAGGCGATGCGCACAGACGGAGAGAGAGAGAGAGAGAGAGACACGCCCGGCGGGGGGACGGGGATGGACGCGAACCAGCTTAGGTGATGCGCACAGACGGACACACAGAGAGAGAAAGAGAGAGAGAGCCGCCCGGTGAGAGATACGGGCGCGGCCAGGGAGAGAGAGACGGGGACGACGACGACACTGGACTCTTAGGGTGGGTTCACAGTAGGGCGGACGGAAAGACCATCAAAATCCATGTCCACACACCTCGTGTTCACAAACAGGCGGACAAAAAATTGATAATTTTTTTTGCAAGCCATTTATTAACTAATCTTTCTTGACCACTTGGAAAGGGTAACCCGCTTCTCCCTACGTGGGGCAGGTTCAATAGTGTAGCAGGTTCAATAGCTACACTGTGTAGTTGAGAACATGTCCGTTTGGCTTCTTTTTGTTTGGCTTATGAGCGGCGGACGGTTTTATTGGTATTGGCTAAGGGCAAGATTAGGGTTTTTGTTTTGGGGCCAAGAAGGTTAGGATTCAGGGTTAGAGTTTCGACTGAGGTGTTACTAAGGTGGCCTCATACCCATGGCTAGCTAGGATTTGGAGGAGGGGCATGATTCACAATTTTTTGGAAGGTGGAATTAAGTTTAGGGTGCTTGGGTGGCATATAGTTATGGTTTTGGATATATAGGTCTAATTCGGAAAAGATGAGATAGATAACAATTTTCGTATTAGGTGTTAGGTTGGGTGATGAGAGAGTTATGGCTTTTGGGTGGGGGTTTAAGTTTAGGGGGATGGGTTAATGTGGAGCAAAGTATAAGGGTGCATGATTACATTGCTTGAGATGTCATGCAAGTCGAGGTTTTAGGCATGGGATTAGGTCGAGGAGATTATTAGGGTTAGTGTTCTAAGAGCCAACAGGTTAGGACTTAGCATCAGGGTTAGGGTTAGGACTTAAAATTAGGTTTTTTACGGCATTGTATTAGGAATGCAATAGGTTTCTGGTTTAGTGGGTGCTCTCTCTCTCTCTCTCTCTCTCTCTCTCTCTCTCTCTCTCTCTCTCTCATAAGAAGAGCACTCAGCACTCAGAAGTCTTTGCAAAGAAGAATGAGAGATATATGGCTTATTTTGGATTCAAAATATATAATGGTATATGGGAATGCACTCTCTTAATCCTCTTATCTCTTGTTTAGCCCACTAGCCTATTTACAATGCATGCAAAATTCACGGATTGCTCATAGGATTTAAATTTAATATTCATTAGATCTACCAGCTAATTGTACATACCTATAGATTTAAATATTTAGTGGAAATGTTGTGTGCTTACACAATATTTCAAATCTTAGCTATTGGGGAAAAGGGCAATTGCCTAAGATCTAGCAAGGGTCCCTTGTATATGTACATACTGTACATTCATATATAAGTCGAGACAATAACTAATAAAGGTGATCTAGTACCCACAAAAGCACTTGGTCTTCTCTCTCTCTCTCTCTCTCTCTCTCTCTCTCTCTCTCTCTCTCTCTCTCTCTCTCTCTCTCTCTCTCTCTCTCTCTCTCTCTCTCTCTCTCTCTCTCTCTCTCTCTCTCTCTCGTGCATTTAGGTTTAGTTTTTTTCCCCTTTTGAAGCCATTGGAGTCTTGATATTGTAAGTCAGGGTGGTTTTGTGGGTAGTTTAGGCAATCATAACCATTGGTTTCTATGTAGTATCCTTGAGCATGCAAGAAGGTTTTGGGGACCCATCACTACTTTGTGTTAGCTCTCCATTATTGCTTCTAACTACTAGGTCTGAGTCTCCTCCTTCATTTAATTGGAGATTTTTGGTGTCTAATTTAGGAGATTTTGGGAGCCATTTTGATACTCTTAGCACCATTGCATATATTATCTTTTTTGATAGGAGTCGTGCTAAGTGGCGTTTGCTTTACATCATGTGCTTTAAGTAGCTCCTTTAGCACATTTTTACTCTCCTCACTAGGCTTTGCATTTGACTCAAAGGAGGATCTCTTGCCTTTCCCTTTGGAGATCACATTCAAGGTACCAATGAAGATGTGTGCTTTTACTTCTACAATGCATACATAGAGGAAAATGAGGGACTACTATGCTACTTGCCCTTATCTTTGAAGGTGGAATTTCCATGTGATTTTAAACATTAGTGCCAAGAGAGAGGAGGATAGTCACCTTTTCCAACTTTGCAACTCGGTACCTTGTTTCCATCCCTTCATTCAAAAGCTTGCTAATTACTTGGATCTATATTTCATCAACACATGTAATCACCTTTTATTGTTTATCGTCTTGCTCAAATAAAGGCCCACTTTGTATGAAGAAAAGTTGCATTCCCTATTATTTGATGCAAACACTAGATTTGACAAAACAATGACAAGGCTTACATTCCATGACACCATGTTGTGAGCATTTTGTTTGAAGTTATTAGAAGACATGAAGTAAGCTAATTCACTAAGTGTAGCCATTAACTCCTTCTAAAGACATCTTGAACAATAAGGTTGGCCATGAGAGTAAACCTTATGATAGTCCATGTAGGGATAAGTTACTCTAGTCATATTCTCACCATGATGTATTCAAATAAGAGAGAGAGAGAGATAATAATAAGAAAAATAAAATATGAAGAAAAACAAATGAGAGCAAATGCTCCACCCTAGACTAGGAGCATTTCACTAACACTACACCTAGAGGTCCTAAATAGATGCATCCAAGGTCCTTGGTTACTTAGCTTTCTCTTTAACCAATAGCCTCTTTTTCCAAGTCATGTTCTAGGTTAAATCAAGGGCAAGACACCTCGAGCTTGCTTGGGACACCTATCACCTAAAATTCATGGCATGTTGCACAACCATCTCTTCACTAGTTGGGTCCCCAAGTGTGAATACACCTAGGAAGCCTCATCTTGCCTATTGTTAGAGCCAACTTCTAATTTCACATCCCACGCATCCAACCCACACAACAAGACACGCCCCAAGACCATGAACTTTGTGTTGGTATTGCTTAGACAATCTCAAGGTTCATCAACAACAATATCCATTACCTTTCCTCAACATTCTCTTCGGACCCCCCACAATGCTTTCAATAGCAAGTGCAATGGGATCAAAACTTGTGTAGCTACGAGGACAATGTTAACCCTAGACTAAGGGAGCTCTGAGAAGAAAGTCAGATGCGATCAAAGATGAAGTCAATGCACAGTCAATGCTAATGAAATATCATCATATAAAGGTCAAAAGTTAATATAAAAAGTAGCACGGGTAGTAATGCACCAATTTGTAAACATAAATATTGCTAAAAATGATAGTTGCTTCAAAAGGATAACTACTAAAAATAACATTTACCCATTCAAAGCAACAAAAGCAAAAAGCTAAAGTGGTGTCAAGAACACACACACACACACAGAACTACGTGTTTTTGTGGATACTAAATTATGCTTGTTCTCTATTATGTCATTTGTGTGAATCTTGACAAGCTCAATATGGTTGTCCTCATGCACTTATCCAATACCTATCAATATCTATCAACACTTTGTAGTGTGAAAAGCATTCAGAGGATAAGTTCTTTGTATAAGAAGACTTGTAGGGTTGTCATTTGTGTGAATCTTGATGAGCTCAATGTGCTTGTCCTCAAGAACTTCCCTAATGAAGCGATACTTTGCCTCATTATGCTTTTTCTTTGTATGAAAAATAGGATTCCATGCCAATTTGATGGCACTCTAGCTATGATTATGCAAAATGGGCACCTCTCTTTCAATGCATAAACTCCTACTAGATGAGTAAGGCATATAGCTTCATTGCATGCCTTAGTGGTAGCAATAGATGTGACCTCAGTGGTGGTAGACAAGGTCGTGCATGGCCACAATTGAGAGACCCATGAGATTACACTTCCTATGAATGTGAAAACAAATTGACATTCCTTATAAAATCCATGTCTACATACCCAAGGATAGATGTGACTTCTCTTCTAAAGTAAATGCACATAGCTCTTGTATGATTCAAATATCTCATGGTACTCTTCAGTACTTCCTAATGCATATTTCTAGGGTTTGTAATAAACCTATTAACCACTTCCATTGCATAAGCAATGTCTACATGTGTAGCTACAAAAGCATACATCAAGCTACCGACCATGATTAACACTCTTCTCTTTTTGACTTAGGGATATTCTCTTCCCTATGTTTCACATATGGAGGCAATAGAACACGTATTGTCTTCCCCCTTCCCACATTGAAATGCTCAATTACTTTCTCGATGTACTCTTGTTGAGATAGATAGAGAATTTTCTTTTGTCTATCCCTTACATTATCCTCATGCCAAGAATATGCGTACATTTCCCAAATCCTTCATATCAACTATTTCATGCAACCTTTTCTTCGACCCATCAACATCAAATATAGATTTTCCCTACACTAAGCATATCATACACATAAAGAATCAATATCATAAGACTATCATCCAATAGTCTTCTTCGTGTAGAGATAATAATGTATCTCACTTCATGTATATCCCTAAGACCTCATAAAAGCATCAAACTTATGGTAGCACTCTCCTGGAGGCTACTTTAGCTCATAATGACTTTTGTTAAGCTTACACACCATACATTCTTTGCTCTACACAATAAACCCATTTGGTTGTTACATGTAGATGTCCTCATGGCAAGTCCAAAAAATTAACTTTGCATCGATATGGACAAACTCCATATCCTCCTTGGCAACCAATGCAAGCAATATACAAGTAGTGGTTATCTTACCTAGTAGTGAGAAGAACTTATCAAAGTCTATCCTCTTCTCATACTTAAAGCCTTTGGCAACCAACCTTGCCTTATATCTAGGCCATGCATCTAATGGTGGCATTTTTAGCTTATACACTCATTTGCATGGTAACGCGCACTTGCATTTTGGCAATTGAACAAATTCCCAAGTTGCATTGTTTATTAAAGGATCCATCTCTAACTACATAGCCTTTTTCCACTTATGATTAGCATCCCTTGACATCGCATCCTCATAAATGAAGGATATTTAGAATTTATCATCATGCCATGATCAAGAGATGGACCTTACCTCTATAGAGGTCTAGAGACTCTAGTAGAGCATCTCAATTATTGTTCAACTTGAACATTTTGATATCCCAATTGTTTGTCTTGTTGAATGTGAGGCTATACACTTGGATGTGGCACATCCACCTAAACCATTTCTTGGTTATCATAGCCATGTATCGTGCAAGATGGGTCATGCATGCAGCTTATGTATTGGCTCTCCATCCTCCTCAAATACAACCCTACATATCTTAATGGACTTTACATGCTACTTATGCATATTTTCATAATTAAATATCACATCATTGTTGCATACTATCTTTCTAGCATATGGATCTCATAAACAAATTTCCATCTCTCTTGAATCTCCATACCCAATAAAAATGCATTTTCATGACTTAGGATCAAGCTTGATCCTATTGTCCTTGGAAATATGTATATAGACCTCACAATCGAACACAACTAATTTACAAGAGAATTTATTTCCCAACCACACATCTTTAGGGATTTTTCCATCTAGTTTATTGGTAGATGATCTCTTGTCAAAGTGAACTACTTATTTGATAACTTGAACTAAAAAATCCATCTAAAAGACTTACATAGATAGCATGCTCCAAGTCCTTTCATGTATGGTCCTATTCATCTTCTCTACAATCCCATTTTGAGTTATGTTATCTGTAGCAATCAACTTCCTCTTAATGTCTCATATTTCACAAAAGTCTCAAAACACACAAGAAGTGTACTCTTCACCATTATTAGCACACAAGCAATCAAGTTTCTTGCCTAACCGAGTCTCTAGATACACCAATAACTTTTGAAATGCATCGAAAGTGATGTCCTTTTCCAAATAAGATGAATCCATACTTTATATGTAGCATCGTTGATAAACTCAAAAAAGTATAATGCTTCTCCTTATGATGTGGTAGACACAGGTCCACACTTATCACACTGAGCTAACTCAATGTGTTCAAACCTCATCTTACCAAGACTCTTCGTATGTGACAACTTAGTCTACTTGCCATATATAAAATACACACACATATAAAAGTATGAAAAACTAAAAAGAAACATACTTCAATTGAGAAAGAATTTTCCATTCTATTACCGATTTGTGATCTAATCACTAATGCCAAAGAGCTATAGATGGTAGTTTCACCATAGCTACAACATTTGACATTCAAAGCATATAAATAGTACAAAGTACTAAAATTGGACCATTGCACAACAACAAGAGATCCTTTGCAAATCTTCCATGAATGACAACAAAAAATATCATGGTATCCACAAACCAACTATCTAGTGCTGATGATGAAACTCGTCTTTAGATATAATATATGTCATTCATGCTTAAGCACAAAGAAAGAACCATGTATAATAGATAGATGTGCATCTCCCACTCCAACAAAGTCACATGCATAGTCAATGCCCAATCGAGCACAATCTTTTTTATTTGGATCATAGGACCCAAGCCATTCCCTATATGGAGTAACATGAAAGGATGATTTCAAGTCAATTATCCAATCCTATGACATCCCATCATCCATAGAAACTAGAAATGCATTACCAAGTATAGAGACATATAGTACATCATTGTCATCAATATTACTCCAAATGCTATTCACCTTCTCTATCTTCGACTTTGATTTCTCTTTGTTTTTGCCATCATCATTAGTGTTCTACTTGCTTTTGCCTTTCATTTTCCACTTAAAGTAATCTTTATTGATATGATTATTCTTTCCATAACAAAAACATTCAACATCCTTCCTTGTGTGTGACTTGCTTCTAGATGTACCTCTTTCATAAAATTTTCCCCTCACATTAGATCTCACTCTCACATTAAGTGCATTGGAATTTTTCGCATTTGCATCATTCCTTGCAATGACCTCCTTGATAAGCAAACATCTCTCAACATATGCACTAATAAACCAATTATAGGTGAATTACTTATTGTTCTTTGAAAAGTATCACACCTTTAAGGTAAAGTAACAAGCAAAAACATGGCTTTGATGGAGTCCTCAAAATCAAATTTTTGAATTAAAAGATAGCTAAATTTGGTGTTGAACTTTAAATGACTAGAAATAGATGTCCCCTTGCCCATATGAAGATTAATAAGCTTTTTCAGGTACTAATACACTTGAGATGCAACATTTTGCTTATCATAGAGATCATAAAGCTTTTTTCACACATCATAAGCACTATTATCCATGTCCTTTACATTAAAATACACTCACTTAGAGAGTGACAATATTATTACTTTTGTAGCATTAATTGAGAGTGGGGTCACCCTTATGTGAATTCTAAAATATTAGGGGGTTAGTTAGGAAGACCCACAATGAATGTGAGGTTATGGGCACAAACCTTCCATTCACTTTAGTTAGAGATGTTCCAACTCACATGAGGTGTATGCATAAAGCGGAAAGGACTTGTCAAGATCCTTCATAGTGAGAAGGGTGCTTAGCTTATGGGAGAAAACCCTAAACCCAACCCTATGTGTCTAAAAGTCAAAAAGTGAATAGAGGAGCTAATTCTTATGTTTGCAACTTTGAGAGGAACTCTTCTTCTTGCTTCCATCTTATATTCCTATACACCTTATTAAGAGTCAGGGAGAGTGAGAGCGAGTGCGGAACTTCAAGAGTGAAACTCTTATTTTTTCTTGCCTTTCTTCTCTTATTATTATTGCTGATATGACTATACTAGTATTGTTGTTACAAGGGACATGAAAGGATTATGATGAATATTATATTCTATGTATGATGTTATGTAAGGGTGGCTTTTTGAGTTTCCATGCATGGGCATATGGAATGAAATGAAGCTAGTGTCCTAGGTGAGAGGGGAGTGTGCATGGTTTACTAGATACAAGCTTTACACTATGAGATATTGCATTTAACTGACCTAAGAGTGTGTCTATGAACATATTGGTTTAAGTGATTGTGGGTGCCTAGGGCATAGAGTAAGGAAGAATGCCAATAACACTCACATTCCCACAATGTGGTGAAATAAAATGTGTGTGCCTAGGGCATAGAGTAAGGAGGAAGAATGCCAATAACACTCACATTCCCACAATGTGGTGAAATAAAATGTGTGTGTGCTTGAGATTGGGATAGAGAGATGAGAAACTAATCTCCCGTTTTTATAGCTTGCTTACTCTAAAATCCATGCAGCTAGGGTGGAAGGTTGCATAGACAACAAATTGGTTCAAAGTGTGTGATTTGATTATTGGAATACAAATTAGCTAGGAATCAAACAACAGACCCAAAAAAAAACTAAAAAAATATAACTCAATGGTCTTCTAGAGGAAAGACTATAGTTACACAAAGAATTATTGCTTTAATAGATTAATTGTGCTTTATGATTGCTTAGTTTTTAAAACATTGTTGTGTGTGTTGGAAAAGAAAATAGTGGAAAATATCAGTCTATGGATGCCCTAAGATAATCTTTGTTCAAGATTCCCACAGTCTCGAAAGCAACAACTTGAGTACTCACCTCTACTCAACTTGAGTAACCTCATCCGAGTGCCTACCCCTCCACTTGAGTCCAACTTTCCACTTGAGAGTAGACACTAGAGTGCTAACACTCAAGTCCTCTTCTTTGATTATCTTCACAAAATTTTTAATCACATCCATGGTAGTGTTGAAGGGTATAACAAGAGAGAATGCAATGGTTAAGAGAGGCACAGAAGCATTGAATTCACACAAGTGAGGGTTTAGAAAACTGAGAGAGAATGGATCATAAATCCTAGGCCACATGATCATCAAAGCACAACCACTTGTCTATTTGACAACCAATCAGTGCGAGGACCCACTACATCATCACACAAACTTTTATTAAATCACACCCAAATAGTAGCTATACTCCATCTTGGTTTGATCAATAACAACAAAATGCCGTGTTGAGTAGGCAAACAAGGGTAAAACACATCATAACTACTCAATACTCGAGTCTATAGCTACACAAACCTGAGCACTCAAGTGGTACCAAACACCCAAGAGGGCACTTGAGTGGTGCCAACCACTTGAGTGGGAGGTCAATCCACTAACTTGAGTGGCCAATATGGTGGAGGATACCCATGATCTATAACTTTGCACTTGAGCTCCTTGCCAAGTTTTCCACTCAATAGTCATCACCATCCCCACTAGGATCTAGTCTACCAACCCTAGTCAAGCACCACCACATGTCAATTGACTCTAGAGAGCTACATTGCTTGTGTGTATCAAGTGATAACAACACTTACTTGCTCAATCCCACTGTATCCCATCAACTTAACCATTACAACCATTCGACAATAGTTAACGATTGAATTCCATGCAACTTTTGCCTTCGCTCAGTCTCGATGCCATTAGTCCTTGATTAGCCGAGCCACTCAAGAGATCTTCCAGCCTATCATCAAACCATTGAACTAGCTAGTTGAGTGCTCCCACAAACATAGAGGGCTCACATTTCAACCAAGTATGATGCATCATTAGCCACTCGATCCCACCACATCCCATCTACTTAACCATTGCAACCATTCAGCCTTCATTAGCATGTTACTATAGTTAAGGATATACTTCCATGTGACTTTGTCTTCACTTGATTGATGCCATTATAGCCATGCCACCTAAGAGATCTTCCAACCTATAATTAAACCATTGAACTAGCTAGTTAAGCGCTCCCACAAACATAGAGGATTCACATTTCAACCCAGTATGATGCATCACTAGCCACTTAATCCCACCATATCCCATCAACTTAACCATTCTAGCCATTCAACCTTCATCAACCTGACTACTCCTTGATTAGTTGAGCCACTTGAGAGATCTTCTAGCATGTAATCAAACCATTGATTGATGCACCATCATCACAACCCATCACCATGTGCACTCGAGCCTTTAATCATGGCACTACTATCAAAAGCACTAGCTCGACTTGATCTCACAAAATATCACATCTACTCAAAACCTTATATTCTTGAGCATCAAGTAGCCTTAGCCCTCAAACTTCCATGTGTAGTCCATGTGATTACTCTGCAAGTCCATACCTCAACAATAGTGAGAAAAATAGATTTTGGTAAGGTTTGTCGTATAGGGGTAGGTACAGGTGAGAGCCACTTTTTTTTTGGGGGGGGTGTGGGGTTGATTTAATCCCATCATGTGCATGCTTATCCATTTATTATTTAGATCATTTAGATTAAAACGAGGAGGTAAGAAAGAGTCTTTGAAATGCTATTGAAACGCATCCCATGTGATGGGGCAATCAACACTTTGGCAGAGTACATTTCACCATAAGGATGCTTTCTTAGATAGGAAATTTGTGGCACACCTGAGGTTGTTCCTCCCAAAAAAGAATCATTGGTCAAAGTAATTGTTGGACTTGACAAAACAAGCTTGTCCTCTTTCTTACCATCAAATTTTGTAAATTAGAAAGACTTACAATTGATGCATTTCTCTTTTTGGGTTTGTTGCGCATCAAAGATGCCACAAAGAATGCACATAATATAATTGCCTTCACCTTGGATAGATGGGCTTTGTTGTACTTCCCACTTTCGAAGGACATGAGTAACCTCAGCTAAATTATGGTGCAAAAGATCAATTTGTTGATGAAGAGTCACCTACTAGAGTCTCTGAGCCTTTGGGCACATACTTGGCAACTCCATAGGGAATCTTTGGTGCATTGGAGCAATCTCTTTAGCAATATATGCTCAAACATTGCTTGGATATTCAGACATGCCTATTGTCTACATATCTAGACACCTATAACTCATTCTAACATACTTCTGTGATGCTCATGTGCTTGCTTTTGATGTCCAAATGGTTATCTAATGCTTGGGAGTCCCTTTGGATTGGATTGAGCTCAAATAGCTTATTTTTTAACAAAGTTTTATTGATGTTGTACATGTGGGCAGGATACACAGAGCTTTATAATACATCTGTGATGCCTATGATGCTTGGCCTTGATGCCCTTGAATCAGTTTGAGCTTGCATAGCTCCACTTATGGAATCATTTTACGATAATACTATGGGAAGCAAGCTCTGTGATTGTCAAAGTTTATGCATCTTGCCATTTGATGCTATTCAAGTACTTCATTCAATGTATTGATTTATGCTATTGATGCTCTACACCCATATATGCTCTTGAAAGCTTTTGAGCTTGGTGACATTGGTATTAATAGTGGCTACTTAGCATAATGCTTCTACACTTACAGGCTTGAGGATTTACTACATGCATTGCTCTCAGATGTATGGTCTTGAGATATATTTGCTTTTAGATGCTTATGTAATTCATGTATTGAGCTTGTCTTGCTCAATAGGCATTCCACCTTTGTTCCACTAGGAGCCACTACTTGACACTTGGATGTTGCTTGTGTATTATAGTGAGACACAGTGGGACTCATTGTGACATGTAAGTGCTCTCTTGAGATGTATTCAATGCAGTTACCCTATGATGGGCTGATTTGATCTCTTGATTTGGATGTGGCACTTATGTCTGTCAGGGTGTTGTCAGTGGTATTTATATTCTTTTGGGTTATGCATTGAGCTTTGCTCAATGGGTTATGCATTTGGTAGTCCTCTTCATTTACTCTTGAGACCTACCCTATGCATGATGGCTATTGCATGTATGGTTTACTGTCACAATGTAGTTGTGACAACCTTCATCACTGATTGTTCTTGGCTTTTTTATCTTGATTGTTCACAGTGGATTGTTGACCTATTGGTGTAGTTTATACAATACCATGTCATTTAAGATCTATGCATTCTTTGTGAGGGCAATCACTTGTACTTGGCAGTTTCTTGATTGTAGTTTGTGGATAATTCATTACCTTCACAGTCTATCTTGTTTACAGCAATGGTTTTGGGACTGATTTGCAGGAAATTATAGCATCCTATTTTGCATTTTGTGCACTTGCTTGGTCTCATTATGGCCAGTGGTTCTCATGACAGTACTATATTCAATATTGAAAAACTGGATGGGACCAACTACAGCTATTGGAAGACAGAGATATGGTAGGTTTTAGTGCAGAAATTCCACGTTATACCACTCAAAAATAAGGGTGCCAAACCCGAAAACATTGATGCCGAGGATTGGGCTGAACTAGATGAGCTATGTAGGTCCACAATAATTTTATCACTCTCCAAGCAAGTTCACTACAATGTTGGGACTGACAATCAGACTACATATAAGCTTTGGACAGAGATTAAGAATCTTGACAAGCAGAGAGTTCTACATCTCAAATCTATTGGTTGAAACAATTGATAGACCTTCGCATGAAGGAAGAAACTTTTATGTATGCACACATAAGGTCTAGGCTTATCCTATTAAAAGCAAAAATCAAATGTATTATCTACCTTTCAGCATTAGCTTGCTCTTGTTGAGAAACAATATGGGTATAAGCTAAAATGCCGAAGGTTAGGCAATAGAGGTGAGTATGTCTGGAAAGCTTTTGAGTAGCTTTGCAATGAGTGGGATATTAGGCATCACTTAAGGCCCCTTATACCCTCTCCAAAATGGTATTACCAAACGCATGAATATTTTTTCGAAAGAGAGTCTGCAGCATGCTTAGCTAGGTAGGCTTACTTTAGCATTTTTGGGCTAAGGCAATTACTATTATTGTGCACTTGATTAACAGATCCCCTTGCATTGCTGTTGGTTGCTAGGTTACAGAGGAGGTATGGAGTGGAAAACCTCCATCATAAATGCATCTTCCTTGGTTATGGGGATGTAGGTGAGATGGGCTACTGCCTCTGGGATCCATATGCTTGTAGGGTTAATCGTAGTCATGATGTAGTTTTCCTTGAGCAAAATATGCATAAATAGCATGAGTAGATAGCTAAGGTACATAGGGAAACTTTTTAGGAGGATCCTCCTACTCCCATATTGCCAACTAATGGCCTAGTATCCACTTCTTGTGTAGGATCAGCTTGCTTTGAGATGCTCTACTAGAGCTAGTAGACATCGGCAACACTTTATGCTCTCCATGGATTGTGTTATGGTGAGAGATACAGGTGAACCTCTCTCTTATGATGAGGCCATGCACAGAGATGATCGTCGCTCATGAGGCAGGGCTATGCAATCGGAGTTTGACGCTTTATAGAAAAACCATACTACGTGGGATGGGGTTCCCTTGCCTAGCGGCAAGAAGGCATTGCCATTCAAGTGCATATACAAGTTGAAAGGTATCCTTGCATGCTCCAAGCCTGCTTATAATGCCAATATGGTAGCTAAGGGTTTCAAGTAGGAACATGGTTGACTTTGATGTAATCTTTTCTCCTATGGTCAAGATGGCAATCCTATGCTTGTTAATAGCATTAGTTGCTCAGCTAGATATGGACCTTTATTAAAGCAATGTAAAGATGGCTTTTATACATGGGATTTTCATGATGAGATTTATATGTAGTGGCTTAAGAGATTTGAGGAAAAATGCAAGGAACACTTAGTGTGTAAATTGAGAAAGAGCCTTTATGGCCTTATACAGGCACCTAGGGCATGGTACCACAAGTTTGACGCTTTTATGTATCCACGTCATAGTGTTATGGATCCTTGTTTATACACGAAGAAGGCTCGTGATGGTAGCGTTATGATTTTGGTATGCTATGTGGATGCTATGGATCCATGTTTACACAGAAGAAGGCTCGTGATAGTAGCATTATGATTTTGGTACTTTGCCTGGATAATATGCTTATTATTGGGAGACCTCATGATGAGCTAGATGCCTTGAAAACTCAACACAAAAAGAGCTTTGAGATAAAGGACATGGGACAAGGCTTGCATATTCTTAGAATGCGTATCACATGTGATTGCTTCAAGGGGCTCCTTTATCAGTCATCACAAAAGGAGTATATCCAAAAAGACCTTGAGTGATTTCATATGCAAGATGGTGAGCCCATTGGCTATCCTCTACCTTTTTATGTGAAGGTTAGTCATTCGGATTGATTGTTTGTAGATCAGATAAGCATATCATATGGGCAATTTGATATATGCCATGATAGCACCTCGTCCTAATGTAGCATTTGCAGTGGGAGTTGTGGCATGCTATATGGCTACACTTGGCACATGGCATTAGGATGTCATGAAGGGTATTATGAGGTACTTGAAGGGCATAGTAGGTATGTGCATATGTTATGGTGGTCAGGATACAGGAGTCATGGGGTACACTAAATCTAATTATGAAGGACATATAGACAGTAGGAAGTCCCCACCTCTGGCTATGACTTCACCTTTGCTGGAGGTGTTATTTCTTGGATCTCCAGGGTGCAAAAATGCACAGCCCTCTCTACTACCAAGATTGAATATCTTGTAGCCATTAAGGCTTGCAAGGAGGCTTCTAGGGCTTGCCTTTCCACTCATGGCCCCTTACCCATTCTGCTCATGCACATGGTTGTCCTTTTTTTTGGAAGGAGAAAGAGGGGGCTAAACCCCCTAGCTAGGAAGGGCACCCTCCTATCAGCCCTTTTTAGGGCTTGGTTAGGGACCGTCATGGGCCCCAACTTGGGTGCCCAAAGCCACCAAGGGGACAAGGGAGGGGAGGGGGGACTAAAGACTTGCCCTTCCCCCCTCCCCCTCGATCATATTAAATTTTAGGTTTTTTTCTAAAAATACTCTTTTTAAACAAATATTGTTAAAAAAATGATTTTAGGCAATATGAAATCACTTAGCCTCCCCTCCCCTTGCCTAGTTGTGCCTTTTTTTGGGTAAGAAGTGGGGTTCAGGGAGGGCCCAAACAGTTGGCCCTCCATCCTCGAGTGTCTAGACACTTGTGGGGTGTGGCTAAATCCTCCTCCCCCCACCCCACCCCCTTAAAATGTCTTAAAAGAAAAAAATTAGACACTTGGGGTGCGTCGTAAAATTTTTGGGCCCCACCAACCCCGCTTCTCCAAAACAAAAAAGAAAAAAGATGGCTAGCAGAAGGATGGGGGCAAGTGGTTCCCCATCACATGAGATGTCTTTAATTTTTCAATTTTCTTTTTGCCAATATGCTCGCGGGCTTGTGGGAGCCAAGTCTTTGGGTCCCCCCCACCTAAATACACGTATTTTTAAAGAAAAATTAACATGGCAGGGCAGGGGCTAAGTCTTTGGTCCCCCATGATAAACAAAGCTCTTCTAAGGGATTAAGGGAGGGCATGTTGGCGCCCTCCCTAGCTCCCTTGGGGGCTTTGGTGTTCGAGATGGGGGCCATTGTGGCCCCCAACCAAGCCTTAGCAAGGGCTAAAGGTAGGGTACCTGAGTCCCTAATGGGCGGGCCTAGCCTCCCCCAGCACCCCACCCTTTTGCCAAAGCAAAGATCCCACCCTTTGTAGGCAAAGGTTAGCCGTCCCCCACAATCCTTGAGGGGGTCATGGTCCTTCCCCCACCCAAAAAAATACTTATTTATTATAATAAAAAAAAGATGCCCTAGGGTGGGTGGCTAACTATTTGGGCCCCCCAATCCTACTTCTCAAAAAATAAAAAACGAGTTGGGTGGGGAGGCCAAGATGTCTCCCTTTGCTTAGATCCTCTTTTTTTTTAAATGCCAATATGCTCGCAGGTTAGGGAGCCAAGTCTTTGGGGCCCCCCAAATATGAAGTCGTTGCATCTTTTCTAGCCCTCTTGGTGGCTTTGGGCACCCATGTTGTGGGCTGCTCTGGCCCCCAACCAGGAGCTAGAAAGGAGTAAAGGGAGGGTGCCCTCTTAATAGTCTACACACGTAGATGGTCAGGGGGGGGCCATGGGCACTAGTGCACAAATGTTTTTAAAAAAAGAAGGATGTCTGAGGGTGGATGGCCAACTCTTTCCCCTCCCCCACCCCACCCCACTTCTCAAAAAAGGAAAAATCCTAGGGGGGGAGGGGCAAGTGGTCCCCCACCTCTAGAGACCTCATTTTCTAAATAAAAAAATTACCAATATGCCTAAGGGCTTGGGGGCCAAGTCTTTGCCCCGCTCCCTAAAATACATATATTTAAAAAGAAAAGTTAACATGATTGGGTGAGGGTCCAAGTCTTTGGGTCCCTCCCCTACCAAACAAAGCCCTTCTAAGGGATAAAGGGAGGTTATTGTTTGTGCCCTCCCTAGCCCGCTTTTGGCAGCTTTTGGGGGGCCATTGTGGTCCCCAACCAAACCTTAGAAAGGGCTAAAGAGAGAGTGCCCCCCCTCCCCCTTTTTCAAAAAAATTTCTCTCATGCATGCATCAATGGTCAGGTTGTGGGCCACGAGTGTCCATGTGCCAAGGCAAGCCCTAGAAAGGGTTGTTGTTACCTTTACAATTTATGTAGTGCACAATGCAATTTGCTTTACTCAAGCATATTTATAACGTATATGCTTTCTATCAACAAAGTGCCAATATGCTATGTCCATCACACCCCATCACTTATATAGAAAAAGTTTTTAGGAGGTTGCCTCCCTTTATTATTTAGACACTTGTGATATGTCTTTAGAGTACAAAATACTTACTCTATAAGGCACATACCCTGATCATGCTTAATCAGACACACACCCCAATCAACAAATCATGACCTTACTACAAAAACTTCTAGCAACCTTTTATTCAGATCGTTCTATATATTTTTTGGTCAAATGGCCCCTTGCATTGGAAAAAGAACTTATTTAGCAGTCAAAGGCATCCTTATTGAGCACATAGCTAGCTGGATGCATATTATCAATTAGATCTTGCTTAATGGCTAGTTGGATTACTCTAGACCAGTCATATGCTTACATTTTCATCTCAAGAGAATCATTTAGAGAATATCAAACTCATCCAAACCGTGCACATTATCAACTAGCTCTAAGTAAGATGGTTGTTACTATTATGATGAACGTGTCTACTAATTTATGTAGTATCGTTTGCTCTACCCAATCAAAGAACATATGGGATTTCTTTGGACAAAGTGTCAATTTGTTATGCCCACCAAACCCTAGTACCTATATAAAAAATTTATCTAGAAGTTGACTCCCTCCATTATCTAGGCGCTAGTTTTTGGCCTAAAAAGTTTCAAAAAAGTTTCATTGTAAGGGAATTATTAGTACATACATTGCAATCATGCTTAGCAAAATACTTGATTATACCTAATTTGCATTTGTTTTCCCTTTACTGCAAAATTTTAGATAAAAAAGAAAACAATGTTCATTAGAAACACATTACACCATATATTGTTTCTAGATAAGTGTAGTCTAGCTATTAGACTTCCTTGGAGAAAGTCACCTGATCATCTTTTGATTTGAATTTATGGACCAATTCAAACTTAATTTTGAAGCCCATTCACAATTTTAAGATAACTAAAGGCCACTCCCATAATCTTAGTTGTGCCTTTGTCATGCAAGCTTTAGAGTGCTGCTATCTATGCCTAGATTGGACATCATTCGCTCTTTTAGAGACCATGATTATTTTCTATATGCTCAAACTATAGGAAGTAGTGTAGGCTATTTTTCAATTTAGAATCATACTATAGCCATTCTATAGTCAAAGGCATCCTTATGCTAGATTACCTCGGGTATGTCCTAGTCATGTGCTAGTCTTATATAGAATAATAAAAGAAAGTTTGTATTCAACTTCAAAATTGCACTATTTAGACTTGCACTATACTTATATTTTTAGTACAATTGTTTGGACTAGCAAGGGAAAATATCATTGAAGCTATTTTTTCCTACCATAGAAAATTAGCTTTGAAGGCAATCCACTACCGTAATCACATTTAGATATGTAGTTTGAGATGTGTTATGTGTTTTTTATGGATATAATGCTTAAAGCATAGACGTTGATATAAGTTTCAAGCACTCAAGGGCAAAATGATTATTAATGAAACTTAGATCATCCATATATGTGAAAGACAATTTGAAACTTGAAAGCATATCAAACATTTTAAACTCGTACAAATTTTGGATAAATTGGATTTTGAAGAAACATATATATAGATTACACCAAAGTAGAGAACATGGGTATCCCATAGGGATTTCTTTGATTTCTTAATTAGTAGTTTTACCAACTCAAACAAAAAAATTACCAAGTATCTCTCTATTATCCGTCTATTAAGTTCTATGAAGCTTTCCAAAACTAACTATACATCTTTGTTTTCTTGACTTATAGCATTCGATTCCTAGATAGGTAAAGGCATCTACTTCATTGAGCTCAACATCACTAAACTTTGATCCATCAATCCTTTCAAGGGCTAATAACATTATAAGCCTTTTGAACATAAAAACAGGTGCAACTTTATCTAATTCTAATATAAAAATCCACTTTGTTATGAATTGCAATTCATCAAGTAGTTTGTTATTTAAGAACCTTTTTTTTTTGTTTGGGCGTTTTTGCATTGAATGCTCCAAGGACAATACTTTTGAGGCAATTGTTATGTTCCTAGCAACTTTTAATACTTGACATTTGGCCGGCCCACCCAAAGTCGTTCAATTCAATTGAAGGGTCAAGGGGGCCTTGGGCATACAATTGAGACATTTTCTAAAGTTTTCTTTCCATAATGTATGGTGAAATATAAGTAAATATTCAATAATAACATGTGTACCAAAATCCTTGACTTACTTGCAAAAGGGTTGAAACCCTTTGGAAGTTTTGCAAATACATTCCTCTTGAATGTTGAATGGTTTTTTAGAGACCTCCTAACCTTCTAAACAATTTTACTAATGTTACTAGTGTATTTCCATCCAAATGCAATGTGTTCATCAAGTATATTACATTTTAGGCAAAAATTAGCTATCATTTTACAAAAACCTCTTTTGGTTTAATATAATCAAAACCTTGATTAGCAAACCTAATATGGATGAACCTTTTGCTCTTTTTTTTTTGGTTTAAATGATGAAACTTGAAGAGTTTATTGGTCCTTTTACTAAGAAATCTTAGCGGCTCAGAATTTTCTAAATACTCGAGTGCCTTAGTGACATCCTACATGTCCATGCTCCCCCTATATTGTCTGGTTTCTTGCTAGACGATGAGCCTATACTAATTCCATGGTCTTGGTAGTTGGGGTATTGATAAGTTTGGGAAGAAGGGATCTAGTTGATGGTGTGTAGTATAAGCTCTTCACTGCTTCTAGCATAAAAGAGTGGAAATAGTAGTATATGATAAGTGTTGAGTGCGCCTCAAATGGGATAGTGTATACCCATTTGATGAAGCCAAATACTTGGGCTGGTCTAAATGAAAAAGGGAAAAATTTGGGGAGATTTTGCAATACATACAAAAGGAAATGACCAGCCCATATGATGGATGATGAACATGGGGTATTTGATGACCCACATTGGCACTTTACAAATGGTTTAAATGTATTCCAACAAATTGAAATGGGGGGAGGTTTAATCACCAATGTGAATAAATTTAGTTATTCTAAAAAACCTAAGCACACAAAGGTCAATTTAGTAACATATATTTGGCATACTAAACTTTTAAATATGTATGGTGACAACTTGTCTAAAGGCTATGAAGGGAAAGTTGGGGTGTGCTATTTAATGAAAATTTCCCTTTCACAAAATTTGAGCCATATATAAACAATAAAGAGGTATACTAACAAATGAAAGATTGTATTGAAACTTATGAAGTTAAAAAAGTATCAACTTGAGTACATGAAAACTTGTATTGAAACTTATACAAAAATGAAAAGTAGTTTTTTTTGTATTTTAAAGAAGGAAAAAAGCATGTCTTCAAAGCATTGTTTTATTCTTCAAGAGTCCTCAATTAACTTCTAGTAGTTACCATTAGTATCACAAGGTTAAAAATTATACCTAAATCCATGTAAAAGAACAAGGATAGAACCTTGCCTTCTAATACTTTTTCTAGGTGTTATCATTTTTAACCATTTAATATCAATGCCAATGATAATAATGGTTAATGACTTCTGGCTCACTAAGGACCCAATGCTATCATCAATAGGCAACCTTAGACATCATGCTAGATCTACTGAAATCAAATAAGGAAGTTTAATAATCATGAGTGCATTTGTTCTTAGTAGTTTATATAATGTAGATCTAATCAATCCTTCTAACTAGAGAGCAATTATACGATAGTCCGACAAGTTAAAAATGAACATTTTATTTAAATCCTCTCTTTTTTGAGTATATAAATGGGTCATGGTTTCGGGAAGAAGAACCATATATCATCAAATCTACTTTACTTATTAGTTATATCCAAATCATGATCTTACTAATGAAACTTCCACCAAAATATTATTAAAAGTACTCCATATTTTTCCATTACATTAAAAAAAGAAGAAATTTAGTAATTAAAGGCATGTTTATTGAGCATTTTGAATACATGTTACCAATTAGATATTGATATGCTCCTAGGTGGATTACTCCAGACCATCTAACATGCTTATATTTTCATGTCAAGAGAATCATTCAAACAATATCAAACTTACCTAGACCATGTGCTTTACCAAACCACCTCTCATTAAGATGGTTGTCACTACAAGATATAGGCCTTATACCGACGTTAAAAGTGACAAAAATGTTCATAAAGAAAATTTCCCCTGTTGTCGCAAAAAGCATCGTTATTGGCAACGCCATAGAATAGTCAGTATCAATGTCGCTATTTGCATCGATATCAACGTCGCAAATGTGCATTTGCGACACTGATACCGATGCAAATAACGATGTTGATAACGACACTTTGCGACACATTTTGCGATGCTAACAGGGACGCATGTAGTAAATTTGCGATGCTAATAGCGACGGTAACATGGAATAAAGGCAAAGTTTACTTAAATCATAACATTGATATATGAAATAAATATATGATCGTATAATGAAAGCGACCGGTATAAGCATGGCAAGATACTACTACTACATTGAAAATGTCTACACATATCACATGACCAAAAAAGAAGGGTATGTGAGCTCCAGGGATCCAAGGGCGGGCTATAGATCATTGCCATCGGAAACCTCGTCCTACTGCAAAGGAGCGTCGAACGAACTTTGCAAAAAAAGAAACAACTACACATTAGTCCACCATACAATAATGCATTCTAATTAAACATGGTAACGGACAAGAAAGATGAGTTACTTACAGGGCCGCCGCGTCCATACAATCGGTTGATCAATGTAGTGAGACTATGTCTCTCTACATATCGAGTGTCAAGGCCGGTGGGATCACGATTTGTAATGGAGTGTTGCAAAGAAAACAAAATACATTTGTTAGAAACACGATTGTCAGTATAAAGGATATTGAAAAAAAAAAGCAAGCAAAACAAATGAAAAATTTACAAAGTCCTCCAGATATGTCCTGTGGCCACCACTCCCAAGATGATGGACCACTCCGGCCTCTAGTCGTGCCCTTGCCACCTCGCGCTGCTGTCTCCAACGTCCTAGAGAATCTGTAGCCTTCTCCTTGAGTCGGTGCCAGTCGTCCGCGTCTAGCTACTTGGGCTTTGAAGCCCCACTCTTGAGTGCCTTGCGTGCGTTTGATCATCTGTGTGACATACATGCACGCATGCACTCCATCATCCAGCCCGTAGAAAACCTAACTACTGCGGCTGGTACCGGAAACTCCTTATGCAAGGATACTACTATGTAGTCCTTGCTCCCCTTCGGTATGTTCTTCTAATCATCCAAGACGTTGTACCGAAAAACTTGTTGTTACAACTCTCTCATGCAAGCCATCACCCTCCTCCCCTCATCATTCATGATGATGGCTCCTAACCTATCATCTACAAGGTGGGCATACCCCTCTAGGGTATGCCTAAGATGGGTCCTCTGCTACCTGCGATCACGCTCCTGGGTATATCCAGGAGACCCCTTTACATCTGGTGTACCTATCGGGGTAGTATATATCAGAGTAGCACCCATAGGGGTGCCACCTGTAGACGGCTGAGTAAAAGCCGGAGTGAGTGGAATAGACATCCGCACAGGTGTGACAAATCCCAGAGGTGACATAATTCCAGCAGAACGACGAGTCGGAGACACTGCGTCCGTACCTCCACAACAACCACCTGAGCCACGCTCTCTCGAACCGCCAAGAGAGCGAGGAGTAGCACATGTATCACAAGCCGACTGCGGGCTTACTGCATCTGGATCTCTACAGCATCCCCCTGAACCACTCCCTTCGTCTAGTCCAAGTCTAGAGCGTCGACCTCGTCTGCTAGAAACTAAAGCATCAGAGCGCGCCGAAGTAGATCTAATAGAGTGGCCTGACAGTGTTTGAGACAGCTCCTAGTCTGCCATATCTCTGAATCTCACCATTTGATCTGGAGATATACAAGTGAAGATCTCTTGGAGCTCCTCGTAGCTCATCCCTCGACTCATTCTGATGATCTAAATATCCACAAAGGTCACCTGCATAGACAAAAAATGATGTTAGCATAATCAATATAAATCATACAAAGCACGGTAATATAAATCTTTAAAAAATAATCTTACTTAAAATGCATATCTTATGTACCCTTATAAGCGATTCGTCAACGAATTGAGTAGGTGGATGCTCCAAGTATGAAGTATCCTATGGTCCCATGTCAATCTCCTGATACAACTCCGCATACACTGGAAGGTCGATATACATGTCACCACAAAAGGATGAGTCCACCTCATTCTCAAAGAATTCTTGGACTCCTATATTTCCATCATTGTTACCCGATGCTAGCTCCTCTACATGCTCCAAGCTTTTGGTGGCCTCCAACCCTTGCAATATCGATCCATCTATTTGCATATTGTCCTCATTTATGCTCGGAACATTGCTTTGATTATATACTCTCGCACTTTGGGGAGCTGAAGGTATAACATACCACCACCGAGGTTGTCGGGGGTTTGGATAGAAAATTACATGTTCACAATCATGTACAAGAGAGATTTAACTATTGTGACATGTGCCATGTCATAATACAATTAAAAAACACGAGTTCATGCATCTGTTCACAATGGGCCGGTAACACAAACGTGTCATGCAAATCCTTTCATTTTTTTTCGGAATCTATTTCGAGAAATCCAGATGGACCTTGTCAAACTGTTGCTCCAGCTCCTTCAAGTACCACTTTGAACCACTGCACATCGAATCGGATCATGGAGAAGCTACGGTAATCCATTGTGACAATACTTTGCAAGTTTTCAAAATACTCCATCTCATCTATAATCGTGTTTAGATCCGTTGCTCATCGTCGGATCTCTTGCTCGATCCTTGCCATGATACCACAATTTGGTGTGGAGTGCATTTTGTCAATACGCTCTACGCCGAAATGCCGTCGACGCGACCACACTGCACTATATATTTTGTACTGTCATTGAAACACTCAATTAGATGTCGCATATAAAATATAGATACGACAAATCCTAAACACGTCATCACCTTTGGACTACATCCCCTCGAGAATTCCCACTTCTCGATTGAGACCTCCGCCCCTTCGCGAGACACTACGGTCAAAGTTTCATGCAACCATTGCGTTGACATAAACCGCGGCATGTCCTCCATGCCCTCGGGATATCGAATCAGTCGATGGCGCATACTACGTCGAAATTCAAATCGCGCTTCCTCTCGATCTTTCCTAGCTTGCTGGTACCTAGCGAGCCACGTCTCCATAGAGGCATGGTGCAACATAAAAAAGCGATTCACTTTCTCCTCCATTGCAGCATCCATTCTTTTTTCTACCCCATTTCCAACCACCACATCTCCGGTTAATCTATCATCGTCCTTCAACGACCATAGCGTATTGTTGTCTAAACCCACTGTTGGTAGCCATTGTGAAATATGCACTAGCGCCTCAGACGCCAACCAACCTTCAGCCATGCTACCTTCTGGCCGAGCTCGTTGTTACACAAAGCCTTTCAGGGTTTTCATGAAGCGCTCCAAGAAGAATATCCATCACGTATGGACAAGTCCAACAATCTCCACTTCATCTACAAGATGCACAAGAAGGTGGATTTGTATCGTGAGCATGTTGGTAGGCAGGTATTTCTCAAAGAGACAGACCGTCTCCACTGCTCCCCGCCTCATGGATTCAATAGAGGACATCTTAATCTCCTTCTGTGAGATCCATTGCACTAAAGTCGACAATCTGTAAATTACCTCGCTTATTTTTGGAGTAAGGCATCATGCAATCATGATCGGTAGTACAAACTGCCACAAACGAGAAAGCATTATGAACAACGACTATGCTCCAAATAGCAAAATACGCAGGCCACTTACAATCCATTCGTAGTACAAACCTGACATATCTTATGCCAATCATGGGATTTTAGCCTTGAAATTTGGTCATCTTTAGAAAATGCAGACCTGAGAGAATGCATAATACCCCTTGGAGTATGGATAGACTTGACTATTTGCTTTACAATGAGCTCTTCTTTAGTGGATAAAACCCAAGGAGCGCGAGTAGCTGCAAGTCACCATCAGTACTCGACCGCGGCCAAAGCGCCTCCATCTTGCCTACCTCCTTCAAATCCATTCATGCCTCTATAGTGTCTTTCTTTCCTGTGATGTGGTCTCGTAGCAAGTTGCCCACATTCTTGAAAATATGCATGGGATCCAACAAGTGGTTGATCTGTAAGTGGGTCCAATATGGTAACTCATAAAAAACTGAGAACAGTCACATTCCGTTTGGATGTGACTCCATGTGGACCATTTTCAGCTCATACTAGCTTTGGGCATTCATACGTGCTGGAGGTCGTCCAAGAAAACCTTCCCTGAGTTCATGACCCTCTGGCAAGAAAGCGGCATGTTCTTGATATACCATATTCTTCATGGTTCGTGACCTTCGAGAGTCTAATTGTGGCCCGCACAATGGACATGCATGATAACATGAGGTAACCAGACCTGTCCCAACATCTCTATCCTCTAGTGAATACAAACTTGAACAAGCTATGATAGATATTACCAACAAGAATGGAAGCATACTTACCTGAGCATTCTCCGAATCCCGAAAAGTCATGCATCGTCCACATGAGAATGGCTCGAATATTGGAGGACCGTTGATCATCGCGCTTGCTCATATCTTCCATGTTGACCCCCTCCTCCCACAAAATCTTAAGCTCATCGACTAATGGACGAAGATACACATCCATATTTTTGACTTTGTAGTGACGAGTAAGCTAAGGATGAGATGTCCTTTGTTCGTAGAAAGCCATGGAGGGATATTGTAGTTGACAAGGACTATAGGCGACACACTGTAAGAAGTTGAGCACAAACCGAATGGGTTCACGCCATCCATAGTAAGACCAAGACGAAGATTCCTTGGCTCTCCGGTAAAGCCTGGGAAGGTAGAGTCAATGTGGCTCCATGCAGTGAATCCACTGATATTTCTTGAACTCCATCAGTGGACCTATTCTTGTGCATGCCGCGTTGTCAAGCTCACCATGCCGGACGTACGAAACATGTGATTTATGCGAGGGATATACGGAAAGTGTCTAATAACTTTTTGAGGGATGGTTTGCCATTGCAAGTCTTATCGATACCTGTGAGCACCACACTTTGGACATGTCTCCATAGTCTCGTATTCTCCTCGAAACAGTATGCAATCGTTGATACATGAATGGATGCTATTGTAGTCCATGCCAAGCTTTCGTAAAACATGTCGTGCATCATCATGAGACTCAAGCATGGTATTTGTAAGTGGTAATATATGATACTCCAGTAACTTGAAAAAAAATCATAAAACACATTGAAAAAGCACAAATGCTTTTAATGATAGTGTCGAAAAGAAATCAACGAAGCATACGTACAAGGTACCTGAACAACTCAGTCACACTTGCATTGCTCCACCCGTATTTTGCTTGCACACTTAGGAGTGCAAGTAGTGTCTTTAGGCGAGATACTTGGCACCCATCATATAATGGTATGGATGCTTCCTCTCTAAGCGAATCAAAAGTCTCGACATCCATGGGCATCAATGCATTGATCATTGCCTCCATCTCAGGCTCCAAGATTGTAGGTAAGTCTGGAAGGCTACCTGTCTCCTCTGGTATTGACGGTATAGAGATTGGCTCAGGCATTCCATCCATCGCATGCCCACGAACTCTTCTAACTGGCCGCAAAGGGTGCACTCCTTCTTGGAATGAGACGTCACCTCCCTGGATAGAAAATTTGCCAGCCACACCCAATGTTTTTGTATATGGTATTCAATTAGCTTGCGAATACAATGCATGATTGATATACACTTTTCTTACCATTTGCTCAAAATCTGAGATCGCTTGATCAATGATCTCAAATTGAAACTCGCCGAAGCGTCGTACGTGTTCTATAGACAATCGACGTTTTCGTCTAATTGTCAGCTTATATTGAGAGCAAGGACATGGGATACGCTGATTAAGATACGCCTCGCGATCTTGAACATCACGACCTTCATCGTTTTCCATTTTGTCTACGTTACGACAAACAATTTGTTTTTGTTATCGTTCTTTTTTTCTTTCTTAAATTATTTGAGAATGAATTTCGTCTCTTGTAACTCAGCAAAAATTAACATATGTAAAGTCTCCACCCACCCACAAATTAACGTATGTCGGAGTGTTTCCCGTCTCGTGGTATTGCACCGGACCTCATTGGGCCTCGCCACTGCTCTCTCTTTGTTTTTTATCCATTCATTCTCTTCTCTTCTTCCATCTCTCTCTCTCTTTCTCTTTCTTTATTATGTTGTATGTTTATTCCCTCTCTCTCGTTCCTTCTTCCTTTTTCATTTCCTTTAACAAAACATCTCTCTCTCTCTACTACCAATTTCCTTTAACAAAACATCTCTTTGTCTCTACCACTATCACTACCACTACCACTACCACTACAATAAACAAGAAAAGAAGAAGAAGAAGAAGAAAAAAAAAAAACAACAACAACAACTACTACTACTACTAAGAAAATAAGAAAAAACTATTACTACTACCACTACCACAACAACAACAACAACAAACAAGAAAACTAAACAACAATAAACAAGAAAACAAAAAAAACTATTACAACAACAACAACAACAAACAAGAAAACCACTACTACTACTACAACCACGACTACGATCACGACTATGACTACGACTACGACTAACCACTACCACTACCACTACCACTACCACTACCACTATAATAAACAAGAAAAGAAGGAAAAACAATAACAACAACAACTACTACTACAATAACAACAAACAAGAAAAGAGGAAAAAACAACAACTACTACTACTACTACTACTACTACTACTACTACTACTACTACTACTACTACTACTACTACTACTACTACTACTACTACTACTACTACTACTACTACTACTACTACTACTACTACTACTACTACTACTACTACTACTACTACTACTACTACTACTACTACTACTACTACTACTACTACTACTACTACTACTACTACTACTACTACTACTACTACTACTACTACTACTACTACTACTACTACTACAACTACAACAACAACAAACAAGAAAACTAAGCAACAATAAACAAGAAAAGAAAAAAAACTACTACTACTACTACTACAACAAACAAGAAAACTACTATTACTACTAGTAGTACTACTACTACAATCACGACTACGAAGACTATGACTACCAGAACAACTCTCTCTCTCTACCAGTACCAGTACCACTATCACTACCACTACCACTACCACTACAATAAATAATAATAGAAGAAAAATCAACAACAACAACAACAACAACAACAACAACTACTACTACTACTGCAATAACAACAAACAAGAAAAGAAGAAAAAACTACTACTACTACTACTACTACTACTACTACTACTACTACTACAACAACAAACAAGAAAACTAAACAACAATAAACAAGAAAAGAAAAAAAACTACTACTACTACTACTACTACTACTACTACTACTACTACTACAAACAAGAAAACTACTATTACTACTACTAGTACTACTACGACCATGACTATGATTACCACAACAACAACAAACTAGAAGAGAAGAAATTAAACAATAACTACTACTATCACTACCACTACCACTACTACTACTACGACTACCACAACAACAACAAACAAGAAAATAAGAAATTAAACAATAACTACCGCTACCGCTACCACTACCACAAAAACAACAAACAAGAAAATAAGAAATTAAACAACAACTACCGCTACTACTACTACGACTATCACAACAACAACAAACAATAAAAAAAGAAAAGAAGAAATAAAACAACAACAACAATAACAACAACCTCTCCCTTCCTCTCCCTCTTCCTCTCTTTCTCTCTTTCCCTATTATGTTTAATGTTTTCTCTCTCTCTCTCTCTCTCTCGTTCCTTCTTTCCTTTTCTCTCTTCCTCTCCCTCTCTCATTTCCTCTCCCTCTCTCAATACACATGATTTTTAACAAAAACAAGTAAAGTAAAAAGAGAAAAAAAAAAACAATGCAAGAAGGAACAATGCACTCATTGTAAAGAACCGAGGATGGATTCGGCGGCTCCTCTTTGCCCTCCGTACACTTCCTCCTCTTCTTCGCGAATGGCGGTGGCGGCGGTGAGAAGCTTTCCTTCTCCTTCTTTCTCTCTTTCTCTCCCTCTCTCTCTTAAATGCAAGATGGAGTTCGCTCTCCCTTTTGCTCTCTCTTTCGTTTATTCGTGCAAAATAATGCGCTCGGGTTTCGACCCGCGTTTTTTCATTTGAGCACCGTTGCTATTTGTGTCAGAAAGCGCCATCGCTATGCCTCCGTATCCTTGTAGTGTGTTACTATTACCAATTTATGAAATGAAATTTTCTTTACTTGAATAAATGGCCAGTCAAAGACATCCTTATTGAGCATTTTGGATACATATTGGCAATCAGATCTTGCTCCTACTACCAATTGGATTAGTCTAGAGTAGCTAGCATGCTTACATTTTCATGCTAGGAGAATCATTCAAATAATATCAAACTTACCCACTTTGTAGGAGGTTGCCTCCCTTTATTATCTAGACACTTGTTATTTGTTTGCAGAGTACCATAAGAGTTACTCTATATGGCACATACCCCAATCATACTTAACAAAATACTTGATTATATCTAGTTTGCATTTAGTTTTTCTTCTACTACATAATTTTAGACAAAAAATAATATATTAATTGTTAGAATCACACTACAACCATATTCTTATTAGATAAGTTTAGTTTAGTTGTCAAACTACCTAGGAGGAAGTCACCTATCATTTATAACCAAAGCATGACCTTATTATGGAAACTTCAAATAAACTATTATTAAATTCATTCTTTTTTTAATCAAATAGCCCCTTACATAAGAAAAGAAAGGTATTCAACAATCAAAGGCATCCTTATTGGGCATATAGTTAGTTAGATACATATTATCAATTAGGTCTTGCTTAATGGCCAATTTAAGTACTTTAGACTAGACAACATGCTTAAATTTTCATGTCATGAGAACCATTCAGACGAAAAAAGGCAAAGACTAGGCTCACAAGACATCACTCAAGCACTAATACCATAATCTAACATGATGAAACATAACTACATCTAAGAGGAGCTAAACAAAGATATCCATATAGACATGTGGAGTATTATTAGGAAGGGCACTAGCACCCTCCCCTTGACTCTCAAGTGTAGAGTATTGTTAGGAAGGGCATTAACACCCTCTTCTCACCTCCCAAGGGTGATGAAAGAAAACCTTTCATAGTCTCAACTTTTGGAGGCAACTTGAGATTGCCTTTGTGCCTCTTAAAGAAAGTCCACTTTCATGAATAGACCTTGGCCCTTCAATGTTCTCATATGCATCCTTGAATTGATGACATTTGAACTGTTTCCTACTTAGAAGCCTCCTCTATGCACATGCTGAAGTTGATTTTTCCTTCTTCTTAGTAGTAAAAATATAATTTTACAAGACCCTTGCAAACTTACTTCTTCTTTAACACTCCTTTAACCTTTAAAGAACCTAACTGTTGTGAGTTAAGTACACCAACTCCAATATGTGAGAGGTGTTACCCTTTTTGTGGCCCATGCACATTACTAGACTAGCTCTTAGTAAGATGGTTGTTACTATTATCATGCACGTGTCTACCAATTCATGTAGTGACATTTGCTATACCCACTCGTAGAACAAATATATGGGCTTTTTGTGGAGAAAGTGTCAATTCAATACATCTAGAAAACCCCAATACTTGTAAAAAAAGGAATATTGGGAATTGACTCCCTTTATTATCTAGGCACTAGTTTTTTGTTTGTAAAGTTTCAATTGTGTTACCTTTAAGGGAATTACTAGTACACACACTCCAATCATGCTTAGATAAATACATGATTATATTTAGTTTGCATTTGGTTTTTCCTTTACTATAAAAGTTTAAACAAAAAATATAATAATACTCATTAGAATCACATTACAAACTATATTGTTTCTACATAAGTTTAGTTTAGCTATTACACTTCTTGGGAGGAAGTCACCTGATCATTTTATGTCTGAATTTATGGACATTCAAAATTAATTTTGAAGCCCATTCATAGCTTTAAGATAACTAAAGGCCACTCTCATAATCTTGGTTGTGCCTTCATCATGCCAAATGTAGAGTACTACTATCTATGCATGGATTAAATGCCATTCTCTTTCAGAGACCATAATGATTTTTTGTATGTGTACATGTGTAGATTACAAGAAGTAGTGTAGGGTATTCAGTCAAATTAGGATCATATTATAGCCATACTACATGTAAAGGCATCCTTATGCTAGATTACCTGGGGGATTTCCTAGTCATGTGCGTGTTTTGTCTAGAATAACAAGAGATAGATTGTATTCAACTTCAAAATTTTGGGTAGGCAACAATGCAATATTCAAACTTACACTCTACTCATATTTTTACTAAAACAATTTAAATTAGCAAGTGGACAGATCACTAAAGCTAATTTCTCTACCATATAGAATTAGCTATGAAGGTAGTCCACTACCACACTAGTGGTTGTGCATTAATTAGAATCCAATTATCTTATTGGTAAAAGAGTTCAGTTAAGCTGTTAGACAATGCGAGAGAAATCACTTTGTCATCTTGTGCCAAGGGGTATTTTTCTACCATTTAGAATTACAAATGAAGGCATGCCACTCTCCATAATCTCTATTGTGCTTCCTCGGATAACATACCCTAGCATTCATCTCATTCTCTACTTTAGAAGTTTAGATAAAAGATCAATGCATTACCCATTAGAATCACACTACAACTATAAGTTTGGCTATCACTCTTCTCGGGAGAGAACCACTTGATTACTCTATGTTTGAATTCACGGGTTAGTTTAGAGTTAGTTTTGAAGGCCATCCATAATATTGGTTGTGCCTTCATTATACAAGATGTAGGGTAATACTTGTACCTAGATTGAATGTCATCCTCTCATTTAGAGACAACAATCATATTCTATACGTCTATGTTACAGGAAGTAGTGCGAGCTATTCGATCAATTTAGGATTATACTTTAGTCATGTTGTAATCGAATGCATTCTTATGCCAAACTACCTAGGGTAAGTTGTAGTAATTTACTAGTTTTGTTTATAGAAATAAGATATACTTTATATTCAGCTTCGAAAGTTCTTGCAAATGTGAATGCATTATTCAAACTTACATTATATATTTTTTAAAAAACCAAAAAATCGAGGAGAAGTATCACTTGGTGACATGTGCTTGCACTTATTCCTCTACCATTTAGAAACAGCTATGAAGGCAGTCCCCTCCCATGCTCATGGTTGTGTTTCTCAGTGTTCAGAGGAAGAAGTCTTAGGAAGTTCACTTTCCTATATGCATTGAGATGCAAAGTCATTGTGTAAGGTACAGACACATCTATAGATTTCATCTATCTTGAGTTAGCTAAAGATGAAATTTTACATTTCTAATGATGCAAATTTTGTTCAATTAGGGGGCGAGTCCTTGTGCCTAGAAGTCACATCATGATCTTGATTAGGTATTCCATAGCTAAAGGGAACACCCTACTAATTTCATAACATAATTTGAACATTCATCAACATAAGAAATTTCCTAAAATTATACAAAGATAAACATTTTCAATCATGCCCATTACTTGACCACAAAGGTTCAGATCATTATAACTTGTAGAAGTATGAACTCGAGATGTGGAGGCTGTGACCATCATCATTTTAGTTACTAAAGCAATTGACCAAGAGAACTAAGCTATAGGTAAGCACCAAAAGAGATGTGAGATGATATGCTTGAGCCATCCTCCAATACTCCTTATATGTCTATGAGAAATCCCTGCCATCATAGATTCTTTGAGTGCATTTGATTAGCCGTTCCATCAACTACTAGGATAAAGGGAGATATTTGCAAAAAAGAATCAGTTTATAAATAGTGGCTATTATATCATTCCTTGCCTTACCAAACTAGGGTAGTCACCGTGTGTTTGGTGGGACTTAACAATATTATTAATATCCTCTTTTATCATATGGAGTCTTCCCATGTAGGTTACAATCTATTTTGAAACTAAGTCAATGGGTGCTTATATGCAAGTGTGTGTGTGTGTGCGTGTATCTTGTAGAGATAGTTTTATCTTGATGTGTGTGTGTGTGTGTGTGTGCGCGTGCGTGCGTGTGTGCGCAAAAGAATACAAGTACACAAATTTATATGCATAAAGAACATATTATTGAGTGTGATACAATAACACAACCTAGAAATTTATTACCACATAACATAAACTATCAACGGCCACCATTCTAAGCATGACTCAAGCACAAGTATCATTTGTGCTACGATATACAAATAAAATTTTAGTTGCTACCACTAAGATGTTGGAACAATACTCATACCCATCAAGAAAAGAACATAAAAAGGACATTGTGACAACCTTTTCTAATACTTAATGTTATGAAGACAATGAGTTAAACACAGCTCTACAAGTAACTCATGTAAATCTACAAGTAACTCATGTAAATAAGGATTAACAACCAGACTTAGATGCTTGTAAAGGGTCTTAATGTCATCAACTATTTGAGTAATGGGACCATATTAACGCCTTAAAAATCTAGTCAATGGTACATGCATCTAAAGTGTGGCTTAGCTTCATTAGTAGCATACATCCCTAGTCCAACTCCAAAACATGAAATTCTCATGAAAAAAACTATTCGAAGACATTGAAGTACTCTTAAAAATACAATGAAAATATGATAAGTACTTATACTCTTAGGATAGAGATCATACAACATCTCAACAAAGGCAAGACTGGAATTTCTCATATATACCCAAAACTAAGTACACAAAGCTATGTATGCTACATGATAGATGAACAGATTGGATACTGTAAAATCTAGTAGGTCAATAGTCCTGCAATACAATCTCACAAGCTATAAGAAAAGCTACTTTGATTATATGTAGTCCATTTTATATGTTAATGCAACTAAGCAATATATCAATGACATGTGCATTATCAAATTGCCTCCTACACACATGGTCTATGATAGGTGAAGCAATGAAGCAACTACGGCAATGTAAGAATCTGATAGATGAAGCAATAATCATGATTTCTTATCTATCCTATATTATCACAATTTAACCTGTCTAGTTTTGTCGCTACTTTAAGTAGGGTTTAATCATCATTAAGAATTAGAAGAGTCCATGCCTCGCCTACCTACTCATAAGGGAATCATTTCTTAAGGGTTACTTTTATACATACAAAGAGAGAGGCTACTGTTAAAAGCATGCTATACCCATGCGTTAATGATCAAACTTTGACCTTGCTTTAAGAGAGCTAGAACACGTGCTAAGGGGTTCGAAAAACATCATTCTCATATCATCATTGGCAACAAATGTCTTAAGCAAATATTGACCCTAGGTCTTTAATAAGGTGTACCAGGTTAGGTATCTAATACTAAGGGTTTGAAAAATCAAGTTTCCCCATCCAAGTTGTCAATAGAGAGAGTTTGAAAATCATGTTGGTCATAATACCATTGGGTACTACTCCTTGGCTATAGTTATTTTATATGAAAACTTGTGCACCAATATACAAGAGTATTAGCACATGCATTTGTATGTATGTGTGTATGTGTATGTGTGCATGTAAGTGTGTGTGTATATGCACATTTGCATGCATGCATGTTTGTGTGTGCATGCATGTTCATGTGCATGTGTGCGTGTGCGTGTGCGTGTGCGTGTGTGTGCGTGTGCATGTGCGTGTGTGTGCGTGCATGTGCGCCCGCGTGTGTGTGTACCAATACCCAAGAGTACAAGTATGCAAATTTATATGTGCAAAGAATATATTTGAGTCTAATACAATAACACAACCTAGCAATTTATTATCACATAACATAAACTATCAATGGCCACCATTCCAAGCATGATTAAAGTACAAGTATCATTTTTGCTATGATATATAAAGAAAATTTTAGTTGCTAACAATATTATGTTGGAATAATACTCATACCCATCAAGAAAAGAAGGATAAAAAGGACATTGGGATAACCTTTTTCTAATACTTAATGTTATGAAGCAAATGAGTTAAACAAAGCTCTACAATACCTCATCTAAATAAGGATCAACAACTAGACTTAGATGCACATGAAGGGTCTTAATTTCATCAACTATTTCAGTAATAGGAACATATCCACACCTTATTAGTTTTGTCAATGCTATATGCATCTAAAGGTGGCTTGACTTCATTAGCAACATGTGTGCCTATTTCAAGTCTAAGATAATTTGGCATTATAAAAACTATTTAGAGATATTGAATTACTTCTAGAAATACAATGCAAAGATTATAACTATCTATGCTCTCAAATAGAGATTATACAACATCTCAATAATAGGCAAGGCAAGAGTGGTATTTCTCATATACATGAAAGGTAGAGCTCGAGTGGAAGCAAACAAGTGAACGCAAGAGCTATGGTGGATGGAGCAAGAGAGCAAGAGAGAAAGACATCGTAGCTGGAAACTCCAAGAGTCACAATGTATGATCGATCTTCCCTTATTCAAATGTAATTGAAAGAATAAAGAATGAAGTGACAATGATGGCACTTGCCACTTGCAATGTACAAATGTGCAGGTAAGTATTGCTAGTGTAATGCATACATGGATAGTTAGATAAAGACACCTTTATCCCAATGAGATCTCCCACTTAAAGGCGAATGTGCCCCCAGTGAGGAGAGAACAAGAAAAAAGTGACAAAGTACAAGTGTACATAAAGTACAATAGAATGAGGAATAGATGTTATCCCATCATCTTCCTAAGAAAGGCACAACATTCTGTTGAGAGACTTTTAGTGAGTAGATTTGCAAGTTTCACATCAATCAGATATTGACAAGCTCAATAGACTTGTTCTCTACCACCTTCTTAATGAAGTGATAGTGCACCTCAATGTGCTTTGTCTTCATATGGAAGACTGGCCAACTGAATGGCACTCATAGAATCCGAATGCAATGTTGGAACCACATCAATAATACCAAGGTTCATGACAAGATAGGCTAACCAAAGAGCCTCCTTACAAGCCACAATGGCTGTAACATACTCTATCTCTATAGTAGATAGGGCCATGCATTTTTGTATCCTAGACATCCAAGAAACAACATCTCTAACAAAGGTGAAGACATAGCAAGAGGTGGACTTCCTATTGTCTACATCCCTACATAATCAGAGTCAATGTACCCCATGACTCATGTATCTTGGCCACTATAACATATGCATATATATGCAATTTCCTTAAGGTACCTCATGATATCCTTCTTGGCATCCCAATGCTGCTTGCGGGGTATAACGACATAGCATATCACAACTCCTACTGCACAAATGCTATGTCAGAACAAAAGGCTATTATAGCATACGTCAAAGTACCCGCTGCATATGCATAAGGAATCTTAGCCATCCTTGCCTTTTCTCATCACATTGCAGACAATTTTATTGACTCCTGACCTTCACATGAGAAGATAAAGGATAGCCAACATGCTTAATATCCTGCATATGAAACCACACAAGGACCTTTTGCATGTACTCATTTCTGACAAGTAAAGGAGCCCCTTAGAGTGACCGCACATGATGTGCATCCCGAGAATATGTGAGGTCTATCCCATATTATTTATCTCAAAGCTCTTCTTGAGCCAGCCTTTCAAGGCATCCAACTCATCATTAGTGCTCCTCACAATCAACATATCATCCACATAGAGTACCAAAATCATAAGGCTACCATCATGGGCCTTCTTTGTGTATAAATACGGATCTATATCACTACAGAGATATATCCATGTGAGTGCATGAAAGCATTGAACTTGTGGTAAGTCCTTAGGCTGATGTATATAAATCTTCTCATGTAAGTCCCCATGTAAGAAAGCCATCTTGGCATCCATTTGATAGAGGTCTAGATTAAGCTATGCAACCAAATCCAAATCTAAGCATAGGCTAGTCATCATGATGACAACAAGACCGAAGACTTCATTGAAGTCAACACCATGCTCCTCTTTAAAACCCTTAGCAACCAACCTAGCCTGATAGGATCGCTTGGGGCATCCAAAGGCATTCTTCAATGTGTACACCCACTCGCATGGCAAAGCACGTTTCGCACTAGGCAAAGGAACCAAATCCCACATATGTTTTTTCAATAGTGAGTCATACTTTGACTGCATGGCCCTTTCCCGAGAGTGACTATCACCTTTGCACATGGCCTCATCATAGGTAAGAGGCTCACCAACATCTATCATTATAGCATAATCTATAGAGGGCGCAAACCAATCATGCTATCTCTAGTAGACTGCTACAAAAAAATAGACTGTGGAGCCACGGTCCTTGGCCATTAGAGTATTAGTTATTGCTACATGCATGTCTACCTAGCTATACAATAACAAGAGGCTCTTCTTGTAATCACTTCATGTACCTTAACTACCTGCTTAGGTTGCTTATGCATTTTCTCCTCATGGAAAATAACATCATGACTGTGAATGCCCTTCTGAGCCTATGGATCAAATAGGCGATAGCCCATCTCACATGCATTCCCATAACCAAGAGAGATACATTTCACGAACTTAGAATTGAGCTGATTGCTCTTGTTCTTGGGAATAATGGTAGAAAGCCTCACAACCAAAGACACTCAAATGAGCATATGATGAAGGTTTTCCTAATGATATCTACTCTACAACCCAATAGACAAGAGTAGTGCACATGGATCTATGTCCAAAAGTATTGCGATATGCCTGCTTATTTGTGCACACTATGAACTCACTCCTAAATCATCCTAATCATGCACTCATCCATACCATTTTGGGGCGGGGTGTGCAAGACAACCAACTGATGCTTAATACCCCTCTTATCACAAAACTACTTAAAGACTTTGGATACATACTCGTCCCCTTTGTTAAATCATAGGCATTTCAACCTATACCCTAGATTGGTTCTCAATAAAAGCAAGCCAACACTAAAAGGTAGCCAAAAGACATATGATTTTTGCTTTATGGTGTATGCCCACACCTTATAAGAGTAATCATCAATGAAAGTAATAAAATACTTCGCACCACCTAACGACTTAGCATAGGTCCACAAACATTAGAATTAACAAAAGACAAAGACTCACCCATGCACGTAATGCGAGACTTCTTATGCGAGTTATAAGTTTGCCTGCCATAAAGACAATTATCACAAGAATCAAAATACTTATAGTCAAGGGTTGAAAGATACTATGAAAGAGTAAGCATTTTCATTCCCTTTATAGAGACTCACCCATCCACGTAATGTGAGACTTCTTATGTGAGTTACAAGTTTGCCTACCATAAAGACAATTATCACAAGAATCAAAATACTTATAGTCAAGGGTTGGAAGATATTATGAGAGAGCAAGCATTTTCATTCCCTTTAGTGACATGTGTCCAAGTTGACAATGCCATAACGATACACATGGTACGACAACCACCATTGCTAAAACATGGTCGATAAACCTATATACAAGTAGGGATAAAGAGTGCTAGACTTGGCACCTCGTGCCACGATAAGATTCCCATGGGTAAACTTCCATGAGGAATTACCAAAAGATAAAACATAACCTGCATCATTCAAGTGTCTAGCTTAAAGTAAGCTTTTGGTCAAAGTTGGAACATGGTGTGCATTATGCAAAGTAATCATATTGCCTCAAGGAAACTACAACTAGATATCTTCATTATCAACAATATGTAAGGTCAGGTCATTACCCAATCTAACGTATCCTGTCACACTGCGATAGGAGTGGAACCAGTCTCGATGAGGGGTGACACAAAATAAAGCCCGTGAATCAAGAGTAGGCAACACAGAGCATAAGTAGATGAGGTATCAGTCAATTGCAAAGCATCGAGAGAAGAACTTGCAAGTATGTAGTCATCATCAGAATTAGTCTACATACCATTAATCCCTTTAATCTTGACATTGGACTTACTAGGGACAATACTATGATCATCATTATTTCTTATACTTTATCCTTTCCCTTTTCTTTGCAATTGTCATTACGTATTTTATGGAATTGTGGCCAAATATCACCTTGCTTCCTATAATAGTGACAAGTTAATGTGGACTTACGATCCACGAGACTTATTGTGAGACTATCCATGTGACTAAGAATGAGGCTTTTGAGAGCCTGTCCCGTGGTGGTTATTACTGCTCTCCTGTTAACCCCAACACGAAGAAAGCAAAAGAAAGTGGGAAAGACCAGGGCAAAGGTGGAAAAAAGGTAGCCCGACTGAAGAAAGAAGAGGAAAGAAGACCAAAAGCGCAAGGGGAACCTTAAAAGTCCAAGGCAAATGCAAAAGGGGAAAAAGGCGCATTTTAAAATGAAAAGGTGCACCCTGAAATCTTGTAAAAGAGCGCCGGCTCTCACCCGTGCAATTTGTAAATGTCGACAGGCGGCGGAAAGAAAGCTAGGAAGATAGAAGGACAATGAGAAAAGGGGCCTACGCTAATGGCCGGCCATGTAAAAAAGGGGGATGACCGCCCGTGGAAATTAGGGCATGTATATAAAGTTGAAAAGTGAATGAGAAGCTCATTCTTTGGTGTGTGGCAAAAAGAGTCTTCTTCTTCCTCTCTTCTTCTCTTCTCCTTGCTTGTGTGTGCTCTTGAGAGAGGGAGTGTGAGAGTGTGAGGGAGTGAGTGTGTGTGAGAGTGAGGGATCAAGAGGATGAAGCTCTTCACCATCTCCTCTCCCCTTCTTCTCTTCTCTTCTCTCTTTTTCTCTTGCATGCGCGGCTATGGAGGATGGAGCTTGGAGATGGAGGAGGCTTGAGGATGCTTGAACTAGCATCAAGAGTCGTGGAGCTACCGGAGTGCAAGAGAGAGGAGGGTACTCGATTGGGCATCAAGGTAAACTCACAACACTTGTAGGATCGACGGCGTGTCGGCTAGGTGAGAGATAGCCATTAGAGCTCGCTTGGAATGCTTGAAACAATAGGTGGTCCGTGGGTCTTGGCGGTTGAGCGAAAGCTCCCACATTTTGGTTTCGTTGCCGGGACCAATGGATTCAAGCTTGAGCACTTGCGTGCCTCATATCGAGCATCGAAGTAGGGTATTCATCCCCGAAACAGAGCTTGAGATAGGTAGGAAGTTGGGTGTTTTCGATCTTCAGAACAGGTAAGTATTTTGGGATATTCTGGTTGTTTGATGATTGGAAAACATGGAGAAATTAGTTCAGTGTTTTGCTTTCGATTTATGTTGTGTTTAGGGTAGGTTAACAGTAGGAAATCACACCCGAGAGGCAGAGGGTTGCTACTGTGAAATAGGGAGAAAATTGGGGAAAACAGGGGAAAAATGGAGGAAATGCGCATGTAAATGTGTAGGAAACACTAGGAGAGTGATCTGTAGTGTTCAGGGAGGGACCAGCAAGGTATAAGTTCTGGAAGGGCAAGAGAATCCTCATTTGCAACCAGCTGAGAGAGAGAGAGAGAGAGAGAGAGAGAGAGAGAGAGAGAGAGAGAGCTTGGCGACCGTCCGATCGACTATTTGGGCGAATCCGTGCTCGCAAGTTCGTCGGGCCGGCGGACTCGGACGTCCAACCCAGTGTCCGATTCCCAGATTCGGACACTCGGAAAACTGTCCGATCGGACCACCCCGTTCGATTCGGACACTCGAACAACGTCTGACTTGGACGCTCGGACTCGGACCCACCCTGTCCGATCGGATGAATTAAGACACGTCAGCAATCGGACCACCTGCCCGGTCCGATTCCCAGAATCGGACCCGCCCATAATCGGACCACCAGAATCGGACACTCGGACCAGCCCGTCCGATTTTAGAAATCGGACCACCCTGTCCGATCGGACCATTCGGACGAATCGGACCACCCAAAATCGGACCAGCCCAGAATTGGACCACCCTTGTCCGATTCATTGAACACTTACTCGTCCGATTTTTGAGAATCAAACACTCAGACTCTAAGATTGCCACTCAACCCTGACACACCTGGGAATCGGACCACTGGTAAATCGGACCACTGGTAAATCGGACGTCTGATTCCCAGAGTTAAAAAAAAAAGGAGAAAACATCAAAACTTGACCCACCAAGGGAGACACTGGAGCATTCCCCAGCGACCTACCCCCTAGTGAACAACGAGAAGCAGCACAAGACCCTAGAACCCGTTAGAACGGCCAGGACTTGAGTAACAAAGCCTATCAGGCCCGAAACGAGCGAGAGTGAGTAAGACGCCGGGAAATTACTTGCAGCACTCATGTTGAATTTCCGCACTTGAAGTACACTTAGAAAAGCTGAAAGCCTGATTGAGTACAAGTGCACGAGGAACAACACGCTCATGAGTGACCATAAGTTGAGCACTGTATTCAGAAATTAAAGGAACTCACTCAGATAAATCGCTCAAAAAACCCACCAATAGGAGAGGACCCAAGACGTAGACAAACATGCGAAGTGCAGGATAGAACCAAGCAAGGAGCGTCAACGACAAGGATCTGTCTCACGACTAGTTAACTTGATCGAGAGCGCTGCGAGGTGCAAGAATTCAACCATGACGGAGGAAAGCTCAGACCATCGGTCTACCGGGGAGCTCGATGTGAGTGTATTCCCAGACGCTATACAGCATATGGTGAGCAGTTATGATACACACGCCCGGTACGAGCACCGTGGTAGGATGGCAGATGCAATCATTGCAGACCTAGAGGAGGAGAGAAGGCTAGCCCGTAGGGCATTGCAAGGCATGGCTGAGTATAATAGGGATCAACAATCTAGGAGTCTAAGGCAAAGCATGGAGCTGCATGAGGTGCAGTGAGTGCTGAACTTGGCTGGCCGAAATCGAATAGACCATGAGAGAGCACTAGAGGGAGACCTGACGCTGAGCGAGCTCCTCATGAAACGGCTGCTCGATAACACCGTAGTAGAGCAGAGTGCCACTGCACTAGCGATGTCTCTGCTTGCAGGATTAGGGGCAAACCAAGGCTCAAAGAGCCAGGCCAAAATACCGATTGTTGCCAAGCAACTCGACAAGTACCAACCGCATGACGATCCATACAGCTTTGTTGAGCAATTTGAGCAAGTCTGCGAAGCCAACGGCCTCAACGACCAGGCTCAATGCTCGCAAGCCTTCGGACTTTGCTTAAGTGATAAGGGTAGGACGTGGTATACCAGCCTGGATGCCGTGGAACGAGCCAACTTCAATAATCTCAAGGATCTCTTTGTCAAGAGATTTGTCGAGCCCGAATACTTCGACAACCTGCTAGTACGCTTGATGAATGTCAAACAGAAGGAGAAGGAGGACATCCGCGACTATGTGACCCACATGAGAAGTCTCTTTAAGAGAATCCCCTTGGGCGAGCGACCGACTGACAGAGCAGTTTCAGCTGTATTCATCAGCGGAATTAGAGATGAGGAGTTATATAAGGCATTGGCAGGCAATTCAAGCTTGTAGCGAGACGTGGTGGCTAGAGTTTTTGAGAAAGCCATCAGAGTCGATGACCAACTGAAAGAGCGAAGCTCTAGGAGCTCAACTCTGGAAGAGACTAACCCACGAAGCGTAGATCGAACATCAACCTCTAGTGAGCGATCAAACCGATCATCCCAAGATAAGGGGAAGACCATCGAGACGGACCAAGGCTTGGCTGAGGTCAAGATGGAATTAGCCAAAATACAAGACATGCTGAGACGACCGACGCGTCCACACATCCAGTGCGTGTACTGTGGCGGAAACCACCTGCCAGCAGAGTGTCAAGACCCTAGGTCAAGACCTTGCGCTAACTGCGGTAGGTTCGGCCACGATACCGCACACTGCAGATTACCACGAAGACTACCATACGCGTAACCCTAAGGCTAGCCATATCCGGCTAACAGGCCGCAGCCATTCTTCGGATGGGGAGCCCCGTTAGCCCTACCTGCACCTAATGATATGAAACCAGCTGTCCCTAGAATGGATGTGGGAGCTTTCACTCAACCGCCAATACCCATGGACTGCTTATTGTTCAAGCGTTCCAAGCCGAGCACTAATGGCTACCTCTCACATAACCGACGCGCCATCCATACCTACGAGTGTAGTGAGCTTACCTCCGTGCCACTCGAGTTACCTCCTCTCCCGCGCACTCCGGTAGCTCCACGATCCAAGTGCAAGCTTCAAGCAAGCCCCATCCTCAAGCTCCACGCTCCAAGCTCCATTGCCGTGAGCAAGACAAGAGAAGAGAAGAAGAGAGGAGAAGATGGAGAGCTTCTCCTCCTCGGTCCCTCACACTCTCACACTCCCTCTCTCAAGCACAAGCTCAAGCAAGCAAGAAGAAGAAGAAGAAGAAGAAGAAGAAGAAGAAGAAGAAGAAGAAGAAGAAGAAGAAGAAGAAGAAGAGGAGAGCTACTTTTTGCCACACACAAGAATGAGCTTCTCATTCACTTTTCAACTTTATATACAAAACCCTAAATCCCTTTTGGGCGGTCATCCCCTTTTCCCCTTTTTTACATGGCCGGTCGTAGCCTAGGCCCTTTTCCCATTGTCCTTCTATCTTCCTAGATTCCTCTCCACCGCCCGTCTATATTTACAAATTGCACGGGTGAGAGCCCGCGCTCCTTGAATTAAAACATGATGCGCTTGCGCTCTTTTACAAAAGTTTTGACTTGCGCTTTTCCTTGTGCGTCTTTCTCCCTTATTTAGGACTCTTCTCCTTGCGCGTCTTTGTCTTCCATTTCTCTTTGCCTTGGCTTTTGTCTTTGTCTTCTACTTTAGCTTTTCCGGATTTTCCACCTTTGTTCGTTTGAGGGTTAACATTACCCCCCTCCTAGAGAGTGCCAGTCCCATGGCACTCACCGTCGTAGGTAGCAGGCTGTAGCATGCACCAAAGACGTGGGTGGCAAGGACGCTTGTGGTTTGCGTGGAGGAGTGTTGGTGGTGGTGTGGCAGAAGGTCCTGGGGGCCTGTTTTGTGGCCAAGATGGCTGGTGGAAGGTTGTTGGAGTTAGTGGTAGGGCTATTCTGTGTTGGGGATTGCATTGATGGCCAGCACAAGTGTTGGTTCGTTGGGGATTCTGCACAGGACGATTCTTTGCGGGCTCGTCAGATGGTAAAGGATAAGCATTCAGAGTTGGGTGTTGATGAAGAGCGAATGACACTTTCGTTGGAGTCTTCAACACCTGCAATTGAAAACCTCTCATATGGTCTCTCCCTAAGGATAGTGGTAGTCTTCTCTATTGTGCACAAGACATAGTGCAATTAGTTTGGGAGACAGGTCGAACTCTAAGCAAGCTGAGAGTATTGTCCTGCACTTAAGGACCCAAACTGTGCATATACTTCGGTGCAGGTATTATGTGAGTGCTTGTGCATACTTAGATATTACTTAGTTAGAAGACTGTCGGCCTGGTTCCTTGTATAGCAATGGGTCAGTGAAGCAAGGGGCTAAGTTGATGGAAAAATTTGTCAATGAAGACAGGGAGTACACTTGAAGATTGCTTGAGACATCATTATGGTCTTGTCAAGGCAATGTAGCATAATTAAGCTTCTTGATGTCTTAGCTGTTGGTAGCTAGTGGCTACTTGTAGTGCTTGGAACGTATGGTGTACTTTTCCATTGTCTTTCAAGCCTTGCTTACCACTATTGATTGTAATGGCATTGAGATGGAGTGTAAAAGAATTGTGCAAGTGGTTCAGGGTGACAGGTCTACTAACCATAGGCGAGGCGAGCTCCCTAGGTATGTCCTGCCCTTAATGTGCCCTGAACAATTGTGGGGGACATACAAAGGGCTAGGGGAGTAAGGACGGAGCCAACTGACCAAGGTCACTGGGTGTACCTAATTTGAGAACCCCTAGGTGCGGTGCTGTGATTGTGTGTGCCATACATTGAGACTTGTTAGCCTTTCATTTGGAGTGAGAAATGTTGGGATTCAAAGGCTATGAAAAATTGATATTACCGAGATGATTGTGTTACCAGCCTTGATGCTAGAGAAACGATTGTTGAGATAAAGAGATACACTTGAGATTTTGCAAACCTCTTTGTAACATGTGAGACATCGAACAATTGAGGTAGCACTTGGAGTGAGCTGTGCATGGACAAGGGCAGAGCATCGTGCGAATTGAATCCTGGATGATGAAGAGACGTTTGCCCTTGTTGAGAGCGTGGCTCCTACCCGAACATAGAGTTTGACCAAGAAGGAGGGGGTAATCGACGATTATGCTTTGGACATGCTCAGTTGCAATATGCACTTTTTCTGCAGAGGTGTCCTTGGGTTCTCATCCAGTGGTGTTTCCGTCATGGCTTTGGTTTCTTGGTATGTTTGTCACTTCCTCCATAATGGTTCTTTGTGGGGTTGGTGGTCTTGTGGTGACTTGGATATTAAACGCTTCTAGACCTTGACCTGTGTCATTCTGCATCCACTTGTCACTTCGTGAGAGTATATGCTTGCTTGTGTTAAGTGCATTGAACCAATGTAATCATGATAAGACATAATTTTTTAGAATTCTATGATGTTTATTGGGATGCCTATTTCATTGCTTGTTAAGGTCGCATACATTAACAAGAAGTAACATGAATGTGTACAAGTGGGGATCTTGCCCCTTTACTCATCAAAAAACAAAATGTTCTGGCATGCTGACTTGTTGAGCTACTTGTACATCATAGGGATTTAGTCGATAGGTATGAGGCGGGGTGAGTTCGGTTGGCTAGGCGATTGGGGCGGTACTAGTGCGGGGCTCCCATGAGGCTGGGCAGGGAACATGTTGGCCGGGACATGAATGGTGTAGTCCCGAGCTGCGACCGTTTCCAAAATGTCCTTAAACAATTCATTAAATTCTTCCTTGTCCCGTGCCGCCTTTTCTGCCCTTGAGCATCTAGTGCCTGAGCGTACGTTGGGGGTTTGTGCGACTGGTGTTGCCACCTGCTGCGCATTTCTTTGAGTCTCAACTTTCTTGACTCGAGGATTCTTTGGCCTTTGTCCGGGACGGTGTCGCTTAGGGCCTCGCTTCTTGGCATACCTCTTGAGGGTGGGCACATAGCACTCCAGTGGAGGAGCGCGTGTCACATGCTCCCGTCGTCTATGAAGAGTGTCTTTGCATGCCAGATGTCCATGGTTCTCCATGTGTTCCGTCTGGAAGCCTGCAAGATGCAATCCAAGGGTTAGACCTTGATACAGGATATAATTGTTCGCATGGAAGGGATTTTAGTGTGATTTATCAAGCGCATATGACAAGAAGGGGAGGGGTGAGGCATGCAGTGTTTGTTGTAGAGGGATGGCCCCGATGATGATATTCGTTTTGTCTCCAGCCATTAGCCGATATTGGCTCATGCTAAGTTGTGTGGACTGGTTGTCATGGAGTGGGATAGGGCACATCCTCGGAAGGATAGACCAAAAAGGGAAGAAGGTGTATAGAAAGGGGCTGCACCCTGTCTACACCATCAGTGTGGTCAAGGCTTCCTATGGCGGTAATGTGGGTTGCATGCCCTTCACTTGGAGGTGGGAATGGTCACACGGCTTTTAAACATGTGATGAGAGGAGGACTTGAGGAGCTTAGCCTGGCAGACCCAACTCTTCTTCCTGCGCTCGACTGACATTACTTGTGTGTGTTGATATTGTTTATACAAGGTGACACAAGAATCAGTGTTTATTTATATACATAATGTCACTTCACGAGGATAAGAACCAAGTGTAGAACTCGGGGTTGTACCGGAGCGTGGCACGCGCATCTAGTATTCGTGGCAGCTTACTTAATACCGATAGATATTTTGCCACATCGAGTAGCATGGAACCTTGTCCGAGTCTACTGGCTATATGTAACTCCTCCTCAGTGAGAACCTTATCAAACAGAGAGTTTTCTTGGCTAGGTGGTTCAGCCAAGTCCCTACCTTGAATGGCAGTCAACACTCATAGGGAAGTTGGTGCCACATAGGTTGGGTCTCTTTGAGACCGCCAATTGGCCAATCGCTCCTCAGAGACTGTCATGATCTGAACCCCTAGTTCGGCCATTGCAACGCGGCATTCACACCAACGCTGTTCAAATTGACTTCGGCCCTCTGTTAGTCGCTTTAGTTGCTCTATGTATATGAGATTCGGTCGGCAGAGCACTTCATTGAACGTGACGGTTAAACGCAGTTTGTTAGCCTCCTCGTCAGAGATGAGTTGCATGTGTTCATGTAAGAGCTTGTTATAGTGCTCCTCAAGATGTTCTTGCTCTTCCCAAGATAAGGGGAATGGCAAGTATTCTTCAAGCTGCTCCTTAGGGCATGCGCCCATGTCTGCAAGGACGTAGATACGTGCGAACACTTTGAGCTTAGCATCCAACTTAGTTAAGCATTCTGCGACACTTCTATGTTAAGCGAGGGCTTGCTCGGTTGCCATCTCATGCAAGGTTCTAGGAGTTTTCTTGGGCTTTAGCATAGTTGGGGACTCAAGCCTAGATGAGCAAGATTGGTCAACGTTGGAGTTGCTCATGCCCTTGGGGTTTCCATGTTTCTCTAGAGGCTTCGTTGTTGCGTTATGGTTCTTCTTGGATGTGACTAGTGTGAGTTCGTCACCTTATTGTGACCATGTTGTATCCACTCTTGATTGGTCGATGTGGGTTCTATTGTCAGTGGATTGAGCGTCGAAAGAGACTGTTGATGGCAACAACTGCTTTGATTTTTCAGAGCACACGGTTGTGTCTGAGGTTTCATTGCTATTAGGGGAGACATCTATGGGTTGATTGATGGATGGACTCGATGCTTTATTCATCAGCTCTCCAGTACTCTTCGTCCCAATGTTCTTGGGGTCCGCAACTACCTACAACAATTGTTGTTTTCGCTGTTTTCTCCTCTTTTTCTTGGTCAGCGCAGGTGCATCTAATGGCTCAGGACCTGGGCTAGGTCGATCGCTGATGTGCTTGGTTGGGCCTTATCATTTCCCTTCTCTAGCGTGTCCTCATGGGACCTAGTTGTGGCCTGCGGAACAGCCTCGCTAGGTTGTGAGAACACAACTACCTCCCTTTTCGGAGAGTCTAGCTCTTTAGCCAACTCCCTTGTGTGTAACTTCTCGAGCCTAGGCTCTAGGCACTTGGGGAGTGCTGGAGTTGTCAAGGAAGCTGGTTGCGACACCTCCTCCACAGGTAAACTACTAAGGACATGTTCCCCCAGGGGCGTTGTCATGGCCAAGGGCTGTGATTGCTGTGATCCCTGATTGGAAGTAGGAGCGGCTAGTCCAGTAGGCTGGCTACTCTTGGTGGATTGCGGTGTCAAGTCCTTAGGTCGATTGGAAGTGGTCATGCCTTTTGTTGCCCTTAGAGCATTCACTTGAGTATCAGTTCTAGCCATGGTGGATTGCACAGGCATATCCCTAGGTTGAGAGCTAAGGGTGGTGTCGTGTCCTGCCTCTTGGACATTTGGAAGCTCTGATGTAGGTAGAGATTGGGATCGAGTAGCCGCACTTGACGACTGTAGTGCTTTCTGTGTCCGTTTAGGGGAAGAGGGTGTAGGAGACTTGGGACTCCTAAGTGGTTTTGACTCTGGCTGGGAGATTTGCTCGTGGCTGTTCGATGATTTTGCTATTTGCTTTGTTGAGCATTTAACCTTGCCATGAGCAATGTTGTGCCTATGATGCTTGCTATCCTCTTGGGGAATCAAAGGCTCCTTGGGGCACTAGCGGCTTTTGCGTATCCTCAATGATTACATCTGATGTCTACTTGTCAAGCACACTAGGCTGAGGATCCACCCTCCAATTGGTCCCATTGGGTTTCTTGATTTTGACCATGAGGGGCTCGGTCTCTCCGTTGTTTTTGACTTGGGACTTGGTTTTTCGTTTAGATCTCCTCCTACGCTTCTTTGCTCTTGGTACGTCCCGGCCTTCAGTTGACAAAGGAGGTTTAACAGGGGGCTTTGGTATCCAAATCCATCGGTTGCCTGCATAATACCCTTGAGCACGTAGCAACGCTTTGGGTATCCATCGCGGCGTTGTGCTGACCCTCCATCGATGCCTTCGTCTATAAGGCTTGGGCTTCTTTTGGGGTCTTCTACGATATTTGTAAGTCAAAAGGCCGTCCTTAGCATTGTCTCTTGACCTTCTTGTTTCCCGCATGGCCTCACTCACTGGTTCTCGTTGTTCGACTTGCGCTTGTAATAATTCTTCCAACAAGTCCTTGCTCTCATCCGCAGGCTTGACTGTTATGTCAGCACCTTGCTTGCCTTTCCCTCGAGGTTTGATGAGGTCACCCTTGCTAAAGGTTGTGACTATCCTCACACCCGGTAGTGTCAGGTGTATCCTCTGTGCTACATAGTCAGCCTCACATTTGATCGCCCTTTTGAAGGGTCTTCCTAAGAGGGTTTCTTTCCCGCAACTAGCACTGTTTGGAGGAACATGAAATAGGATAGGCAAGCTTTCCGTTTCAATTGTCGCAAGGATTTTGCACTTCCCTATGAGTGCTTGTGGGTGTCCCCCATAAGGGCTAAGGGTTGCACCAGTCGGTGTGAGCTCTGGTTAGCCTAGTAGGGTCCATGATTCATAGGTCAAGATATTGAAATCTGCTCCTTCATCAATTAGAGCATCGATAGTATGCTCTTTTTTAGCGGCGACCCTAAGATAAGCAGGTGGTACTACGTCTTCATCTTTCGGGTCTTGGCTTGTAAATTTAAGCCTTCTGACGGATGCCTTTGAGTCCCTAACTGCACAGTCAGACGTGGATTCGCTACTGAGGTCTTGGGTTGTTTGTGCAGCACTGCTCAAGGTACATCCATCGTCAGGACTATCATGTCTAGTCATCCTCGCATTGATATCTTGATGATGTTGCATTCTGCTTTGACTAGACGCATTTTGAACACAATGTTCACGTGTTCTTGTGGTGTGGCCTCTTTGCCCTAGATGGCTAGATTGGCCCGTTGAGGTTCTAGGGTCTCTGTTTCTCTCTGTTAGTGTATGGGCTTTCGGTTGCTCTTTTACAAGTGAGGATCCATGCTCATGTAGAGCCATTACTACACTAGGGTCTAATTTGGAGGACTTGTCAAGACGCGCATTTTCCCTCCAACCTACTTGGGGGAGGTGCGGAGGGGGCAGAGCCCCCTCTGCGGGGGTCCGGGGGGGCAGTCCCCCTTGGCCCGCAGGGCCGTTACGGTAAACACCATGCGAGATTTGGAGAACCGTTTATAGCTAAATTTTGAACTTTGTGCTCTAAATTTTAGCCTAGTGATGGATCTGTGATGTCTTTAGCTCTATGTAGCCTTTGGGTCAATCTTGGGGTTTAGATATGTCAAAATTTGTGTTCTAGATACCTGTCCGATTTTGACAGTTTTCTGTCCGATTCTTAGATGTCCGATTTTCAGGAGTCCGATTATCAGAATCGGACGTCTGATTCTGGGTGGTCCGATTCTCGGAGTGGTCCAATTCTGGGAGTCGGATCAAAAAAGTGGTCCGATTTTGGAAATCGGATCGGACATGGTGGTCCGATTCTGACTGGTCCGATTGGTCCGAGTGGTCCGATTCTAAGGGCAGTCCGAATGCCACGTGGCATGTCCGATCGGGCTGGTCCGATTCTGGTAATCGGACCAGACTGGTCTGACTCCCTCTCAGTCGGACGGTCCGATTCTGGAAACCGGATAGCAGTCTGACTCCCGAGCACGAGTGGTCCGACTCTAGGAATCGGACCACTGCGAGTTGGTCCGACTGCGTCGGCGGCGGGCGCGATTCCGGTGCGTTTGAATCCTCCTTACTATCTGCTGCACACAATCACCACAAACTTCCCATATCTGATTAGAGCACTATTGGAGAACACCGGACTCACCTGGAGCAGCACGAATCGCTGACACCTAGAATCGGGGGAGCGCTTCCTCATCCTGTGAACCAGAAGCTCTCTCTCTCTCTCTCTCACACATACACACACAAGGCCAACTAAAGAAATGAGGTCTATCCTGGCTTCCCAAGCCTCTTAAGGTCCTTTCCCAGCACTACAGAACCTTACAGCCAGTTCCCTGTCCCTGTCTCACCCAGAAACTTGAATCTGGTCCCTTGTTTCCCTGTTTTAGCCTGTTATACAGCAACAGAAAACCCTACTATTTGCTTCTTTTTTCTTTGTTTTTTTCCTATCCTAAATGCATACAAATCACAAAGCAATCACCTACACTACTGCAATATGCTTTTCCAAATCCAAAAATCCAAAAACCTACTTGCTAAGGAGATCGAATACCTCTTCAAACTCCTTCGCTTCCTACCTATCTATCTCAAGCACCGGTTCGGAGAAAACCCTACTCCAATGCTGCTCGATTGGAAGCGCGCAAGCGCTCAAGGCTTGAATCCGTTGATCTCGGCAACGGAACCAAAATGTGGGAGCTTTCACTCAACCGCCAAGACCCATGGATCGCTTATTGTTCAAGCGTTCCAAGCCGAGCACTAATGGCTACCTCTCACATAACCGACGTGCCATTCATACCTACGGGTGTAGTGAGCTTACCTCCGTGCCGCTCGAGTTACCTCCTCTCCCGCGCACTCCGGTAGCTCCACGATCCAAGTGCAAGCTTCAAGCAAGCTCCATCCTCAAGCTCCACGCTCCAAGCTCCATTGCCGCGAGCAAGAGAAGAGAAGAGAAGAGAAGAGAAGAGAAGAGAAGAGAAGAGAAGAGAAGATGGAGAGCTTCTCCTCCTCGGTCCCTCACCCTCACACACTCACTCCCTCACACTCTCACACTCCCTCTCTCAAGCACAAATTCAAGCAAGCAAGAAGAAGAAGAAGAAGAAGAAGAAGAGGAGAGCTACTTTTTGCCACACACAAGAATGAGCTTCTCATTCACTTTTCAACTTTATATACAAAACCCTAAATCCCTTTTGGGCGGTCATCCCCTTTTCCCCTTTTTTACATGGCCGGCCGTAGCCTAGGCCCTTTTCCCATTGTCCTTCTATCTTCCTAGATTCCTCTCCACCGCCCGTCTATATTTACAAATTGCACGGGCGCTCCTTGAATTAAACCATGATGCGCTTGCGCTCTTTTACAAAAGTTTTGACTTACGCTTTTCCTTGTGCGCCTTTCTCCCTTATTTAGGACTCTTCTCCTTGCGCGTCTTTGTCTTCCATTTCTCTTTGCCAAGGCTTTTGTCTTTGTCTTCTGCTTTAGCTTTTTCGAATTTTCCACCTTTGTTCGTTTGGGGTTAACAATGGACATAAATCCTACCGACATTCCTAGACCGCCTAGTCCCTATGTGACCCACCCGCCGAGCGACGCTCCCGTACACTACGTGGAGGAGCCCAGTGACGAAGAGACCTACATATACCCTTACGTCTCGCATGACGACGAGGGCAATGCGGTCCTCATGGATTATCAACCTGTGCCGGTGATGGCCTTAGGACGAGGACGGGGTAGAGGCCTAGGAGGGCAGCCACAGGATCCGGTCACTTGTTGGACTTGCAGACATCCCGGTCATGTCTCATCGCGCTGCCCTGAAAGAGAGCAGCAAAACAGGGACAAAGCTGACCAAAGGTGCGCAGAATGCGGAATCACCCATTTTTTCATAGACTGCCGAAAGCGGAAGTTGTCCTTCGGTTCAGCTAATTTGCCATCCGTCCCATTGGGGCTGTTTGGTGTTGAAAACCCCGATGGGGAGGCCACACCTATTCCCTTGCGAGTTATGACCCGAGCCCAAACGAAGTAGACCGGCATCTCTCTACCCGGACCTAGCAATCTTGACGCGACCTCAGTAGGAAAGAAAAGCCGTAGGCGGAGAAAGAAGAGATCGGAAGCTAAGGTCGCACTAAAGACCGACAGTATTATGACCTTACCTAATGGGAAGAAAGTCTCAGAATGCAGAGGCAGAGACTTCAGCCCCTAAAACAGCCCAAAAGGGAAGCGCTAAGATAGGGGAATACCCGCACCCCAAGTGGCAATTAGAGGCCATAGAAAAGGTGAAGGAATGGGTGAGGGAGGCTCAACAGCATCTCAAGGATACTGAACCCATCATGGAGGACGAGATCGATGATCTCTCCAGCATGAGTGCGCCAATGTCACCACCTCAACCTAAGTCGGCCGAAGCCACTGCGCCACTAGCAGTGCCGCTGAGACCATGTCTAGACACAATAGAACCGCAGAATAGCCGCAACCAGTGGCCAGGATAGTCTAGGCTAAGAGAAGGACGAGTGTCTGACAACCTCTTGACCACGTTGGTGACCACGCCTGTAACACTTAGCCTGGGGGACTTGCTTAAGCAGCACCCTGCCCTATGGCAAGACCTCAAGCAGTGGGTCGAGGGATCGCAAGAACAGGCCATGGCAGATCCTCAAGACCAGGATGCGGAAACAGAATTGCCAAGTCTGACGCTACACTCCGTGCCCAAATCCTTGCACGTCAACGCCTTTTGGGAGGGCTCTGAGATGCACGCAGTCCTACCGGTCCTAGCCCTGGGTGACACAACAAGGAAGGGAATTGTAGACATGGGAGTCGGGGTTAGTGTGCTTAGCCACGCAGTGCTACAGACTTGGGGAAACCCGCTTGTCGAAGCTGCTCAGTTTAATGTCACGCTAGCAAATGGTATGAAAGTGAAGCCATTCGGGGTCTTGAAGAATTGGCCAGTAAAGATTGCAGGAGTCCAGTTCTTTCTCGACTTTATAGTCATGAAGGGAGTGGACTATGATGTTCTATTGGGCCGACCCTGGATGCGCAATGCTAGAGTCATCGAAGATTGGGATAACAGCCTGATCTTCCTTGGCAATTGAACTGATGCCGTAAGAATAGAGATGGACACTTGGAAGACCTCATCAGTCGACCTAGACACCATCTCTGTTATGCTCAAAGGGAACACTCAGGTCAAGGAACCCTATGGGTCCTTAACTAAGTATATCCCATGCCCAGAGGACGAGCGGGATTGGATGCATGTCCTCGCTACACTTGACCTGCCATTCTCAAACCATGAGGCATATGAGCAGGCCATCAAAACAATTGGCAAGACAAACGAAGCACTCTCTACATCCGTCTACATGATGGCAGCAAGCCTCCATGGAAAGCCTAAGCCTGTTACCTTCTAGGTACCATCCAACAAAAGGGAACTCCAGGGGGTACTGGAATATCTAGCAGACCAGCTCTAACGGGTAACTCAGCTGCCAACTTCAAACTGCTCCAGGATCTCTTAGAGGCTCCTAGGTGGCAATGGACCAGAGTGCACAAGCTGAACCTCATGTATAACTGGGCCCTGATTCCAGACCAACGAGATGGGGCACTCCAAACCCTAGGAGACGATGGGCAGTTGAACGACAAAGATTCCTGCGATGAATACGAAGACTGCCAATCTTTCAGTGGTGAGAGCGAGGGTGAAGTGGATACCATAGAGTATGACACGGATGGACGCGAAATTGAGCAAATACAAGCAGACACCAAGCCACAGAAAAGGCAGGCCCTTAGACTGGAGCAAGGAGTCATGTGCATGGAATGTGATCGTGCATGGTTGGAATGTATGGGGGCCATAGACCTGGAGCAAGCAGGAACGACATCAATACTTAGAACCGAATCGCCATCCGAATTGCTTCCACCAGGGGACACCGCCTCTTCCAGCGAAGATGGAGGGTTTGACTCCGAATCGGAAGTTACTTCGGATAGCGACCCAGAGATCCCTAGGCCGCCCATGACCAGATGCACCAAGGGGGACTTACCCATCCACCTGAGACGCAGACAGTCACACTAGGAGCGGGCAAAGCACCCGAAAGATACGCGATCAGAAGAGTAGTGAAAGCCGCAGGACCTCCCTAAGAGATTCACTAAATTCAAAAAAGGGGATAGGGTAGTGGTTCTGCTAGGTGCCAAGCGTCAAGGGCAGACAAGCGAACCGATTGAAGGACCAGCCAAGGTCAAGGAGGTTAACCTAGCCCTGGAAGGGGAGATACCCCGACCAGTGTTCATTGCCGATGACTTAACCGGTAAGGAAGAGTTGAGTCTTGTCGCTCTCTTGCGGGAGTACATGGACCTATTTGCCTGGTCCTTAGAAGAGCTACGGGGGGTAGATCCGAGTGTTGTGACTCACAATATACCCATGACATCGGACGCAATGCCGGTCAAGCAGTGACCGTACCCCATGAATCCAAAACACGCCCATGCTGTCAAGGAGGAAATTGACAAGCTAATGAGAGCTGGATTCATTTACGAAATTGAGCACACAGACTGGGTATCACCCATAGTCATTGTGATGAAGAAGAACGGTAAGATTCGAGTGTGCGTCAATTACAAAAAGGTGAACACTACTACAAAGAGAGACAATTATCCCTTACCGTACACCGAGCACATGCTTGAGAGAGTGGCAGGCAAGGAAGGCTACAGTTTTCTAGATGGCTTCTCAGGGTACAACCAGGTGCAAGTGCATCCTGCAGACAGGCACAAGACCACCTTTGCCACTGAGTGGGGCATCTTTACGTATGTAGTCATGCCCTTCGGGTTGACCAATGCCCCCGCCACCTTTCAACGCCTCATGTGCTCCATATTCAAGGACATGCTTCGCAAGGAGTTAGAGGTCTTTGTCGATGACCTGTGTGTCCATTCGACCTGGATTGAACACCTAGACAAACTCCGCGCGGTCTTTGAACGGTGTCGCTTATATCGTCTCTCCCTGAACCCCTTGAAATGTCAGTTTTGGGTGAAGCACTGATGCATCTTAGGACACGTGGTGTCGAAGAACGGGATTGCCACGGACTTCTCGAAGGTCAGGGTTATCGTTGACCATCCACCCCCAAGTAATTACAAGGGAGTTCAATGCTTCTTAGGTCACACAGGATACTATCGACAGTTTGTACTGAACTATGCGCTGATCGCTAGGCCGTTGTACAAGTTGCTAATTGTCTTTGAGTGGACCGAAGCATGCCAATGGGCGTACGAAGAATTGAAAAAGGCTCTAACAACGGCACTGATTCTACGAGCCCTGGACTGGACCATTACCTTCCAGGTACACATTGACGCCTCTAAGTTTGTCGTGGGAGCAGTGTTGTGCCAACCTGGTGAGCATAACCTAGATTACCCAGTGAGTTTTGCTAGCAGGCAACTCACTGAGATGGAGATGAATTATTCGACAACGGAAAGGGAGGGATTAGCCATGGTGTTCACCGTGAAGAATTTTTGGCATTACCTGTTGGCCACCCCCTTCATCTTCTTCGTGGACCATCAAGCCCTGCTCTATTTAGTGAACAAACCTTGTGTAAAGGACGAATAGCTCGATGGCTTCTCCTGCTCCTAGAGTTCGATTTCTTTGTGGTGGTACGGAAGGGAAAACAGCATTATATGGCTGATCATATGTCCCGTATACCCACAGGAGAAGCCATTGGACAAGGCATCATGGATGAGTTACCTGACAACCACTTATTCCATCTGTCCAGTGAAGGAGACCTATTCAGGGCTGATCTGACACCATACTGGGCAGACGACATAGTCCAAGTGCTCGAGCATGGACTACCCAAACGACCAATAGAATGGGCACGACTTAGGCGCTTGATCCTGAAAATCCAGCCCTACCAGCTGATTGCAGGCCAACTCTATAGGCTGGGGCAAGACGGACTGCTGCGTAGGTGCGTGTGTGAGCATGAGATGCACGATGTGCTCTCAGAGGCGCAAAACGGCATTGCAGGAGGACACTTTAGCAGAGACACGACAGCACGGAAGGTGCTGCAATACCAGCTATGGTGGCCCACACTTTTCCGCAATGCTAAGCAATTCGTCAAGCATTGTGACGAGTGCCAATGGACAAAAGTCCTGATTCGCAAGGATCAGATGGAGTTAACCCCTGTTATTGCTCGCCAACCCTTTGAAAAATGGGGGATTAACTTCATAGGACCCATCAGCCCCGCGGCGCAATACTCACAAGCCAAGTACATCGTGGTGGCCACAGATTACCTCATGAAATGGGCAGAGGCGAGAGCCACATGAAAAAACGATGCTAGGACGACTGCCAAGTTCTTATGGGAGCAAGTAATCTCGCGCTTCGGTTGCCCCATCGAACTGGTTAGCGACCAACGAACACACTTCATCAACGAAGTGATAGCCCATCTCCTATCCGCCTTTCTTATCATCCATCGCAAATCCTCACCATACTACCCTCAGGCTAATGGCCAGGCGGAATCAACCAACAAAATTCTCATCAACGTCCTGACTAAAGTAGTCTCAGCCTCACGAAGCGACTGGGATAACAAGTTGATGGCAGCCTTGTGGGCCTACCAAACAGCTTATAAAACGGCCATCAGTCAAACACCTTTTAGGCTGACCTATAGGACTGAAGCCATTCTCCCATTATAATTCTTCGTCCCTAGCCTGAGAATAGGGCTCTAAGAATGATGGGAAGGGAAGGAAGCATGGACGCAACGCTTGGTCAAGCTGGAACGCCTATCAGAGACTCGTATTCTAGCCACCCACGCACTTATTTGCGAGAAAGCCCGACGCAAGAGCTGGTTTGACAAACATATCAAGCAACGAGAGTTTGAGCAGGGTGACCTAGTGCTCCTCTACGCAGTTAAAGGACATAAGCAAAAGATGAAATTCAAGGTTCGGGCAATCAGCCGAACTGGTAACGTCGAGCTTGAGACACTGGATGGTGAAGGAATAGGCTTCTTCAATGGCAGCCGTGTCAAGAAGTACTACCCTCCCACTCATCCTTTGCATGAGCCACAAATGGTGGAACCGCCTATCAAAATACGAGTAGCCACAATTACTGAAATCTACGAGAATGAGGAGGAGCCTGTAGAACCCGCCTACCTTCGTGTCACAGTCACTGCCAAGCAGACGTGCTCCTTCAATGCCTTGATTGATGAGGGGACAGATTTCAATGTCTTAACGCACAAGTAATGGATCCAACTCGGCAAACCACCACTTCACCCCACAACGGCCAAATTAAGCCCATACGGGGCTCAATCCTACGCGCTTCTCGGCACATGTAGAGTCGCCGTTTTTATCGAGTCTGAAACTGTCCCCATGCTGTTTTACATATTGCCAAGTACCACGGATGCAGGCACAGAGTCATTGCTCGGGTGAACCTTTAAAAAGCAGACTCACTGCAATGTTGATTATGAGTCACAGCACATCCACTTAGCGATCGGCAATGTGCGCATTGTCACAGCTTTCAGCAAGGGCCTCGTAACACCATCACCATTCACAGGGCCAACGATAGAAACAACCGTAGGTAAGACTAAGGAGGGGGGTAATGCATATCTGCCGCTCCCAGATCCCCATAAACCGAAGGCTGCAGCAACCAAAGAAAAACCCCAATAGCCTTGCTTGCAATGGGCACCTAAACAGCCTCGAGAACCACCTAGGACCAGACGCGCATGTCTGCATAAGACCTATAAATCTAAATCTCGAAAACCAAGATGCCATCATCGCAAGCGCCGTGTGATTAAACAAATATGGGTCCCTTAAATCCTCCTGCATGCACAAGGCTACTATGAGGGGAATGCCTTGCTGTGGATCCCTAAGGTCCCTACTGCCAAAAGCACTAGTCCTACGCCGACCTCAAGTCTGATCAGCCCATAACCCCAGTCATCCGACCCCTCTACGGGTCAACCCAAGAGAGTCGCACATGCCTATCGGCCCAAACAACGGCCACCACCACAAGTGGCATCATCCGACCAAGTCAACCCACCTCTCCGCAGCCTAGCTGACTGCAGCAGCCTAACTACTGTGATCAAACTCGACCCATCCATCTTGCCAACAGCTAGGTTGCCGACTCAAAACGGACTCCCAGCCGCAACTCTGTACAGTCAGAACCTCCAGTTCCAGCAAACCTCAACCACCCGTCGGCCTTAAGCCCTCCTATAAATGAAAGTCATTTCTAACGCTGGCCGCTGACCTTGCAGATGACACTGGAGATGATGTGGTGGACTGCATCAAACAGCTCGATGCCACCTTTGTTGCACTGGCCCTCAGCTATGACCGCCTGGACTTGAGTCTATTAGCAGAATCCTTTGCAACAGACGTGTGCAATATGCCTTGCTCTTGGGAGACGTTTGAATTCGCCTTTGCACAGGCTTCTCACTCTGTCACCGAGTTGCTCGCTAGCGAGGTCTCCAAAGAGCAAGCCATTAAGCAATGCCTCATCACATCATTTGACCCTCGGACAATATCTGCCATCACCGACCAAGAGATGGCAAGGTTATCCCACCTGGCTGATACGGGATCACCCTTCTTGAGGCAGTGGTACACTCTTAGGTTGCAATGGGAAGTCGACGGATGTCGCATAATGACCAACGCCGAACAATGCCGAGCCATCAAAATGGCCGAGTATGATCCCACCTACGTCGCGTCTACCTCGTATAGAGTGTTAACCACTCTTCGGGGTCGACCCATGGATGAACATATCACAGGGCACCCCTATCTCGATCGCCTCTTAAGAGAGGAAGAGCTCCACATCGCAAGTCAGGTCGACTCCGGTGATTTCCTCATAGATGTCCTCACGTACATCACACATATAGGAATTCGATCGTTTGATCTGGACTGCGCTGCACAATGGGAATATAACCCCAACTTCTACGCTTGGCTCCTACACAAATAAATATGAACGCTTTGGCCCCACAACCTCCAATCCTGGGACGGATTCTTCTTTTCCAAGGGGGGAAGGGGTAGTAAGGGGATAAACGAAATAAAATCTAAAAAGTAAACCAAGTGTGAAATGCTTAAAATTGAAATGCAACTATAAAAGGTGGTGATAGAAGTCTAAAAGGCAAAGTTAAGGCTATGGTTAATAAAATATGTTATGCTTTTGTTTTTCCAGCAAATTAGTTGCCAAAAAATACTAAAAATGGAAATGGCTAAATGTGCAGGTGGCGACCATGGCAAGCCAGGACAAAGCAGGCAAGCTTCCCTTCTCGGAGGAGGAACAAGTAAAGTACGGCCTCACGGTAGAAACAAGAGCTTTCAACCAGTTAAAGTTCTGCCACGTCTTCAACCTGGAAGACGTAGTCATCGAAGAACCGGCGGTACGTCAAACCATAGAGCAGTGCCACCTACAGAAGTACCTGGACGCAGTGGGCCGGAGGATAGACTACACCCTGTGCGTTGATTTCTTGCATACCTTCAACAGAAATAGGGACACCGTCACGGTGCGTGACAAGGAAGCTACCAGACAGGTGCAGATCGAGCTAACCCCTGAGCTGGTGGAAAGGGCACTAGGGCTGCCAAATAAGGTGGAAAGGAAGCCAAAAAGAGATATTTATGCCATGTTGGGGATGGATAAAGTGAAGGTTCACACCAATGACGGAATTAGCCTGGCGGACATCCCCAACCAAGAAATTCAGCTACAGGCAAAGATGGTGCACACCCTGTTCTCAAGCCAGAGGTACAACAGCATTATGACCCGAATCAACGTACCTCTGCTAGACAGCATTGCGGTGCAATCGCTGGATGAGGTGAACCTTAATGGGTTCATGAGAAAGACAATTGAGGCTTCGGCAAAGGCCCTGGCGACAGGAGGAAGAGCCGTGGCAGGAGAGTCCCCATCGTCCCGATCAACTCGCAAGGCATCATCCTCCAAGGCCTCCACCATAGGGTTTGGAGGTGTCCTTATGGAAATCATCCAAGAAGCGATAGGGCAGAGACAAGCAGAAGAAGACAAAGAGGGAGGTGACGAGGAAAGTGGCGAATCATCGTCGCAGTCCTCGCGTCACACGAAAGAGTAGTAGAGGTCGTCTGATGAGACAGAAACGGACGCCGATGAGGAGGGAGAATCCCAGGCTACACCACAAAGGCATGCGGAACAACGAACTAAGGCCCTACATGGAAAAAGAGAGAAGGAGCGAAAGAAGAAAGAGAAGGAAGATCTGGAAAGGGCCTGAAGGGAGTCGGTAAGGGATGAGGAGGAAAGAAAAAAGAAGGCCGAGGAGGAGCTGAGAAGGAAGGAAGAGGAAGAATTGGAGCTGGCAACCCGTCGCTCCATCGAGGAACAGCACAGAAGAGACGAGGAATGAGCAGAGGGTCCGCTCCACCCTGAGGCACCCGGTCCCAGTACCAGTGTGCTGGAAATCGCGCCCTTGCCCCCTACAGAAGGAGAAGGAAAGGACCTGATCAGGCCAGCTTCCCCCTCCTCATACCGTCCATGCAAGCCACTCCTATCATGATGACACCCCTTGCCACCGCCACCCAAGGGCCCACCCCAAAAGTCGACGAGAGCAATGTGGTCACCTGGCTATAGTTTTTGGAAGTGGCCGTGGCCACCCTAGCTTTAGGAGCCAAAAGGGCAGCCACGGTCGAACTGGAGCCAAGGCCGGAGCTGAAAAGGCAAAAAATAGAAGATGTCGCCACCACTACGACCATGCCCCACCCCCCACCTCCAGCAGGCCAATACGACGAGTATATAAAGGAACTGCTTTCGTAGTTGCAAAGGGCTAGGGAAGAAAGGAGGATAGCCGTGGAGGAGCTGGCATCAGAACGAGAATCACAAGCCGCCCTCTAGCTGGAAAGAACAAAGCAGATAACATAATATCAAAGGGAAAACACTGTGCTCAGGGAGGAAGCCAGCACTAAGGAGGCGGAATAATTAAAAGCCCTGAAGGAACATAACGCTGCCTGGGAGGGAAGAAGAAAAATCTTGATGGAGCGTCTCAACGGGGAGAGGGAAACAAACACCCACCTTCGGCGCAAAAATGATCAGTTATCTGGAATCAACTTGGAAGCGCAAAGCTAGCTTGACAAAATCAGACAGGAGGCTGCAGAGCTGGACCAATTAAGGGCAGAACAGGTGCAAAGGATGTAGGTGAAGCTGGACCAGCTCAATGCGCAGATCGTAGATGAATGCCAGGAGCAGTCCCGCCTGCACCGTGAGCTCGAGGCCCAACAGCAACAGCTCATGGCAATGACCCTCCATCAGGGGGAGAGCCTGGAAGATATGGAAAGAAGGGCAAAAGAATGGTCCGATCACAATGAGCAGAGAGTACGGGACTTAGCATGCCGGCTAGCCAAGGCCGAAGGAGACAGGGTGCTGGCTGAGAATCGGGTAGAGACGGCCCAACTCTCCATGATAGCCCAGCAACACACATTTCTCAATACGCTGCTCCACGCCACCAAACTAGAAGGATATGAAGCCAATGATCAGCTCTGCAAAGGAAACTAACCATTGCACGCAGAGCTCTCACAGCAGGCCTGCACGTGCCGCTGCAGCTAGGAGGCCCGCCGCAGAGCCTAGAGGAGCAGAGGAGATATCTTGCACAGGTAGGCCTGACGGCGCAGGAGATAGATGACCTCGGTTTCACAGAGGCAAAAACACAAGAAGACGAGCAAGCAGAAGGGGGTGAACTGGAGCTTGATTTGGGACCTCAGGAGGAGGAATACGTCCCACCACCCCCTCAGCCACAACAAGCCGAAGTGCAGCCCCCTGATACATCTGCCAAGAGAAGAGCAGCCCAAACCAACCGCAGGAAAGAGATGGTGGAGAAGGCAAGAAGAAAGCTGAATGCCAGACCCGTTCCAAGACAGCCTGCCCCTCTCCTACTGCGCACCCAAGATTCCCCTGCTAAATTTCGTGCCAAATTGATTATCTGGGAACAACAGGAGTATAGCTGCGACCCCTTCGACTTGCGCTTTGAGTTTCCCACTGCCTTGAATAGGGTATTGCCCATTCAACTGGTGGAGGATGTCATTGCCATGGGGGCAAGGCTCAAAGCCAAGTGGTTAGCGGAGTGTGAGGCTCACCCAACTGCTTGGGGAGCCGAGGACCGCGAGTTTTGGCAAGATAAAGTCCTCCAGGTGCCTAGATCAGTGGAAGGCTATAATTGCCAACCCACCTAGAGGAGACACATTTTTGACGTCAACCTGGAAGCTGGATGGCATTTTGCAACACCCTCCCTTCAGAGAGAAATGACCCCACTTTTATGCCGTATCCTCGAAGGGTAGGGGTGGACTTCAATCCGTCCATCCACAGCAGGTTCGATTTTCCCATCATTTATAATACCAATAGCACCTCCCATAGGGATGCCCTTCTCTTCACCCTCCCCGACTTGTATAGCTCTATAGATAAATTCCTTAGCGAGTTCACCTCTTGTCCCGACCCCGCATTCGTCACCACTTGTAATTATCTTAGGTTAATTAGGATCCTAGTCCACCAAGAGCCCGCACCCCAAGAATGCCACCTCCCACCCCTCTATTTTGACCCCAACGCCATAGATAGCAACACCATGACTCGCCTCATGATGCGTGCTTCTCTTTTGCCATCTTTCTGTGGTGCACTACTTGAAGACATGAACGACAGCAAATTCACCCAGTGCAACCACCCCTTCCTTTCTACCACCACCCTCAAAACCCGCCTCCACATCAAAGGCTACTTGTTGAGTCGAAAATTCCTTAACAAGGCCCCCAGAGAGAGAGAAGACAGAAAGGCGCACCACAATCACCGCACCTAGGATCCTCCCTAGCCCCCCCCGCCCCCGCACTTCACACTTAGGGCACATCAAGGGCAGGACGTTTAGACCTGTCACCCTAAGACTTGCATTGCACTGCCAACAAAGCACGAACTGGGTCCTCAAGTGTGGGACATTACCAAGGGCTTAACCAAGGTCAGACCCATCTCCCGGTTCCACTACCACACGCACCACGCACTACACAGCAAGACAGACACACCCCTTAGGGAGTGCACACCTTTTCTTGCAGGTTATGTTCGCACTTCAAGACAGGGCTACCCGCGGAGGAGGATCGACCACGGCTTCCCTTAATGATCAACACTTCTTTTCCTGTATCGGCACCTAGCCACCTACCTGCTGATGGCCACCCTGAGTGAATCACGTCAAGGCAGAGCTGCCATTGGCATAGATCTTGGAACCACCTCGTCCAATGATCCATGCCCAACGCCTCAAGATCCACGGATCGCTTATTGATTCCACAAGCCTGAAGACCTTCAACTCAAAACTGAAGACCTTCACCTCAAAGACAAGGATCTTCACTTGAAGCCACGGGTTTGCAAGCCAAACCACATTTGCGGGGTTTCTTCAGAATAAATCCCTCCAATACCATCGTCCTAAGGGATTGCTTATTGCGTCAAGCGTTTCTCATACTCAACAGACGACCGGCTACGTAACCAGCTCCCCAACCGTGTGACAGATGTCGAGTATCTTCATGGAGCCTAAAGCACACCGGAATCTCTCCTGGTCATCATCCCCAACCTCCATCACCTCTCAATCCTCCCAATCCCGGCCTACCTGTTCCTCCTAAAGGCCGACGTAACTAGCCACTACGTCCCATCGCAGTGCCGTGGGACTGGCACTCGTCTAGGAGGGGGGTAATGTTAACCCCAACACGAAGAAAGCAAAAGAAAGTGAGAAAGACACAGGGCAAAGGCGGAAAAAAGGTAGCCCGACTGAAGAAAGAAGAGGAAAGAAGACCAAAAGTGCAAGGGCAACCTTAAAAGTCCAAGGCAAATGCAAAAGGGGAAAAAGGCGCATTTTAAAATGAAAAGGCACACCCTGAAATCTTGTAAAAGAGCGCCGGGCTCTCACCCGTGCAATTTGTAAATGTAGACAGGCGGCGGAAAGAAAGCTAGGAAGATAGAAGGACAATGAGAAAAGGGGCCTAGGCTAATGGCCGGCCATGTAAAAAAGGGGGATGACCGCTCGTGGAAATTAGGGCATGTATATAAAGTTGAAAAGTGAATGAGAAGCTCATTCTTTGGTGTGTGGCAAAAAGAGTCTTCTTCTTCCTCTCTTCTTCTCTTCTCCTTGCTTGTGTGTGCTCTTGAGAGAGGGAGTGTGAGAGTGTGAGGGAGTGAGTGTGTGTGAGAGTGAGGGATCAAGAGGGTGAAGCTCTTCACCATCTCCTCTCCCCTTCTTCTCTTCTCTTCTCTCTTTTTCTCTTGCGCGCGCGGCTATGGAGGATGGAGCTTGGAGATGGAGGAGGCTTGAGGATGCTTGAGCTAGCATCGAGAGTCATGGAGCTACCGGAGTGCAAGAGAGAGGAGGGTACTCGATCGGGCATGAAGGTAAACTCACAACACTTGTAGAATCGACGGCGCGTCGGCTAGGTGAGAGATAGCCATTAGAGCTCGCTTGGAATGCTTGAAACAATAGGCGGTCCATGGGTCTTGGCGGTTGAGCGAAAGCTCCCACATCTCCTATCATTATTGCCCTGATTGTCAAAGCATGAGAGGTACGCGAAGTATCACCATTCTTTCTATTGACCTCTTCATTCAAGAGTGCACCGTCTATATCTTACAATTTTAGCCCATTAGTAGGAATATTTGCACGCATAGTAGTATGGAATGTGTCCCATAAATCATGCAATGTGACCAACAAGAACAAGGGAGAAAGATTGTCCTTAAATTCAATTCCCTATGAAGACAAGTGGCTAAAAATAGAATGAAACTCATTCAAGTGGGTGGACATGGAGGTCCCCTCCTTCGTATGAAGGTCCATGAGTTGCTTCTGCCAATACATCTGAGAGGCAAGGCTTTGCTTGTCATAGACATTGTGAATCTTATCCTATAACTTCCATGTGATCTACCCATCAAAGACAACATTATAGTAGACTTGCTTAGAGAGTGACAAAATGATTGTAGATTTACATAACTCATCCAGTTCAACCCAATCCTCTATATCAAAGCAGTCGGGCTTTACACCCTCATGTCTTAATGACTTAATTTATGATTTCTACACTAGAACCTACTAGATTTGTGCCTTCCAATAGTCGTAATTTGTGCTATCCAACTTCTCAATGTTAGAGATAGTACTATCATTTGACCCACTAGCTATAATGCAAGAGATGAAAACACAATCCATGATAGACAAGCTGCTATAATGACAACAAATAGCCCAAAATCACACTAAAATCAAGGGCTAAGCAATAGAAATTGCCAAAAGGATGAGTTGTCAACTAGTTGTAATTAAGTAAGTGTCAAATCCAAGTGACTACCCTAAGATAGAATGCATAAAATTGAAATCACAAGTTATTGTAATAAACTGCAGCAATATGCCAATAACTAGGTGTGAGAAACCAAGAAAGAAAGACCAATAACAATTGGCACTGAAGGCTATCACAACTATAATGTGTCAGTAACCATACATGTAGTTGGTATAGATATCATGCACAAAGGAGATCTCAAGGTAAAGAGAGCAGAGCTGCCAAATGCATAACCCACTGAGAAAAGCTCAATTCAAACCCAAAACCATATAAACATCATTGACAACACACTAAGAGACACAAGTGACAAGTCCAAAGTAAGTGATCAAATTAGCCCACTATAGGATAACTACATCCAATACATATCATGATTTGTTGTGTCCTTTCTATATGAAGGATTTCAAAGTTCAGCCTTCTTTCTCAAAAGTTAAGGCTTTTTTCATGTTTGTGGGCCCTTCCAATATTGGCTAACATATAGGTAGGAGAGGGTAGCCATGGTTTTAATTTTAGCTACTTGTCATATGAATTAAGTGTATGGGTCCATAAGTAGTTAGCTACCTTGTAAACATGGCACATTTTTACGTGTGTGTATGCAAGGAAAAGAGAGAAGAGCAAAACATAAAAATCATATTGCTTTTTTTTGGGGGACACACACACACACACACACACACACACCCACCCACCCACACAGAGTATATATTCTTTGAGGGTGCTTCTATCAAAATTTTAAGCCTCGAGAGAAAAGAAGAAGACTAAGTTTTGAAGGTGGTTGCCTTAAAAAACTTTGTGGCAGAACACCCTTGGAAAACAAGAAGAGGCTTCAAAGTAAAGGTGTCTACAATAAATTTTGTAAGACAAAAAGGGGGCATAACAACACCACCTTTTGACCTAAATATTAATGGCAACACCTTGAATATGTAGCTCTCTATCCATGTCATAAAAAAAGTATATTCTCTCTCTCTCTCTCTCTCTCTCTCTCTCTCTCTCTCCCCACATAAAACTTATTGTGGGTCTGACAATGCTATATCTCTATGTGAGTTTAATAATACTCACATATCTATATGAGTCCAATTTGCCCCATGTTAAAGTACTAGTATCTTTATGTAAGTCTAACTTTACTCTCATTGCTTTGAATATAGAAATAAAATTTCTTACTATACATAACTAAAAACTAAGAAAGTCAAAACATTTTGAATCTTTGATTGCTTATAAATATGACAAAAGTGGATGCGCGCGCGCGCGCGCGCGCGCACACACACACACACACACACACACACACACACACACACACACACACACACACACACACACACACACACACACACACACACACACACACACACACACACACACACACACACACACACACACACACACACACACACACACACACACACACACATGCACATGCACACGCACACATCAATGTTGATTAATGTGCATTCATGCATGTGTATGTGTGTGTGTGTGTGCGTGCATGCGTGCATGCGTGCGCGCGTGTGTGTGTGTGATTAATGTTTGTATATATATTGATGTATAGTTGACCTTTATATATATGTTTACATATAAACATCAATTACTATATAACATCAATTTTTACATAAGATTTATAATATTATACTATATAATAACTATTATGTGTCTATACATGCACACGTGTGTGCACATACATGTGTGTGCACGCATGCACACACACACACACACACACATGTACATACACATGTATATATGTATGTATACACACACATCTATTATATGAAAAATACATGAGTTATTATCGATATCTATTATTATTATATGATTAATTGGCACTTATATTGTAATAGATGTCCAATGGATCAAGCACACAAGGTCTAAGGCCCTTCATGCTAGATTTAAACATTCATAATGTTATGAGTGCCCAATCATCGGAGGACTTGTATAAATTAATGAATCAAGGGGTGCTCTAATGCGATGCTCAAGGTAAAATGTATGTTTTTTCCTTGACATATGCTTGATCAAGCATTAGCGGAGAACCTTTAATGTATAGTACTATAATTGGATGATTAACAAGAGTGATGCCAAACAATTTTTCTAAGAAATAGTAGCAAAGTTCTTTGTGTTTTCAAAACTTCTTTTTTTGTTAATTTTGTTCCTTCAACAAGAGCATACAAGCATCCATATACAATTACAAACACGAGAGAGAGAGAGAGAGAGAGAGAGAGAGAGAGAGAGAGAGAGAGAGAGAGAGAGAGAGAGAGAGAGAGAGAGAGAGAGAGAGAGAGAGAGAGAGAGAGAGAGAGAGAGAGAGAGAGAGAGAGAGAGAGAGAGAGAGAGAGAGAGAGAGAGAGAGAGAGAGAGAGAGAGAGAGAGAGAGAGAGAGAGAGAGAGAGAGAAGGGGGGGCAAGATGAGAATTGGTGAATGAGAAGGAAGACGAGTAGGAGGAGAAGGAGGTAGTGGAGGAAAAGGAGCTGGTGGTGGAGCTTGCGGAGGAGGCAATGGTGCTCCAATGGTGGTGGTGGTAGTGCAATTGGAGTTGGAGGTGGTTGACACTAAGGGTGGAAGAAGTGAAATATGCAGAACAAAAATAGGGAGTTTCCAAGAAAACTCACTCTAAATCTCATTACTCTAGTCCAATTGGCCAAAAAACAATATTTTAATAATCTAGAATTCTAACTACAAACACCCTAAGGGACTACACACATTATTCTAAGCATTCCACAATGCCACAAGCCTTTTGATGACCCTCCCCAATTGGGCATGTCTTAAGGGGTAAACAACTTATCCTAAGTAGTCAGTAAGGCAACAAATTGTCTAGTATCCCTCCTCAAATGCATTACTTGATCCTTTTATCCCTTTGAGGGGATCACATACTAGGGGTTGGGATATATTTTTTACACCTATCTTGTGCCCTCCATGGTCTAGATGTAGCACTACTTACTCCTAATGATCAAATGATCTAGTAGTGAGGGCCATCCTACTCCAAGCCTAGAGAGAAGCCTCTAGTACATCACAACCAATCCTTAATATAATGGTCCTCCCCAACTTTATCAACATGGTGGAGTTAGTAGAAAGCAAAAACAAATCCATCATAAGGTTAGCATGCTATTAAAAGAATATAGCAATGCAATGGTCCTCCCCAACTTTATCAACATGATGGAGTTAGTAGAAGACCTTTAAAAGAAAAAAATTACTCTCTTTAGTTAACATATATGACACAATAATCAAGTTGAACTTGAGGTACCATAATCTAATTTTTTGGCATGGAAATTTGGTTGCCTAATGAAAATATTGGCTATCTCCATGCCTTGATTTATATAAGCCTCATTACTCATGGCTTAAGTAGCAACAACAAGGGTAGTGTTGGTGGTGTAGGCCCATGAGATCACTTGGGTTAATAGTTCTAACTCATAGAAATGATGCATCGAGGGAGTATACTCCTCGCTTGGCTAGATTTTGGGATAGAGAATAAGGCATGCACGTGATGAGGTAAGAGTTGGCAATTCCTTGACATCTTGCAAATGGAATATCCTCAACACATCCTCCTTCTTAGACCAACTCCTCTCTAAATATGTCCTCTTACTAAAAAGACATGTTATGTAATGGGGGGGGGGGTCATGTATGTACCTTTATATAGGTTCAAAGAGGGGGGAGGGGGGTGTGTGAGTACTCAATTGATTTCAGGGAGTGAATGTGATGTACATAGAAAATAAATAGATTTGAGCTATTCTTTTAGCCCTAATCAATGACTTAGCTTTTGCATTTTCCACTAGTCAAAAGCAATCGAAGGTATTCTAGAACATAACATCATTAACAATTCCATAGCAATTTCTTTGTTTTTAATCAAGAGATTGAGCAAATTCCATAGCATCATTAATGATTACGGCTACCAATTTGAAGCCCAAAAACATCTTCCATGGAAACAACGGATTGATGCTAATTAGGGTGGCAAACAACTAGATTCAAAGCATTGGTTTCATAACTTATTTATCTTTCCATAAAGATCACAATTGTTTGGATTTTAAGGCTAATTCCTATTCTATGAAAATGCAAAGCCATTATAGCATAAAACTAAGTGTTGATGCTTGATTTGAGGATTGGATTTGACCTTAGGTGGGAATGTTAAACTTGGGTTGACAAATAATTTGTTTAGGGCCCGTGATTACCTAAGAGCTAATAAAAGTCTAATAGGGGGCTTTACAATATATGAAAAAGATGGAGATATTATATCCTCTTGCCCTTAAACAATTTGAGATGTTCCTCATCTTGATAAGAACTAATAGTATTTTTTTTACAAGGGGGGCTTCATCAATCCAAGTAGCATTATCTTTTGGGTATTCTTTCTAAGAGTAATGTGACTTCAAAGGGGCCTAGTCTTAGAGTCAAAAATCCTACTAGAGGCTATATCATAAGAATCCCTTATGGAGTGTTACTACTAATTCATGAAGGATGTGGCTAGGGCTAGAAAAATAGGAATCCAACAACTTATGTGGGACACATCATGGGCTTTCAAATTGGGTGGGAATTGTCCTATACCTTGGGAAATTTGCACTAAAATGTCATTGTTCATTATAGTGAAAGAAAATAGGCCTTCCTTTAGGCTAATTGTCTTCGCCTTTCATAGTCTAAGCTTGAGACTCGTATTAGGTTTCCTTGGGAAATTATTCTACACAAGGTAAGATTCATAGTTTCCCCTTCTATGGGACTATATTGCATTGGTATCGATCTCTTTAATGAGCACTTTAGCTATAATGAGCACATCTCATATTGATGTAGGCCGCATTGCCACTAGAGGAAGGTCTAGGGGAGTATTAAGACCTTGGCAAAATCATACCGCTCATTGTTCAATAGTCATTATTGACATATACTTTCTTAAGGTGATGAAGTTCAAGGAGTACTCTTCTAGAGTTAATTTGCATTTTAGGCTAGAAGACTCATCCATCTTTATGGAATCATTAGAGGGCCATAGATGATATTCCTTCATTGCTTCCTTGATGTCCTCCCAAGATTGAATAGTGTGGGAAGAAAAGTAAAGAAACTCAACAATCATATTTGTTTTTTCAACCTTAACTCACATTTCATCTTAAGTCCTGAGTCAATCCTTTTCTATGATGTTTTTGCTCTCATGCCGCATACGAGATACCTCATGAAGGAACTATTGGGTAACCTTTTAGTAGTTTATTGAATTCGTGAATCTAAACTTGTGAAAGCTTTGGGAGAGTATCAGTTTGGATTTTCATTAAGTGCAATACTAAGAGAAGCCTTTATTGAGGATACTCCAAGCTTCTTAAGATCGTAGGTTGATGGCAATAGACAATAAAGATCAATTTTATCTCCTATATCCACCTTAGCATTAGAGCTACTATGTTTGTGGGCAATGCAACAATTGCATACCATACTTTAGGTCATGCTACCTTACATGTTACTTTGAATTTTACATAAGCACATGTATTAGATCATGCTTAGAAGGGTTCCTTTTTGCACTTTATCATATGGTCAATATATGATCACTAGATGTCCTAAAAACAATCTCATGAGATTGCAAAATTGTTGTTTGCAATATTGTATATCAGTTTGTTGTCCATTTAAGCAATGAAACTTACTCATTGCTACAATGGAGTAGATACACTATAATACCTATGCATTCAATTAATGTAACTAGTAGTCAAATTATAGTAATTATTATATTTATCACGATAAAAGTTATGTTTGACTAATATATCTTGACTTGTTAGACAAGAAAAACATAGTGCTATGATGGCAGAGGTTGTGTGGTCCTACTTTAGTCCTATGATGGTGGCAGAGTTTGTGTAGTCCTATTTTAGTCCTATGATTGCAGAGTTTGTGTAGTCCTACTTTAAGTTGATAGCAATGTTGCAATAAACAATAAAGATTAATTTTAACTCTAATATCCACCTTGGCATTAGAGATAGAATGTTTACAATTAGTGCAAGGATTGCAATTCAAAACATATGAACCACCATAGATCACCAGGGGATGCAACAAATTAATATCTCAACCAATCCAAGGTCATGCAATATGGGTGATAGCCAAATATTCAATGAAAATTTCATATAATTCAAAAAAGAGTGGCTCTTATAAATGTTTTATAACAACATACCATATTTCAAGTCATGAAGTGAGTAATCCTAATTGGGAGTTCAAACAAGAATTCTACTATATAGACCACTAGGCCAATGGGGATATAGCTATTAGTGTAAGTCATGCAGGCTATTAGCAAATAAACATGCAGAAAAAATCCTATTGAATTAGACAATAATAGTAGCAAGTAGGCTTGCCAATCAAAGGTGATTATTCAAGATCATAGTTCATATACTTATGCAACAAAATCATAACTCTTGTTCAAAAAAATATTAGATTCGATTTACAACATCCTCAACATTAAGATAAATTCAAAAGATAGGGCACACGGAAGACATCTCCTTGTTTTATCTATTTATACTATTGATATTATGCAAGAATAAGACATCATGATTGCTAGAGGAAGAGACAATAGCCATCCTTGAAGTAGTTCATTGATGTAAGATATGAATTCTAAAAAAAATAGTAGAGAATTAGAACATTGCGAGGATGTTGAGCCAAGCAAGCAAGAGGTCATGTTGTAACCATGATAAATGGTGGGGTATCCATGGAGCTTTAGGGGGATAGAATACATGAGAAATCAAATCACAAGGAGAGGCAATGGGATTGCAAGATCATTTGTATTTTTTTCTCACAAGTAAGTGTATGTGTGAATTGGGTTTTTGTTTATTGTGTGTATTGTTAGATATGACCAATGGCACACCCTCGTAAGGTGCCTTTAATGATCCATGGTGCTCAAAGTTATAAGGCCTCCATTATGAGGAGAAGCCATGTGTGAGCATGGACATTGGGTGGGTCCTGACTTGTATGTCAAATGAGGTCTATGTGACTGGATGGCAAAAAGGTGACCTTTGTGGATCTAGCCTTTGGTTTAGATATAATTGTTATGCTAGTAACAACTTGAGGCACAATACATCGACTTGTGAGGTGTGGAAATTATCAAGGGCCCCTATTGTTGGTTTGGCACCCACCAAGGACTATGATAATAATGCTTCAATTTCAGTCATACATATCCCCACACATCCTTTAAAGAATGACAATAATCCTTTGGTGGACTATCATAGTCTTACGATGCTTGCATCCCATGGTCATCAACTCCCCTCAAGTCTTCACTTTTCTAGCCACCTACTCTAACCAACCTTGTGTTCTGTACATTAGATAGCTCAAAGGATCTGTTTCTTCTAACTCTTCTCTATTTTAGTAGCAATTATGCCTCATTTTCAAATATCTATTTTCACCTCATGTATCATGATTCATGGTAAATTCAAAAAGACTAGCCCAGGTTTAGAGACAATAGGTGCATTGATATTCAAAAATATAAACTAGAGCCATGTAGGGTAGAGACATTATAGTAAATGATGAAGAGCCATGTCATCGAGCTCATACTCCCAACATCTTAGACACAAGCAAGAATGAAAACATGCTAAGGCTCAGATCTTGACACTTTGATCCTCCTGCTCTCTCTTCTTCATGTCCTCTCTCCACTATTTTTTGTAGCCACATATTAGCCAACAATCATTGGAACATAATGGCTACTATTCCTAGAATTATCCTTTATGGTGTGGTAACCCTTCCAAATGAATGGAGTTCTCTATTTGTAGTTCCCCCTCTTTTTACTGCACTAACCATGTTATTTCTTGAATCTTAGGTTGAGAAAAGGATACATAGGCCCTTCCTTAGTTCCTTGAACTATTGCCTCTATCAAACTAATCAAAATTTTTGTTGTCCTAGGCTCCATAAATCATATTTTATACCATTGACATGTTCATTACAAATAGTAGCTTCAAAAGCTCAATTAGTTTAGAATATATGTTATTTCTAAACTATAAGATGATAGATTTGGCATTTAAAAAAACTAAAAGGTTTACATCCCAAATTTGAGTAAACTTATGTGAGAATGTGGAGCAGCATAAGCTTGAGTTTCTAAAAAGAAATGATATCCATTTAATGATACTCCAAGAGTTCCCTTTTGTGTCTTAGTGGGTTCATGACCAATTGACCGTAAAAGATCAACTAATGGACCATTAAAATTGGCTTGTAGAATTTAGGCTTGTATAGATGTGATGAGCATTTTCTCTTCTCCATTATGGCAAAAGGCACAAGTTGGAACTTAGAAGGACTCCACTCATTCCATGACTTTAGAGATTCTCCCAATAGAAGTACATGTGGCAATAATGCTTATAGGCCCCTTAAAACACTTGCCAACTCACTCATGAATTATCATCCCAATAAAAGTTTGCAAGATCATAATGCCGATAGACTAAGAACCATTTCCACCACTTTCATGAACGTTGTCCATCTACCTAACTAACACACACAAAATCACTACCTAATGAAAGAAAATATGATCAAGCAATGGAAAAACACAAGATTTAATACTACTTGTGATGCATTAAATCCTTCAAAACTAATTCATCAATTCTGTAATGGATCATCTAATGTAAGGAATTGACTTGAGAAATCTAAAAGCTAGAATATATTATGCCCTTCCACCATCCCCTAAAATATACCCACATGTTCAGTCCTATGGATTCTAAACTAGCTATTAGATCTTTAACATTGAAGTTTGAAAATATGCATGACTAATAAGGCCCATCCATCCATAGGAAGATGTTGTCCTAGCAACCAACCACCCATTTCTTTCAAACAAGTCACATTATTGCTAGCACATTGTTTATATACAATGCAAGGTTCATTCTTTACTATTCTAATACAATCCAAGTCATATGTCAAACAAAATGCATAAGATACTTACCATGACACAATTAGGTTAAACTTGAATATGAAGCCGAATTTTTTTAAAGATTGGCTATGCATTATACACTACATATTGTGTTCTCATGTTTAGAGTCATTTTCATATGTTGCTCTCCCAAGAATGAGGTGATTATAATAAGGGACAGTTAACCCTAGCCTCTATATCATTATTCATTCTTCACCCTCGACTAAACCCATACCAAAAGGGAACCCATTTACCAATAGCTAGATCCACCATTCAATATGCCCCTTATCCTTAGGGTGATAACACAAAAATTATTCATCCATGCAACTCCACTTGTCTTGTGCATTAGTGCACTAAGCCTATTATAGGCCTAGTCTTTCATCCTCTTATTAGTTATTCATTAACCATGCAAGTCCTTGTGAAGTATTAACATGTTGTTTTCTAAAGGCACTCCTTGGTGAATAGTCATTGTGGTTTTTTACAATGAACATAAAATCACTAGAAGCATATACATAAGCTTTTCTCTTTCTTCCATGACAACAAATAATATTCATGACCTAGTGATTTGGTATATCCTACAAATATCTTGACTTAGTTTAGAGCATAATCACATGAAAAAAGCTTGAGAAATGAATTAAATGAGCATTTATTGAAAACAAGAAAAGCCATAAGCACAAACATGGGCTTACCCACAAAACATTGAGTGAAATAGCTATTTAAGGAATGGCTTACAAATTAATGTAAAGGATCTTAAAATCTTAATATCTAAGAGTTTTTCAATTTTTGCAAAGGTTTTTGAAAGTTAAGTACAAGATTAGGGCATATTTTGTACTAGCTACATAATTAGGGCATAATACAACATTGTGGTAAATTTAGTGAGATTATAAGTTGTCTTATAATTTATACTTTAAAATATCATGCCTTGTTCCAAAGAGACAAAATATATTGTTATGTTATACCTTTCCACAATTTTTTAGTTTCTTATATTATTAACAAACATTTTAGGTAGCTCGTCGATTCTCATGTTCACTTTTCATAGGATCACACATGTTTCATGGATTCTAGCACGTTCCTCATCACTTGACACACCTCCAACTAGCCTTCTAGATTTGGTGACAATATACTATCAACTCAACAAAACCTTCAAAGGATAAATTGGAGTAAAATGACTATGGTGTAATACGTAAGCATGGAGTGGTAAGGTATTGTTTACTTTATATGGCTTCAATAAGTATAGATTTTTTATAAAGAGGTTTATACTTCTCATATATAGGATGCACATGTTTAACTCGGGGGTAAATGCATGAAGAGGTGTTAAGAAACAATAAAATGTGAAACTTAGAAGGTTAATAGTGAACCAATAGCTTTATCAAGAATGATACATTTATAGTGGCATATTAGAATCTTGAAAATAAGAAGGAAAATCAAAGGGTCTTGATGAACTAATACAATCATGGGGGTTCACAATATATATCTTTCAGAGTTTTAAAGGCGAAAGTAAAAGAGATATACATATGGTCATATTCCTTTGTAGGTAATTCAATGAGCTTAATTGTCCTTTATTTAGAGAGAAATCGCTTTATGAGGTTGACATTTTCCACCAAAGTCATAGCATGGTAGCCTCATACAACAATGCACCGTAAGCATCAATTTCTTATGTGGACTTGCCTTTTATATTCACTTTGCTTATGATCAAATGCAAAATTTCAATGACACTATTATTGTTACACTATACTTTCTAAATGTGTTTTTGATACTCTTTTCCTAGGGCAACTTTAAGAGAGACACTCCAATCAGCTAGTTTGAAGTTGTGAAGTATAATTGACCATCATGTCTCATTCATTGAGTTCACAAGCAATGATACCATGCATCATGAGAGTCATGAAAATCATAATTTACTTCAAACTCTTTTATACGTCTAAGAAAAGTCATGCACATATACTAAAAACTATGCCATTAAGTGAATATGACCATTGGGAGAATATGACAATTATTAGTGAAGATGCTCATATACAAAAGTGAGTGAAGAATGTAGTAATTATGCTTGCAAGCCAATGTTTGGAATTGAATCTCAATTAAGTGAAGAAAAGTGGTAAATGGTTGATGTGCATATTCTTATTCAATGATGAAGTATTGGGTCATAAGGTGTAAAAATATAATGCCCTAAGAATTTTAGCTATTCTTTGAATTATGCAATAATGTAACCCTTACAATAAGAATTTGGCATTTGTGAAATAAAGATATCATAGACATTTCATTGAGCTTGTCATATGGGTATAAGAATTTGTTAAGATAAGCACTCTAAGGTTACTTCGATGAAAATATATCCAAAGAGGGTGTTACAAGACAATGATAATTATATTGACAGTGGATAGAAAATTAGTTTGGTTAAATGGAAGAATAAAGTAGTTTTTATTGATAAAGTGATTTAATCAATACAAATACATGCATTGCATGACAAAATTCGTGTCATCATAGTGAGGGCACTTCATATAAATTGGATCATGACGAGGTCACTTGATATAAGTTAGACTATGATGAGATTGAAAAGAAAGATCTTTTCACTTTTGGACTATAGACTAGACATGCAACTTCAAGTAAGATCCTAAGTGCATGCCTTCTTATAAATCCTAATAAATTAAAGACAAACAAAGTGGAGCTTTCACGAGGATGAACTTATTCTCTAAAGAAGTTTGGGAAGTTGGATAATAATGAAAGAGCTTGCACTTTGGGAGGATAGGCATTTAAAGGGTACACATGGAGCATAAGAATTAATCATATTATCTATCAATACATGAATAAACAAGTGCTTTATAAAATAGAGTATGATCGTTGCCCAAATGTCATCGAGTAGTTGATGAGAAAAATGATGGGCACTCAATAGAATAAAATGACAAAATGCATGGGCATGGAAGGCTGGCATACTTGCAAGTTGGAATAAGAAAGCTTTCTTTGATGCCAACATTGTAAGATTTGAATGTTCAAGGTGTTAAATTTCTAGCCAAGTGTAATATCATGTAGTTCAAAGTGATTGGTTGACAAAGAAAAATATAAAGAATGTTTTGAACTTTGAAAGTGCATTTGTTCAAAAATTGTTTAATGAAGGCCATCCTATTACTATTTAGAAAGAAAGAGCCAATATGAAAAATCAATAGAAGATGTTTTGTAATATGTTGTTTCAAAAACTATGTGGAATTGTCTAGACATTGGCTTAGTAAACAAAGTTTCCACCATCAAAAGACAAAATTGCCTATCAATGATGGACAATGGAGATTGGAAACCTTTAGGATAATGAATTGCTTCATCAAGAGTTTGCATCATAATCATCCAATTCAAGTGGCCCAATGCTCATATAGAGAACTTTTATTCATCAAATGTACCAAACTCCTTATCAAGCTCCATTTGCTAATAATATGAGGATTTTCAAAAATCATAAAGATGCAAAGCACTTTATAATAAGAAAAGGGATGATGTGGTAAGCACTTGCACATGATTTCATATTGTTTGGGTGAAACATTGAGAACAAGTATCGTACCTCACTCGAAGGGCATATAACATAGTTAGAACCATATGCAATTTATTGAAACGAAATGTATCGTGCATGTATTTTTTATTGCACACAACTATAATGTACACAAAGAAGACTATCAACTAGCATACATAATATAGGATTTCATTTATTGAACTTTTGTATAAGACTTATAAATTTAATACATGCGCGTGTGGATAAATTGTAATCCTTTATTTTCAAAGGAGAGATCCATGTTGATTGCATGGTTTTATTAAGTTGCAATGTGTTGAGAAGCTTTACTTGGGCTCTTAATAATGAAGGGAAGAAGTTGACTTCTTGGGAAGAATCTATGTAATCATCTCTCAATGCATTGTTCTCTTTTATACTTTTCCTCAAAATAGATGTGCAACACATATCTCAATAGGTAAGTTCAATTCAATAAATGAGAAAAGCTTGATCAATGAGGTTCTTCAAGATGTCTCAGGCTCTTGGTAGAGAGAGAGAGAGAGAGAGAGAGAGAGAGAGAGAGAGAGAGAGAGAGAGGGAGAGAGGAGAGAGAGAGAGAGAGAGAGAGAGAGAGAGAGAGAGAGAGAGAGAGAGAGAGAGAGAGAGAGAGAGAGAGAGAGAGAGAGAGAGAGAGAGAGAGAGAGAGAGAGAGAGAGAGAGAGAGAGATTGGTTTCACTTATGTGTGCACAGTACAACTTGTGCTTTGCAAGGATATCAAAGATGAGCATGCAAGGTGACTTCAATCTTCTTTAACTTAATTTGAGAACACTATTGACTCATTTAGAGGAACTAGAGCTATGCCACATGAATGTTAATAGCCTAACCTGCGATGCTTTCAACTAACACATAGTCACGACCACATGCAAGTCACACTTACAAGATCAATGGCCATAGTTTCTCTCTCTCTATAAATAAATAAAAAAATACATACATAAATACATATATAAATATAAATATAAATAAATAAATAAATAAATACATATATATATATATATATATACATATGCATATATATAAATGCAGGCTCGATTGCCATATAGCAACATAGGTTATGCAGCATGATCATTAGCCCCAAAATGATATCTTTCTCTCTCAAACAAGTAGAAGATTAGTGCGTGTCGGTACATTTCAAATGCATCATAGATATATAAATATATGAGTGTGTGTGTGTGTGCGCGCGCGTGCATGTGCGCACATGTGTATGTAATGTGAATGGACCTTTATGCACAAGAATGCCTTGCTTATGTGCAAGAACACCTATACATCACATGTGATGGGTGCCCATCACTATCACTTCATTCTTTATTCTTTTAGTGACTTTTGAATACACATTGTGACTATTGGAGTTCCCACATCTTATGTCTCTCTCTCTCTCTCTCTCTCTCTCTCTCTCTCTCTCTCTCTCTCTCTCTCTCTCTCTCTCTCTCTCTCTCTCTCTCTCTCTCTCTCTCTCTCTCTCTCGCTCTTGCTCCTTCAACCATAGCTCTTGCTTTTGCTCCATGCTTCCACTTCGGGGCTCATTCTCTTCAATTGGTATCAGAGCCATTGCACTGGCATTTATGAGTTCTTCCCTTCAAATTGCTTCAGCTCAAAAAAAACTTCAACTTGAAGGTTCCATGGCAGTTCAACCCTCTTTTTCCGAGGTATGAATCTTGCTCCTACTTCTTCCTTGATTTCTCCCTCCACTTGATGCTTTTTCCAGAGCTTGAGAACCCTTGCTTGAGCCTCAATAAGTGCTCAATAGCAACCATTGCAAGCAACAAGGCCAGTAGCATCATCAAGGTGATTTGCGCCGGTTTTCTAGCTCCTGTCCCTTGCACTATTGCAGTCATTGGCAGCTCCAGTAGCTCCTACAGCATCTGATGAGGCTTAGCACCTCTCCCAACATTTTTTGGGATGCATTGGAGCCTCCTTTGCAAGTTCATACCTTAGCCATTATTTGTACATTCATGACTATTTGGTGTAATACAAACGTGGATAGCCATTACTTCACTATTTGAGCTTCACTAATACTCATACACCTATGCATTGATGCCGAGATGCTTGGTACATAACTTGAGATGCTTCTTGGATAGGTTTGAGCTTTCTTTGCTCACTTTGAAGCAAGGTTCTTTATTGTATATATAGTGGATATCAAGTACTTCATTTGAAAGCTTTATGCGTTGAAGGCTTATATGCTTCTTGGGTATGACAAATGATAATAATGTACATACTTGGCATTGATGTATGGGCTTAGACATGTCCATGATGACATTTGATCTATGTCATATACCAGCTCTCATGAAGAGCCTTATCTTTGCTGGTACCTTGGATGATGCAGATTATGTTGTCTCTTTTGGTAATTCCTCATGAAAAATTACTCATGGAAATCTTGTCATCGCATGTGTTGCTAAGTCCAATACTCTCTAGAGACCCCTTGCTTATATCTCGATGAGTTGGCCATGGTTTAGCAATGGATGTAGTTCCACATATATCTCTTTGGCATCACTGCCTTGCACACATATCTTTGAAAGGAATAAAAATGATGATCCATTTGCAGTATCTTCCGACCCCTTGACTATAAGTGTTTTGAGTCTTGTGATCATTATTTATATGGCAAACAAACACATAATATTCATAAAAATTCTGGTATGACATGCATGGGTGAGCCTTGCAAGTCATTAGGTGGTGTGAAGTATTTCATTACCTTCATTGATGACCATATACATAAGGTCTAGGCATACCCTATTAAAGCAAAAATTGAAAGTCTTGGCTACATTTCAGCATTGGCTTACTCTTGTTGAGAACCGGTCTGGGTATAGGCTGAAACGCCTAAGGTTAGATAATGAGGGCTACATTTCAGCGTTGGCTTGCTCTTGTTGAGAACCGGTTTGGGTATAGGCTGAAATGCCTAACGTCAGATAATGAGGGTGAGTATGTTTTTAGAGCCTTTGAGTAATTTTGTGATGAGAGGGATATTAAGTGTTAGTTGACCGCCTTGTACATCCCATCCCTGAATGGTATGGCTGAGCATATGAATAAGACAATTCACGAGCGAGTCCATAGTATACTTGGCTAGGCTTACCGTAACATTTTTGGGCTGAGGTAGTTATTATTGTCGCACACTTGATTAATCAGTCCCCATATACTACTCTTGACTATCAGGTTATAGAGGAGGTATAGTTTGGAAAACCTCCCTCATATGCTCATTTGCATGTCTTTAATTGTGAGCCTTTCTGCCATGTTCCCAAGGAAAAATGCAATAAGTTGGAACCTAAGCTTGTAAAATGCATCTTTCTTGGTTTTGGAGACACAAATCAGATGGGCTATCGCCTATGGGATCCATAAGCTCGGAAGGTTATCCATAGACATGATGTTGTTTTCCATGGAGAAAATGCATAAGCATCTTGAGCATATTGTTGAGGTATGCAGGGTGATATTTCAGGATGAGCCTTCTACTACTGGACAAGCAGCTAGATAGCTTGTAGCAAAAGCTCATGCTCCAGTGGCCCAAGACCCTGATGCTCCATAGGATGTACATGCCCCACACCCTATTTTGAGACAATCTACAAGAGATAGACAACAGAGTGAGTGGTTTGCACCCTCTGTGGATTATGTAATGGTGACAGACGTTGGTGAGCCGCTTACTTATGATGAGGCCATGTATAAAGGTGATAGTCACTCTTGGGAGAGAGCCATGTAGTCAGAGTATGACTCACTATAGAAAAATCATACATTGGGTTTGGTTTCTTTGTCTAGTGGAAAGCATACTTTGCCATGCAAGTGGGTGTACAAGTTGAAAAGTATCCATGGACATCCCAAGCCGGCATACAAGGCTAGATTCATTGCTAAGGGTTTCAAGTAGGAGCATGGTGTGGACTTTGATGAAGTGTTTTCTCTTGTTGTGAAGATGACTAACCTATGCTTGGTTCTGGCTTTGGTTGCTCAGCTTGACTTGGATTTTTATTAGATGGATGCCAAGATGGCTTTTCTTCATAGGGACTTGTATAATGAGATCTACATGGAGAAGCCTAAGGGCTTTGTAGAATTGGGCAAGAACCACCTAGTGTGTAGATTGAGAAAGAGTCTTTATGGCCTTAAGCATGCAACTAGGGAATGGTACCACAATTTTGATGCCTTTATGCACTCATAAGGATATTCCCATAGTGATATGGATTTGTGTTTATACATGAAAAATACTCATGATGGCAACCTTATGATTTTGATACTCTATGTGGATGATATGCTTATTGGGATTGCTCATGATAAGCAGTATGCCTTGAAAGGTCAGCTCAAGAAGATTTTTGAGATGAAGGACATGGAACAAGATTTCCATATTTTTAGGATGTGAATTATACGCAACCATGCTAAAGGGCTCCTTTACTTGTCACAAAAGGAGTACATCCGGAAGGTCATTGAGTAGTTTTATTTACAGGATGTTAAGACTATTGGTTGTCCTTTACCTTCTCATGTGAAAGTTAGTCAAGCTAATTATTTGCAGTTTAATGAGTAGATGGCCAGATCCCTTATGCATCCATAGTGAGCAATTTGATGTATGCCATGATAGCCACTCATCCTCACATAGCATTTGTAGTGGGAGTTGTGGGATGCTATATGGCTACACCTGGCAGCAGATGACATTGGGATGTTGTCAAGGGGTATCATGAGGTACTTGAAGGGCACAATAGCTATGTGCATATGTTATGGTAGCTAGTGTATAGCAGCCGTGGGCTACATTAACTCTAATTATGCACAACATGCATACAATAGAAAGTCCACATCTAGTTATGTATTCACCTTTACTGGAGGTGCTGTTTCTTGGATATCCAAAGTGCAAAAATGCATTGCTCTCTCTATTACAGAGGCATAGTACATTGTAGCCCCTCAGAGGCTTGCAATGAGGCTCTCTGGTTAGGTAGATCTTGAAATTATTGATGTGGTCCCTACACTGCATTCAGATTCTATGAGTGTTATTTAATTGGCCAAGAATTCGGTCTTCCGTATACAAAGATGAAGGACATTGAGATGCATTACCACTTTGTTAGAGAAGTCATTGAGGACAAGTCCATTGAGCATGCCAAGATCTCAATTGACCAAAATTCTGCAAATTTGCTCGCTCTCTCAGCGGAGGATTTTACTTTCCTTAGAAAGTTGATAGACATTGGATGAGAAGACGTCTCTCCTCATTCTATTGTACTTATGTACATTTGTACTTTGCCACTTTTTTCTTGTTCTCTCCTCACTAGGGACACAACCACCTCAAGTGGGAGGTTGTTGGGGGTAAAGGTGCCTGTGCCTAGCTGCCCATGCATTAGTTACGTTGACAGTACTCGCATTGTGTATTAGTTACTTGCACACATATACACTACATGTGGTGGGCACCCATCACTATCACTTCATTTTTTATTCTTTTAGTGACATTTGAATAATGGAAAGACCAGTCATACATTGTGATTGTTGGACTCTCTCTTTCTCTTGCTCCTTCCACCATAGCTTTTGCTTCTGCTCCATGCTTCCACTTCAGGGCTCACTCCCTTCAAAGAATGTGCTCTTAAAGTGCATAATAGGTGTAGGCATGATGTCATGTGAATGAAATACATATTGATCCAAAAGATTAAAGCTAATGTAAGCCTTCATGTAAAATATTTTGAAAAGGAGGAATAATGGACCAAAATTCCTTTCATTTAAGAAGTTTTCATCGCAATGGTGGAGTCTACTTCTTTATTTACTTATTGTTTTGAATTGAATAGAGAGAACATCACAAGTAAAAGTTAATGGGATAGTACATGCCATGCATAATTAGAGTTAGTGTATCCCATAACTCTTGTATCCTAGCCACTATAACATATGCACATAGCTATTGTGCCCTTTAGGTACCTCATGATACATTGACAACATCCCAATGCCTTCTAGCCATATAGCGTACCACAACTCCCATGGCAAATGCTATGTCAAGACAAGTGGCCATCATGGCATATATCAAATTGCCCATTGCAGATGCATAAGGGATCTTGGCCATCTCGAACTTCTGCTCATCAAATTGCATACAATTTTCCCAACTATTCTTCATGTGAGAAGATAAAGGGCAACCAATAGACTTAACATCCTGTAGATGAAACCACTCAAGGACCTTCTGGATGTACTCCTGTGATAAGTAAAGGAGCCCCTTAGAGCAATCGTGCATAATGTGCATCCCAAGAATATGTGAGGCTTGCGTCCTATGTCCTTCATCTCAAAGCTCTTCTTAAGCTGACCTTTCAAGGCATGATCACTCCTAGAAAATCAACATATCATCCACAGAGAGGATCAAAATCGTAACGTTGCCATCACAACCCTTCTTCGTGTATAAACACGTATCTACATCACTGCAGGAATATCTGTGTGAATGCATAAATGCATCAAACTTGTGGCACCATGTTTTGCAAAGCCCTTAGGCTGCTCCATGTAAATATTGGCATCCATCTCATAAAGATCCAAGTCAAGCTCAGTAACCAAAGCTACTATCAAGCCTACGATAGTCATCTTCACAACAGGAGAAAAGACTTTATCAAAGTTCACACCATGTTCTTGCTTGAAGCCCTTGGCAACCGATTTGATCTTGTATCCCAATGCCAATAGTACATTTCAACTTATAGACCCACTTGTATGGAAAAACACACTTGCCACTAGGCAAATGAACCAAATCCCATGTATGATTTTTCTGCAGTGAATCATACTCTAACTGCATGTCCCTCTACCAAGAATGACTATCACTTGTGTACATGGACTCATCATAAGCAAGAGGCTCACCAAGATATCTATAGCCACAATATAATCCATAGAGGGCTCAAACCATGCAAGTTATCATCGATCTCTAGTAGATTGCCTCAAGACAACAAGCTATGGGGCATGTACATCTTGTGGAGCATTAGGGACTTGGGTCACTAGGGCATTAGTTGTTGTGGCAGGTTGTCTAGCTAGCTCTATAGTTACACAAGGTTTCTTCTGAAATATCAGCTTGCATACCTCAATGAGATGCTCAGGCTGATTATGCATTTTCTCCTCATGGAAAACAATATCATTGCTGCAGATAACCTGTCGAGCTTGCGGATCCCATACGTGATACCTCATCTCACCTACATCCCCATAACGAAGAAAGATGCATTTCCTAGACTTATGATCTAGCTTATTGTGCTTATCCTCGGGTACATGACAGAAAGCCTCACAACCAAAGATACGTAAATGAGCATATGAGGGAAGGTTTTCAAAACATATCTCCTTTGCAACTTGATAGTCAAGAACAGTACATGGGGATCGATTAATCAAGTGTATGATAGTAGTAACTACCTTAGCCCAAAATTATTATGGTAAGTTTGCTGGCTAATCATACTACAAACTTGCTCTTGAATTGTCCTATTCATGCATTGAACCATACCATTCTAGGGCAGGGTGTATGGGATAGTCAATTGACGCTTAATATCCCTCTCATCACAAAACTTCTCAAAGACTTTAGAGACATACTCATCCCCATTATTTGACCTTAGGCATTTTACCCTATACCTAAACTAGTCCTCAACCAAAGCAAGCCAACGTTAAAAAGTAGCCAAGACTTCTAATTTTTGCTTAATAGGATATGCCCAAATCTTATGCATATAGTTATCAATGAAAGTAATGAAATACTTCACGCCACCTAATGACTTGTAGGACATGGAACCACATATATCCGAATGAGCAAGAGTCAATGGCTCACCTATGCATGTCATATCGAATTTTTTATGTATATTATGTGTCTACTAGCCATATAAACAATCATTACAAGACTCACAACATTTATAGTCAAGGGGCAAAAGATACTACAAATGAGGAAGCATTTTCATTCCTTTTGAGGACATGTGCCTAAGACGACGATGCCAAAGAGATACATGTGGAATTGCATCCATTGCCAAAATATGGTTAACTTACCCTGATACAAGCAAGGGGTAGAGAGTATTGCACTTACACCACATGCAATGACAAGATTCCCAAGGGAAATCTTCCATGAGGAATCACCAAAAGAGACTACATAACCTGCATTATCCAAAGTGCCAGAACAGGTGAGAGCCAATACATGACATACATCATGAAGTTACTAGTAAATATGCAACTTGAACCAAACTGCAACTATTAAATATGCAACTTGAACCAAACTACAACTAGACATAATCAATACCAACTATTTCCAATGCCAAGTCATTATTCAAACAAACAGATCTAGTCATACTGTGATAAGAGTGAAACCACTTTCTACGAGGGGTCACATGAAAGGAAGCCCATGAATCTATCAAGCAACACTAAGGATACCCTGATGAAGCATGAATCAACTATGAAGTATCAATAGAAGAAGTTGTAAGCATGAAATCATCATCAAAATTACTATGCATAGCATTAATCACTTCAATCTTAACAATGGACTTGCTAGGGACAATGTTGTGATCATCATTTTTGTATTGTACTTTACCCATTGCCCTTTTTTTGCACTTGTCCTCGTGCATCTTATGGCACTGTGGTTGAATATACATTGCTTTCCCACAGTAATGACAAGTCAATGAGGACTTACGACCACACGGGACTTACTATGAGACTGACCACGTGATTGAGAGTGAGACTATTGACCAATTGAAGCAAGTGAACCTTGAAGTGGAAGTAGACCTAAGTAAGAAAGGGGGCAGCCTAGTCAACACAAATTATGCTTGCTATCTTGGGCTCAGTGCTAGCTAGTCTGAGTTCAATAGAGCTCAAGGAAAGCTTAGGGGGAGCTAAGACATGCCTTGATGAGTTAGAAAGGAAATGAGCAACGATACATACCGCTTCAAGCTGAGGCATGGTTGCCATTAAAACTTTGAATTGAAGCTTTTCTCCACAAGATGAAGCAACATTAGGTTGAGCTCCTCCATGTCAGTGCAATGGCTCTGATACTAATTGAAGGGAGTGAGTCTTGAAGTGGAAGCATAGAGCAAAAGCAAGAGCTATGGTGAAAGGAGCAAGAGCAAGAGAGTGATATATACAATATGTGGGAACTCCAATAGTCACAATCTGTGACTAGCCTTCCCTTTATTCAAATGTTACTGAAAGAATAAAGAATGAAGTGATAGCGATGGGTGCCCACCACCTATAGTGTATAGGTGTACGGGTACTGTTACTGTAACTAATACATAGGCGACTAGGCACATGCTCCTTTACCCCCAACAGGATGCCCTAGATACTTCATTCTTAGCAGTTAAGGTGGACTCCTATGATGAATGTGATATCCTAGAACATATGAGGGCTCAGTTTTGAGCTATGCAAGCAAATCTGTTTTGGTGTCATTAAGAAATTCAAACCCCATGCAATAGCTTTGTAAGAAGTTAAGCTAGATGAGGAAGCAACAACTTCACTAACATTGGATGACTATACTATTTTGCATGATCTCAGAGGTAGATGTAAGGTGGTACTGTTCTTTTAGTTCATGGCATGCTCAAGCCTTGATTAGTGTGGAAACTAGGTGATGAATCTATAGCCATAGCTTATGTGAATTTGTGGGAGGAAGAAAATTCTGTTGGTTGCAATTTATGCAGCAAATACATCTACACAAAAGACCAAATAGTGGCATTGGCTTAAGGAGTTATTGCATGATGGCCTTACACTTTTAGCAATTGATTTGAGCATGAGATGTCTACCGCGTGATTGATCACATGGTTCGCGATGTATGATGCAAGAAGAGATTGAAGCATGGGAGCTCCTGGAGCTCAAGTATAATCTAAAAGATGTGGCTATAGTTGCATTAGGCACCATTGATATCCCCTATCCTACATGGCATAATCGCCATGTAGGAGTTTCTTGGCAAGCATGTAGGCTTGATAGATTCTACTCCACTTAGGGAGCTTGGTGGATGTGTGGAAATATAACGTATGACACACTAACTAAAGTCATTGCTTTTGATCATTTTCCAATTCTAACATATTTTTGTGTTGTTATTATAGGCTGGTCCCAAAGAGGCCCTCTGCCATTTCGTTTTCAACACATCCTTTTTGAACGATAAGGCCTTTCTAAAGAAGCTGGAACTTGAATGGGCTCAAATTAGAGACCCTTCCCTAACACTATATTTCAAATGGCAAAGATGTTTGGAGGTAGTTACAAGAACTATCAACAAACATGGTAGAAAGGCAGTAGCTAAGAGAAGGAAAGACAATGATGGGATAGTGAGAACCATGGGCTATCTTCTCAGGGTACTTGCTGAGTTCCCTAATGATTAGATTGCATAAATATTGATGAAAAATGTCAAGCTTTTTCATGAAATGCTAAGAGAAGTTGCAAACAGTAAAAACCCTTATGAGGGGGCAATGGGAGAAGTTAGAAGATGCACCTAATTCTTTCTTCTTTTGCTCTCTTAAAGCAAAGCATACTAAGGAAACCATCACGAGCATCAAGGATGAGCATGGTGCCCTACAAACAGATGAACACTCCATATCAAGAATTTTTGAGAAGCATCTATCATTAGTAGTGGGGAGTGGACTACTCCTCCCTCATGATTATGAGAAGCAACTTGGCAACTTTATTGAAGGATCTGTAGTATCACTCTCACTTGTAGAAGCTCTTCCATTGGACAAAACCTTCTCATTTGTAACATGATGAATGCAATAATGCAGGTCTTGCTACATAATGAGAGAGGCGAATCAATGATTAATAAAATTAGTTCCTAAGTTTCCACTCAAGACTAAAATGGAAAACTAGCTCCCATTAACACTGCTCAATTTCACCTACAAGGTGATCTGCAAGACCCTGGCACTTTGGATCAAGCTTTTAATAGGTAAAATATTACATGCAAGATAGTACGGGTTTGTAAATGGGAGGTAGATCTAGGATGCAATGTTGAGTTTACTATTTTTGATTGATCTTGCTCTAACTCATAAGTCAAACTTTGTCTTAATCAATATTGACTTAGGCAGGGCATATGAAGTGATTAACTGGTGTTTTATTAGGTGTGTTATGGAGGCCTTAAGATTTGGGCCAGTATGGTAAATGCAGTTTTCTCAAATGCCTTGGCCACAATCAGCATCAATGGCTATCTGACACGATCTTTCCCTCTAAAGAGATCAATCAAGCAGGGTTGTCATGTTGCTGCTTTGTTGTTTGCTTTGATAATTGACCCCTTACTTCGCATGATTGACAAAAGGACCGAAGAAGGGACTATGAAAAGTATGCCTTTGCCAGATGGTTTGGTTTCTCCATCTCAATTTTTTGTGGATGATAGTGCTTTTCTTGTTGGTGCAGAAAAGGAATTTGTGGATGCCCTCATTGAAACATTTGATGAGTTTGTTGTGTTATCGTTATCTATTATCAATATGAGTAAAACTAAACTCGTATCGATCAACCTAGAGGGCCCTCAAGAATGGATGTTGACCTATGGTTTTAAGGTTGTGAAACTTGGTGATATAATTAAGAGCCCCAATTTGTATAGGCCTCACATCAAAGGAGAGGTTTAGTACTTAGAAAGAATTCAACTGAAGCTTATTAAGTGGTTCAATGCCCCTCTACCCTTGCTAGGAAAATCACTATAGTTAAAAGTATGCTTAAATCTATGTCAATTTACATGGCCTCCTTGTTTTCTTTTAGTAGATTGATTGGTGGAGAAAATGTTTAGATAGTTTATTTGGAAAAAAAGATGAGAAGGTGGGCATGTCTTAGATTGGCTAGGACATCATCATGGCAAAGAAGGATGAGGGAGAAGCTAGAATTGTCTCTTTGGTAGATAAAGCTAGCAAATTGTCTATCAAACTAATTGCTAAGATGAACAAATGACAACCATGGTCTATAATCCTCAAATCATGGATTACCAAGTCCAAGGACGATGGCCATGAGTGGTCAAGAGCAACATGGCAAGATGTGGTCTACAGTATTAGAAGTCAATCCAACTGCCTTAGTCCCAAGCAATGAAAGGATTGGCTAGGAACTAGTAGAATGTGATCTCCCAATCCAACCATACTATAAACTATAGTAGGGATGGGGACTCCTCCTTGATCTCATCTATATGGATCAATCCTTTTGCCTTTGACCCCCCGATAGCCCCTATTTTTAGCCATTGTTTGCTAGCCAAGTCAATTGCACAAAAAGGCATAAGAACTTAGTCTTGACTATAGAATTCTCAAGAAAGGAGTTGGTTCCCACTAGGGCTACTCGAGGAGATCTATGGCTTAACTAATAAAGAGCACCAATGGATGCAACATCTATTTATCTTCATCAAAGATGACTAGCCTACATCAAGTACAGTTTAGAACTCCCCTCTCGTGATTGCACTAACAAGTCAAACTAGGAAGGACCCTATAAGATGTCAAGAAAAGAAACATTTTATGCTCCTCTCTCCTAGGATTCCTCTCACTCTTAGTGAGAAATGGAAGAAACACTGCCCATATGCCATGATGTTCACTTGTTGGTAACACACGCTTAGAAAAGTTTGGCTTCCACACCCATGCTAAGGAAATTACCTGTCAAAGCAAGACTAGCAAAGAAAATTGCAAAAGGCATGAGGAGGATGACGAACATGTCTTTTGGAACTACCAAGTAGTAAAACCTTTATGGCATAGAACTAGGAAGTGGCTGACAAGGGCCAACTTTAGGGCAGATTTTGGGTTCACAACAAAGTTTGGTGATCGTGGAGCGCTTCATGAAGAATCTTGGAGACTAGTCATAGTGGTATTAATAGTTTCATGAAGTTCATTTGGTACATAAGGAATCACACCATTTTTAGAGGGAACTATCAGTCTAACCCTGTTGAATGCATGGGACAATTAAAAGATAAGATTGCAATGGTCTTACAAGCATTAGAATCCTATCATTGGGTGTTTAAAATATTTTGTATATTTTGTAAAAAAATAAAGGATATGACTTAGTCCTATCTTGAGGCCACTAGAGCTTGCTACACCGTACTACTATGTGGTGTTGTAAATACTACTTTCTCTCTTAGATGAAAATGCATTACAAAAAAAAACTTCTCATAGGTGTCCATAAGCATAATGGTGAGATGCATCATTTTAAGTATCCCAAGAGGGCTTGTGTGCCCATGACATTTTGTCCCAAGATTTTTACAAGGGTACTTTAAGTGCATTGTGTAAGTGAATGATAATGCCATAATAAAGTACAAGGTGAAGTGAGACCTCGACAAAGATTTATAGAGTGGAAACCAAATGTCCCAAAGGTGACAAATTTTTAAAATTTCATTATCTTTAAATCTAAAAGACATCAAGAAAATTTGGAGATTGTTTGTAAAAAAAAATGTTATTAGCTATTGATACACTTTTGGTTTGATGACAAGTGATGTCCTATCCTATACGGCTAATGGTTAATGACAACAAAAGGAGCTTCTATTAAGCATTTGCATTGGATTGAAAGTGTCAAAGACTTAGGGACAAGAGCACCCTAATCAGGGTTCTTTTAAATCTTCCTATTTCACTTGATACCCTCAATAATCAAGCAAAAAGTCGAACACCTTCTAGGAAGGGACGAGGACTATACAAAGCAAAATTGCATTACATTAAGTTGGATTGTACTACAAGGTTTTGATGTGTCGCTATTCTACATTGGTCATTAATCAACTTCTATTATAGGTAATGTCTAGATGATGATCATACCTAACTTTGAGGAATGGATACTTGGAATCACACTTTTGTTGGATCTCAACTACTTTTAGGAGGGTCATTTGCTTTCATGATTGGAGCCCAATTTGTAAGACACATTACTTTAACTCTCTTATCTTGTAGTGTTGTCAGGACATCTCTTTGAAAAACTTCACTTTTGCAAAAGATGTCTTCATTGTCCTCTCATGTAGCGTTTCAACATTTAGATATCCATATCCAACTCTTATGGACACAATCCATTTAATCCTTGCTTTCTCTCGAATAGGGTCTTCCAATATCAAGAGATATTAGGCCACAAAGGTTTCTATCTCCATCTTAGGCTGGGTGGCAATGATGATAGGATGAGAATGATGATCATGAAAGGAGTGAAATATAATGGCTGCTAGGAGAGGCTCAACTCAATAATGTGCTAGCACTTGAATAATTGGGCAATGAACTTGATTGCAATGTTGAGGGGACCAAAATCTCTCTCTCTCTCTCTCTCTCTCTCTCTCTCTCTCTCTCTCTCTCTCTCTCTCTCTCTGCAATTTGGGGGATGAAGGATCCAACCTTAATGGCTTGGATAAAGCCACATTTCATAGCTATTTATCTACTCTTCTTCACTCATATTTTCTGAGAGCTCTAGACAGAAGGAAGGAAGGAGAGTAGCCCGCATCATTAACCTAGTCATAGCTCTATGGTTGCTAATCTTCTCTTCTTCATCATTCAATTGAAGATAGGTGATGATTAGTTGATGAGGATGAAGATGGCAGGGTAGATCTAGTTGATTTCCCCTCTCCTTCCCGTGCTTACATCAACATCTCTCATTCTCTACCTATGTCTGGCATGATGACACATTGATGACAATGACATAAGAATTGATAAAAAAAAATTAAAACTCTTAAGCTTTTAAGCTTTTTATTTTGGATTATTGCCCTAGTTTGTGTGCTTGGCTTGAGCCATTACACAAACCAAGCAATCTTGTGGGCTTTCTCTACCATGAGTGTATGGGTGACTAAAAGTTGACTTTCCATCAATCATTATAATTCAATGAGTCACTTGGTCTAGGCATTGTCTCCTACAAACATTCTTGTACTTCAATGCACAAGCTAGGGATTAAAAAATCTACATACATTATAGCATCAATGTTGAAGGTCGACCTAAAATGGGTTTGTTCTATGTTTTATATACGGTTTGATAGGCCCATAAAGCTACCATTAACTTGTTATCCCAATTCAATTGTGATCCTTATGTTGTCTTGGTCAGTATGTTGATCACGGTTTTCTTTGTCGACTCAATCTGGCCATTTGCTTATGGATAATAAGGTGTTGATTTCCTATGAATGACAAGGAGTATAGAGAGCATGTGCTCCACTACTTCATTTATCAAATGAATTCCTCATTTTCTCATTACTTGTATCGGGCATTGAAATTTAGACATCACTTGTTCTCATAGGGATTTGACCATTTTCACTACATCATTTTTCCTTATAGCTTGTGCCTTAGCCCATTAGGTAATGTAAATGGTATGATGACATCACTTGCTTGGGAATACAACCAATACTACATTTCTTGAAGGGTTGATGGACAAAAATTGACACTAGCTCTGTTTTATTCTTCTTGATGGGCACTTTCATGCACTAATATTTATTCACAATATTTTATGAATCATGCTACATCCTTCAATAGTGTCTACCACCAAAGTTGGGATTGCAAAACCTTTTGTGCCATACTAGTGGCCTTGAAATGGCCTCTAGCTATTCATGCATGTGCCTCTTGCAAAACATTCTCAAGCTCATGTTTGCATACACATCAATTCAGTAATCTATCTTGTCCTAGCCTATACAATTATTATGTGATCAGTTTTAGGGCCTCATTTTAATGAAGAGGCATGCAAACTGGCATTTCTATGTTTGCCGCTCACAAAGTTCTTTCTCCAATATATGTCCTTCAGCCTAATAGGCTATTAGCTTAGCTTTGAAAAGCTGAGCATCCTACTATAGAATGAATAACTAGGAATTTTGGAAGTTTATCATCAATCCCCCTTGCATTTTCTCCACTCCTCACTCTTGTCATGTGATCAACGATGTAGTATTGTTTGCCCTTTCTCGTGATCACATTAAAATAAAACTCTAAGAAAAATATTAGGCACCTCATAATACATCTTATGGCACATGGCTTATTCACTAAATACAACAAAGCTCGATGGTCTATAAAGATATTGAATGGAGTTACAAGGAGATAATCCCAAATTTTCTTGATAGCATATATCATGCCAAGTTCCTCACATTCTATGGTTGAGTAGTTCAACTCAAATTTGTTTGTTCTCTTGAATGGAAAAGCACTACTCCAATGGTGACTTTGGATGCATTAATATGCACGTGGAATATCATTTTCTAGTTATCTTGCACCTAACTAGAGTGAATCTACATATCCTTAAAAGCCATCAAGAAAGTTGCAAGCCTCCTTGTTTGGCATATGCTCAATCATTTATTCACTATACGTCAATGGGTAATGGTCTCTCTTGGTGGCTACATTCACTTTCTTGTAATTTACTATGCTCCGATTTTTCCATTTTTCTTGAGTGCAACCAAAGTGCAACTATGATATCATAAATGAACCCTACCTTGAGAAGCTTTTCTAGTTCTTCTTATATAAGATGTATGTATCTAGGGCTCATTGGGTATGGTCTCTACTTAGTGGTTTTGACTTTTAGATCAATCAGTATAGGGTGGTTGAGTACATCCAATTGTTCTCCCTTGAGATTTATCCTAGATTGCCTCAATGAGTTGGTTATGGAATCTCTAGATTGGAATCAGTGTTATAGTGTGACTCTAAGCTCATTGTGTCTCTTTCATGGAATGATTCTTTGTTCTCGTTTATGGATTTTTCAAGTGTGATGATGCCAAGAGTTGGAATAAGGTTCAAGGGCTAAAACCGTATTTGCCCATGGTCAAGGACCTCTAGATATTCTATTCATTCTAGCTTTGGCTTCACTTTTACTAATCCTACATCCACAAACAATTCTTCTAGCTTTCGTGGTTTGGGATCTACTGTAAATATACTCTATGGTATTACCGTTAAAGTCATAGTCTCTAGATCCATCATCTCATTCATCCTCACTTCCTTTGTCAGTAAAGATTTCTCAAAATCACTAACTTCTTCTTCCCCTGGTTCATCAAGCTTCATTAATGATGTGACTAATACAACATGATAGTCAAACAATGCTTAATGCAACATTATCCATTTCCATTCTTTTTGTAGAAGCAATTCTTCAAAAATTAGCAAGTTGGTGGGATTGTCCTTGGGACACCATTGTCATCATGCTAGAACTTTTCTCAATACCTTTAGGCCAAGATGATGGTGGGTTTTTCATTAGAACAAGCATCATTAACTTTGTTGTGTCAAGCTTAATTATGTGTGCAATGAGATTTTCTTCTCTTGCTTGACTCATCAATTCATACACCCTTCTATATTCTTTTTCCTCTGCAAAGGGTAATTCAATCATGGCAAGGATGTGCATCCAATTTTTGTTCATCATCTAGGAGGGAATGTATTTATTCAAGGGTTCATAGTGGTTGTGTAATCCTATTCTTTTGAAGCATACATGATATGGATTTAGCTCTATGGGCATGGTTTTCCAATGTTCCATTTTCACTTCACTGCCCAAAACTATTTAAGCTTCATATGATAGTTTGATCAAAACTAGATTACTTGCCATCTTGCCTATTTCCCATGAAGACTAATCTAATAATGCTGTCCTGAATGAGTTGGTGTAAAAGAGGCAATTCTCAGAGCAAACAAAATAACTGGAAAATACAAGAATACACCAAATATGCCAAAGAAACCATAGCCAAGGTGGCTAGGGATGAAAATGTATTGCCATGAATGGCTGAGAATCAAATATGAATGCTGCAACAAGATACTCACCTCTTGCTATGGTGGACATAGGTACACACCCCTATGATAGGTGGGAGGAAGGATCCCTCAATCTTGTATTCTTCAAAATGGAAAAAAGATGCCTCACATGTTACATCTCCACCCTTGTAGAAGACAACATGTAGTATCCAGTTATGCCTTCAAAATCAAATTTTGATGAAGATAAGGCAATTAACTTTCCAACAGGAAATTATTACAGCAAGTTGTTTACTATTCTGTTCATGAATTGTCCTCTTGTAAAAGCCATGGAAATTGCTCCAAGTATGATGCTTGTTGCCAAGAAGATTCTTCGATAGGCAAACCTTTCCATTTGATAAGGTATTCCACAAGAATTCAGTTCCTTAGAACCTTCTCCCTCTTACCAATAATCTTTTCGGGCTCATAGATGATCAAACCATCATCATCCAAGGGAGGGAGTTCTTCAAGAACTTGAATTTGGGGACCAACATAGTTTTTAAGCTGAGACACATGAAAAACATTACGAATTCTTGTGCTTGAAGGTAAATCAAGCTAATAAGCAAGATCCCCAACTCATTTGACAATGCGGTAAGGACCATAAAATCTATGAGCAAGTTTATTGTGCCCTCCTTTGAGAGAATCATATCATGACTTGGGAACTTTCAAGAATACCCAATCATATTCCTCAAACTCCACATGTCTTCTTTTCTCATCCGCATAGGCTTTCATGGTCTCTTGAGCTTTCCGAATGTTGTCCTTGCATTGCTTCATAAGAGCCTCCATCTTTTCTGACTCCTCACGAGCTTGTGGATTCACATCTTCATGGAATAAGGCGGAGGGTACTTGCACTTTGTAACCATATAGAGCTTCAAAAGGAGACATTCCAATACTCATATGATAAGTATTGTTATAGCAAAACTCCACAAGGTGAAGCCAATGGTCCCAAGCATTTTGTCTGTCATGGCAAAAGTGCCGCAAGTATACCTCTAACCATTTGTTAACTCTTTCTATTTGCTCGCCGGTTTGCGGATGGTATGCTGCACTAGGAGTTAATAGAGTCCCCATTGAAGAGAATAAACTCCTCCAAAAGCTACCCGTAAACTTAGTGTCTCGATCGGACACAATCTTCATTGGCATTCCATGAAGCTTGAAGATAGATTCCATAAATTAATCAGCCACTTGCTTTGTTGTAAATTGAGCTTTGGTAGGGATGAAATGGGATGATTTAGTCAATCGGTCTACCACCACATAAATGCTATTCCACCCATGCTTTGTTGTAGGTAATCCCACAATAAAATCTATGGTAATATCAGTCCACTTACCATAAGGAATAGGAAGTGGGTGAAGTAAGCCATCGGGTAGAAGAGAAGAGTCCTTGTTTTGTTGGCATGGAAGACATTGCATAACAAAATCCTTGACATCCCTCCAAATGCCCTTCCAATAGAAGCTCTTATGGATATTATCAAAGGTTTTGAACAGCCCATGGTGTCCCACTAAAGGCAAAGAGTGCATCTCATGCAAAATACGATCTTTAAAAGAAGATTGTGGTGTCAAGTAGACTCTACCATGATACCATAGAAGACTGTTATGCCATTTGAAATTTGGATACGCGTCTCCTTTGCCTTGCTGAAATTCCTTCATCATCTGTGATGCTTGCTCATCAAGCAAATATTCTTCTTGAATATCATTGATCCAATCCTTGTGCACAATTGAAATTGTAGAGATGGAGTATGCCTACACTCTTGACAAAGCATCCGCTACAATGTTATCTTTTCCAACCATATAGGATATTTCAAAATCATAACTTTGAAGAGTAGCTAGCCACCTCCATTGTTTAGGAGATAAATTTTGTTGGGAAAGGAAATATTTTAGCACACAGTGGTCGCTTTTAACCTTGAAATGGCTACCATATATATAATGATGCCACTTTTTAATAGCATGCAAATTGCCAACATCTCTTGTTCATAGACATGTAGTTGACTCCATGGTCTTGATAGAGAACAGCCCCAACTTCTCTTCCACAAGAATCCGCACATATAGTGAATTCCTTAGAGAAATCCGGGCAAACAAGAATAGGTGCTGAAATTAAAAGAGATTTCAGCTCGTTAAAACTCTTGTCAGCTATGGAATTCCAAAAGAAAGACTCTTTCTTCAACTTATCAGTTAAAGGAGCTACTACATGAGCATAATTTTTTATGAATCTTCTATAAAATGATGATAATCCAAGGAATCCCCACAAAGAGGTAGAAGAAGTCGGTGTAGGCCATTCTTTGACACACTTCACTTTGTTAGGATCCACTCTTATCCCTTTTTCTCTCACAATGTGACCTAGATATTCCACTTCTTCTTCCATGAAAGAACACTTTGACATTTTGGCGAAGAGTGTGCATCTTCTTAATATGTCAAAGACCTCTCGTACATGCATCAAATGCTCCTCCTTGGACTTGCTATAAATGAGAATGTCATAAAAAAATACTAGGACTGTTTTGTATAAGAGAGGCTGCAATATTTTGTTCATGAGAGCTTGAAAAGTGGCTAGGGCATTTGAGAGCCCAAATGGCATGACCAAGAAGTGGTATAGACGTCTTTCAATCCTAAAGGCTGTTTTATACTCATCTCCTTCCTTCATTCGAATTTGGTGATAGCTCGAACGAAGATCAATCTTGGTGAAGACCTTTGCATCCTTAAGTTCATCCAAGAGATCGTCAATACGTGGAATAATCGGGTATCTATTCTTCACCGTGGATTTGTTCAACTCTCTATAATCAATGCACATGTGGAAAGATCCATCCTTCTTCTTTACCAAGAGCACGGGAGAGGCAAACAGAGATTGACTTGGTTGAATTAGATCCATTTGCAGCAACTCTTTGACTTGTCGCTCCACCTCTTCCCTTTCAAACTTTGATAAGCGATAGGGACGTTTGTTGATGGGCTTGGTATTATGCAACAAATCGATAGGATGGTCAATCTCTCGATTTGGAGGCAAAGAAGATGGTGGCTGAAATAAATCTTTGTACTCCTCCAATAGTTCTTCCAACCTTGGATCCTTTTTCTTTGAAGAAGAAGATGGCTAATTTGATGGCTGCTCTTAATCTACTTTTGCAAGCAAAAGAGTGAAGATACATGATCGTGCATTGATTTCTTTTCTTAACTTCTTCATGGATATGAGTTCCAACTGTTTTTGACCAATGCCCTTCAATTCTATATGCTATCCATTCCATTTGAACTCCATTTACATGCTCTCCAAGTCCAATGAAAATTTTCCAATGGACTTTAACCAATCACAACCAATAACAATATCAATAGGACCCATTTTCAAAGTAATCAAGTCCACTTGTATGATACATGAAGGAGATAGAGTAATAGGAGTTTGTAGGCACACTTCATTGCTTGACTCATAAGCTCCATTCGCAACTTGGATCTTCAATGGCACTTACATTTGTTGAGGTAACAATTTCGGCCCATGTAAAGATTTGGTATTTATGAAGCTATGGGTGCTACCAGTGTCTATCAAGAGATGAACCACTTTGCCATTAATTAGTCCTTCAAGTCGAAGAGTGTTTTCTCCCTTACAACCGGTCCATGCATCATGAGAAATGGCACACAAAGAACCACCCGGATCGAAAGGAAAGCTGCCCACAATGTCATAAAACTCATCATTGATTCCATCATCCTCATTATGCATGTCTTCAATCATAGGGTTTGCATCCACTCGAAACACATTTACCTCTTGATTCTCTTGTCCTTCATCTTCATCCGGTTCATTAATGATGAAAAAATTGAGCTTACTATTTTTAGATTTACATTTCAGCCTATGGTCTTGTGTCCACTTCTCTCCACACTTAAAGCATAAACCTTTGGCCCGCATGTCCCGAATTTGATCATTAGAAAGGATCTTGGTGTAAGTGCTGTTTGGATATCCTTTTTGTGTATTTTCAGCCCTTATAAAATTTTGTTTTACTTCAGCCACATTTTTTAAATTTTACCCTTGTTTTTGTGCATAATTTCCACCCTGTTTTGAGATATAAACAATAGGAAAGATTGGTACTTTACTGTTACAAATGTTAGGAATGTTATACCCCCTGTTTTCTTGCCTAAAAGTGTCCTTTGGTTGGCTGAAGTAAGCTCCAAACTTTGAGGACTGATTTGAGGAAGAATATCCTACACCTTTAGGCTAAAAACCCATTGAATCCTTCCTATATTTCAGTCCATACCTTTCAGCATGTTGAATAGCATCATGAATGCTCTTGGGCTACATTGCACCTACTTCCAAAGAAAGGGCCAGATCTAAACCAAAGATATACTTGTTTAATTTTGCCATATCATCAATTCCATCAATGTACATAGAGAGGCTGACGAACATATTGGAGTAGTCATGCACGGACATGCCTCTTTGTTGAAGATCATACCATCTTTGTTGCAACTTTTTCTTTTCCATTGGAGAAACAAACACCTCAAACATTGCCTTTTTAAAATCTTCCCATGCTTCCATGTAACTCTTCATTATCCATTTCTCTTAAGTTTTCATCCCCTACATAAGTTGCCTCATGTCTTGGTTTAAAATGTGGATGGACATAATACTTTGATGGCTAACCATAGGTATTCTTCAATGTAGAAGGCTCTCCTCTCTCAAAAGTGGACATGATTGGTTGATCAATCCCTTTTCCTTTTACATTAGATGGCTGGGCTAAAGTATTTTCACCATGAGTAGTGGGTCTATTTGGAGAAGAGGGTGTATTTTGAACCTTGATGGTTGATAATACCTCATCAAACCCGTTTTTCATAGTCTTTGCTACTATATTTTCAAACCCATATTGCATGAACTTGACCAATTGTTGAATACTCTCATTCATTGCATTGGTTGTCTTTTCCATATTCCCCATTGACTTAGAAAGTTGTTCAAATCCGTCATGCATTCCAATGCTCATCATATGTAACTCATTTGAAAGTGTATGCTCCCCAAAAGGTTCATGGAATGCTTGGTTCTCTTCATTTCCAAGTTGCACACTATGGGCATTACCAATACTTACACAATCATCATGTTGGTCTTGATTTCGGGCTTCATTAGTGTTATTTTGTTCATTGGCATACTCTCTAACATCTTCTTGAATTGTCTCCATCACTTGGTCTTTCCTTTTGCCTTTGGCCATTGGAAATGGTTACGGTAATAATGGACTGTCAATCACAAAATCCCTTGTATCTCTCAAAGTATTACTTCAATCTCGAAGCTTAATAGCTCCAAAGAAAGATTATGATGTAGGGATATACCATATTTGAAGAGATTTCAACTTGGGATGCAGGTCTTAGGTGAAATACCAACAAACAGTGAATCCCTGTTATGCTGTCCAGGTGCTGTCCAACTATACCAATTGTCACTAAAACTGAAATATCTTGAGCTACAGATGTCAGATTGCTAAACTACCTAATTCAGTGTAACGTGACCGCTTGACTACTTGTGGGACACGTCTTAGCAGCCCATCAGGAAGGGGAGTTTAGAAAGTGCCACTTGGCACTCTCAAGGAATGTCACAGGATTTGCGATCTACGTCTTCCCGAGTCTGCCCCGAAGCGGAAGTATCCGACCATTCCCACTTAGGACTGACCTGAAGTCAGGGTTTCTTTCCTATCATCCAAGTCTCTAGGAAGTAGCTAGTGTCGAGCTCCAAATGATCCACTTTGAGTAGGAACAACAAAGTCGAAGCAGATTTATGCTGCACTTGGTTCATAGAGAATGGGAAACGAGAGGGATGCACCGCTCAACCTCTCTGCCCGTAGGGCATAGTCCCATTCCGGTCCCCTAAAACGACATGAATCAGGTTCTAACTTAACAATACCTAAAGTCATCCGACGATAAATCCTTGTGAGAAGCCTCCCAGTTCTCTGGGACCACCCAGCCGTAGGACGGACCCATCGGGGGATTCCGTCCACCCACTTCCCTTCATAGCTTTAGTTATCTAATTAGGTCCTACCACATTTATGTGCGACATTTAAAATCAGCTTCATTAATTAAGCCTTTTAGGATAGAGAGTTCGTTCACGTAATTTACAACACATACACAAAAACAAAACAAGTAGTCCTTTTATCAAACAAGTTCCTTAACTTATCTTTAAGTTAATCTTTGTCTCCTGCCCATACAGGAGAATTATGTATCCCTTCTGTCCAACAGAAGTACCCGATCCAAATCTCATGGCATCGAAATTTCCATCCTTTATCTAGAATAGGATCTTCCAACGTCCCAGACGTTGGGCTCACGGAGGTCTTCAACTCCATTCTAGACCTAGCAAGGGGTGTCCAGAGCTCCAACTAACCCACAAGCTGTCTAGGAGCGAAACATCATTCCCGTGGTTGGCCTTTTCAGCATTGGACCTTCGGCCCATGAATCGAGCAGTGCCCTCTCAGGTTAATCCGTGGTGCGATCATGGAGATGATCCACCCGTGGAATATATCCTTCCTTAATTAAATCCTTTAAGAATCAAGCACAAACAAGGCATTCAGCCCCACTATCATTTTCCAAGAAAACATTCCTTTATTCCCATGGCGACTTGTCATCACAGACCCTTGCCATGCATTTACCATAAATCACAAGCACTTGGAATAATCATCCAAACAACACTAACAACCAATTGAATGTAAAAGCATTTAGGATGTTGTTTGATCAACCAACAAAACCAATTGCATTCTTTTCAACCAATGCAAGAATAGACGATTTAACATTTCCATCGTATATTTGCTCTCACCCTTGGGATCAACGAGCGATTCTATATAAAATTTACTTAACACTTGTATGCAAAATTTTTAATGTCATGATTATGCCATTCATAACCCTTGCCCAATTCTTCATTGTAATTGCTCTATCAACGAATAAGCCACATGCAACTAGGTGCAATTAACTTTCCTTAATATATGCACTTCGCAAGCTCCATCTTACAAATATGTGAGATGAAATGATCTATAATCGTACATCATAGTATGGGCCTAACGTATCTCATACGAGAATCAAAACAAGAATCTATCAATTTGGAAATACATTACTTACGACCGGTACCACAATTGGATTGATGGTGATGCCTTCGCTCAAAGCTTCGTTGCTGGTTGTAGGATTGTCATCTGCACGCGACATTCCTCGCTTGGAGACCATCGTCCGCAAGTAGACTCAAGAGATTAAGAAGGTGGAATAGATTCGAGATGGGAGAGCGAAAGAGAAGATGTTTAAATCGAGGATCGAGATAGAGGAAAATTGTGCAGCCTCTCGGGGTAACTCTTCTCTCTCTCTCTCTCTCTCTCTCTCAAGCTCTCTCTCACAATCTCTTGGAGGAGTATACTCTCTCTCTTCCTCTCTCTTGTAGCCTTTGGGGGTCTCCTTATGCTCCTTATGCCTCTCCCATGCCTCCTATTTATAATGAATTAGAGAGGAGGGGACAAGTCTGAGAACAAGAGTGGAGGGGCTCTTAGACGACTCAGTGATCTGATGCTCAGATCATAAATCTGATGGTTGCATTGGCTCCAAAAGGGGGGTAAAACCCCAAGACACTTGCTTAGAAAGCTCTTAGTTCACTTCTTCTTCTTTTCTCCGTTCGAAGTGCTGTCTATTGCCTGTAGACTGCGATCACGGTGCGCGCGATTTCGCAAATCACTTTTCTTTATTTTTCTTTTTATAAATTCTCCAAAACTAGCTAAAACATCACTTGTCTTTTCTTTTAAATAACATCCAGTTCTAAAAATCTCTATATCTTCTTTTTATGATATTATCTAAAATATCTAAAATATACTAGTTTTGCCCAAAATCTAATATTTTTGGACCATCCAAACTATACACATTAATACTAGTGATTAATATAGCTCATAAGTCTCGTTCACGTTGTAACTTACGTGAAGGGTGGCTATGGTCCTTGTCAATCCGAGAAAAATATCGAATTTACGACTCTCGATTTTTCTAAATAAAATATTTTAATTAAATAAAAGTCCTTAATTATTAATGTTAATTAGTTTTTATTTTAATTAGTCTTTAGTTAGTAACCTTACTAACTTATTAATTGACTAACTAACTTTCAAAATAACCAACTAACTTTTATTGTGCGGAGATATTATATTCAGATCAAAGCTTATTATGCCCTACTATCCAACAAGCTATCAAGCTCCAATTATGGATCTATACAGAATTTTTCTGTAATAAGATCTTTACTGCTATCCTGGAATTTCTTGCAACCTATTAGCAACCTATAAGTGCCCTGTTTGGACATGTAGGAGTTCCCTATGTAAGAATAAACCCTGCAAACCCCTGTAGGTACTTGGAGAGGGTAGTGGGGCACCTGTAGGGCTCAATAATGACCTGTAAATAGGGGGTACATGCAGTATAAACTTGTGAAAACTGTGACCCTGTAGGTATCAAGAGAGTATGAAATACCTTGCTCTATCTGCCAATCACTGTCAAATGAATGTACATGCACCTGCACCTAAACTTGAAAAGTACGTGGGCTCCGAGACTACGGGAGGTGTGCAAAGTTCCTCCCATGCCTGGTTGTGCACCCCGTCAGGGTCATAATCGGGAAGGGAGGGTCACCTCTCTTTTGTCTTCCCAACTCACCTATTATCCACTTTTCCTCACTGGAATCGACATGGCAAGTACATTCTAGGCTAAGAAAACGGTGATGCTATGTATAGACGGAAAAATCCTTTGATTCTTTAATGCAATGCAAGTGGAAAATGGGAAAATTTGCTAAAATTGAAAGAGCTTAGGATAGGGATTACCCCTTTGTAGTGACTCACTACTTTTACAATATCCCACTTACCATTTTCATTGGCATTTTTCAGTCCTAAGCATCAATGTTAGCTCAACCAAGTCAAGTACAAGTTCGACCCAAAATATGAGCAATGAATCACTCTATGCAATCATTTGGCCACCAATTTATGAATGGACAGAGTTGGTGAATCAGTAAACAACATCAATCAGCCCTAGGTTGAGTTCTCATTGTATATAAGAGTAAATTTAGAAACTCAAATTGCTCAATATCTCTCTTATCAACAATAGGACTTAGCTCAACAATAGGATGGAAAGAGAGATTTAACAATGAGCAATAGAAATACCTCTTGATTGTTGATGCAGAATGATAGATGAATCACGATCGGTCAATACTCCATAAAATCCACCATCAAATTGATCCAAGTTGAAGGATATAGGCTCAACTTCAAGAGAAGATTAACCCCATAATGCGCTTGCTCCAACTCCAAGCAATCAAGATTATGGGAATGCCATCATTGATTGAATGTCTTCAAGAAAGGGCTTAGATAATCCAAGAACCTTGAAGAAGCCTCAATTCGTGATTAGAATCAAGAATTTATGAGAATTCAGGACCTTCTTGCCTTCGTGAAGAGAACATGCCTACAATTCTTGATAGATTTCTCCAATGTTGGCCATCCTTTGATGTAGTAGATTTAATGAGACCTTCTTGAAGTTGAAGAATACAAAAGCCCCATGATTTGAGCCTTTAAGACAAAAAATTTTGAAGAAATTAGTGGCTGCCCTGTTTTCCCCCAAATTTGAGAAGAAGAGTTGCTCCAATCTTGACAAAAACTTTCAATGTTGGGTCCTTGAGTTGTGGGGAAGCTTCAACAAGCAAGAAAGATCAAAAGCCACATGAAATCTTGAAGAAATTTGAAGAAGTTTCATGCTGTCCCAAATGTGCCATAGCTAGGGTTTCATAAGTGTTCATAGCTCAAATGTCAGTGAAGAAGAAGACGTTTGAGGCCAAGATCTTCAAGTTAATGCTCCAAATAGTCCCCTTCATAAGCCATAGCTCATATACTTGATGGATAAGCTTCTCATTTTAGAGGACAATAGTCTGAAAATCAGCGCAATTTGCATTGATTTCCAGCATGACCACATGGCATGAAAACTCTCCAAGATGGTTATCAAATGTAAGCCTTGGGCAAGGAGAATCAAATGAAGGATGCTTAGAAGGTCATTGAAGCTTGGGAGAAGAGATAGGAGAAGATTTCAGCCATGGAAGCTCAATGGAAGCTTTGGAAGAGAGAGAAGACCTTGTCTCTTCAAAAAGTAGTGAAACTTTTAGTCTCTTCCAACTCCTTGTAGCCCATTTTTGAACTAAGGACCTCCAAAATACCTTGCCAAATGGTCACGACCTGCTAAACTTGGAAGATCTCCACCATTTTGCCCTAGGTCTTGGTCAAATGCTTCAAAATAACCATGGTTTGATGAAGAAGAACCTATTTAGTCACAGTTATGGTGTAACCCAACCTTGTAACTAAATCTTTAACTATAGTTCTTTGTCTTTAATGTCTGAAACTGGATAGTGACATGAAATTGACCTTTCTCATGGATCAAAGCAAAGCTCTAATATCAATGTAAAAGAGGCAATTCTCACAGCAAACAAAATAACTGGAAAATACAAGAATACACCAAATATGCCAAAGAAACTATAGCCAAGGTGGCTAGGCATGAAAATGTATTGCCATGAATGGCTGAGAATCAAAGATGAATGTTGCAACAAGATACTCACCTCTTGCTATGGTGGACATAGGTACACACCCCTATGATAGGTGGGAGGAAGGATCCCTCAATCTTGTATTCTTCAAAATGGCAAAAAGATGCCTCGCATGTTACATCTCCACCCTTTTATACCAAACCCTCACATATCCTAGACTAAGGTATTTTATGATGTATTACAGTTGGATATTCCACATCCAAAGGTAACATAATAGTAGGTCATATTGCACTCTCTTGTCGACCTAATTGGTTGAATATATTGATTTCTACGCCCATGTCAATGATTCCTCTTCTCAATGAGTCACCTAGAGATTCCATAGGAAGGACAGCCTAATGCTCAATTCCCTACTAGAACATATCAACTCTGAGATATCTTAGAGAAGGGTCAAATGCTTCAATGCTCGTGTTGTTTTCTTGTAGTACATGAAGAGGTGGTTCCTATGGTTCTACTCCATCCTCTATCCATCATTTAAATGCTTTGTAAAGGCTAGGAGTATTGCACATCAACAACCTTAGTTGTATTGTCACAGTACTTGAAGCCAGTGTAGTAACAAGGTTGAGTTCCACATCTCTATGCTAAAACCAATGATTTCGCTGGCTACATTTTGCCTATAGTTTGTTCTAGACTTTGGTTCATTCTAATTCCAATCAGATTGGAGGCTAACTTTTTGGGGCCTCAACCTCTTGTTCCAAGTAAGATAATGGACTGATGTTCAATAATCTTATGGCACTCATGTCGATTGCAAAGTTTAGTACTTACTTAGCTACCCAAGGTTCTTGCACTGATTTCTTGACTTTATTGATTATTTCTAGCAATCACTTTGCATTAGGATATTCTCTTTCTTTTGAGGCTAGAACCTTCTTGGTTTGAGGAGCAATAGTGGCATTCTCAGTCTAGGATGCAACTTTGTTGGTCGAATTTATGGTAATCTCCACAATTTGCAACATTAATTTCTCTATTGCTTTCTTTTTCCTTTTCTTTGCATTCTTTTTCCTTATAATGGATCTGTTAGTATTGGATGGTCCTGGAATCTTGATTGGCTACCTTCTTGCTTTGAGATTTTGTAATAACATTGATAGTTATCAATATGGTGTCCTCATTGTGGATCAATTCTACTTCAAATAGCATGAGAGGCATAGACAAAATGATGGCTTTGCTTGTGCTAGCTTTTTGTTTAGGACAATCAAGATACGTAAGTGTTATGCCACATTTACGACATTGTTGATTTACTTGATCATCCTTAGGTGGTTCAATTTTCTACAAATATCTCAAGGATACATCTTTAATGTATCCATAGTTCTAGCATTTGATTGGGTCCTGAAACTCCTTTGGAGCTCTCCCTCTCCCTCACACTAACATCATGATTATCCATAAGAAATAAATTACCTTCCTTGTCATAGGTTATGTACAAGTTTGTATATTCCTCTTCTTTGTTCCTCTATATAGTGGACTAAAGCATCACTCAAAGGATGAGTGGTGATAACCACAGCCAGAGGTATGCCTAAAGGATTGATTTTGACTCTTTTGTACCACTGGTTTCTATTTAGTGGGAGCTACAAGGCTAATTGCCGAGGGCTAGGATAGTATTGTACCCTATTCTATATGGATATGGATTGTCGTTAAGAGGTTTGTAGAGGGTAAGTATCTAGGAAGCTCGAGAGTAGATTTCTTTGTGTCCAATACATCTCCAATTTGTACAAACTAGAGGAGGTCTGGAGACACTCAGATGGAAAGTTGTCGCTCCCATAATGTACTCACTCAACGTTTTGGAAATATGGTCGTGGTTGCATTTGAGCATTCGTGAGTTTTGTACTAGCTCATTGAATCTTGAAGACACACTATGTCCATAGTTTTTTTCATATGGAGTTGAGGCTTTGTAGGCTTCTTTCTCTTGATCCTTAGATGTTCCAAAAAGAATATAAGCACTTTACTAGAAGAGAATGAGGTGAAATAATAATTTTCCTAGAAATTCGAGCTATAAACAACACAATGGTATAGGGGGAATCCCCCTAAGGTAAAAATAGTTATAAATCTATATAACCATAAAAGATCATTGATATAATGAACTATTACTACCTTCTACTTGCACCCTGAAATTAAAAACACTAAAAGCATGTTTCCATGTAGGTGGTGGTTCGAGGGCTAAGAAGGTGTTCTTGCATGGGACTTTACCATCTCTCTTTCTTTCCCAATCCTCGAGAAGTTCATGTGCTCAATGTGCATCTCTCTTATTCGCTCTAAGTTAGCTATATAGCTCCCCATTCACATGGGAAGGGCGTCATTAGCACAACGTGAAATTTTAAAAATGCAAAGCAATACATATTTTATTTTCCAAATCATGCAGAATACTGTTCCAAAAATTCATTTTCTTGTTCTTATTCCAAACAACTTGCTCTATTTTTTTCATGTCAAGAATTCTAGTAAATTTTTTTGGAAATAAAAATTTGATTATATGTGATGGAAAGATGAAGGGCTGGGTACTCAACGTCCAACGAAAAAACAAAAACTATCTCCTTGTCTATGTTTTTGAAGTTGGCACATGCATGCCCCTCCTAATTTGTGATGTGAGGTGTATAAGCAACTTAATGATCGTATTGTCCTTCTCTGAGTAAAATGGAACCAAAATGTTCAACTCCATAACCTACCTTAATGTAAACCATTGAAACCTTATTATCTTCAAGGGTTTCGACTCATATAGTCAACAACTCTCTTGTCAAGTCTATTCACATGCATGAAACACAATGACCTAACCTACCACTTGTGAAAGGATAGACCATTTCAAAATGGTTGCAGTGAGAAACACTTATACCAAACTTACTATGTTGTAGTTGTATACCTCATTAAGTGTTGCTTCACAACCCAGTGTCGCTCATTGTCGCCCGTGCTATGTAGGTAAGCTTGAGGAGAATGCGAGAAGAAGAGAACTTCTCGCCATATATCCATTTGTTAACCCTTAGAAGAACAAGGTGGAAAATCCAAAAAATCTAAAGTAGAAGATAAGGCCAAGGAAAAAGTGAAACGAAAGACAAACACGTGCCAAGAAAAATCTAGAAACATAAGAAGTGCAAAAAATCAAGGAGAGAGGCACACGAGAAAAATCGCAAGTCAATACTTTTGTAAAAGAGCGCAAGGCGCACCATGATTTATTTTGTAAAAGAGCGTTGGGCTCTCACCCGTTCAAATTGTAAATGGTTAGACGCACGAGTTGAGGCCATGCCAATAGGGAAAGAGGAGGAGAAGGGTTGGAGGAATGGGCCAACCTCGGACCACCCCAAAAAGGGGATGACCGCCCAAAGGAAATTAGGGTTAGGGTTTTGTATAAAAGGCAAAAAGTGAATGAAAAAGTTCATTTTTTGTGTGTGACCAAAAGTAGCTCTCTTCTTCTTCTTGCTTGCTTGAGCTTGTGCTTGAGAGAGGGAGTGTGAGAGTATGAGGGAGTGAGTGTGTGAGGGTGAGGGACCATGGTGGAGAAGCTCTCCATCTTCTCCTCTCTTCTTCTCTTCTCTTCTCTTATCTTCTCTTCTCTTCTCTTCTCTTGCTCATCGCAATGGAGCTTGGAGCGTGGAGCTTGAGGATCGAGCTTGCTTGAATCTTGCACTTGGATTGTGGAGCTATCGGAGTGCTCAAGAGAGGAGGCAACTCGATTGGGCATGGAGATAAGCTCACTACACTCGTAGGTTGAGAGCACATACGGTTAGGTGAGAGATAGCCACTACATTCGGCTTGAAATGCTTGAAAAAATAACCGGTCCTTGGGTCTTGGTGGTCGAGGGTGAGCTTCCACTACATTTTGGTTCAGTTGGCCGAGACCAATGGATTCAAGCCTTGAGTGCTTGTGTGCTCCGAATCGAGCATTGAAGTAGGGTTTTTCTCGAACCAGTGCTTGAGGTAGATAGGTAGGAAGTGAGGGAGTTTGAAGAGGTATTCGATCTCCTTAGCAAGTAAGTTTTTAGTTTTTTGGATTTGGAAACGTAGGTTGGAATAGTGTAGGTGTTTGCTTTGTGATTTGGATGCATTAGGGTAGGAAAAAACAAATTTTTTAAAAAAGGAAAACAAGTATTAGGGTTTCTTCTATCATAACAAGGCGAGAGGGTTTGATTTATTTGCTGATTTGCATTTTGGAGTTTATTTGCTATTTCAAGTATATACAATCCTTCATTAGGATCTATTCTTACATTCTGGAAGTTTGTGTGACCCCTCATAACCAAAATCATTAGAATTGAGTTGATTTTTGTCATCCTTGGAAACTCATTCACAGGAATCGAACACTATTACCAGAGTCCGATTCCCAGACTCAGAATTGGACTCAGACAGTCCCATTCCTAGAATCGGACCCCTAGAATCAAACTCAATGCTTCAATTCCCAGAATCAGATAGGTCTAATTCTCGGAATTGGATACCCTAGAAACCCGTCCGATCAGACACACAGGACTCATTTGATTCCAGCGATCGAACAATTGGACAATCAGATGCTCAAAATCAGACTACCTAGGAATCAAACGGATGAAAATTGGACACACAAAAATCGAACCAACCCATAATCAGACCATCAAAATTGGACCTACCAAAATCAGACCATCCGATTGGCCAATCAAACCAACCCCAAATCAAACACCTGATTCTGATAATCAAACTCCTGGAATCGAATAAAAAACTGTTGAAATCAGATAGGTGAACATAATACAAATTTGACACATCTAACCCCTGAAACTAACCCAGAGACCGTATAGAGCCGAAAGCACATCATAGATCTATCATTGGGCTAAAATCTAGAGCAAGTAGTACAAACTTGGCTACGAACGGTCCTTCAAATCACACATGGTATTTAGCATAACGGCCTTGCAGGCCAGGGGGGAACCCCACAGAGGGGGCTCTACACATCTCCCCCAAGTAGGCTGGAGAGAAAACACGTGCCGTGATAGGTCCTCCAAATTAGATCCTAATGTAGTAATGGCTCTACACAAGCATAGATTCTCACTTGCAAAACAACAAGTAAAAGCCCATACTCGAAAAAGACAAACAGAGGCCCTAGAACCTTAATGGGCCAATCTAGCCAGCAAGGGCAAAAAGGCCACACCACAAAAACATGTATGTGTTGCATTCAGACTACATTTAGTCAAAGCAGAATGCAACAACATCAAGCTACAATTGCGAGGATGACTAGACATGACAGTCCTGATGATAGATGCACCTTGAATAGCACTACACAGATGACCCAAGAAATCAGTAGAGAATCCATATCTAATTGTGCAGTTGGGAACTCAAAGGTATGTATAAGAAGGCTTGAACTTATAAGCCAAGACCCAAAAGATGAAGACATAGTACCACCTACTTATCTTAGGGTCAAACCCACCACAAAAAGAGAGCACAGTGTCGATGCTCTCATTGATGAAGGAACGGATTTTAATATCTTTACCTATGAAGCATAGACTCAACTAGGCCAACCAGGGCTCACACCGACTAATGCAACTCTTAATTCTTACGGGGGACACCCACAAGCACTTATAGGGAAGTGCAGAATGCTTATAATTATTGAAATGGAAAGCTTGCCTATCCTATTCCATGTTCATCCAAATAATGCAAATTGTGGAAAGGAAACCCTCCTAGGAAGACCCTTCAAAAGGGTGACGAAGTGTGAGGCCAATTATGTAACAAAGAGGATACACTTGACATTACTGGGTGTGAGGATAACCATAACCTTTAGCAAGGGTGAACTCATCAAACCTCAAGGGAAAGACATGGAATATTTTGGCATACTAGGCAAGCCTAGTAAGGAGAGCAATGACTTGTTGAAAGAGTTGATATAAGCGCATATTGAGCAGAGAGAACCAGTGACCGAGGCCACTCTTAAAATAAGAAGGTTAGGAGACAATGCCAAGGATAGGCTTTGGACTTACAAATATTGTAGAAGATCACAAAAAAAGCCCAAGCCTTATCGACGAAGGTATCGATGGAGAGCCAGTACAACACTGCGATGGATATCCAAAATGTTGCTACGTGCTCAAGGGTATTATGTAAGTAACCGATGGATTTGAATACCAAAACCTCCTACTAAGCCACCTCTTTCATCACAGCAAACTGAAGGCCAGATCGTATCAAAAGTGAAGAAGCACAAGAGGAAATCTAAACGAAAATCCAAGTCTCGAGTCAATAACATTGGAGTGACTGAGCCCCTCTAAATTGAAATCAAGAAACCGAACATGACTATTTACAAGATAGATCCTCAGCCTCACATGCTTAACAAGCATATATCAGATGTAACCATCGAGTGTGCACAAAGACCGCTAATGCCCAAGGAGCCTTTGACTTACCAAGAGGATAATGAGCACCACATGCACATTGTTGCTCATGATAAGGCTGATTGCTCAACAAAGCAAATGGCAGAATCGTCTAATAGCGCATGAGAAAATCTTCCAACCAATGCCAAAATTCCACCGAGGAGTCCCAAATCTCCTACACCTCTTCCCTAAATGGACACAAAAAGCACGACAATAGTCATCAAGTGCAATTGCTCAATCCCAATCTCTATCTCCATCTGAGCTTCCAAATGTCAAAGATGCGGGACATGGTACCACCCCTAATTCTTAGCCTAAAGATATGCCTGTGGAATCCACCGTGACTAGCTCATCGATCTGCACAAGTGAATGCGCAAAGGGCAACAAAAGACACAACCACTTTTGTTCTTCCTAAGGACTTGACACTGCAATAGTCTACCAACAATAGCCAGTCCACTGAACTAGCCGCTACTACTTCCAATTAGGAATCACAGCAATCATAGCCTTTGGCCGTGACGATGCCCCTTGCGAGACGTGTCCTTAGCAATTCACTCGCAGAAGATGTTAACCCTCAAATGAACGAAGGTGGAAAATCCGAAAAAGCTAAAGCAGAAGACAAAGACAAAGGCCAAGGCAAAGAGAAACGGAAGACAAAGACGCACAAGGAGAAGAGTCCCAAATAAGGGAGAAAAGTGCACAAGGAAAAGCGCAAGTCAAAACTTTTGCAAAAGAGCGCAAGCGCATCATGGTTTAATTCAAGGAGTGCTGGGGCTCTCACCCGTGCAATTTGTAAATGTAGACGGGCGGTGGAAAGGAAGCTAGGAAGATAGAAGGACAATGGGAAAAAGGGCCTAGGCTATGGTCGGCCATGTAGAAAAGAGGAAAAGGAGATGACCGCCCAAAAGGGATTTAGGGTTTTGTATATAAAGTTGAAAAGTGAATGAGAAGCTCATTCTTGTGTGTGGCCAAAAGTAACTCTCCTCTTCTTCTTCTTCTTCTTCTTCTTGCTTGCTTGAGCTTGTGCTTGAGAGAGGGAGTGTGAGAGTGTGAGGGAGTGAATGTGTGAGGGTGAGGGACCGAGGAGGAGAAGCTCTCCATCTTCTCCTCTCTTCTTCTCTTCTCTTCTCTTCTCTTGTCTTGCTCGCGGCAATGGAGCTTGGAGCGTGGAGCTTGAGGATGGAGCTTGCTTGAAGCTTGCACTTGGATCGTGGGGCTACCGGAGTGCTGGGAGAGGAGGTAACTCGAACGGCATGGAGGTAAGCTCACTACACCCGTAGATATGGATGGCGCGTCGGCTATGTGAGAGGTAACCATTAGTGCTCGGCTTGGAACGCTTGAAACAATAAGCAGTCCGTGGGTCTTGGCGGTTGAGCGAAAGCTCCCACATTTTGGTTCCGTTGCCAGGACCAACGGATTTAAGCCTTGAGCGCTTGCGCACTTCGAATCGGGCATTGGAGTAGGGTTTTCCCCGAACCGGTGCTTTAGATAGATAGGTAGGAAGTGAGGGAGTTTGAAGAGGTATTCGATCTCCTTAGCAAGTAGGTTTTTGGTTTTTTGGATTTGGAAAAGCATGTTGGAGTAGTGTAGGTGATTGCTTTGTGATTTGTATGCATTTATGATAGGAAAAAACAAAGAAAAAAAAGCAAATAGTAGGGTTTTCTGTTGCTGTATAACATGCTAAAATAGGGAAATAGGGGCACAGATCCTTGGAGTGCCGTTTGATTCGAGCACCATAGTGATTCCAGGCATGTCTGGCATTTCCTTGTAGTGTTTTGTACCCATTTGGAAGGCGCTAGATGATTCGGTGGAGTAGATGTTGACCTAGAGACATCGCGCACAACTCGCGGGCCGCCGTCCACGCCATCGAACCAGGCCATCCGAGTCCCAGAATCGAACCAGTCCACAAGGACCAGGCCGTCCGAGTCCTAGAATCGGACCATCCAGAATCGGACCAGTCCATAATCGGACCACCCAGAATCGGACCAGTCCATAATCGGACCACCCAGAATCAGACCAGTCCATAATCAGACCATCCAGAATCGGCATCCAGAATCGGAACAGTCCATAATTGGACCACCCAGAATCGAACCAATCCATAATCGGACCACCCAAAATCGGACCAGTCCATAATCGGACCACCCCAGAATCGGACGTCCAATTTTGATAATCAGACTCTTGAAAATCGAACATCTGAGAATCGAAAAAAAAACTATCAAAATCGAACAAGTATCTAGAACACAAATTTTGACACATCTAAACCATGAAATCGACCCCAAAGGCTACATAGAGCTAAAGGCACATCACAGATCCGTCACTGGGCTAAAACTTAGAGCAAGTAGTTCAAAATTTGGCTATAAACGGTCCTCCAAATTGTGCATGGTGTTTACCCTAACGGCCCTGCGGGCCAGGGGGGACTGCCCCCCTCAGACCCCCGCAGAGGGAGCTCTGCCCCCTCCGCACCTCCCCCAAGTAGGTTGGAGGGAAAACGCGCGTCGTAAAAGGTCCTCCAAATTAGACCCTAGTGTAGTAATGGCTCTACACAAGCATGGATCCTCACTTGTAAAAGAGCAACCAAAAGCCCATACCCGAACAGAGAGAAATAGAGACCCTAGAACCTCAATGGGCCAATCTAGCCATCCAGGGAAAAAAGGCCATACCACAAGAACACATGTATGTTGTGTTCAAACTGCATCTAGTCGAAGCAGAATGCAACATCATCAAGCTATCAATGCCAGAATGACTAGGCATGACAGTCCTGACGATAGATGTACCTTGAGCAACGTTGCACAAATGACCCAAGACCTCAGTAGAGAATCACGTCTGACTATGCAGTTAGGGACTCAAAGGCATCTGTCAGAAGGCTTAAATTTACAAGCCAAGACCCGGAAGATGAAGACATAGTACCACCTGCTTATCTTAGGGTCAAACTCACCGCGAAAAGAGAGCATACTATTGATGCTCTGATTGATGAATGAGCAGATTTTAACATCTTGACCTATGAATCATGGACCCTACTAGGCCAACCAGAGCTCACATTGACTAGTGCAACTCTTAGACCTTATGGGGGACACCCACAAGCACTCATAGGGAAGTGCAAAATCCTTGCGACAATTGAAATGGAAAGCTTGCCTATCATATTTCATATTCCTCCAAATAGTGCTAAATATGGTAAGGAAACCCTCCTTGGAAGACCCTTCAAAAGGGCGACCAAATGTGAGGCCGACTATGTAGCACAGAGGATACACCTGACACTACCGGGTGTGAGGATAGTCACGACCTTTAGCAAGGGTGACCTCATCGAACCTTGAGGGAAAGGCAAGTAAGATTCTGACATAACAGCCAAGCCTGCTGACGAGAGCAAGGACTTGTTGGAAGAGTTAATACAAGCACAGGTCGAACGACGAGAACCAGTGAGTGAGGCCATGCCTGAAACAAGAAGGTCAAGAGATAATGCCAAGGATGGGCTTTGGACTTACAAATATCGTAGAAGACCCCAAAAGAAGCCCAAACCTTATAGACGCAGGCATCGATGGAGGGTCAGCACAATGCCGTGATGGATATCCAAAGCATTGCTACATGCTCAAGGGTATTATGCAGGTAATCGATGGATTTGGGTACCAAAATCCCCTGCTAAACCATCTCTATCAGCTGAAGGCAAGGTTGCATCAAAAGCAACGAAGCACAGGAGGAAATCTAAGAGAAACTCTAGGTCTCGAGGCAAGAAACCAGACATGAGTGTTCAAAAGAAAGAGCCACAACCTAGCATGCTTAATAAGCAGATGTCATATGTAGCCATTGAGCGTGCACAAAAGCCATTAGTGTCTAAAGAGCCTTTGATTTTCCAAGAGGATAATGGGCATCATAGGCACAACATTGCTCAGGGCAAGGCTGATCGCTCAACAAAGCAAATGGCACAATCCTCTAATAGCCTCAAGCAAATCATTCAGCCAGTGCCAAGTCCACCTAAGAGTCCTAGATCTCCTACATCCTCTTTTTCCAAACAGACATAGGAAGCACAACAGCGGTCTTCGATGGTAGCTGCTCACTCCCAACCTATGTCTCCATTAAAGCTTCCAAATACCCAAGAGGGGAAACATGACACTGGCCACAGCCCTTGGCCCAAGGATATGCCTGTGCAACCCAATGTGACCAAATCAACTCATGCTCGATCTATACAGATGAATGCTCAAAGGGCAACAAGAGATGCGACCATTTCTGATCGCCCTAGGGACTTGACACCGCAATCCACTAAGGGTAGCCAGCCCACTAAACTAGCTGCTACTACTTCCAATCAGGGAACACAACAGTCACAACCCTTGGCCGTGACAATGCCCCTTATGGAACATGTCCTTAGTAGTTTACCTATGAAGGAGGTGTCGCAACCAACTTCATTAATAACTCCAGCACTTCCAAGGAGCCTAAAGCCTGGACTGGAAGAGTTAAACACATGGGAAACAGCTGAAGAGCTAGACTCCCCCAAAAGGGAGACAGTTGTACCCACGCAACCTGGCAAGGCTATTTCGCAGGCCACAACTAGGTCCCATGAGGACCCTCTAAAGAAGGGAAATGCTGAGGCCCGACCAAGCACATCAACGGTCGATATAGCCCAGGGTCCTGAGACGTTAGATGCACCTGCGCTGACCAAGAAAAAGAGGAGGAAACAATGAAAACAACAACAGTTGCAGGTGGTTGTGGACCCCAAGAGCATTGAGACCAAGAGCGATGGAGAGCTGGGGAATAAAGCATCAAGTCCATCCACCAATGAACCCATTGATGTCTCTCCTAATAGTGGTGAAACCTCAATCACATCCGTGTGTTCCGACAAATCAAAGCAGTCGTTACCATCAATGGCTGCTTGCAACACTCTATCCATTGACAATAGAATTCGCATTGACAAATCAAGAGTGGATACAACACTGTCACGACGGGGCGACGAATTTGCACCAGTCACACCCAAGGAGAACCATGATGCAATAACGAAGCCTCAAGAGAAACATGGAAACCCCAAGAGTATGAGCAATCCTAGCGTTGACCAATCTTGCTCATATAGGCCTGAACCCCCAGCTATGCTTAAGCCTAGGCAAACTCCTAGAACCTTGCATGAGATAGCAACCGAGCAAGCCCTCGTCAAACATAGAAGTGTCACAGAATGCTTAACTAAGTTGGATGCTAAGCTCAAGGTGTTCGCCCGTGTCTATGTCATAGCAAACATGTGCGTATTCCCTAAAGAGCAGCTTGGAGATTACTTGCCCTTTCCTTTATCCTGGGAAGAGCAGGAACATCTTGACGAGCACTATAACAAGCTCTTACATGAACGCATGCAACTCATCTCTGATGAGGAGGCTAACGAACTACGCTTAACCGTGACATTTAATGAAATGCTCTGCCAATCGAATCTCGTAAACATTGAGCAACTAAAGCTATTGTTAGCAAGCCGGAGTCGATTTGAACAGCGTTGGTGTAAAAACCGCGTTGCAATGGCTGAACTAGGAGCTCAGATCATGACAGTATCTGAGGAGCGATTGGTCAAATGGCGGTCTCAAAGAGACCCAACCTATGTGGCACCAACTTCCCTTCGAGTGCTGACTGCCATTCGGGGTACGGACTTGGCTGAACCTAGCCAAGAAAACTCTCTGTTTGATAAGGTTCTCACTGCGGAGGAGTTACATGTTGCCAGTAGACTCGGACAAGGGTCCATGCTACTCGATGTCGCAAAATACCTATCGGTACTAAGTAAGCTGCCACGAGTGCTGGATGCGTGTGCCATGCTCCAGTACAACCCCGAGTTCTACAATTGGTTCTTATCCTCGTGAAGTGATATGGATTCATAAATATGTATATAAATAAACACTGATTTTTGTGTCAACATGTATAAACAATATCAACACACAAGCAATGATAGTCAAGTGCAGGGAGAAGAGTTGGGTCTGACAGGCTAAGCTCCTCAAGTCCTCCTCTCATGACGCATTTAAAAGCCGTGTGACCATCCCCACCTCCAAGTGAAGGGCATGCAACCCACATTACCGCCATAGGAAGCCTTGATCAACAACTCTAATGGTGTAGACAGGGTGCAGCCCCCTTTCTATACACCTTCTTCCCTTTTCGATCTATCCTTCCAAGGTTGAGCCTTGCCTAACTTCATGACCACCAGCCGACGTAACTCGACATGAGCCAAGATCTGCTAATGGCAGGAGGCTAAATAGACATCATGGGGGCCATCCCTCTACAACAAGCACTGCATGCCCCACCCCTCCCCTTCTCGTCCTATGCGCTTGATAACCTGCACTATAATCCCTTACATATGAATGGTCTTATCATGTAACAAATTCTAATCCTTGATTCACATCTTACAGGCCCCCTGCGAGGAAAACATGGAGAACCAAGGGCAGCTAGCTTGTAAGGATGCTCTCCGCGGCCGACGGGAACATGCAGCACACGCCCCTCCGCCAGTGCGCTACGTGCCCACTCTTAAAAGGTACGCCAAGAAACGCAGTCCCAAGCGACACCGCCCCGGAGGAAGGCCGAAGAATCCGCGGGCCAGGGGAGCGGACGCTCGAGGAGGCGCACACAATGTGGCAACACCAGTGGCACAAACCCCCAATGTACGCTCAAGCACTAGATGCTCAAGGGCAGAAAGGGCAGCTCAGGACAGGGAAGAATTCAATGAACTATTTAAAGGCATTTTGGCAACGGTGGCGGCCCAGGACTACACCATTCATGTCCCGGCCGACATGTTCCCTACCCAACCCCACGGGAGCCCCGCACCAGTAGAGCCCCAGTCACCCGACCACCCAGACTCGCCCCACCTCGTACAAATGGAGTAGCCCCATGTTGAATAAAGGCTTATCAAATGCTACCTGGCTAGGACTTTTTGCCTTTAAATGGTTCAGTGTTGACATGTTTCCGAATTGTGCGAACTTTTTATATCTGCATTTAATATATTTCACGTCTTTAGCAAAAGAAAAAGCTAATCAAGTACATGTGATAAATATCTAAGTCAACACCATAGAATTCAGATAAGTGATGTCGCCTTGTGTTGCATTGGTTTATTATAATTGCGGCATATACCATGCATGTACTCTCATGAAGTGACAAGTGGATATAGGATGATACAGGTCTTTGTGCGAAAGTGTTCAATGCCCAATCACCGCAAGACCATCGACCCCACAAAGAGCCGCGACAAAGCCACGTTGCCGAAAGCAAAAATCACCCTCCGACCGCCCACATCGCATAGCCCAAAGCATATTCATGGGCTACGCTCTCTTTCTAGGTCAAGCTCTATAGTTGGCTCACGGCAGTCGTTACCTCAATTGTACCAACATTGCGTGTGTTGCAAGGAGGTTTGCAATATCTGAGGTGTATCTCCCCATCTCAACAACTGCTTCTCTAACAACGAGGCTAGGGCACAATCATCACTATAATATCCATTTCTTGAGCCTTCGAAGCTTGACATTTTCCAACCCACTGAAAGGCTGATAGCCTCAACATATTGTAATGGTTGTACTCAGGCAAGTCAAAAAAAAAAAGGGAAAAAAAAAAGAAAAATTTGGAGAAGAGAAAGAAAGAAAGAAAGAAAGAAAAAAGCACAAGAAAAAGAAACAAAAAAGAAAACAAAAAATAGAAAAAAATAGAAAAAAGAAAAAGAAAAAAGAAATGAAATGAATGAAAAGATAAGAAGCACTCCGATCATAGCACATCACCTAGGGGTCCTCAAATTAGGTATGTCCAGTGGCCTTGATCGACTGGCTCCGTCCCTAGTCCCCTAGCCCTTTAGCATCACCCACAATTGTTCAGAACACATCAAGGGTAGGACATACCTAGGGAGCTTGTCTCGCCTGTGGTTAGACCTGTCACCCTGACCCACTTGCACAATTTCCTCTTGCACTCTGCCTTAATACCATTGCAATCAATTGTGGTAAGCACCACACGATTGGCCATGAAATGTACACTGTCCTTATCAAGCAAGTCCAATAGCTTCCAGCTACCAAAAATGCGGTGTCCCTATATTCAATTATGCTACGTCGTGCAATCACAATGCAAAGGATGTCTCATATATCTTCACGTGTACTTCTTCTCAACATGGACAACTTTGCTTCATCCATGCATTGTTACGAGAAACTAGCCCGCGGTCTTCTAACTATGTAATATCTAAGTATGCACGAGCACTCACATAATATCTGCACCGAAGTATATACAGAGTTTGGATCCTCAAGTGCAGGACAATACTCTCAGCTTGCTTAGAGTTCGACCTGTCTCCCAACTAATCAAAATATATCTTGTACACAATAAGAAGACTAGCACTACCCCTTAGGGAGAGACCACATGAGAGGTTTTCAATTGCAGATATTGAAGACTCCAACGAAGGCGTCGTTGGCTCTTCATCAACACTCAACTTTGAATTCCTATCCTTATCACCCTGTAAGCCTGCCAAGAATCAGTATGTACAGAATCCCCAACAAACCGCCACTTGTACTCCATTAGTGCAACCCCCCCAAAGAACAGCCCTACCACCAACTCCCATTGCCCTACCACCTACCACTCAACCCACCAATGTGCCCCCAATGACCTTCCTCCCCACCACTACCAACACTTTGCCATGGCACCCACAGATGTCCTTGCCACCCACGTCTTTGGTGCATACTAAACGCTTGCTACCTACGACGGTGAGTGCCATGGGACTGGCACTCGTCTAGGAGGGGGTAATGTTAACCCTCAAATGAACGAAGGTGGAAAATCCGAAAAAGCTAAAGCAGAAGACAAAGACAAAGGCCAAGGCAAAGAGAAAGGGAAGACAAGGACGCACAAGGAGAAGAGTCCTAAATAAGGGAGAAAGGCGCACAAGGAAAAGCGCAAGTCAAAAATTTTGCAAAAGAGCGCAAGCGCATCATGGTTTAATTCAAGGAGTGCCGGGGCTCTCACCCATGCAATTTGTAAATGTAGACGGGCGGTGGAAAGAAAGCTAGGAAGATAGAAGGACAATGGGAAAAAGGGCCTAGGCTACGGTCGGCCATGTAAAAAAGAGGAAAAGGGGATGACCGCCCAAAAGGGATTTAGGGTTTTGTATATAAAGTTGAAAAGTGAATGAGAAGCTCATTCTTGTGTGTGGCCAAAAGTAACTCTCCTATTCTTCTTCTTCTTCTTGTTCTTGCTTGCTTGAGCTTGTGCTTGAGAGACGGAGTGTGAGAGTGTGAGGGTGTGTGAGGGTGAGGGACCGAGGAGGAGAAGCTCTCCATCTTCTCCTCTCTTCTTCTCTTCTCTTCTCTTCTCTTGTCTTGTCTTGCTCGCGGCAATGGAGCTTGGAGCGTGGAGCTTGAGGATGAAGCTTGCTTAAAGCTTGTACTTGGATCGTGGAGCTACCGAAGTGCGCGGGAGAGAAGGTAACTCGAACGGCATGGAGGTAAGCTCACTACACCCGTAGATATGGATGGCGCGTCGGCTATGTGAGAGGTAGCCATTAGTGCTCGGCTTGGAACGCTTGAAACAATAAGCGGTTCGTGGGTCTTGGCGGTTGAGCAAGAGCTCCCACAGAAGAGATATCGCAACCAACATCCTTGACACCTCTAGCACTTTCGAAGTACCTAAAGCCTAGGCTCCATGAGAAATCTCTCGAAGATTTGGCCAAAGAGATAGCGCATTTGACCAATGAACCAGAGATGAAGTGCATGATGAAGCTTTATCACAAGTTGACAGCCATCACACGTGTGTACGTCCATATCGAAATCGGAAGGCCAACATTAGAGCACACAAAGCTCATAGAGCCGAATCCCCGAGCAAGAACATGTTTGCTCCCATTATGTAGCTATCATTGAAGAAGTCATAAAGGACATCCCAAAAGCCACAACTAGAGAATTGCACTTGACACCCTCACTCTATAGTTCTCAATGTGAGACAACCAAGGAAAAGCTCAAAGCAATCAAGCGAAAAGGGAAAGGACAATGTAACTTTGTGTAGAAATGGTACTCCAACCAAAGTTTGATAGCCAAAATTGGTCAATACCTAAAGACACTTACTGAGCAAAGGAAAGCCCTTGGACATCAATACATGATCCCACGTATGTTGCCTCGACCTCATTAAAAGTGTTGGCAATGGTTCATGAGGTCCAGCTTTTTGCCATTGTCCAGAAACATCCCTTGTATGATAAACTACTTCTAGAAGAAGATCTACACGTGGCTAGCAAGCTAGGAGTAGGGAGTATAGTACTTGATATTAGCACATATGTCTTCTACCTCACTCTAGACCTTGCACACTAGGTACTCCCTACCAGGCTTTGCAAAGCCCTTAGGCTGCTTCATGTAAATCTCATCATGCAAGTCCCCATGTAAGAAAGCTATCTTGGCATCCATCTGGTACAAGTCCAAGTCAAGTTGTGCAACCAAAGCCAAGACTAAGCCTAGGGTGGTCATCTTAACCACAAGAGAGAAGACCTCATCAAAGTCAACACCATGCTCCTACCTAAAACCCTTTGCTACCAATCTAGCCTTGTATGCTGGCTTGGGGTGTCAGCTTGTACACGCACTTGCATGGCAGGGCATTCTTGCCAACAGCCAAGGAAACCAAATCCCAAGTCATATTCTTATGCAAGGAGTCTATCTCAGACTGCATAGCCCTCTCCTAGGGAAGACTGTCACCCCTGCGCATAGCCTCATCATAGGTGAGAGGCTCTCCTACATTTGTAACCAAGACATAGTGCATGGAGAGCTCAAATTTGTCAGGTGGGCATCTATCTCTAGTAGAACACCACACTGCAGGCTGTGCTGTCTACCCAACATTCTGTCCAACACCCTGGCCATGAGCATCTGCTGCTGCTGTAGGCTGTCCAATTGGCTATATGGGAGCACGTGGCTCCTCTTGAAATATAACCTTGAATATCTCCACGACTCTCTCAGGTTGCCTATGCATCTTGTCTTCATGGAAGACTACGTCATGGCTACAGATGACTTTTCACACGCATGCGGATCCCATAGACGGTAACCCATCTCTCCTGCATCTCCATAACCAAGGAATATGCATTTAACACTCTTAGGATCCATCTTGTTACGCTTGTCCTTGGGCACATGGCAAAATGCCTCACATCAAAAGACACGTGAATGTGCATAAGAGGGAGGCTTTCCTATCCATACCTCCTCTGCAACTTGAAAATCAATGGCACTACAAGGCAATCTATTAGTGATATGCATGGTAGTCATAACTGCCTCAGCCCAAAAGTGCTGGGGTAGGCTTGCATGGCTAAGCATACTGCAAACCCTTTCTTGGATGGTCCTATTCATCCACTCAGCCATACCATTCTGGGGAGGGGTATAAGGGGCGGTCAATTGATGCTTAATACCCCTCTTATAACATAACTACTCAAAAGGATGTGATACATGTTCACTCCCATTATCTGTCCTAAGGCATTTCAGTCTATGCCAAGACTGGTTTTCTACCAAAGCAAGCTATCTCTGAAAAACTGCCAAGACATCGGACTTCTGCTTTATGGAATAAGCCCATATTTTACATGAAAAATCATCTATGAAGGTAACAAAATTCTTCGCACCACCCAAAGACTAACAACACATGGGCCCACAAACATCAGAATGTACCAAAGCCAAGGGCTCACTCATGCGTGACATGCTAGACTTCTTATGAGTAGACCTAGTATGCCTGCCATAAAGACAACGATCACAGGAATCAAAATGAGAATAGTCAAGGGGCGGTAAGTACTGCAAACCCAAAAGCATTTTCATTCCCTTAACAGACATGTGTCCCAAGCGGTCATGCCAAAGAGATACATGAGATAAAGACCCCACATACAAAACATGATCAACTGTAGATCTAGAAACAACTAAGAAGTAGAGGTTGCCAATCTTGACACCTCTCACAAGCACAAGTCTACCACGAGTAATCTTCCGTGCAAAGTCTCCAAAAGATATATGATATCTTGCATCATCAAGTTTTCCAGTGGACATGAGATTGTGTGTTGAGAGTGGAAAAAGACTGAATTTTTGACTGATTTTTGTTGTTTTTGAGGTCCGAATGATTTATTTTTGATGGATTTAGAGTGATGTATGGTTGTTAATGGAAGTGTTTGAGAGTGTTTTGGATGATATTGATTATCTTTTGGAAGTTTATGATGATTTTTAGTAGAAATATAAAGCTTTGTGATGTTCTGATAGGTTCTATTGAGGTTCTTATTGGTTATGATACCTTCTGTATAGCTTCTGTTTTGTTCTGGTTTTCTTTTGTATGAAGCATGAATTGATGATTAATGAAGTTTGAAATCTTTGGAAGGTTTATTGAATAGTTTTTGATAGTATAAAATGGTTTTAGTATGAGTTATGAGGATTTTATGTTCTCTGATGACCCTTTGTAAATCCTCTGTAGACCTTCTGTAGAGCCTTTGTCTCTGCTCTGTCTCTATTCTATCTCTGCTATGTTCCTGTTCTGTTCTGTTCTGTAGATCTTTTGTAAGTGTTTTGTAGAATGTATGTGTGACTTTGGAAAAGTTTTCTAACTTTTGGAAATGATGAATCTAAGTTCAAAAGAGCTAAAACAAATGGAAGAAGCAGCTACTAAAGACTAAAGAGAAGACTGAAGTGACAGTGACAATAGTGAGCTATGAAGAGACATTGTAGTGGCTCTGGTGCCTCTTCGCATCAAACATACCTCTTGGAAGGTGCATCCATGACCTAAGGAGTATTAATAGTCATTATTGAGTATTGTAGTGAGGAGATGATGTACTATTGAGAGAGAGAGAGAGAGAGAGAGAGAGAGAGAGAGAGAGAGATTGAGAGAGAAAACTATGAAGACATTGAAGATGAATACTATGTGATTGATTTCCATTCAAAAATGGTGTATTCTTTTATGTTCCTTATTCTATTGATGGATTCTATGAAGATGTTGAAGATTATGGTTGATGCTATCAAATCCGTGGGAGATATCTACTATGATGCTGTATGAAGATTTGTTGTTTCCTTTGTTTTGGTCATCAAAAGAATGAAATAAAAGCTTGCTGATGTTACAAGATAGATTTTCTTGCAGTAGAATCCCCTTTTCCTTGGTGTTCCTCTTGAGACTCCATATTTTTGGTGCACATCCGGGGAAAACTTTCCATCAACAAGCGTCAGAAGAGGCTAAAAATGAAGGAAATGGCATTGCCAAGAAGAGCCTTTGATACCCTAAAACAATGCCTTATCCAAGTACCTATCTTACAGCCTCCTAATTGAACGAAGGAGTTTCATGTGCACACAGATGCATCAGTTGAAGGGCTAGGTGCTGTCCTATGTCAAAAGGGCCCCTCTAAATTAGATCAACCAGAAGGTCACTGATAGGGAACGTAACTATACAGTGACAGAGCTTGAGTGCTTGGCAATGGTGTTTGCACTAGAGAAGTTTCAACACTATTTATTGTCAACGCATTTCAAGTTCTATGTGGATCATGAAGCCCTATCCTTCCTGATGAACAAAGCAGATGTTAAAGGATGACTGATGAGATGGTTGCTCCTATTCTAGGTGTTCGATTTTGAAGTGGTCACTAAGCCTCGCCATTCGCATGTCCTAGCCGATCATCTATCACGGATCCCTCAAACTGCAGAAGAGGAACAGGATGATCCAGACCTTCCTGATGCTTCCTTGTTTCTAGTTGAAACAATTACTCCCTGGTATGCAGACATAGCCAACCTCCTAGCAACTCAAGAGTATCCTCCTGGCATCTCAAGCCGTGAGAAGAATAAGCTTCTGTTAGAATCAGTCCCCTACACCTTACTAGGTGGTGCACTGTACAAGAGAGGCAAAGATGAAGTATTGCGAAGATGTGTTGCAGGGGATGAAATCGGAATAGTATTGAAAGCATGCCATGACGAACCATGTGGTGGACACTTCATAGAAGAAGCGACAGCCAAGAAGGCTCTATTAGCAGGATACTAGTGGCCGACCCTCCACAAGGATGCATATAACTACTGCAAGAGATGTGATGCTTATCAACCGAATGGGAAAACTGTTGAAAGGTGAGAAGGATCGAAGCTTTGACTCAAGAGCTATGGCAGGAGAGCAAGAGCAAGTAAGAGAGAGATAAGAAATGAGAACTCCAACAGTCACAATGTGTGACTGGGCCTTCCTTTATTCAAACTGTCACTAAAAGAATAAAGAATAAAGTGACGGTGACGGGTGCCTGCCACCTGCAGTGTGCAGTGGTGGTGACTGTTAATGTAGTAATACACGGGCGGCTAGGCAGAGGCGCCTTTACCCCCAACAACCTCCCACTTAAAGGCGAATCTGCCCTAGTGAGGAGTGAAAAGAAAAAGAAAAAAATACAATATAACATGTACACATGTACAATAGGATGAGGAAAGACGTCATCTCATCCCATGCCCATCAACCTCCTGAGGAAGGCAAAGCGCTCTGTAGAGAGGCTTTTCATGAGCAGATCTGCAGGATTCTGGTCAGTCAAGATCTTGACAAGATCAACATACTTGTCCTCAATGAGCCCACGTATGAAGTGATACCTCATCTCAATGTGTTTCGTCTTCGCATGGAAGACCGAATTCTTGGCTAACTAAATAGCACTCATAGAATCCGAATGCAGTGTAGGGATAGCATCAATACCAAGGTCCGCAACCAAACGACCCAACCAAATGGCCTCCTTGCAAGCCTCAATTGGCTGCAACATACTCGGCCTCTGTAGTAGAAAGGGCCATGCATTTCTGCACCCTGGACATCCAAGAAACAGCACCTCCATCATAGATGAATACATAGTCGAAAGTGGACTTCCTACTATCTGCATGTCCTGCATAATTAGAGTCAGTGTACCCCACGACTCCTGTATCCTGGCTGCCATGGCATATGCACATATTTGCAGTGCCCTTCAAGGTACCTCATGATACCCTTCACGGCATCCCAATGCTTCTTGCCAGGTGTAGCCATATAGCGTGCCACAACACCAACTGCAAAGGCAATATCTGGACGAGTGGCTATCATGGCATACATAAGACTGCCCACTACGGATGTATAGGGAATCTTGGCTATCTCGGCCCTCTGCTCATCTGTCTACGGACAATCAGCCTATGATACCTTCACATAAGAAGGCAATGGACAGCCAATAGGCTTTACATCCTGCATGTGGAAGCGCTCAAGGACTTTATGAATGTACTCCCTCTGTCATAAGTAGAGGAGTCCTTGATGCCTTTTGCGTCTAATGCGCATACCAAGTATGTGAGCAGCATATCCCAGATCTTTCATCTCAAAGCTCTTCTTGAGTTGAGCCTTAAGAGCATCTAGCTCATCATGAGCTTTCCCTGTTATTAGCATATCATCCACATAGAGTACCAAAAGCAATAAAGAACCATCACGGGCTTTCTTCATGTAAAGATACAGATCCATAGCACTCTGATTGTAGCCCTGTGACTACATAAAGGCATCAAACTTATGATACCACTCCCTAGGTGTCTGTTTCAAGCCATAAAGACTTTTCTTTAATTTGCACACTAGGTGCTCCCTGCCAGGTTCTGCAAAGCCCTTAGGCTGCTCCATATAAATCTCATCATGCAAGTCTCCATGTAAGAAAGCCATCTTGACATCCATTTGGTATAAATCCAAGTCAAGCTAAGCAACCAAAGCCAAGACTAAGAGCAGGGTGATCATCTTAACCACATGAGAAAAGACCTCATCAAAGTCTACACCATGCTCCTGCTTAAAATCCTTTGCTACCAATCTAGCCTTGTATCCTGGCTTGGGGTGTCCAAGGGTACTTTTCAGCTTGTACACCCACTTGCATGGCAAAGCCTTCTTGCCCGTAGGCAAGGAAACCAAAACCCAAGTGTCATTCTTATGCAAGGAGTCTATCTCAGACTGCATAGCCCTCTCACAGGAGTGACTGTCACCCCTGTGCATAGCCTCATCATAAGTGAAAGGCTCTCCTGTATCTGTAACCAAGACATAATGCATCAAGGGCTGAAATCTATCAGGTGGACGTCTGTCTCTAGTAGACCGTCTCATGGCAGGCTCTGCTGCTTGCCCAGCTGCCTGTCCAACACCCTGACCATGAGCATCTGCTGCAGCGGTAGGCTATCCAACTGGCTATGCGGGAGCTCTCGGCTCCTCTTGAAATATGACCCTGCGGATCTCAACAACTCTCTCAGGCTGCCTATGCATCTTGTCTTCATGGAAGACTACATCATGACTGTGGATGACTTTCCACACCTGCGGATCCCAGAGACGGTAACCCATCTTTCCTGCATCTCCATAACCAAGGAAAATGCATTTGATACTCTTAGAATCTAGCTTACGTCTCTTGTCCCTGGGCACATGGCAAAATTCCTCACATCCAAAGACACGGAGATGCGCATAAGAAGGAGGTTTGCCAATCCATACCTCCTCTGAAACCTAGAAATCCAAACCACTAGAAGGTGATCTGTTTATGAAATGCACAACTGTACTAACTGCCTCAGCCCAAAAGCTCTGTGGTAGGCCTGCGTGGCTAAGCATACTACGTACATGCTCCTAGATGGTTCTATTCATCCGCTCAGACAAACCATTCTGGGGAGGGGTATAGGGGGCGGTCAACTGACGCTTAATATCCCTCTCATCACATAATTGCTCAAAAGCACGTGAGACATACTCACCCCCATTATTTGTCCGTAGGCATTTTAGCCTATACCCAGACTGGTTCTTAACCAATGCAAGCCATCTCTGAAACACAGCCAAGACATCGAATTTCAGCTTTGGGATAAGCCCAAACTATCCGTGAAAAATCATCTATGAACATAGCAAAATACTTTGCACCACCCATAGACTGACAAGGCATGGGCCCACAGACATTCGAATGTACCAATGCCAAGGGCTCACTCATGCGTGGCCTACCAGACTTCTTATGCGTAGACCTAGTTTGCCTGCTATAAAGGCAATGCTCACATGAATCAAAACATGTATAATCAAGGGGCGGTAAGTACTGCAAACCAGAAAGCATTTTCATTCCCTTCAAAGACATATGGCCAAAATGGGCATGCCAAAGAGATACATATGGGATAGAACCATAGACAAAACATGATCAAGGGAAGAAGCGGATACAATCAGGGGATAGAGGCTGCTAGCCTTGGCACCTCTCGCAATCACAAGTCTGCCACGAGTGATCTTCCATGCAAAGTCTCCAAAAGATACATGATAACATGCGTCATCAAGTTGTCCCACTGACACGAGACTGCGTGTCAAAGCAGGTACATGACATACATCCTGCATAACAAAACTGCTGCCAGAAGGAAACTGCAGCATAACATCACCAATGCCCACAATATCAAGAGAGCTATGATCACCCAAGCGCACAGAACCCGAAATAGTACGGTATGAATGAAATCACTCTCGGCAAGGTGTCACATGAAAGGACGCACATGAGTCCAAGAGCCAACACTGTGCATATATAGAGTGTATCTCTGTCATCTGCGAAGCATTAGAAGAAGCTGCAAGGATATAATCATCATCATCAACATCCTCAGGCTGCATAACATTGATCTCTTCAATTTTAACACTGGACTTTGCAGGCACTATGCTGCAATCAGAAGACTTATCCTGCACTTTGTCTTTCCCCTTATCTTTGCGCCTTTCATTGCGCAGTTCATGGCATTATGGCCTAATATGGCCCTTTTTCCCACAATGGTAACAAGTAACATCTGCATTCCTGCCACGGGATTTGCTACGTGACTTCCCACGAGACTTGGACTGAGATTTCTGAGAATCCCCTCCATGGCCACTGCCACTACCATGCTTTCCATATCCATCATTCCTGCCTCTAACTGTCATAGCATGTGACACATGAGAGGCATCCAAATTCTTACGGTTAACCTCTTCCTGCAGAAGAGCACTCTCAACATCAGATAATTTCAAGGTAGCAGTAGAGGCACATAATGCAGTGCGCGGAATACATCCCATGACTCATTAAGAGTACCAAGCAAGAAACGAGAAGTGACATCCTCTGCAAAAGTGATGTCCTACGAAGTCAAGTTCTTGAGTATAGCATGGAACTGGCTCAAGTGAGCAGACATAGTCACATTCTCCTTCATACGCAGATCCATAAGCTGCTTCAGCCAATACATTTGGCTCACTGGACTTTTCTTGTCATAGAGATTCTTGATTTTATCCCACAACTGCCATGCACTCTGTTCTTCCTCAAATACATTGTAGTGAACCTATTCTCTGAGAGACAATACAATGGTGGACTTGCATAACTCATCAAGCTCAAGCCATTCCTCATCTGGCATAGTTGCAGGCGGATGTCCGCTCAACCTCAAAGGTTTGATCTGCGATTTCTGCACCAACACCTGCCAAATCTGGCTCTTCCAATAAGAGTAATTCGTACCATCAAGCTTAGTGATGTTGAAAATAGCATGATCAGTGGACGAACTCACCATAATGCAGGCTAGAAGACCATAGACAGTTCAAAATTGCTTGCTGTTTACTGCAGAAAATGACCAAAAAATCACCAAAATCGAGAGAAAATGGCAAGAAAAGTGAAATCAAAGCTGCTGCCCACCAATTACTAGCGAAAGTACATCATTTTAGAATGTTTCAGCATGAAAAATCCATGTCAGTCCATACATATATGCTTGCTGTAATAAATTACAAATTTCAATAAATGAGAGCTAATAGTGCCAAAATCGGATCCCATGTCAATCAGATACTGCCAAGACCAAAGCCGGCATCATACGGGCATAACATAGGCATATGGCAGTCGATAAGCATGAATCCAACACCCAAACATGTCATACAAACATCTGCCAGTGAGTAGGCACACCCCCCAGTCAACGGGGCAAAGTGTTCCTACCACTACCAAAACTTGACACAAGTAGGTGTCAGCTCACAAAGATACAGATCCAAATCTAAGACTCGGCTCATAAGCATACAGTGAACCAAGACATATAATGTATCATCCCAAAGGGTAAGAAATCCCAAAGTCTCAAGTATTTGTACTGCTCAATAGCATGTAACTGCTCAATGCATAAAAGCACCACCTGCTCAATGTCTGATAAGCATTCAAGAATGCTCCCACTGGCACAAAAGCCGTATGTACGAGCTCAAGAGCTCAAACCAAGGCAAGACACAGTGCCAATGATATAAGTCCAAGACAATACATCAATAGTACATCCCGAACATGTAGGTGGTAGAGCATCTGTATGTAGCATCCACAAGTATATAAGACATCAAATACATCCCAATCCAAACTCTGACGAGCCAAGTAACATCCAAGACAACTCCAAATAATCCAAATTGCATCCAAGGTAGAGCTTCAATGAGCACTCAAGTTCAACATATGCATAGGGTAATCAACCGTAACATGAGCATCAAGCTCTAGGCAATGGGTATGCATAAACCCAAGGAGCATTGCTGTCAAAGCATATACCACTGTCAAGCATGAACCATGTCAATGAGTGCGTAATGTCAAAGCTCTTCCAAAAGCATCCGGAATGAAATCCAAGTTCGAAGTCGTACCCTGAAGATCGATACTTCATGGCATGCATCTAAGACATAATTCGGAACGAATAGGCATAACCCAAAGCATGTAGAATAGCTTCAGCCCGCTTTTATTACAACAGTGATTCACTACTCAAAATTGAGTATTTGTAAACCCAAATGAGGGCCAAACTGATGGCAAATCATCAACATAGCATCCACCAACAATATGTAGGCATCCAATGGCATAGGAGCATCATCAAGCTATCACCACTCACCATAGGCATGAGATGCAGGAGGGCTGCTCTGTATTACAGCAGGTATACCTGTAAACAGTGTGAAGCTCAGCCAAGATCTGAATGTAGGGAGCTTAAAGCTCAATGCCAAGTGAAGGGGGCCCACACAAGGAGTCAAAGGATAATGCCCAATAGATAGAAGGCTGCCCAAGAGCCTACAACAAGGCCAAGGGCTGAAAACGTGCTGTGGGAATGGCCTAGATTACTGGAGCAAACTGTTCAGCCAACATGTACAGATTTGCAGGCCCTCTTGGGCTCAAGGGGCATGCAGCGTGGGCCTCAAGGGGCCCAAAGGGGCCAATGGAGGGCTTGAATCAAGACTAAGTGGTAGAGAGAGCTTCAACTCCAATGAGAGGCTCAACCAATGGCTGCCCTTTTCCTGTTGTCAGATCTGCAAACTAAAAACTGAAGTAAAACCATGTGGCGAATGAAGCAATACCTCTGATGTAATGCCCTGAAGGTGCCCAACAATGCCGGAAGGTGCTCGGGAAGCCGGGGACTGACGGGAGCTCGAAGGAGTCGGATATGGCTATCGGGAAGGAGACCCAATGCGAGTGGGGAGTCGATGGGAAGCTGAGAATGCCACGAACCAAGCTCAAGAGTCGGGAAGCCAAGCTCTGATACCAGTTGAAAGGTGAGAAGGATTAGAGCTTTGACTCGAGAGCTATGGCGGGAGAGCAAGAGCAAGTAAGAGAGAGACAAGAAATGGGAACTCCAACAGTCACAATGTGTGACTGGGCCTTCCTTTATTCAAACTGTCACTAAAAGAATAAAGAATAAAGTGACGGTTCGGGCGCCTGCCACCTATAGTGTGCAGTGGCGATGAAGTCACAGTGTAGTAATACACTGGCGGCTAGGCAGAGGCGCCTTTACCCCCAACAAAACCCACCAAAACAAGTGTCACGCCACTGTAACCCATTCTTCCCCTAAAGTGGTTCGAGAAGCGAGGGATTGATTTTGTCGGTCCCATTGATCCACCCACCAGACGAAGGCAGAACAAATACATCTTAGTATGTACGGATTATGTCACAAAGTGCTATGAAGCTAAAGCTCTGAAGCGGGACGATGGTAACAGCGTAGCACTATTCATGTACGAGAATATTATCACCTATTTTGGCAATCTCCTCGAGCTGGTAAGTGACAAAGGTACTCATTTCCTTAACAAAATCATGGAGGAGTGTCACACTCGGCCTACGTAGTCTTCGCAACAAATCACCTTTGTCTTCGTCACCTCCATGTCATGCGTCATTGTCATGAATCGTTCTTCTCTTCAGCTTTGTCATCGCTTCTCTTCCCCTCAGCTACATTGATTGAGAGAACTTCTCTGCTGCATCCCATCCTCCTTCATTCTCGTGTTTTTCTTCCCTTTCTCACGCCCCCTTTTGCCTCCAAAACTCCCCTTTCAAAAATAGTCCTTCTTGCTTTTTCTTTCTCACGCCCCCTTTGTCCTCTTCCCCAGCACTATATATTCCACTCAGAAAAGCAGCCTCCTTTTGTTTTTAAACCAGAAAAGCGTCCTTCTCCCATTCGAGCATTCCATTGAAGAGGGCTTGAGCATCAACCATACATGAATAGTCACCATACGTGCAGATAAGTGCCATTCCAAACTCAGGAAGCAGATCATAACCTCTAGATAGACAGAAAACAAAGCATTCCATAACACAACAGTGTGCTCAGACAACCCATCAAACACATTCTCTGCTTCTACAATGCTCCCACATTTGCTATACATAGACACCAGGGTACTATGAACATAAATGTCTGATGTGAATCCTTTCTGAAGGGCATCAACATGTAACGCTTGTCCAATGTAAAGCCTTCTCTCCTTAGCCCTGCTCAACATAGGCTGAAAGCATCCCTTCATGCCCACCACTATGCCTCCAAACTTCTCTCCACTATACTCACACGCAGAAAATAAATGTAAACACAACAACTAAGTATGTACAAAGTAACAAATGTCACACACACAACATCTGGGTAGATTTCACACCTCGGATGCGCAGCAATACGACATCCACCCCTCTAATCCTACACATCCTTCGGATGGGCCAACTACCCATGATCGTTATCATCAAGATCCACAAACAGATCAATCTCTTCATTGTGCATTTCTGGTATAACAACAATATTATCTGTCATATCATCTGTCTCTTCCATTGGAGTTTCTTCTCGTTGCTCTTCTCTTGCAAATTCTTTCAATGCATAATCTTCATCATCTCTTTTCTTGAAAATCTTGATTCTTTTTCCTGCAATAGGCACTCTAAGCATTGTCCCATCCAATTCTGTCAACTCATATGTTGCATTATCAAAGACATGTCTGACTATGTACGGCCCAAACCATCTTTTCACCATCTTCCGAAGTGCAGTATGCTGATTTTCAAGGCTGCTATCAAAGACTAATACCCAGTCTCCCTCTTCTATTGCTCTAGGCCACAAGCGATGCCTGCTATCAAACCTGTCCTTATTTCTTAGTCTAGCAACCTTCAACCTGTCAATAGCTAGCTGAATATCCTCTGGTCTTCTCTCCAACTGCCGAATCCGAAGAGCTAAAAGCTCCTCTCTCGTCAAATCCTCCTGCCAAGGTAAAACTGACCAAGTCAAAGCACAAGTCTCAGTCGGCATAACCGGTTTCTGACCATACATCAACTCTGCAGGCATATATCATGTGGTAACACACTGAGTCGTACGATCAGCCCACAAAGCAAATGGTACAAGTCTCGGCCATTCTCCAATCCGTCCTCTGCATGCTTTGGCTAATGCTTTCACTATCGGCGGATGCCCTCTTTCACTCTTCCCATTTCCCTCTAAATTGTATGCTGTAGTTAGAGCCAACTTGATTCCTAGTTGAGAGAAAAACTCCCTAGCTTCATCTGCATCCAATTCACCGTGATCCGCAGTGATCTTACCCACACAGTCATACCTGCAAAAAATTTCTTCCAATAAGAACTTACACACTGCACTAGTGGTCTTCGTTCTCAAAGATCTGCCTTCAACATGATTGGTAAGATCCTCTCTAGCCAAAACAATCTATCTCATCTGCCATAAACCCATAGGCATAGTAGCCAAGTCAACTACCCACTTATAATGAATGCATAGCGGATAGGTCGGATGAAGCTCATCTCGATGATGCACTACCGAATACATCTGGTAGTCTCTACAAAGTGAGAAACATCTCTATACATGCCTTTCCACCAATATTTCTCCTTGATTTTCTCATAAATAGCCCACACTCCTCTATAACCAGCCCAAGGACTCTCATGAAACTCCCTAATCACCTGTAACTGTGTCTCTCTATCGCAGACAACCCGCAAAGGTAATCCACCTCTCTCTAAGGTATGTAATCACGAAGAACCTTATGCATGGCATTCATCATATGCGCAACAGAATTAGTGGCATCTTGAGGCAAGGTACACATCCTGACAAGCCCAATAGGAGTTCTCATGGTGGTTATGTCCCTGCTTTCCAAAGCCAATTGAAACTGATCATATCCCGAATACAAATCACCTAAAGAATAGATGGCACGTCCAGCAAATGCTTCTGCAAACTCATCCACAACTGGACCTATACCAACATTCCTGATAGTAACTCTGTCTGCTGGCTGCATGTCCTGTATAAATGGAGAGTACCATTCTTCTTTGGAACCGTAAACCACCTGTTTGAGTATGGTGCAGATGAAGGCTCAAGAATTCCCATCCTGATTTTCTCATTCAACAGGTCAATCAGCTTTGACATGTGTGCCTTAGGCACTGGAATAGGTCGGAGGTTCCATGGAATATGAGGAATAGTAAAGATCACCATAGGAGCAACAATATCCGGATTCACACATCCAATCTCATGCGGAAAAAAAGCAAACCCCCTTTCATGTCACTCAAGCATCTCCTGAAAGCATTGCTTCTCTGTGGGTAGCAAGAATTCACCATTTCCAATTTTCAATTCAGCAAGAGTCTCTGGTGAAAATTTATGGCCTATATGCTCTGGATTCCTCAAAATTGGCTGTTTGGCAGCCCTCTCTATTTGTTGATCACTGTCAGGTGGAAGGGGTACAACTACCAGCTTCACCTTCTTATCCACAGTCTTGTATTTCGTGTCAACCCTGGCTTCATTATGATCCTCTGCATTACTCAAATCTTGCTGTAAATCAGCAATTTTGCACTCCAATGGCTGAATATCCTCAGCCCTCTGCTCTATGGACTGCATAGGAACAGCCCTAAACTCTGGATGCTGAAATATTTCAACAGTAAACTCTGTTGGCTGAAAGTTTTCAGCCCTCTATGTCTCTGTAAGCTTATCATAATCAGCCGGAAACTCTGTTTGCTGAATTTCTTCAGCACTCAACACTTTTTGCTGAATCACCTCAACCTCTGACTCAATCTATGACACAAAATCTGCAATTTCATGAAACATGTCCAGGGATTGCACTAATACATTACTGTGACAACTCTGCATATCAGTTTTCAGCATATCTTCCATCTCTGTCATCATATCTGCACAAATCATACTATCATACATCCCATCTATATGCTCATCATCCTCTAAAATTCCTGCATTTTTCAAAATTTTCTCCTTCCTGCATATGTACTGCCTGGCAGCTCTAGGCAACTTAGAAGTCTTCTGATAGCTCATCGAACTATTTGCTGAAATCCCAACAAAACTGGAGGAGAAAACACTGCTGCCAGGAGGCGAGAACTCCAATCTCCTCTGCTCTGTACCACCGTCGTCTCGCGAAACGGCGGTACCTAATGAAAACCTGAATCCCTCACAGTGGGCAAAGGTGCATCTCTGAGAGTATCCTTGTTTTTAACATGGTTCACACACACAGTCATAAACTGTACTGCTCTCATGCCATCTTTACTGCGAATCCGTGCATAAGCAAATCCATCATCCATTACCTTTGTTTCCATGCGCATCTCTGTGATGAATGGCTGTCCAAGAATTATGGGATAAGAGCATGAGTCCTGCACAAAGAAATGGAAATCCTCCTCTACATCTCCAATAGAAACCCTAACACTGGGACAGGCAGCATACAAATCACCTGCAGTGTTGTTGGCAGCTCTCATACGCCACCCATACTCTACATCCATAGGCCATTTGTTACTTTCATAAACTCCACGAACTATGAGATTAATCTCTGAACCATGATCCACCAAAGCAACATAAGGCACCTGTTTCTCTCCAATTTTAACCATCGTCTCTGTAGTTGCCCTAGTCCAATGACTCCGCGAAAAGTGACTACGCGGTATCAAGACAGGCTCATCAATTTCAGCATAATGCATAGGCTGAACCCTCTTCTCTATCTGTGGAAAAATAGAAGCATTCTCAACCATAACCTCATCCTCATCCTCATCCAACTCCCTAATCAAAACTCCCTGTGTATCAGTAGTAGGCAATGCATGTCTTTTCCTCTTCAGGACCTCTTGAAACTGATCTTGAAACTCTCTTTTCGAGATGCCCAAAACCTCAGAAATAGTAAAAGTCACCTCACTGCCAAGTATCTTGTCATTAAAGATTTTCTTCATGTCTGTAGATGTCCCAATATCGGACGTCAATCTAAACCCTGGCTGCTTTCTCTCTCTAGGCTCTTGCCTGTTTTCTCTCTTTTGAGCATCTTCCATCTGTCGTTCTGGCCCTGGTCTCAAAGACGGTCCTGCAGTAGTAGGTGGAGTAACAAACTCACCCCCTCTAGTCTTTTTAGCTGCACTTGGATTTTCTTCATCCCTCTTACGCTTCTCCTCAACAAGTACATCTGCTCCCTAAGACTTAGCCAAGTAGGCATAAATAGAGTACCTGTCAACAGGCAAATCCCAACCATCTGATGCTAGAGCCTGCACTAGTCAAAACAGTTTGCTGAATTTTTCCCTTTTTTGCAATCTCCATAGCATAAGTCCATAATGCTGACTGATTCTCTGATCCCTTCTCAATCTGAACTCCATATGCAGAAGCATCTCCTCTACCTGCCACATAAGAAGTACACGCAGCCATGTCATCCACTAACTTCTTCATTCCGCCTTTCCCAAAGTTGGTAGCAAGCGGAGCTCCTATTTCAGTCAACCAAATCTTACCATCTTGTCCCCAAAATACCAAATTCTTCCTCCTTGCATCCTGAAAAGATTCACAATCCCTGCAATGCTGATGGTCCGTACTATCACACCAAATACATCTTCGATCTCTCCTAGGTGCACTAGGAGCACTCCTAGGTGCAGTAGGAGCACTAGAAGAAATAGTAGGCGCAGTCGAAGCAAACTGCTCTTTCAATTTTCCCACCAACTATGCTTTAACTGGCTCCAATGTCAAATCCGTTATGCCTTTGATTATGTCATCAAGAGAGGTAGGCACCGACAGAGTGGATGGTTTTGGAGCAGAAGGAGCCGGCATCGGTTGTGGAACAGGAGGAATAGGAGGAGTGGAAACAGTAGGCACTGGCATAGGCCAAGAAGCTGGCTGAGGAGAAGAAGAAATAACAGGGATAGAAGTAGGCATAGGAGCAGAAGACGGTGTCGGTGTCATAGAACCATTCTGTAGGCAGGTCTTCCATATCCTCCTCTTGGTCAAAGTCGAGACTGCATCCTGGGCATCTTGCCAATCCGTTTTAAGACCCATAGGCTTTGTGCGATCCTCAAGAAGCTCTCCCAATTCTTCCTGAAGAGCAAGATCCGCAGCTTGCAAGAAAAGCTCAACTTTCTCAACATCCAATGCTCTTTGTTCAATGGCATCAAGCTGACTATACCTTTCTTCAAATTCTCGTATCAACTCTGAAGCAGCTAGACCTTTGTTTGGCATGTAGACCCACTCTCAGAATGTCCGCCATGTAGCCATACCAAAGTCCTCAAGGAAATACTCTTCTTTCAGGGCTTTCTTAAAATCTTGCCAATTGAATAAAAAGATCAGTCACTTTTGCCCTCAAGGCGGGTGTGACAAGACGAAGGAAATACTTACTCATAAGTCCAGCTGGAACTCCAAAAAACCCCATCTTGATCTCATATGTCTTCAGATATGCTGAAACATTACGGCCATCAAATAGCTTCTTCTCATTCTCAACTGCTTCAATCGCCTTAGTCGCGCTAATTGCATTCTCCTGCTCCGAATATAGTTGCCTTTGCTGAGACAACTGTTGTTGATGCAATTGCTGCTGCTGCTGCATATACAATTGTGTCTACTGATTTTGAAGCTGCGTATACATGGACATATTCTGCAAAATTCGCTTTAGATCATATGTTGAAGTACTTGACGTAGCAGTCAATGATGGAGCTGAAGTAGAGGACGCAGCTGGAATTGTAGAAGGGGCTGAAATGGATGCTGAAGTATCTCCCATCCTGAAATTTCTGCAACGCTTTCACGTCGGGTTCACCAAAGATGTCGAAGGGTTTTCGAAAGCAAAGTCGCGACCATAGAGGACCTTGACTAATTTCAAGATGGAAGATCAATCAAGTGAATAATCCAATATTAGAGTCATCATCAAACTGGCCTTCAACTCTGAATCATATAATTTCTAATAGCCACAAAGCAATTTCAGAATACATTCAATAAAGTCTGTCTGAGCAAAAACAGTTATAAATTCTGTTATCCAGTATATAAGGTTTAAAATGGCAACTAAGCCAATCTTGAAGATATACAAGGCTTAAGCTTAAACAATACACCCTCGGTTGCTACAGTGTGGAGGACAACCAGAGGAACGCAGCGATCCACTGGCACTTGAAAATGAAGAGACTCGCAGTTCTTCACCAGGCTTAAATGGTAGCTCTTTTGTTTGAGGGAAAAGGGCAACATTAACAATAAATTTATCTCCATGATAGAGTGGGGAAACTAATCTGCCTTGATCGCCCATTTGTTGATTGATTTTTCAAATCCCCAGGCATCAATGTCCCAGACACATCTTTCTACATCCAGATAGTTCAAGATCATAGCCAGGTACTACAAATTATATCAGCTTGAGATACATGATTTTAACAGACCAAGATGCTGTATACAGGTCCTCCATGTTTGTGATGTGTCCTTTTGCATTGCAATGGTGATCTCCATTAATCAAATCAGTCCAAGAGCTGCCCAGGGATTCAAACCAGCCCATCTAGCCTCCACCATCAAGAGCATTACTGCTGTGTACGAGTTTTCATGGCTATAGTGACAGCAGGTGCACCTGGAAGGCTTGCAGTTGTAAACTTAGAAATGGATGCTGCCATTTCCAGGTTTCGGTGCCCAAGTGTCAGCAGCATGAAGAGAGATAATGCTTTGCTCCATAAGCTGCAAAACCTTGTCCTAGGGGAGCATTCAGGTGCGACAACCATATCCTTTTCTCGAGACTTTTAGTAGGTTGAGTCAAGTAAGGGATTAATGAATGGAGGTCTACCGATCAATATAGATGCTTCGTCTTCGTCTCAATCCTGCAGCTTTGTTGACCCATCTGTGTCGTCACAGCAGCACTCGCTTCTCCCTTTGCCACGTCCACCGTAGGCTTGACAATTGTTATTGGCCTCGTTCTTCATCATCTCCTTCTTTGTTGTTCCAATCTTCCTCGCCCCTTCTTTTGTAATTGTCGTCATCTTCTTCCTCATAGCCTCGTCCCGTTACAGTCTTCTCTGGTTTGTCTTAGCTTCGTTGAACTCCTTCGGAGTCACACTCGGCCTACGTCGTCTTCGCAACAAATCACCTTTGTCTTCGTCACCTCCATGTCATGCGTCATTGTCATGAATCGTTCTTGTCTTCAGCTTTGTCATCACTTCTCTTCCCCTCAGCTACATTGACTGAGAGAACTTCTCTGCTGCATCCCATCCTCCTTCATTCTCGTGTTTTTCTTCCCTTTCTCACGCCCCCTTTTGCCTCCAAAACTCCCCTTTCAAAAATAGTCCTTCTTGCTTTTTCTTTCTCACACCCCCTTTGTCCTCTTCCCCAGCACTATATATTCCACTCAGAAAAGCAGCCTCCTTTTGTTTTTAAACCAGAAAAGCGGCCTTCTCCCATTCGAGCATTCCATTGAAGAGGGCTTGAGCATCAACCATACATGAATAGTCACCATACGTGCAGATAAGTGCCATTCCAAACTCAGGAAGCAGATCATAACCTCTAGATAGACAGAAAACAAAGCATTCCATAACACAACAGTGTGCTCAGACAACCCATCAAACACATTCTCTACTTCTACAATGCTCCCACATTTGCTATACATAGACACCAGGGTACTACGAACATAAATGTCTGATGTGAATCCTTTCTGAAGGGCATCAACATGTAACACTTGTCCAATGTAAAGCCTTCTCTCCTTAGCCCTGCTCAACATAGGCTAAAAGCATCCCTTCATGCCCACCACTATGCCTCCAAACTTCTCTCCACTATACTCACACGCAGAAAATAAATGTAAACACAACAACTAAGTATGTACAAAGTAACAAATGTCACACACACAACATCTAGGTAGATTTCACACCTCGGATGTGCAGCAATACGACAACGGTTCATCCGCTATTCATTTTTGCGAGTTTTTGGGTCCTTTTCATGCATATTTTTTGCATTTTTCCATGTGAACTTGCCCTATTCTTTTCGGAATTCCATTCTGACTAGATCACCTTGTCCAACCACCCATTTTGCACAATTTTTCTTCTTTCTCTACCCTGTTCTGCCATCTGGATTTTTTGTTATTAATTTTCATTGGTGTTTTTTAGTGTCTTTTTCTTGTTTCTTCCATGCGAACGCCTTCTAACCCCATCCGAACTGAGATTTGATGTGATAGCCCTAACGATTTTCTTTTTTTGGACATTTTTCCTTTTTATTTTCCTCTATTCCGGTGCACGGATCATTCCATATTGATTTCTGAATCCCTTTTCGGGTCTGCTTTTTGGGTTTTTCCCATGTGAATGCATCCTATCTCGATCGAAACTGTGTTTTGAAATGATAGGGTTGTTGGGCACGTTATTTTGCACATTTTTTCTTCTTTCTACACTTCATTCTGACAAGCGAATTTTCTGATATTAATACACGTATGTGTTTTCGAGTCTGTTTTTTGTGTTTTTTCTATGTGAACCCTTGATTTGGCTCCGGAACCCATGTCGCATTTTTCTATTATTTTCCCCTCGTCTCCCAGCACATTTTTTCTTTTTACGATTTTTCAATCCAATATACGGTTTGGGTTTTGTTAATTTTTCTTCCTTTCGCCATGTGGCCGCGTCTCTCGTGTCGCACGTGAACGCGCTTGTTTTTGGTTTTAAGCGCCTCGGGATGCCCCCGTCGCCTTTGTGCCTTGCATGACGTCGTCCCTACCCCATCTGATTTTGTTGATGCAAATTTTTTTACTCCCGCTCCGTGCATGCACATGGGATGGGGGCGTGCTCACTTTTTAATGGAAACACAAACACAACACACAAATTTTATTTTATTTTAAAAAAACCAAAAAAAACATAAATAAATAAAACAATCAAATATTTCAACAATAAACAAAGAAAAGAAAAGAAAAGAAGAAGGAAAAAAAAAACCCACACCTAACACACAACCCAACAACCAACAACCACACATAAATAAATTAACACAAAAAAAAACATATTCAAACCCATTTTTTAAAACACACTCTCACAAAATAATAATAATAATAACAAAAAAAAAACACACCAACCCACATAAACAGTTAACAATCATAATAACCACTTAATTTTCAAGGTTTTTTAACAATATTTTTTTTTAAACGGCCTTACCTGATTCGTCCGCGTCTTCCCCCATGTCCCTTCCTTCCTCCTCGCGGTCGCCCTCTCCATCACACCCCACACAAAATCTCCCTCTCTCCTCCCCCACAATGCCCACCTTCTCCCTCTCTCTCCTTGCCTCTGCCTACGAACACCCACGACCTTCCTCCTCCTCCCTTCAGACGCCTCACCTACCTCGCCCTTCGCCTTTCTCCTTCCCATGCTGCCCCTCGCCCTTCTCCTTCTCCTTCCCATGCTACCCCTCGCCTTTCCTCTCCTCGCTGGCCGCCTGGCCGCGCGCTCGCCCCCTCCTTGCTGGGACGATGCTGCCCCTCGCCTTTCCCCTCCTCGTTGGCCACTTGGTCGCGCGCCCCCACCCGCCCACCTTCTTATCCCTCCCTTTTCCACCTCCTTGGGCACTACCCCCGCCCGCCCACCTTCTTATCCCTCCCTTTTCCACCTTCTTGGGCACCACCCCCCCCCCCCCCCCCACAAAATTCCCCCTTCCCCCCCACATTTTGGCCCTACCCCCCATATTTTTACCCTATCCCCCCCCCCCTCTTCCCCCCCCCCAAAAATTCCCCCTTCCCCCCCCATTTTGGCCCTACCCGCCACATTTGACCCTACCCCCACATTTAACCCCCCTTCCCTCTATTTACCCCACCCCCCATTACCATGTGTTCCCGAGCTTGTGTATTTGCGTGTGCGCATGTTCGCGTGGCGTCACGTGGGAGCCCCTCTCGTGTTGTGTGCCCGGTTCATACACACGTTTGTGGGAATTTTCCAGCGTGTGTTCACGCGTGTGGACACGCGTTTGGTCTTCTCCATGCGATGGTGCATGCTGTTCCCGAGCACACAACTGTTCACACACAGCCTCCGCCTACGAACACCCACGACCTTTCTCCTCCTCCCTTCAGACGCCTCACCTACCTCGCCCTTCGCCTTTCTCCTTCCCACGCTGCCCCTCGCCCTTCTCCTTCTCCTTCCCACGCTACCCCTCGCCTTTCCTCTCCTCGCTGGCCGCCTTGCCGCGCGCTCGCCCCCTCCTCGCTGGACCGACGCTGCCCCTCGCCTTTCCCCTCCTCGTTGGCCACTTGGTCGCGCGCCCCCGCCCGCCCACCTTCTTATCCCTCCCTTTTCCACCTCCTTGGGCACTACCCCCGCCCGCCCACCTTCTTATCCCTCCCTTTTCCACCTTCTTGGGAACCCCCCCCCCCCCCCCCCCCCCCCATTTTGGCCCTACCCGCCACATTTGACCCTACCCCCACATTTAACCCCCCTTCCCTCTATTTACCCCACCCCCCATTACCATGTGTTCCCGAGCTTGTGTATTTGCGTGTGCGCATGTTCATGGCATCACGTGGGAGCCCCTCTCGTGTTGTGTGCCCAGTTCATGCACACGTTTGTGGGAATTTTCCAGCGTGTGTTCACGCACGTGGACGCGCGTTTGGTCTTCTCCGTGCGATGGTGCATGTTGTTCCCGAGCACACAGCTGTTCACACACAGCGCGGGTATCTCTTTTGATTTTCCACAAACTCGAGAAAAATACCTAAAAATACTTAAAAATATTAAAAAATCATTTAAAAATCAATTAAAAAACAAAAAATTACTAAAAAATTCCTTACTAAATTGTGTAATTTTCTTGTTGATCTTGCTAATTATAATATAAAGAATTAATTGTAAAAAATTTAACAATATTTAAAATCCTTTTAAATTTTACTATAAATTGAGAAAATTTCATTAAAAATCCCTAAAAATCAAAATTAAATTCAAAAAATTTACAAAAAATTCCATCAATGCATTTGATTGCTTTTGGAATATTTTTGAAAATAAAAATATACCCAAAAAATAAAATTTTTTAAAAAAATAAAATACAAAATCAAAACACACCTAAATTACAACAATTAAAAAATACTAATAACAATCTCACCCAAACACTAATGAACATTGCCTAAACCAAATGTGGTCCCACTAACATTGCTTTGATATTTATTTTGTTTTTTTAATACTAAGGTACTTTATTTTTTCCAGTCAGTGGTTTTTGTTTTTTTTATTAGATTCCTTGCATTTGTGACTAGTGCGCTCTCAGTCTCTTGCATACACACCCCTACCAAGTATCTATTTTTTGTGCTTTATTTATTATTGGTCATCCCTTAACCACAGTTAATTGTTAAAATGAACTTTATTCCCCGACTTTTTCACGCGCGCTCGCGCCACACACACATTTTTCTAATAACTTAAAATCAACCCACCGTTCACTTTGCACGCACTACGTGTGCTTCAGAGGCACTTTAATTTTTAATAAAAATGAACCAACCGTCATAACAAAAATGCATGCGCTGTAAAAGAAGAGCGCTTCAGACACATTAAATTTTTACTCAATGAATATGCATTTAGAGACTTGAGTCTGTCCCCTTTTCAATAAGTACACTTCATGGGATGGCTACGTGCAATCCTTTAAGCTGACATTGTTTATCAAAGTCCTGGTCGATTTTTGAGGTATTATGGTTTGATTGTGTGATACGATTACGGGTGTGGTCTGTCATTTTCTATTTTGCCTGATACGGGGTCTTGGGTGGCTACTTGTTGCATAGCATGAAGCTTTCGATCGTATATGTGTAGGGGTCATGTCGAATTTTTTCTAGGATGAGGGTTGTTTGAGGTGGTTAATTGGTTAGTTACGTCTGTGTGTGTGCTTATTTTGATTGATTTCTTTTTTATAGCTATTTTGTTGTTTTGCAAGCATTCTCTGTGATTGTCTGTGTTTGTGGTGTGTGTGTGTATTCCATCTGAATGGCACCTCAAGCTCCTCCTCCTGTTCAGTATGTTCCATTGATCAGTAGGGACTATTTTTCCCTACTAACTTTTGAGCCTATCGCGAAAGCAGGCCTTGCAACTTTCACTCCCTTTGATTCTAGACGATCCAGCCCTATGTGATGAGTTTCTTGCGTCATACAGTAAGAAATCGGGCTTGGTTCGTGGTACTTCCATGGTCTTGACACGTAGAGGGTTAGGGAAGGCTTTGTCTCTTCCCTACAAAGCTAAAGAATCTCAAGAGTTTAAGACTCTTTTAGATACGAAACTCTCAGCTTTGCAGACTGCTCATAATACATTGGAATCCCAAGCTTCCCAGATTAAACTATTGCAGGACCAACTGGTGCAGTCACGGTCCATTCCTCCAAGTCCCAGTGTTCCTATGATTCCTTCTATATCTCAGTAGGACTTGGGAGTTCTCCAAAGATAGGCCACATTATGTCCATTGTTTCAAGATAAAGTGGAAAGATTGCAGTCCAGGATGGATTTATTATGGTCTACATTTGAGCAATTTCAGGACTATGTTCCTCCGGACCATTCCTTTTTTGTCCACTATCAGTTACAGAAGTTGACCTTCTATATTAAGCTCTCAACAATGGATCTCCCTCTTCCAGAGGATGGTTGGAGTGGGGCTTGGTCTTTTGATTTGCTGACAGAAGTTGTCCGTATGGTCTTTGAAGATTCTGTGACGAGCAACGAATACCATGTTGCTGTCTTATATGTATCTATGAGGTGATCTGTTAATTTCAGATGATGTAGATCTGGCTTGGTATGTGGGGGATGTGATCTTACAAGCTGCCTTATATGTCAATCATTTGGAGTTGAGGATAGATGACATGTTCCAGTGCTATTCTTCTAAACTGGCTACTTGCCCTGACACTTCATGGCATTCAATGATTGATTTTGTAGTCCTGAACCAACGTCAGAATACAGCTTCTACTTATGTGTAGAGCTCTAACCAAACTGAGGATGGATCTCCTAGCTTATCTTTCCAAGAACAATCCATTTGATTCATCCTTCTTTGATGCCTACCATAGACGATCTATTTTAGCCTCTGTTCCTAGCTTATTGTACTATCAACAAATGGCCTATCGCTATGATGCTTATTTTTCCCTTTATCAATCCAACTCAGTAGCTATCTTACCTCTCCTTTTCCAACCTCAGGGTTTTCCTCAAATTCCAATCTTTACCTATTGCTCTTTCATTGAAGATCGCGTCTTTTCCCCTTTTCCGCCATGCCCTTCTCCATCTATCCATATACCTTCTACTTTTCGCACTTATCAATTGACACCTTTCCTAATTGATTCACTTAAATTTTCAGCCACTCCTTCTTTAGCTTATTCCTCATTTTATGAATTTGCCTACCCATCTCTTCATCCTCTTTTACTTATTTCACTTCCATCTCCTACCACTTTTATTTCTCAACCCCCTTAGTTGGCTAGTGGGTACGAAGGATTTGATCAGCAGATTCCGAGAAGAAGAGGATGGAGCTGAACTAATTCTCTCACAGGACCACATATTAATTAGCCATTAATTCCAGGGGACTAGACAATTGCTAGTCAAGCATACGAAAATTACCTCCATTTTTATCAACAATATTCACAATCTCTAGATCCTTCAGTGAGATTGACAACCCATTTTGCTTGGTACCTAGCATATATATGTAGGCATTCCCATAACGATCAAAAGGCCATTCCAAAGCATTGTATGAATGTCACTGTGAACATTGATTCCCAACAGTTGGATGTCCTATATTTTCATGCCCTTTGTCTACCTAGCAGATACCTTGTTTTGCTAGAACTGATGTGTTGCCTTTAATTCTTTCAGAATCCTCAGAAATCCTTTGTAGATGAGTCTTCCCTGGATCGCTTTCGAAATCATCAAGCCTTCAAAAGGGATCATCTTCATTGATACCCCTAGATGTATCTTTTCTGCTTCTTAATGAGACATTTTTTGGAGGTGCCATTTAGATTGTTATGTTTGTGTTGTAATAATTTGTATGAGATGAGTTCGTGCTAGTTGAATAATTTGTTCGAGAGCTCTCTTTTCAACTATTGATGGTGATGGTGGATGGCAAGCCTACGATGGATAGTTGAAGAACCTCTTATATCCTTTACAAATTTGTTATGACTTTTTATTGATTATCAGATATGTTGATGAATAATGAAGTTTTCCTTTGGTTATATTCTTTTCTAGAGATATAGGTGATAAGTTGGGGTCGTGGTTTGGAGTGATTGTTGAAGATACTGAAGAAAATCAAATTGAGCTCTTTAGTGAACTTATATTCTTCTTTTCCTTAGGCCACGAGGACGCTTCCTTTCTAAGTATGGGGATATGTTGAGAGTGGAAAAAGACTGAATTTTTGACTGATTTTTGTTGTTTTTGAGGTATGAATGATTGATTTTTTATGGATTTAGAGTGATGTATGGTTGTTAATGGAAGTGTTTGAGAACGTTTTGGATGATATTGATTATGCTTTGGAATTTTATGATGATTTTTAGTAGAAATATAAAGCTTTGTGATGTTCTGATAGGTTATGTTGAGGTTTTGATTGGTTCTGATACCTTCTGTATAGCTTCTGTTTTGTTCTAATTTTCTTTTGTATGAAGCATGAATTGATGATTGATGAAGTTTGAAATCTTTTGAAGGTTTATTGAATATTTTTTGAAAGTATGGAATGGTTTTAGTACGATTTATGAGGATTTTATGTTCTCTGACAACCCTTTATAAATCCTCTATAGACCTCCTGTCTCTGTCTCTGCTCTATCTCTGCTTTGTCTCTGTTTTGTCTCTGCTCTCTTCCTATTCTATTATGTTCTGTTCTATAGATCTTCTATAAGTGTTCTGTGGAATGTATGTGTGACTTTGGGAAAGTTTTCTAACTTTTGGAAAGGATGAATCTAAGTTCAAAAGAGCTAAAACAAATAGAAGAAGCAGCTGGTGAAGACTAAAGAGAAGACTGGAGTGACAGTGACAGTAGTGAGCTATGAAGAGACACTGTAGTGGCTCTAGTGCCTCTTCTCATCAGACATACCTCTTGGGAAGTGCATCCACGACCTAAGAAGGATTATTGAGAGTCATCATTGAGTATTGTAGTGAGGAGATGATGTACTATTGAGAGAGAGAGAGAGAGAGAGAGAGAGAGAGATAGTTAATTCTATCAAAATAGTGTAACTGTATATGAGAGATTGAGAGAGAAAACTGTGAAGACATTGAAGATGAATACTATGTGATTGATTTCCATTCAAAAATGGTGTATTCTTTTATGTTCCTTGTTCTATTGATGGATTCTATGAAGATGTTGAAGATTATGGTTGATTCTATCAAATCTGTGGGAGATATCTACTATGATGTTGCATGAAGATTTGTTGTTTTCTTTGTTTTGGTCATCAAAAGAATGAAATAAAAGCTTGTTGATGTTACAAGATAGATTTTCTTGTAGTAGAATCCCTTTTCCTTGATGTTCCTCTTGGGGCTCCACTACGTGTCAATGCAAGTACATGACGTACATCGTGCATAACAAAATTGCTGCCAGAAGGAAACTGCAGTCTAACATCACCAATGCCGATAATCTCAAGAGACCTGTCGTCACCCAAGCGCACAAAACCCGAAATAGAACGGTATGAATGGAACCACTCTCGGCAAAGTGTCAATGAAAGGATGCACTTGAGTCTAAGAGCCAACACTGTGCATAGATAGAGTGTATCTCTATTATCTATGAAGCACTAGATAAAGCTGCCGCAAGGATATAATCCCCATCACTATCTTCAGGCTGCATAACATTGATCTCTTTAATTTAACACTTGACTTAGTAGATATGATACTGCGATTAGAAAACTTTTATTGCACTTTCTCTTTCCCCTTCTCTTTGTGCCTTTCATTGCATAGTTCATGACATTGTGGCCTTATGTGGCCCTTCTTCCCACAATGATGACAAGTCAGATTGGCATTTCTCCCATGAGACTTACTGCATGACTTGCCACACGACTTGGATCGAGATTTTTGCAAATCCCGTCCACGGCCATTAACACGATCATTCTTTGCATTTCCATCATGTTGACCTCTAACTGTCAAAGTATGAGACACTTGAGAGGTATCCAGATTCTTACGATTTATCTCTTCCTGCAAAAGAGAGCTCTCAACATCAGATAGCTTCAGATAGTGGCAGAAATAAGGCAGTGCGGAATACATCCCAAGACTCATTAAGAGTTTCAAGCAAGAACAACGGAGTGACATCCTCTTTGCAATCAATGCCCTATGAAATCAAGTTCTTAAGAATAGCATGAAACTGGCTTAGATGAGTTGACATTGTCACATTCTCTTTCATGCAGATATCCATAAGTTGTTTCAACCAATCTATTTGACTTACAGGACTTTGCTTGTCATAGAGGTTCTTGATCATATTCCAAAGCTGCCAAGCACTCTGTGCTTCCTCAACCACATTGTAATTGAAAGGGAGCGACGGATCGAAGGTTGGACTCGAGAGCTATGGCGGGAGAGCAAGAGCAAGAAAGGGAGAGACTAGAAATGGGAACTCCAACAGTCACAATGTGTAACCAGGCCTTCCTTTATTCAAACTGTCACTAAAAGAATAAAGAATAAAGTGACAGTGACGGGTGCCCTCCACCTGCAGTGTGCAGTGACAATGACTGTCAGTGTAGTAATACATGGGCGGCTAGGCAAACGCACCTTTACCTCCAACAACCTCCCATTTAAAGGCAAATCTGCCCCAGTGAGGAGTGAAAAGAAAAAGAAAAAAGACAGTGCAACATGTACACATGTACAATAGGATGAGGAAAGACGTCATCTCATCCCACGCCCATTAATCTCCTCAGGAAGGCAAAGCGCTCTGTAGAGAGGCTTTTCGTGAGCAGATCTGCAGGATTCTCGTCAGTTGAGATCTTGACAAGATCAACATACTTGTCCTCAACGACCCCACGTATGAAGTGATACCTCACCTCAATGTGTTTCGTCTTCACATGGAAGACCGGCGGATTCTTGGCTAACTAAATAGCACTCATAGAATCCGAATGCAGTGTAGGGATAGCATCAATACCAAGGTCAGCAACTAAACAACCCAACCAAATGGCCTCCTTGCAAGCCTCAGTGGCTGCAACATACTCGGCCTCTGTAGTAGAAAGGACCGTACATTTCTGCACCCTAGACATCTAAGAAACAACACCTCCAGCATAGGTGAATACATAGCCAAAAGTGGACTTCCTACTATCTGCATGTCCTGCATAATCAAAGTAAGTGTACCCCACGACTCCTGTATCCTAGCTGCCATAGCATATGCACATATCTGTAGTGCCCTTCAGGTACCTCATGATACCCTTTACGGCATCCCAATGCTTCTTGCCAGGTGTAGCCATATAGCGTGCCACAACACCAACTGCAAAGGCAATATCTGGACGAGTGGCTATCATGGCATACATAAGACTGCCCACTGTGGATGCATAGGGAATCTTGGCCATCTTGGCCCTCTACTCATTTGTCTGTGGACAATTAGCCTGTGATACCTTCATATAAGAAGGCAATGGACAGCCAATAGGCTTTACGTCCTGCATGCGGAAGCGCTCAAGGACTTTATGAATGTACTCCCTCTATGACAAGTAGAGGAGTCCCTGATGCATGTCGCGTCTAATGCGCATACCAAGTATGTGAGTGGCTTGTCCCAGATCTTTTATCTCAAAGCTCTTCTTGAGTTGAGCCTTAAGAGCAGCTAGCTCATCATGAGCTTTCCCTGCTTTCAACATATCATCCACATAGAGTACCAAAATCAATAAAGAACCATCACGACATTTCTTCTGTAAAGACAAGAATCCATAGCACTCCGACTGTAGCCCTGTAACTGTATAAAGGCATCAAATTTATGATACCACTCCCTAGGTGCCTGTTTTAAGCCATAAAGACTTTTCTTCAATTTGCACACTAGGTGCTCGCTGCCAGGTTCTACAAAGCCCTTAGACTGCTCCATATAAATCTCATCATGCAAGTCCCCATGTAAGAAAGCCGTTTTGACATCCATCTGTTATAAATTCAAGTCAAGATGACCAACCAAAGCCAAGACTAAGCGCAGGGTGGTCATCTTAACCACAGGAGAAAAGACCTCATCAAAGTCCACACCATGCTCCTACTTAAAACCCTTTGCTACCAATCTAGCCTTGTATGCCGGCTTGGGGTGTCTAGGGGTACTTATTAGCTTGTACACCCACTTGCATGGCAAAGCCTTCTTGCCCGTACGCAAGGAAACCAAATCCCAAGTGTTATTCTTATGCAGGGAGTCTTTCTCAGGCTGCATAGCCCTCTCCTAGGAGTGACTGTCACCCATGCACATAGCCTCATCATAAGTGAAAGGCTCTCCTGCATCTGTAACCAAGAAATAATGCATTGAGGGCTGAAATCCATTTGGTGGATGTCTGTCTCTAGTAGACCGTCTCACGACAGGCTCTGCTGCCTGCCCAGTTGCCTATCCAATGCCTTGACCATGAGTATCTACTACAGCTGTAGGCTATCCAACTGGCTGTGCGACAGCTCTCGGCTCCTCCTGAAATATGACCCTGCGGATCTCAACAACTCTCTCAGGCTGCCTATGCATCTTGTCTTCATGAAAGACTACATCATGACTGCGGATGACTTTCCACGCCTGCGGATCCCAGAGATGGTAACCCATCTCGCCTACATTCCCATAACTAAGGAAAATGCATTTGACACTCTTGGGATCCAGCTTACTTCTCTTGTCCCTGGGCACATGGAAAAATGCCTCACATCCAAAGACACGGAGATGTGCATAAGAGGGGGGTTTTCCAGTCCATACCTCCTCTACAACCTAGAAATCCAAACCGCTAGAAGGTGATCTGTTTATGACATGCACAATTGTACTAACTGCCTCAGCCCAAAAGCTCTGTGGTAGGCCTGCATGGCTAAGCATACTGGGTACACACTCTTGGATGGTTCTATTCATCCGCTCAGCCAAACCATTCTGGGGGGGAATATAGGGGGCAGTCAACTGACGCTTAATACCCCTCTCATCACATAACTGCTCAAAAGCACGTGAGACATACTCACCCCCATTATCTGTCCTTAGGCATTTTAGCCTATACCCAAACTGGTTCTCAACTAATGCAAGCCATCTCTGAAACACAGCTAAGACATCGTATTTCAGCTTAATGGCATAAGCCCAAAATTTCCCAGAAAAATCATCTATGAACGTAACAAAATACTTTGCACCACCCATAAACTGACAAGGCATGGGCCCACAGACATCAGAATGTACCAATGCCAAGGGCTCACTCATGCGTGGCCATAAAGACAATGCTCACATGAATCAAAACATGTATAATCAAGGGGCGGTAAGTACTACAAACCAGAAAGCATTTTCATTCCCTTCAAAGACATATGGCCCAAACGGGCACGCCAAAGAGATACATGTGGGATAGAGCCCACAGACAAAACATGATCAAGGGAAGAAGCTGATACAATCAAGGGGTAGAGACTGCCAGTCTTAGCATCTCTCGCAATCACAAGTCTGCCACGAGTGATCTTCCATGCAGAGTCTCCAAAACATACATGATATCATGCATCATCAAGCTGTCTAGCTGACATGAGACTGCGTGTCAAAGCAAGTACATGACGTACATCTTGCATAACAAAATTGCTGCCAGAAGGAAACTGTAGCCTAACATCACCAATGCCCACAATATCAAGAGAGATGTCATCACCCAAGCGCACAGAACCCGAAACAGTACGGTATGAATGAAACCACTCTCGGCAAGGTGTCACATGAAAGGACGCACATGAGTCCAAGAGCCAACACTGTGCATACATAGAGTGTATCTCTGTCATCTGCGAAGCACTAGAAGATGCTGCTAGGATCTAATCATCATCAACAACATTCTCAGGCTGCATAACATTGATCTCTTCAATTTTAACACTGGACTTTGCAGGTACTATGCTGCAATCAAAAGACTTATCCTGCACTTTGTCTTTCCCCTTATCTTTGCGCCTTTCATTGCGCAATTCATGGCATTATGGCCTAATATGGCCCTTTTTCCCACAATGGTGACAAGTAACATCTACATTCCTGCCACGGGATTTGCTACGTGACTTCCCATGAGACTTGGACCGAGATTTCTGAGAATCCCGTCCACGGCCACTACCACTGCCATGCTTTCCATATCCATCATTCCTGCCTCTAACTGTCATAGTATGAGACACACGAGAGGCATCCAAATTCTTACGATTAACCTCTTCCTGCAGAAGAGCACTCTCGACATCAAATAATTTCAAGGTAGCACTAGAGGCACATAATGCAGTGCAGAATACATCCCATGACTCATTAAGAGTACCAAGCAAGAAAAGAGGAGTGACATCCTCTGCAAAAGTGATGTCCTACGAAGTCAAGTTCTTGAGTATAGCATGGAACTGGCTCAAATGAGCAGACATAGTCACATTCTCCTTCATACGCAGATCCATAAGCTGCTTCAGCCAATATATTTGGCTCACTGGACTTTTCTTGTCATAGAGATTCTTGATTTTATCCCACAACTGCCATGCACTCTGTTCTTCCTCAAATACATTGTAGTGAACCTATTCTCTGAGAGACAATACAATGGTGGACTTGCATAACTCATCAGCTCAAGCCATTCCTCATCTTGCATAGTTGCAGGCGGATGCCCGCTTAACCTCAAAGGTTTGATATGCGATTTCTGCATCAACACCTGCCAAATCTGGCTCTTCCAATAATAGTAATTCGTACCATCAAGCTTAGTGATGTTGAAAATAGCATGATCAGTGGACGAACTCGCCATAATGCAAGCTGGAAGACTGTAGACAGTTCAAAATTGCTTGCTATTTACTGCAGAAAATGACAAAAAAATCACCAAAATGGAGGGAAAATGGCGAGGAAAGTGGAACCAAAGCTGCTGTCCACCAAGTACTAGCGAAAATACATCACTTCAGAGTGTTTCAGCATGAAAAATCCATGTCAGTCCATACATATATGCTTGCTGTAATAAATTTCAGATTTCATTAAAAGAGAGCTAACAGTGCCAAAATCGGATCCCAAGGCAATTAGATATTGCCAAGACCAAAGCCGGCATCATGTGGGCATAGCATAAGCATATGACGGTCGATAAGCATGAATCCAACACCCAAGTATGTCATACAAGCATCTGCCAATGAGTAGGCATACCCCCCAGTCAACAGGGCAAAGTATTCCTGCCACTACCAAAACTTGACACAAGTAGGTGTTAGTTCACAAAGATACGGATCCAAAACTGAGACTTAGCTCATAAGCATAAAGGGAACCAAGACATATGATGTATCATTCCAAAAGGTAAGAAGTCCCAAAGTCTCAAGTGTCTGTAACTACTCAATGGCATGTAACGGCTCAATGCATAAAAGTACCGCCTGCTCAATGTCTGATAAGCATTCAAGAATACTCCCACTAGCACAAAAGTCATATATACGAGCTCAAGAGCTCAAACCAAGGCAAGACACAGTGCCAATGACATAAGTCCAAGACAATACATCAATAGTACATCCCGAACATGTAGGCGGTAGAGCATCCGTATGTAGCATCCGTAAGCATGTAAGACATCAAATACATGCCAATCCAAACTCTGACAAGCCAAGTAACATCCAAGACTACTCCAGATAATCCAAAATGCATCCAAAGGTGGAGATTCAATGAGCACTCAAGCTCAACGTATGCATAGGGTAATCAACTGTGACATGAGCATCAAGCCGTAGGCAACAGGTATGCATAAACCCAAGAAGCATCACTGTCAAAGCATATACCAATGTCAATAAGTGTGGGCTGAAATAAGCTCAAGCTTCCAAAAGCATCCGGATTCAATGACAATCTCAAAGTCGTCCCTCGATGATCAATACATCATAGCATAACCCAAGACATACATCCGGAACCAATAGGCATATATCAAAGCATGAAAGATAGCTTCAGCCCAAGAGTATTCAGCATGCATTTACTGTTATAAATTGTGTATTTCCAGCCCCAAAATCAAGCCAAAATCATAGCATTATATGCAGCTTCAATCCCCCAATCAATCATGATGCAATAAGCATCAAACCGGTTATGTAGTCATGCCTAAACAAGCATAGGCATACAAATACATGCTATCTCAGACCTGAAATCTGTTGCAAAAGATTATGTCATCATAATTTGATAAATCTGACATCACCATCGTGTCCGGAGCATGCCAAAATCCCAACTTAGACTCTTACCTTGCGTGAATCGAGTTCCGAATGCCCGAGATATGACAAAAAGAGTGATTTTTGGGCCAGATTTTGAAACAGGCGCAAAAAAAGTGAGCTGGCTGGAGGGGTCTGCTGTCCCACATGTCAACAATGGGGCCCAAAGGGGGCACAAATGAGGGCCAAAGAAGGCCTACACCAAGCCTCAGCAAGCCTTGATAGACTGGAAGTAAGATCCAGGTGAAGGAAGCTCCAAGAGGTGTGAGCTATGGCTGCCCACAACTTGTTTACAGCCTGTGAGACCTGAGAACTGAAGTAAAACTCTAAAGAAAATGATCAAATACCTCTGATGTAATGCCTTGAAGGTGCCCAACAATGTCAGAAAGGTTCTCGGGAAGCCGGGGAGTGACGGGAACTCGAAGGAGTTGGATATGGCTGCTGGGAAGGAGACCCAATGCAAGTAGGGAGTCGATGGGATGCTGAGAATGCCACGAACCAAGCTCAAGAGTCGGAAAGCAAAGCTCTGATACCAGTTGAAAGGGAGTGACGGATCGAAGGTTGGACTTGAGAGCTATGGCGGGAGAGCAAGAGCAAGAAAGGGAGAGACTAGAAATGGAAACTCCAACAGTCACAATGTGTGACCGGGCCTTCCTTTATTCAAACTGTCACTAAAAGAATAAAGAATAAAGTGACAGTGACAGGCGCCCTCCACCTGCAGTGTGCAGTGGCGGTGACTGTCAGTGTAGTAATACATGGGCGGCTAGGCAGAGGCACCTTTACACCCAACAGTAATGCACCTGAGAGACAAGATGAGGGTGGACTTGCATAACTCATCAAGCTCCATCCATTCGTCATTAGTCATAGTTTCAGGCTGCTCTTCACTCAACCTTAGTGGCTTTATCTGCAATTTGTGCACAAATACCTACCAAACTTGGCTCTTCCAATAGGCAAAATTCGTACCATCAAGCTTAGTGATGTTGAAGATAGCACTATCAAAGGAAGAAGATGTCATATTGCAAGTTGAAACAGTACATACAGTTCAAAACTACTTGCTGTAAATTGCAAAAAATGACCAAAAAACCACCAAAACCAAGGCAAAATAGCAAGAAACGAGTATTTAATGATGCTACCCACCGAGTACCATCAAAAGTATATCAAACTAGGATGGTTCAACATGAAAAATACATGATAGCCCGAAGATATATGCTTGCTGTAATTTATGACAACAGTGTACAATGAGAGCTAACAATAGGCAAAACCCGATATTCAAAGTCAATCACTGACTATCAATGCAAAACTAGCATCAAGCGGGCATTAACAAGCATGTAACAGTCAAACTAACATGAGCCAACACCCAAGCATGTCAAACAAAATCTGTCATTAGTAAAGTCAGTACACCCCCAATCAACAATGCAAAATGTGCATACCACTGGCAAGACCTAATACAAGTTGGTGTCTACTCAATGAATACAAACCCAAATCAGCCCAAGTACATCTACACCGACCAAGGCATATCAACCATACATCATCCACAAGGAGATCTCAGTCTCAAAGATCCAAAAGCTCAATATGCATAACCCGCACTGCGCAATGTCTGGTAAGCATACAAAGACATTCCCACTGGCACAAAAGACGTAGATGTCAAGCAAATAAGCTCAAAAAAAGCATGTAAGAGCACCAATGTGACAGAGTATCCAAGATCATACATCAATAAGATATCCAAAGCATTTGAGCGATCAAGTATCCAATGATAGCATCAAATGTCATGAAGACAATCCCAATCAATCTTTGATGAGCCAAAGCAATACCAAAATAAGCTCCCAAATATTCAAAGTCAAGCCCAAATGAAGCTCCAATACAATTCAAGTCTAAACAATGTAACTAGCATGTGTAGGTAACATAAGCATCAATCATGTACCAACAGGGTCATACATAGACCATAGGTATAACCTTTGTTACAAAGCATGCTAGTGTAGACCAATGTCAAGTAAATGCCAATCAATACAGAGCTCAAACAAGGCTCAAAATACATTCCAGAACCATCCAAAGCATTTGCCAACCTTCATTTGAATCCCAATAGGCATATGAAATACCCGAGAAGCACCGGTGAGGACCAATAGGCAAAGCATAAAGTGACTAAATAAGCTTCAGCCTTGGAGTTTACAACAATGATTTATGTGTGAAACTGATTATTTCAGGCCACTAAATTAGCCCCAAATGATTGCCAATCAATAGGCATACATTTCCCAAACATTCAGGGACCATTCAGGACTAACCAGGCATCAAATGTCAATGCCAACCAAGCATAAACATAAAGTGCTAATGTAACACTGTTTGTGGCTACTTATGAACTATGGAAAATAGCCTTCGACTGAGGTAAATTAGTCCACAAATCAATGCCAATGATAACCACCAATGCCGAGCATAAGGGTATGTTTCCAAGTGCCAAATGAAGTGTTTTTAAGTTGCCAATGAGTGCCAAGGGAGGGTTGAAGTAAAAAAAGAATTTTTCGCAGGTATTCAAGCTGTCACAAATAGGATTGATATTTTTGGATATGTTATTAGGTATGTTATTGGTCCACATGGCATTAATGGGGTGGAAGGGGGGCTCAAGTAGGGCCTAAAGAAGGCCTACACAAAGCCTTGTCAAGCCTAATTAGATAGGAGCCAAGATATGAAATGGGGGAGCTCCAATGGTTGGAGTTATGGCTACCCCTTCCTATTGCACCTTGCAAGCTGAAATAAACACTCAAAATAATGCTTCAATACCTCTCACGGAATGCCCTGAGGGTGCCTAAATGGGCTAGGTAGATGCTCAGGAAGCCGGGGAGTGATTGGAGCTCGAAGGAGTCAAATATGGCTGCCAAGAGTGAGAACCAATGGTGTAGGGATTCAAATGAATGCTAAAGGAGTCATAGATCAAGATCGAATGCTCAAGTAACCACTCTCTGATACCAATTGAAAGGTGAGAATGATCAAAGCTTGCACGGGAGAGCTATGGTGGGAGAGCAAAAATAAGAGAGAGAGACTCATAATGTGGGAACTCCAACAGTCACAATGTGTGATCAGCCTTCCCTTTACTCATATGTCACTAAAAGAATAAATAATAAAGTAATGGTGATGGGCGCCCACTGCCTGCAGTGTGCAAGTGCAGGTACTATCAATGTAGTAATACACGGGCGGCTAGGCGGAGGCGACTTTACCCCCAACACCTAGATCTCTATGCTTCCCATCAATACAACCTTGACTTCTTCAGTTGGTTTTATCCAAGCCTACATGACGGGAACCCTAGAATGTCTCTTAGTTTTACAACACTAGAGTCATCGAAACCTCCACAACAAGAGAAAAACAGCTCTAAACACAACACTTGCTTTGATAAGAAGTAATGGAGGCATGTTCCAATGAGTAAGGAAAAGAGTCTAAAGCAAATGACCAACCAAGAGCAACTGCCAATGCAATTGGATGAGGGGCTAAATGGAGGGGAATTAATTGAAGAGATAGACTCTCAAAAAAGAGAGGTAGATGTATCCTCACAACCTAGCGAGGCTATTCAACAGGCTATGGCTATGTCCCATGAGGACACACAAGAAAAAGAGAATGTTGAGGCCCAACCAAGCACATCAATTGGCTGACCTAGTGTAGGGTCCTGAGTCTTTAAAGGATATACCTCAATTGCCCAAGAAAAAGAGGAGAAAACAACAAAAACAACAACAATTCTACAAGTGGCTGTAGATGCCAAGAAGATTGAGTCCAAGAGTGCTGAAGAGCTAAGGAATAAAGCAGCAAGTCCACCCACAAATGAACCCATTTCCATCGCTCCTAATGGCGGTGAAACCTCAGATACATTTGTGTATTCTGATAAATCAAAGCAACCATTACCATCAATGGTTGCTTGCAACGCTCAATCCACTGACAACAGAACTTACATTGACCAATCAAGAGTGGATACAACAGTGTCACAACAGGTTGACAAAACTGTACCAATCACATCTGAGGAGAACCATGACACAATAGTAGCAAAGCCTCATGAGAAACATGAAAACCCCAAGGACATAAGCAATCCTAGCATTGGCCAATCTTGTTCATCTAGGCCTGAGCCCCCAACTATGCTAAAGCCTAGGGAAACTCCCAGAACCTTTCATGAGATAGCAATCGAGCAAGCCCTCATAGAACATAGAAGTGTCACAGAGTGCTTGACCGAGTTGGATGCTAAACTCAAATTATTCGCACTTGCCTACATCCTTGCAAACATGGGTACATTCCCTAGGGAGCAGCTTGAGGAATATTTTCCATATCCGCTATCCTGAGAAGAGCAATAATAGCTTAATGAGCACTATGACAAGCTCCTATATGAACACATGCAAATCATCTCTAATGAGAAAGCTGACGAACTACGCTTAAGTGTGACATTCGACGAAGCGCTTTGCCAACCAAATCTCTTAGAGATGGAGCATCTAAAGCGACAATCAGAGGATCGAAGTCGATTTGAAAAATGTTGGTTTGAAAACCGCACTACAATGGCCAAACTTGGAGCCTAGATTATGACATAGTCTTAGAGGAGTTACCTATGTGGCACCAACTTTCTTTCGAGTACTAACTATCATTTCGGGTATGGACTTAGCTGGAACTCATCAAGAGAACTCTCTAATTGATAAAATTCTCACTGAGGAGGAGCTACATGTTGCCAGTAGACTCGGACAAGGCACCATGCTACTCGATGTTACAAAGTATCTATTGTTACTGAGTAGACTGCCATGATTACTAGATATATATGCCACACTCCAGTACAATCTTGAGTTCTAAAATTGGTTTTTATCCTTATAAAGTGGTATGGATTCATATACGTGTACATAAATAAACAATTTGTTTTGTGATTGTGTATAAATAATACCAAAAGAAGCAAAGCTAGCACACACACAAGCAATGATAATCAAGCACATGTGATATGCATCAAAGTCAACACTATGGGATTCAGATAAGTGATGCCTCTTTGAGCTACACCTGTTCATTATGGTTGAAGCATATGACTTGCATGTACTCTCACGAGTTGCCAAGTGAATGCATGACAACACATGTCTCTATACGAAAGCTTCAATGTCCAAGTCACCACAACACCACCAACCTCACAAAGAACCATTATGGAGAAAGCGACATAAATACCAAGAAACAAAGAGCCATGACGGAAGCCCCACGCTGGAAGAGAAAATTACCCCTGCAAAAAGCACACATTGCATTTGAGCATGGCCAAAGCATACTCATTGGAGGCTACTCTCTCCTTGGCCACAAACTCTACATTTGGGTAGAAGCCACGCTCTCAACATTGACAAACGTTTCTTCATCAACCAAGATTCAATTCTCTAGATGCTCTATCCCTTGTCTATGCATAGATCACTCCAATTGCTACCTCAATTGGTCCGATGTCTCACATATTACTCAGAGGTTTGCAAAATCTCAAATGTATCTCTTCATCTCAACAATTGTTCCTCTAGCATCGAGGCTAGTAACACAATCATCTTTGTAATATCCATTTTTCATAGCCTTTGGATCTCGACATTTCTCAATCCAAATGAAAGGTTGATAGCCTCAACATATTGCATTGATTGTATTCATTCTATCCAAAAAAAAGAAAAAAAGAAAGAAAGAAAAAAAAAAGAGCACCCACAATCATAGCATAGCACCTAAGGGTCCTCAAATTAGGTATGTCCAGTGACCTTGGTTGATTGGCTCTGTCCCTAGTCCCTTAACCCTTTATATATCCCCCACAATTGTTCAGGGCACATCAAGGGCAGGACATACCTAGGGAGACCTATCACCCTGAACCATTTGCATAATTCTTTTTTGCACTCCATCTCAGTGCCATTGCAATCAACAATGGTAAGCAAGGCATGAAAGACCATGGAAAGTATTGCTACTCTTCAAACACTACAAGTAGCCACTAGCTACCAAAAGCTAAGGCATCAATGAGCTAAAATATGCTACATCATATTGTCAAAATCACAAATTATGTCTCAAGAAGCCTTCAAGTGTACTTCTCCTCAACATCGACAATTTTTTCCACCGCATTGAACCCTCGCTTCATACACACATTGCTACAAAGAACCAGACTAGTAGTCTTCTACCTATGTAATATGTAAGTATGCACATGCACTCACATATATATCTACACCACAACCTATAGACAGTTTGGGTCCTCAAGTGCAGGACAATACTCTCAACTTGCTTAGAGTTTGACTTGTCTCCCAAACTAATCAGACTATGTTTTATACACGATACAAAGACTAGCACTAACCCCTTGGAAGAGACCATTTGAGAGGTTTTCAATTGCAGTTATTGAAGGCTCCAATGAAAGTACCGTCAGCTCTTCATCAACACTCAACTCTGAACTCTTGCCCTTTATCATCATACAAGCCCACCAAAGAATCATCTCATGAGCAAAATCCCTAGAACACCAACACTTGTGCTAGCCATGTGTACAACTCCCAACAAAGAACAGCCCTATCACCAACTACAACAACCCTATCACCAACCAATCAGGCCAACTAGGTGCTACCAACAACAACCTTCATCCACACCACCACCAAAACTCCTCCAAGACAAACCATATTAGTCCCTTCCACCTATGTCTTCAGTGCATGCCAAAGCTTGCTACCTACGACAACGAAGAGTGCCATGGGACTGGCACTCGACTAGGAGAGGGCTAATGCTAACCCTCAGAAGAACAAGGTGGAAAATCCAAAAAATCTAAAGCAGAAGACAAGGCCAAGGCAAAAGTGAAATGGAAGATGAATGCGTACCAAGAAAAATCTGGAAACACAAGGAAGTGTAAAAAAATCCTAAATCAGGGAGAGAGGCGCACAAGAAAAAGTGCAAGTCAATACTTTTATAAAAGAGCGCAAGGCGCACCATGATTTATTTTGTAAAAGAGCACCAGGTGCAAATTGTAAATGGTTAGAGGCACGGGTTGAGGCCATGCCAATAGGAAAAGAGAAGGACAAGGGCCGGAGGAATAGCCAAGCCCGGACCAAAAAGGGGATGACCGCCCAAAGGGAATTAGGGTTAGGGTTTTGTATAAAAGGCAAAAAGTGAATGAAGAGTTGAGAGAGGAAGTGAGTGTGTGAGGGTGAGGGACCATGGTGGAGAAGCTCTCCTCTCCTCTCCTCTCCTCTCCTCTCCTCTCCTCTCCTCTCTTCTCTTCTCTTCTCTTCTCTTCTCTTGCTCGCGACAACGGAGCTTGGAGCGTGGAGCTTGAGGATCAAGCTTGCTCGAAGCTTGCACTTGGATCGTGGAGCTACCAGAGTGCTTGAGAGAGCAGGAAGCTCGATCGGGGCATGGAGGTAAGCTCACTACACCCATAGGTTGAGAAAGCATACAACTAAGTGAGAGATAGCCATTGCATTCAACTTGAAACGCTTGAAACAATAAGCGTTCTGTGGGTCTTGGTGGTCAAGTGTGAGCTTTCACTACACCCTTACTCCCTCACTCTCTCAGCCACACACACTTTCACTCATACATACAACCTTTTAAGATAGGATGGAGAAGAAAATAGAAAGAGAAGAAGAGCACTTATGTTCTTGTCCCTCGCTCTCTCACACCCTACCTCTCCACTCTTATGCAATAGGCCATTGAGTAGAAATATTATGCAAGCTTGAGCTAGCACAGATATGAATCTCTTGTTTCATCCTTTTTATGCAAGTTTCTAAGGTCAGGGTTCCCACCCTCACCTTGGGCATCCAGCCCATATCCAAGTCACTTGGCTAGTCTTCCTCAATTTGTAGGTACCTACCTTGGCTTACACCATACTTCTAATGTATAAATTCGTTTGTGGACATTCTTATGGTACTATTCAAAGTTGCTTACAATTTGCATGGGAGGGAGCTCAACTCTCAATTGTCCACATTAAATATCAAGAGTTGATAGTACAATATCTTAAAACTTTCCTTCAAAAAAAAAAGTGATGGCATCTTACACATTGCAACTAACATCATGGCCGAGGACAAATCTTTAATTTGAATGGAGGAGGCCCTTTGCCCTACACCTGATCCTTAATGTAAGAAGTACAAGCAACAAAGGGAATATAGTAAAAAGCACAATAGTCACAAAGTATACTAAAAGCAACAATGGATGAACTCATCGTCCTCTAAAGCTAAAGTGGATTTTGTTGAGTTAGCATGCCCACATGATTCATGGGAGAATTTGTTTGTCCATGAAATGCATTTCAAAAATGTATTATGATCAAGTAATCTCAATTACATCCACTAGAACATACAAGATAAGAAACATTTCTTGAGCTTATAGTTCATCAATCATACGACTTACTATCACAAGCACGCAAGTAGTCTAGAGCAAGAAAATTCATATTCCAATCTTTGGTAAAGGTAGCATAAGGACTAAATTTAACACTAGCTAATCCATTCCATAATTCTTTCTGGTCCAAATTCATGTTACATGAAAACATATGGATATATGAATTCTTTGATAAAAAATCATGATTTCCAACGCTATTCCATCATTAAAAGAACTTAAAATGGAAGGGGACAAAGGTTTTCTACATAAAGCAATTATATCTCTAAGAGGCACATGAAAGAACCTCAAAATCTTCAAGGTACAGTTAGGAACAGCTCCATATTTCACCTCTTACAAATAGATGACATGAAATTTGTGTTGCTTTTAACAAGACTTACCAATTGTACATTTTGTGACAAAACACTTCGGCTCTTCGTGCTTACCAAGAATTATGTGTTGGTTTCAAGGCCACCTACATGATCATATCATTAACATGGTCTGGACCTCTAGGCACATTTTTGGAAGAGTGCATGTCATTTGAACTATAGATTCTCCGCCACTATTGACAATTAGAAGCTTCAAAACTTGTTGGTTGAACATTTTTTAATTATTGATCCCCCAAAGATTTCTTATCTATATTAGTTCTATCTTGTAGTGGAAGAGTTTTCTCTTTACTTCACCTAAAACTAGAAGGAATTTAAGTATTTTCATCATTCCAAAGAAAGATTAGCTCTAACATTGGCACAATAAGGATCTTCTAATTGCCCTGATTAAGAAGCTTCAATCTATGAAGATTTACCCTCTTTAGCTTCATCATTGTCCTTTTTGAAACAATTGTGCTCAAAATGACCATTTTCCCTACATACATAACATGCATTAAGGAATGAAGTGAAGGGAGAAGCTTGTGAGTGAGAGGATGAGCAAGCAGAAGCAATAGAGGAGTGAGCTATTTTGGATGGAGCAAGAGAGTAAAAGAGAGAGAATCAAGATGTGGAAACTCCAATTGTCACAATGTGTGACCGGCCTTCTCTTATTGAAATGTCACTAAAAGGATAAAGAATGAAGTGACAGTGATGTATAGGTGTGTGGGCCCACCCCATGTACTGTACAGCTGTGCGGGATCGCCACTTGCAATGTATACATGTACGGTTACTGTCAGTATAGGATGAGAAAAGACGTCATCTTATCCAATGCCCATCAACTTCCTAAGAAAGGCAAAATGCTCAATTAAGAGACTTTTAATGAGTAAATGTATAGGATTTCAGTCAGTTGAGATCTTGACAAGCTCCATGGACTTGTCACACAACGACCTCCTGGGATAAAGTAGTAATGCACCTCAAAGTGCTTTGTCTTCACATAGAAGACTAGCAGATTCTTGGTCAATTGAATAGCACCCATAGAAATTGAATGCCGTGTAGGGACCACATCAATAATACCAAGGTCTGCCACCACCAAACGGCCTAACTAGAGAGCCTACTTGTAAGCCTTTGTGGCTACAATATACTTTGTCTCTCTAGTGGATAGGACCGTGTATTTGTGCACCTTGGACATCTAAGAAACAACACCTCCAGCAAAGGTAAAGACATAGCCAAAGATAGCATTCCTACTATCTACATGTCCTGCATAATCAGAGTTAGTGTACTCCACAAGTCATGTATCCTTGCCACCATAACATATGTGTATATCTACAGTGCCCTTAAGGTACCCCATGATATCCTTCATGGCATCCCAATGCCACCTTTTAGGTGTAGCCATATCGTGTGTTACAATCCCCACTGCAAAATGCTATGTCAAAACGAGTGGCTATCATTGTATACATCAAATTGCCAACTACGGATGCATAAGGGATCTTAGCCATCTCAGCCTTCTACTCACTAGATTGTGGACAATCGACCTAACTAACCTTCACATGAGAAGGTAAAGGACAACTAATAGGCTTAAGATCCTGCATATAAAATCACTCAATGATCTTCTGGATGTACTCCTTCTGTGACAAGTAAAGGAGCCCTTAGAGCAATTTCACGTGATGTGCATACCAAGAAAATGTGAGGCCTATCCCATCTCATTCATCTCAAATCTCTTCTTGAGCTAACCTTTCAAAGCATCCAACTCATCATAAGCACTCCTAGTAATCAACATTTCATTCACATAGAGAACCAAAACCATAAGACTATCATCATAGGACTTCTTTGTGCATAAACACGAATCCATATCACTACAAGTGTATCCCTATGGATACATCAAAGCATCAAACTTGTGGTACAATTCCCTAGGTGCTTACTTAAGGGCATAAAGGCTCTTTCTCAAGTTGCACACTACATGTTCCTTATCTTTTTCCTCAAAGCCCTTAGGTTGTTGTATATTGTTAACCCCGGTGCAAAGAAAGTGAAAAGAATATCAAAAAGCCGCAAGACAAAGAGGAAAAAGACAACCCAAAGGAAAAGCAGGAAGAAAAGGGTCAAAAGCACAAGAAAAAAATGTAAAAGTCCAAGGAAAGTGTAAAAGGGAAAATGTGCATTTTAAATATAAAAGTATACCTTAAATCCTTGTAAAAGAGTGCCAGGGTCCCTCCTGTGCAATTTGTAAATGTAGATGGACATGGATAAAGGAACAATGTAAATATGAAGGGAAAAGGGAAAGAGGACCTACACTAAAATGGCCAGTCATGTGAAAAAGAAATGGGCACCCAAGAGAAGTAGGGCATGTATAAAAAGCAAAAAAGTGAATGCTAGCTCTCTTCTTCTTCTTGCTTGTGCTTGTGCTTGAGAGAGGAAGTGTGAGGCAGTGAGTATGTGAGGGTGAGGGACCATGGTGGAGAAGCTCTCCATCTTCTCCTCTTTTCTTCTTCTTTTCTATTCTCTTTTATTCTCTTCTCTTGCACGCGGCAATGGAACTTGGAGCTTGAGGATCGAGCTTGCTTGAACCTTGGATCATGGAGCTAACGGAGAACTCACAGGAGAAAGCAACTCGATCGGGCGGCATGAAGGTGAGCTCACTACACTCGTAGGTGTGAGAGTGTGTATAGCTATGTGAGAGATAGCCATTGCACTTGGTTTGAAATAATAAGTGGTCCATGGGACTTGGTGGTTGAGCGAGAGCTCCCACATTTTGGTTCTATTGCCAGGACAAACAGATTCAAGCTTTGAGTGCTTGCGCACTCTGAATTGAGCATTGGAGTAGGGTTTGCCTTGAACCAGTTCTTGAGATAGGTAGAAAGCAAGGGAGTCATAGACCATTTGATCTCTTTTGCAAGTAAGTTTTTTGGTTTTTAAGGTTTAGGCAAATAGGTTGAATTAGCTTAAGTGCTTGGTTGTGATTTGGATGCATTTAGGTAGGAAAAACTCAAGAAAAGCAAGGAAACAAACAGTAGGGTGATTGCTGTAAAATAGAATAAAACATGGAGAAAAAGGGACTTCAAGGAATTAAGAGAGGAAAGAGAGAAGGAGGGGAGTGGAAGATTGAAGGACAAGGAGCTTAAGAGGCAGAGCGAGCAAAGGGGAGGTCATTTCTACACTTAGGGTTTCACAAAGAGAGAGACAGAGACAGAGAAGAGCTTGATAGGTCTGTCGTAGGCAACAGGGAGGCAAAGAGAGCTTTGATTCATGCGATCAAGCACATTCACTGGTTGTAGGTGAGTTTTTTTTATTGCTAACATCTTATTGTTTGATCTTGGAGCTTGTCAGGGGGATTAGGAGGATGTACTGAGAGTGTTGTGCCAAAGATTTGTTGAGTCTGCGTGTGTTTTTTCCGTCATAGTCGAATTATCCGATTCTTAGAGTCGAACCACCTGATTGCCAAAAGTTGTATGATTTTCATAATCGGTCACATCAGATTGTCCAATCGGATAATACTTGGCCACTCAAAAATTAGACAGTTTTGATCTTCCAATCCTAAAAATTGGACTCAAATAGTCCAAAATTGAACATAAGACTCAGACAATCCGGAATCAAAAAGCCCAAAATCAAACATCTGATTTTGAAAATTGGACATCCAATTCTAGAAATCATACCAAAACCTAAAAATCTGATAGGAGATTAGAATATCGATTTTTTACCTTCCAAGACCTTATAGGGGCCAAAACCTAGCTATAGGACACCCCAGCAAATCCCCAATAAGTAGATAGGGCAATCAAGCCGACTAACTCGAGGTTTAGCCTGACAGTCCAAGAGCGACTACTACAGTACTGACCATACCCTAATAGAGGTTTGAACTGACAACCTGAACGCATCAATCGTGTAGTAAGGACCTAAAGTGGACCATTATAGGTGGTTGCCGCTTGTATGGGAGAGCTAGCACTAGCTAAATTTATTTGAAGGGAGTGTGATTTGCATTGATTGTGATTGAACTCACATACTTCATCACACAAATACTTAAAATGCACAAGGAAAGATAGAAAGTCTAATTTGACACATAAGTCCACTCCACCACTCATGTGTCCAATTCATGTAACATTGCAAACTAATTTGTATAACAAGGAACACACTAATGAGGCCTAAGGAACAAACCCACCAATAGAAGCAAACCCCAAAAAAACGGATACAGCCTGAGAACAAGAACTTGAAGCAAATAATTGAGAACTGACATGATTAGGGATGTAGCTTTGCCCAATCTGATCAACACCCTGGTTGCTCATGATACCCTCAACATGTCGGGAGCTAGCAGCAACCCTACAAACAATGAGCTCAACTTGGGAGAATTCCCAGTTGACATTCAGCACAAATAGTAAACCAATACAACCTACTTACCAAAATGGTCCAACATGGTAGACTAATCAAGGAGATCATAGCCAATTCGAGGAAGAGAGAAGGTTGGCAAGAAAAGCATTGCAAAGCATTGCCGCCTACAACAAAGAGCAACAAGCTTAAAATTTGAGACAAGACATAGAAATGCACGAGGTCTAGCATGGCTTAGCTCTAGCCAACAGAACTAGGGTAGGACCAAATGTTGAGAGAGAGAGAGAGAGAGAGAGAGAGAGAGAGAGAGAGAGAGAGAGAGAGAGAGCATGCTAGAGGTTGATCTTACACTGAGAGAGCTTCTCACAAAAAGCGACTCCTAGACAATCAAACTACAAAGCAGAGCGGAGAAACCATAGCGACTATTTTGCTAATAGGACTAAAAATCATGCCCAACTCTAAGAGCCATACCAAAATACCTACAGTTGCTAAGCAGCTCACAGTCTAGCAATGAGCCATACAGCTTCATCATAGCAGTTCAAGCAAGTATGTGAGCTGAACGGCCTCACAAATCTTGCTCAATGAGCACAAGCTTTCGAACTTTTCCTAGGAGACAAATGACAAACGTGGTTTACTAGCCTCCACAATGCCGAATGGAATAATTTTAACCTCAAGAGTCTCTTCATCAAGAGGTTCTTCAAAGTGGGATACTCTAACAACCTCATTGTCAGGTTGATGAATGTCAATCAAAATGATAAGGAGGATATCCGAGACTACGTCACCCATGTGCAGAGTCTCTTTAAGAGAATGCCAGTGGTGAAATGACCTAACAAACGAGTAGTCTCCACTGTATTTATAAATGGAATCCAAAGCGAGGAGCTCTATAAGGCCTTGGTGAGAAACTTGAACTTGCAAAGGGATGTGCTAGTTAGGGTCTTTGAAGAAGCCATACGCGTGGATGATGTGCTCAAGGTGAGAAGCTCCAAAACCACGATCCAAGAGACTGCCACTAGATCCTCAAAGAGAGCTACGACCATTAGTGAGAGATCTAGCCAAGGCACACAAGACAAGCAAAAGGATGTCGCAAGAGTTGGCTAATATGAAGCTAGAGTTGGCTAAGCTTTAAGAGATGATGAGAAGGACCACACAACCCCACGTGCAATGTGTGCATTGCAGAGGAAATCACCTTCCACCCAAGTGCTTGGATCCTAGGTCAAGACCATGTGCAATTGCAAAAGGTTTAACCACGATGCGGTGCATTGTAGATTGCCAATATGATTTTCATACACGCGACCATACAACCAGTCTTATTACCTCCTAGGGAATAGGCCACTGCACTTTGAGAGGGGAGCTCCATTACCTCTCCAAGCACCCAATGACTAAAAACCAACCATTCCTAGGATGGTTGGACATCAATCATATAGGGATACCTAGACCACCTGGACCCATCCGGACCCATCCACTGAACGACACTTCGATACATTATGTAGAGGAGTTGAATGAGGAATGAAGTATATGTGAGCCCTTACATCTCGTATGATGAAAAGGGTAACCCCATCTTGATGGATTTCAAACCAATGTCAATAATAGCGTTAAGTAGGGGAAGAGGTAGAGGACTAGGAGAACAAAACTAAGAACACATTGCATGCTGGACTTGCGGTCACCTAGAATATATCTCATCTGGGTGCCTCAAAAGTGAGCAAGTCGATCGAGACAAAGCCGATCTAACATATCCAAAGTGTGGGATCACACACTTGTATGCCGAGTACACTAGGTGGAAACCTTCCACTAGTTCAATAATTGTGCCATTCGTACCCTTGGGACTATTCGGAGGCAACATAATTGATGGTAAGGCCACCATGATTCTATTAAATATCATGACCCAAGCATAAATGAAGCAAATCGGTATCTCATTACCTAGACCTAGTAACCTTGGCATAACTTCAATAGGAAAGAAGAGCCATAGGAGAAGGAGAAAGAGGGTTGAGACTAAGGTAATGCTTAAGACAAATAGTGCCACCACATTACCCAAGGGTAAGCAAGTCACAGATGCAGAAGCAAAAACATCTACTCCGAAGATGGTAGAAAAAGGGAGTGCCAAGATTAGGGAGTATCCCGACCCAAGGCGCCAATTAGTAGTGGATAAGGTCAAGGATTTTGTGAGAGAATCCCAAGAACACCTCAAAGAAGATGCTAAACCTATCATAGAAAATGAGAACGATGAGCTCTCTAGCATGTGCACACTAGTCTTGCCAATGTGGTTAAGATTGAGAGACACATCCACACCCCATGTGGCACTGCATGGACAAAGCCTAGACACCACAAGCAGGCAGACCAATTGAGATCATTGGTAAAAGAGTATAGACCCTAATGAAATGTAAGTGGTTGGAAACCTACGCACAACATCAATATCAGCCCATGTAACTCTATCTCTTGGAGAGCTATTTAGGCAAAACCCAATACTATGGCAAGGGTTGAAGTAGTGGGTAGAAAGACCTGACAAGCCTGGAGCGACCAAATTGCCTAACCATGGTGCAGTAATGCACATATCGAGCTTAACCCTAAACTCAATGCCTAAGTCTTTGCACATAAATGCTTTTTAGGAAGGCATGGAGATATATGTGGTCTTACCTGTCAACGCATCAAGAGATGCCACAAGGGAATTATAGATATAGGAGTGGGAGTCAATGTGCCTAGCCATATAATCCTGCAAGCTTGGGGTGACCCACCTATGAAGACTGCTAGGTTTAACATCACATTGGCTAATGGAATGTAGGTTAGACCATTTGGAGTACTACAAGACTAACCCTTGAAAATAGTTGGAGTCTAATTCTCACAATGAACTTCATAGTCATGAGGGGAGTGGACTACAACATCCTGCTAGGCCAACCTAGATGTGAAGTGCACATGTGATAGAAGACTAGGACAACGGTCTAATATTCTTAGGCAACATATCAAAATCTATAAGAGTCGAGATGGGCACTTGGAAGACAGCACCAATCAACTTAGATGCCATCTTTTCTATCTTAAAAGGAGACACACAAGCCGATGATTTCTACATGCCATTAACAAGGTATATCCCTTTCCTTGAGGATGAGCGAGATTGGATGCATGTGCTAGCCACCATCGATTTTCCATTCTCAAATGATGAGGAGGATTATAAATAGGCTGTGAGGGTAGCTGGTGACTCCCACAAAGTCACACCATCTCAGTTGCTGCTGAATAGTAGGATCCCACCATCAATATCACTCTACATGATGGTCAAGAGCTCTAGTAATCGACCAACACCTATCCCCTTTCACATCCCATCTAATTGGCCCAAACTCCAAGGGATTCTTGAATACTTGATGAGAGAGCTAGCTAGTGACCCAACTTCCAATCTCAAACTCCTCAAGGACCTCATGGACAAGCTGAAGTGGTAACGGACCAAAAAGCGTGACTTGAACCTATTGTACAATTGGGCATTGCTAACGAATGGAAGGAAGGCCAAGAGAGAAGAAACCTAGGAGAGGATGACCAGTCAAAATATCACCATTTGGACAATGAATACAAAGACTCCTACTCTACGAATGAGGGGAGAGAGGAAGAGGTGGATACAATAGAGTATGATATGGACGGCCGAGTGATCGAACAAATATGAGTAGACTCCAAGCCACGGGAAGCCAACATCTTTATGATTGAAAGAGGAGTCATCAGGTTGGAATGTGATTGGAACATCTAGGTGTAATGGACTATGAGCAAGCTGGATTGGTTCAATCAAGTACCACACTACTCTTTAGGACCAAATCAGCCTCAAAGCTCAACCACCAAGGGAAACTCCTTCTTCTAGCGAGGGTTGTGAGTTTAACTTGGAATTGGAAGTGAGCTCCAAGAGCAATCCAAAGATAGCCCAACCACCTAAGATCAAATGCACCAAAGGGAACCTACCGGTCCACCTAAGGCGCAGGCGGTTGAGGCAGGAAAAGAGGAAGCAATCAAAGGGATCAGAAGTCAAAGAGCAAAGGAAGCCCCAAGATCTACTAAAGCGCTTCACGAAATTCAACAAGGGCAATAGGGTGGTGATCTTGCTAGAAGATAAGAGGCAAGGATATGCAAGTGAACCGATAGAAGGGCCCACTAAGGTTAAGGAAGTGAACTTAGCAAGGAAATGTAAAAAGCCTCGACCCATATTCATAGTCGATAGCCTAATTGAAAAAGAGAAGGCTAATCTTATCACTCTCATAGAGAGTGCATAGATGTGTTTGCTTGGTCCTTAAATGAACTAAATGGAGTAGATTGCTGGGTTGTGACTTATAACATCCCTATGACTCCTGATGCAATGCCAGTTAAGTAGCGACCATACCCAATAAATTCCAAGCATGCACACACCATTAAGGAGGAGATAGATAAGCCATTAAAGGCAAAATTCATATATAGAATTAAGCATACAGACTGGGTGTCACCTATAGTAATTGTCATATAGAAGAAAGGAAAATTCAAGTGTGTGTGAATTATAAAAAGATCAATGTTGCAACTAAGAGGGATAACTATCCACTACCCTACATGGACCGCATGCTCAAAAGAGTAGCGGGAAAGGAAGCCTACAATTTTATGGATGGCTTCTCAGGCTACAAAACCATGTGCAGATACACCATGACGACATATAAGATAGCATTCACGGCCGAATGGGATGTATTTGCCTACATAGTTATGCCATTTGGGCTAATGAATGCACCAGCTATCTTTTAGCGCCTAATGTGCGTCATCTTCAAAGACATGCTTAGGCAAGAATCTGAGGTATTCATCGACAATCTATGTATCCAATCTAGTTGGAGCGAACACCTAGATAAACTTTGAGCGGTGTAGATTGTATAATCTCTCCTTGAACCCCCTGAAGTGCCAGCTTTGGGTAAAGCATGGATGCATCTTAGGGCATGCAGTGTCTAAGAATAGCACTGCCACTGACTTCTCCAAAGTTAGGGTCATTGTCAATTTAGCACCACCCACGAACTGTAACGGAGTTTAATGCTTCCTGAGACACACATGGTACTATCAATGATTCATTTTAAACTATGCATCGATTGCTAGACCCCTTTACAAATTATTGATCGTATTTGAGTGGACCGAGGAATGCCAACACGCTTACGAGGAACTAGAGAATACTCTTACGACCATACCAATCTTGCGAGTCCCAAATTGGAACATAACATTTCATGTGTACATTCATGCATCAAAGTTCGCCATGGGAGCTTTTGTGTGCCAACCTGGTCAACATAATCTTGATTATCATGTGAGCTTTGCTACTAGCAGACAACTCACAGATACGAAGATAAATTACTCCACAATGGAGAGGAAAGGCCTAGCTGTGGTATTCACTGTGAAGAAGTTCCATCATTATCTTTTAGCTATGCCCTTTACCTTCTTCGTTGACCATCAAGATTTGCTTTATTTAGTAAACAACCCTTGTGCTATAGGATGTATAGTTACATGGTTAATTTTGGTTCTAGATTTTAGCTTCACCATGGTTGTACGCAAGGGTAAGTAGCACTACAATGGCAAACCATATGTCTTGCATACCCATAAGAAAAGCTATTGACCAAAGCATCGTAGACAACCTACCAGATATGCAACTTTTTAGAATGTCTAGTGAGAGAGACCTGTTTAGGGCGGATCTAACACCGTATTAGACAGATGACATAGTCCAAATCCTAGAGCATGGATGGCTTGAGAGACCTGTAGAGAAGGCTAGGCTACAGCACCTTATCCTCAAGGTTTAATCTTATCAGTTAATAGTCGGATAGCTTTATAGACTAGGATAGGACGGATTACTATGAAGATGTGTGTGTGAGCACGAGATGCACAATGCACTTTGCTGAAGCGCATATGGTGGAATTGTTGGAGGACACTTCAACCGAGACACCGCAACATGCAAGGTGCTGCAATCTCAACTATGGTGGCCCACCCTATTTCGTGATGCAGCTAAGTTCATGAAGCATTGCGACGAGTGCCAAAGAACCAAAGTCCCCCTCCATAAGAACAAGATGGGGTTGATCCTGGTAATTGCATAATAACCCTTTGAAAAGTGGAGAATCAACTTCGTTAGGCTAATTAGTCCTACACTGCAGTACTCACAGGCAAAGTACATAATTGTGGCAATGGATTATCGCATGAAATAGACTAAAGCTCGAGCCACTAGAAAGAATGATGTTAGGATCATGGCTAAGTTCCTTTAGGAGCAAGTGATCTTGCAAATTGGCTACCCCATCGAACTAGTTAGTGATCAAGGCACACACTTTATTAATGAAGTGATTGGTCATTTTCTATCCACCTTCTTGATCATCCATAGGAAATCCTCACCATATTACCCTCAAGCTAATGGTCAAGTAGAATCTACGAATAAGATCCTAATAAATGTCCTGACTAAGGTAGTCTCCACCTCGCACACTAACTAGGACAGTAAGCTCATGGCAGCACTATGGGCCTATAGGACAACTTACAAGACAACCGTATGATAGACACCATTCAAGCTAACCTATGGGACCAAAGCAATCTTGCCAATGGAGCTCTTTATTCCAAGCTTGAGAGTGGCAATAAAAGAGAGATGGGATGAAAAGCAAGCATAGACAAAACACTTGGTGGAGTTAGAATGCTCTCTGAAACTTGACCCATGGTAACTCATACACTTATCTACGAAAAGATGAGATGCAAGAGCTGGGTTGACAAGCATGTTAAACAATGCAACTTCGAGCAGAGTGACCTAGTGCTCCTGTACTCGATGAAGGGCCAAAAGCAAAAGATGAAGTCTAGAGAATCGGGACCTTTCAAGGTCTGCTACATTAGTCAAACTGACAACATAGAGCTCAAGACTCTAGAGGGAGAGAGCATAGGCTTCTTTAATGGCAGTTGCCTCAAGAAGTGCTACCCTCCAATGCACCCACTACATGAGCCTCTAATGCTGACCTGCCTATAAATGCAAGAGTAGCCACCATCACTGAGATAGAGGATGAGGACGAGAAAGTAGTGGCACCTGCATACTTGCGCATATCGGTCACAAGACATATGCCTTTGATGCACTCATTGACGAGGGAGCTGACTTGTAATATCCTTACACACAATCATTGGACCCTCATTGGTCAGTCCCAATTGCAACCTACTAATGCTAAACTCAATCCGTTTGGAAGACAGCCTTATGTACTATTGCAAAAGTGCAAGCTAGCATCCGAAATCCTACTAATGATCTTCTACATAATGCCTAATACCAAGGCCGTTGTTAAGGAATCACTACTCTAGGATATGCATTCAAGAAACAAGCACAGTGCAGTATCAACTATGACTCACAGCATATTCCCTTACCATTGGCAATGTTCAGATAGTAATGACTTTTAGCAAGGACAACACGGCTCCATGTAAGGTCACAATGCCACCAATAGAGCAACTTAGTACCAACCTTAAGAAGGAAGGGGGTCATAACTTATCCCAATCCACCACAATAAACCAACCACAACTACCACAATAAACCACTAAGTAGCAACTCAGATGGGTACCCAAATGACAATCGTCGCATTCGACTAGAAGCTAACCCACACAAACTCATAATCCCATAATCTCACATCCTAGGCCTAGGAGACAAAGTTGATGCTATAGGAAGAACCAATGAATGGTTAAGCCGCGATGGGTGCCCAAAGCCCTATTGCATGCTCAAGGCTAGTACGAAGGCCACGCTTGGATTTGGTTGCCCAGACCACGAGTGGCATGTGTGTCTCTCAACCACCGCCTTCCAATCCATCTCTATGAGATTGTAAGCCAGCTAGGTATGAGAACCGAATTGACCCAAAAGGAACCAAACCCATCGAGCCTTAACATGTCTATCGATCAAAACCACATCCCGCTGCATCTAAACCGACTCACCTTGATACTTTTAATATTCCAACTGCTCCACAAGCAGAAACCAACACGTCAACTGAGCTACAAGACAAACCCATTGCACAAGTGACTACCAAACACTCCACTGACCAGCCCATGAGACATGCATTAGTAGCTAAGTTATCTAGTCCAACCAAACCCAACCTCCTACTGCAAGCCTTAGACCCTCCTATAAGAGGAGATCTATCCTTACTTTGGCCTCAAACCCAGCCGCGAATACAGGGGACAACCTAGTCACTTGCATCAAATGCTTAGATGCCAAATTCACCACGTTTGCTAAAAGCTATGAATGGTTGGATTTAGGCCTCCTTGACAAGCCATTAGAAACAAATGTATGCTTTTGTCATGCACTTGGGAGGAATACAAATTCATGTTTATTAAGATTCCTAAGGTGATTGTGAATAAGATCTCTCGAGAGTAAGCTCTCAAACAGTGGTTGCTCGCCTCCTACAACAAGAGCAAAGACTCTACACAACCCAAGATTTGAAAGAGCTGAAATAGCTAGCCGAATTTGACTATTCCTTTCTGCGAAAATGGTATGCTCTCTGTCTCTAATGGGAGCAAGAGAGCTGCCAAATTATGACCAATGCCGAGCAACAGAGATGCGCAATCAAAACCTCTGAGTATATCCAACCTATGTTGCTCCTACCTCATTTAGAGTATTGGCCATCATACGTAATCGACCAATAGAAGAGCATGTTATGGCCCATCCCTATTTGGATCAACTCCTGACTGAGGAAGAATTGCACATCGCTAGCAGGATAAACACTGATGACTTCCTAACTGATGTCTTGACCTACCTCATACACATAGGCATTAGGCGTAAAAAACATGGACGATCACGCCCACTTAGAGTATAACCCACAATATTACACTTGGCTCATGAAGAAATAAAGCACAACAAGCAGGTGTTTAATGCCCTTAACCCTTCATCCTCTAATCCTAGGAATGAACTTCATCATTCATGGGGGGGGGGGGGGGAGAGGAGGAGGGGGTAAGGTGGAAAAGAAAATATGACTTGAACTTCAAAACTTCAAAGGAAAAAAAGGATGAATAAAGTGAACTTATACTTGAAGAAATTTTTTTATGGAATTTGTATTTGGAATGTATGGATTGCTTGAAGTATAAAAAAAACTTCATTCCATACTGGAACATCACACCATTCCATAGTGTTTGTTCTTAAAATTTTTCCTTTTATGCAAAAGGTACTCTCAAATGAGCTAATTGTAAGCTATTGTGCCATAACAAGAACTTGAGATGGCTAGACAACTTCCATTCTCGGAGGAAGAGCACAATAGGTACCGATTGGCCACTAAGACACAAGTCTACAATTAGATAGAGTACCACAACATTAGCAATTTGGAAGAGTTGGTGACCAAGGAATGCACGGTGAAGCAAATAGTTGATCAATGTAATCTCCACAAATACATAGAGAAGGTTAGCCAAAAAAATCAACCATGACAAATGCACCAAGTTCTTGAGAACTTTTGATGCAAGAAAGAACAATGGTATGGTAATCGTCAAGCAAGGAGACTGACCCAAAAGCGTAGAAGTTGTACTTATCCTTGAAATTGCGGAGAAGGCATTAGGATTGGCAAACACACAAGGAAAAAGAGAGAAGAGGGATGTTTACAGCATGCTGAAGATGTTGAAGACTAAGGTGCATGCCAATGATGGGATTAGTCTAGCAGACATCCTTGACCCCGCCGTCTAGTTACAGGCAAAGATGGTGCATGCCCTTTTCTCTAGTCACTGGTACAACACACTCATGGCCTAGATTCTAGTGTCGATGCTTGAAAGCATTACAGCAGGGGCCCTAGATAAAGTAAATTTGAATGCCTATGTTCGTAAAACAATTGAATCGTCAACCCCAAGGCCACCGCGACTAAATCAAATAGGAAAATGTCTGCATTGAAAGCATCCATGATAGGGTTTGGAGGGGTGTTGAGATGGCCATAATCCAAGAAGTCGTGGAAGAGATGGAAAGGGAAGAAGTAGGAGAGACACCTAAGAGATCTCCTATTCAAGAGCAGCACCTCTTCTTGGTCACAAAAAAGCCCGTCAATGTCTCCAAAAGTGAGAAATGTGAGACAAAGAACCTAGAAAGCCATAGAAAGAAAAACAGAGCGGGTTGCAAGGAAGGAAGGAGCTTAACCCCAAGCATAGTGGCAATAGAAGGGTTCCAGCGAAAGGACCATTAGTGAGCAAGGTGGGAAGGGTTCAGTCCCATCAAGCTAGGGAAGAAGGAAAAAAGCATGCTAAAAATCCTAGGCAAGAAGAAGGAAACTACAACAAGAGAGGACAAAGCCTTAGCAGTCATGCAAAAGAAATCAAGGAAGTTAGAGGAGGAACAAAAGAAGTAGCAACAAGAGGAGAAGGAAAGAGTAAAGAGACGAGATGAGCAGATGGCTCTTGCCATTAGCTGTTAGTCGAGGAATCCTCCGAAATAGAACAGTTGGCTAGGAGGAGCCTAGAAGATGCACTTAGTACCGACTCCATAGTGGTAGAAACAACTCAAGGACTTGTAGTGGAAGGCAAAGGAAGGACCCTATTGGACCCACCCCCGCCCGTCATGGTTGCCACCACTACCACCACACAAGAAACAACTGACGCAATAGTGAACCAAAGCAACATGATGGCTTGGGTATAGTAGCTAGTCAACATGGTGCAACAGCTTGGTCCAACACCTAATGGAGGAACCCTAGTGTCACGGACGAAGAGGCTTGCCATTGTGGATGCACAATCAAGGAAATACCCAAAGAAGGCCAGGGTACAAGCCTCAGCTATGTCCATACTCTCAGCCATGTCAAGATCGGCACAGTATGATGAATATGTCCAAGAACTACCAGGCCAACTAGAAAGAGTGAAAGAAGAGAGGAAGGCAATAGTGGTGGATTTGGAAACTAAAAGAGAACCATTCTCGGCTTACCACAACTTGAAAAAACATGCCAAATAGCTACCTAACAAAGGCAAATAAGTGACCTAAGGAAGGAGTTGGAAGCTAAAAAGGGACTCGAAGGGATGAAGGACAAGAAGGATGTAAAAGAGCCCCAAGGTGAGGAAAGAGGAGAATAGATGATGCTGGAGGAGGAGTTTTCAGTCCTCTTGCAACAACAAAATAAGAAAATGCAAGAATACCTCGATCAACTACTGAAGAAAATCGGAGACAAGCTCATTAAGGAGTTGGAAAGAGTAAGGACCCAAGCTTATGCAGAGTTCCATAAGGAGAAACAACAAAAGGAACAATTGCTTAAGGAACTGCATGAGGTCAAGGCATAGAGAGATGAAGTGTCGACCAAAAAGTTGAGAGAGGTGGAAAAAACAACTCTAAGTGGCCCTTTTAGAGCAATAATGAATGGCAAAGTAGCTCAACCGCCTTAGACAGGAGAAAGAGGAGATGCTCAGAATCTAGAAAGAGTACGAACAAATGGTCATGATATTGTCTTAATGCCAGAATCAAGGCATGGAAAGGATGGAGAAAAAGGCCAGCGCTTAGGAGGAAAAGACCCATGGAAGACTTAGAGACCTTTTTTGGGTGCAGTGGGAGAACAAATGCCAACCATTCAAATTCTTCTTCCAGTGCCCTCACTCCTAGATAGGGCCTTGTCTCTAAGAGTGGTGGAACATGTGATTCGGCTCACCCAATGATTAGAAAATAGATGGATAGAGAAAAGAGCAAGACATCCTACAAGGTGGTAGAGAGAGCCCATGGACTATTGGCAAGACAAGGTTTGGGAGATTCCAAAGACCGTCAGTGTGGATACGAAGCCCAACTAAAATGAAGGCCATGCATTTGGGACTCCAATCTTGATGTTTGGATGGCCTTTTGCAGCACCATACCAGACAAGTGCAACAATCCCACCTACAATGCCATATTCGTAGAGAATAGGGATAGATTATAACTTGGATATGCATGGCAGGTACAATTTCCCAAGGATCTACAACGTGAATGCAGGGAATCCAGAAGGAGTGCCTAATCTTCACCAAGCGAGATATCCGGCCATCCTTATGCACTTCTCTATGAGTTTAATCATGCCCTGACCCTGCCTTTATTACTACATGTAATTATCTTAGGGTACTTAGGATTTTTCATCAGCAAAAGCCCGTAGCAAAAGAGGCCCGCCGACTATCACCACTGTTTTTTTATCTAAATATAGAAATTGATAGCTATGCGATGGCCCATCTTATAATGAGAGCTACACTCTTGCCTTCATTTTGTATGGCATTCTCGAAGATATGAATGACAACTGCTTCACTAAGTGAAACCACCCCTTTCTATCAATAACACCTCTAAATGTATGCATTAACATAAAGGACTACTTGCAAAGTAGACCCTTCCTTACTAAGTCTCTTAGGCCCCCTTGTAGTATAGCTCCTGAAGAGCATCGAGATGCATCTAGCGTGCTCCCTCCCAATGTATTGAATGTCAACAAACAAAACAAAACAAAAAACAAACAAGTGAAAGAATAGGAAAAGAAAGGACAAAAGATGAAGTATAAGAAAAGGACGAAATGGAATTCGCATATACCATTTGTGCCCCCTCCCAATGTATTGAATGCCAACAAACAAAACAAAACAAAAAACAAACAAGTGAAAGAATAGGAAAAGAAAGGACAAAAGATGAAGTATAAGAAAAGGACGAAATGGAATTCGCATATACCATTTGAGTGCCACAAACACTACACCTAGGGACAATTATATCCCTAGCCCCTCCCCCACTTCACACTCACGACACACTAAGGGCATGACACACCTAGGGAGTTTACACTCGCCTAGGGTAAACCTGTCTCCCTAAGTCACACCCACATCACCTCCCCTTGTACATGAACTGGGTTCTCAAGCGTGGGACAATACCACGGGCTTGCCTAAGGTCAAATACATTTGACAACCCATAATCAACCACTGACATCGAAGACCCCATCACCCACTCAATTTATCCTCTACTTTTGTAACCTCTCATCCATTTTTTTATGCTTCTTCTCAAACTATCAGAAACATAAAAAGAAAAGCTCTATGCACGAAACGTCCATGTCACCCTCATAGTTGGCATCATATAGAGATTGCTACAGTGAGGCTTGGAAGGATTCATATTGCTGGTGATTTTGGCGACCCAAGTATGCCAAATTATGATCACTCCAGATTGTCCAAAGAGCCCAATATCTCACCCAAAAAAGAAAGAGTGAGTATTGAGACAAAGAATGCATAAATCTGCCAAAGAGCCAGAAATGTTTCCCAAAGATGACTCGGGAAACGAAGCCGAAGTGAATCTGAAATTCTCCTGAGGAGGATCCTGGAACAAGGACAATGCCAAAATAAATGAGGGACAGTCTCTGAGGGAGCCAAACATCTCAGACATGCGGATGATGCAATGTGACATTTAGCAAGTGTGACCCCCACTGACAGTGTGCATGTCAAGCATCTCCAAAGGAAAAGCCTTTGTTTCAGTGGCATTTTACACTTCTAGAGCATCCTACGATTCTTCCGCCACCATGCAAGAGACTTTGTTAAGTGCCACTGAGAATTAGCATGTTGCTGAATCCATGGGGCAGGCTAAAGAAGCTTGTATACTTTGATGGAAGTTAAGGCAGAAAGAGAGACAGGACGAATGCATGCAGTAGATGGCTATAATTGCCAATCCATAAGCCTGTCTGTATCAAGCATAGGTGGAATTGGTAGAAAGGGATGCAGTAAATCAGCAATTTTCTTCCATATAAACCTATGATGCATTCCCAATGCATAAGAGGTCATGGCACGCGGAAAGGATAAAGTATATCCCCGATCATCCACCACATCCTGTATGTACCTAATTCCCAGTTTCATAAGATTGTATGCCCGAACAGGTTCTTGTAAAGCAAGAGGAATGTCAAATATGGCACTCCAATGTGAATGCTTTCTTTTCGCATGGAGTTTGTCCCCAAACAACTATCAGAAGCCCATTTGACCTTAGAGAGAACCTGTTTCCAATCAAGTATCAAAGTAGTAGAGAAAGGACAGCCAGGTATTCTGCCCACAAATCTGCCAATGACAACCTCCCAGAAATCCATAATCCAATGACCATATGCAGAAGTGCTCATGCTGGCACACATGGATGCTAGCATACAAGTCCATGGCTGTTGCTGACGGAAGAAAGTATGCAACATGGTAGCCTTCCTTGCAAGGACATGATATCTTATATTGAGGAGACACACACACACACACACACATGCACGCACACACACACATGTCTCCAATTTTTTTGCATATATGTTTTCCTTTATTATTAGTATAATGCCATTTACATCTCTATTTTGACCGATAATCACTTGTAATTGATTGCCACCCTTATTGTGGCCTAACATGTCACCCCAAGCTCTATTGATCTTGCCAAAGAATGGATGATTAATCCCACGTGTAATTTAAAGTGGCTAGTTAATGACACTAACTTCAAAAAGCTTCCCTTGTGGTAAAGTTACATATCATCTTAATGGCAAGGTCATTGAGCTATTCAATAGTTGGTTGGCACAAAAAAAAAGATAAGGCTACACTCTTACTCTACTCAACCCCTTTACCCCAAAGCTTTGTTTTGCCTGCATCAACTATCGAGCTCATCATAAGCTGCTACTGTACCCATAACCTCCAAGGCAAACATCTTCACAAGTGACTCTTGGAAGTTGATCACATTGTTTGGTAATACTTCATGTGCTCACTATTGTAAAAGTAGTACCAACCACAACTGCAATGGCTCGAGCTTCATGTGTATACTAGTAGTGGAAACACAATCTTTAGTGGTCTTCCTCCCTTGGCATCTATTGCTTGGGTTGTAGTAGTATACTGCAACTTAGTGGCTTGATGGTGCTATTGTTGGACAATCGACATGCTATGGTAAATTTGTGTGATGTACCTTTGATGGCTTGACACAACTTACGTGAGTGATAGTAGTGTACTATAGCATAAACATTAAATGGTGCTATTGAATGACTATTCGTAGACTTTAGCAATACCAGCAACAATTGTAATGGCTCTAGCTACATGTGTATACCTCTCGTGGGAGCATAGTCTTTGGTGGGCTTGCTCTCTTGGCTTACTATTGCTTAAGCTACAATATTGTACTGTAGCTCTATGGCTTGATGGCACTACTATTGGACAGTCTACATGTAATGGTAATCTTACATCTTTTACCTTTCATGGCTTGACACCGCTTGCTCGAGCAGCAATTGTGTTCATTAACATGACTATTAAATAGAATAGTTGAAGAACTATTCATAGGTTGAAGCTATACAGTGCGAAATGCTATTGATGGCTTGATTGAGGTGCTAAAGGAAGGTTTGCAAGCTACAATGTGGTACAATATTGTGACTTTGTAGATATGGTTTACACCTTACAAGCTATAATACATATGATCAAAGTTATCAAACTTCACTCTATCCTAACCATTGTTTAGTTGTTTGGCAAGAACCCAATGCTTTGATAAGCTTTGATGTGGGATATGTTTAATCCCATGCTAGTGTCTTGAACACATGGTTGGATTAGATCCCAAAATTGCCACCTACGTTTGATATTGATGATATGCTAACTTGGCTAACTAACCAAGTCTCATGTTGCTACATATATCATAGGGTCGTGTGCATGTCATAATCAAAGTGACTGATACTCTTAATAGATCTAGAGGGTATCTTAGGGAGAAACTTAGATCCAAACATTTGTAAGATATGGGATCATGTACATGGGCTGTAATCAAAGCAACGGATACTCTTAATTGAACATTGGAGTTATATCACAAGGCCTTTAGTTTACTTAATAATCATTTGAGAAATTGTTATTCCTATGTATGCGTGTGTGTTACAACAAGGCCTTAGCATAACATGCATAGATCCAATAAGAAAACAATTCCAAACAAGATACAACATATTTACAAAAGGGTTAATGCTTGATAATCCATAATGATGAATGATACAAAATGTATAACAACAAGGCAAATGATCTCAGAATCATAAAGTACAACACTTAAGTAGCCATATTTGCTGAAATAACTCTACACATGAAATGATATGGAGAGCTTGCACATGTTACCTGCATCCATACAAAAGAAAAAGGTTAGCACCTTGCATTAGATACATATTGCAAGTGTTAGGGGCACAACTTGGTTGTCATTCCCTTCACCATGTCCTAGTTCAAGAAATGAAACACTCTCTCAACCTTTATTAACAATTCATATCTTTAGAGGCAAGAAAGAGAGTTGCCTTTAAGTTTATTGCATAAAGGAGTTTAGGGACTTGAGAATCATAAGCCATCCAAGATTAGTAGATACTAGATTGGGAGAATGTCCCGGGGCCAATAAGCTTTAGCAATAAGAGATAAAGTTGGTAGCATAGAAATAAGAAAGAGCAATGATACATGAGTTTTACCATAAGCAAAAGCAAGGCAATAGCATAATGCATAGTGCTTTAAGCTTCACAACTTACTGAGAATCTAGGAGGTAGCTACCCAATGATCATGTTCTATTAAGAGTGTCAATCACATCACTTCGATTATGGCATGTGTACACAACCCTAGATGTTAAAAATGTTAAGATCTAAGTTTCTCCCAAAGATATCCTCTAAATCTAAACATAGATATGATCAACTATAGATTTGTTTTGAACTGCTTGGAAGTGCAAGGGCTTTGTTGCCAGACTTTACACAATAATTAAAAAAATTGTATATGTACATGCTTTGAAATCACTTCAAGGAGTTGGATGAGCTCGAAGAAGGGGTAGTGGTTCAAAAAAATTGCATATATATATATATATATATATATGTGCTTTGAAATCACTTCAAGTGGTTGAATGAGCTCAAAGAAGGGGTAGAGGTTCAATATCCAATTTGCATGGAACTTGTATTTGGAGTTGTACAATTACATAGCAAGCCCAATGCTCACCCTTTAAAATCAAAACGTATGCAACCATAAGTTGTGGAAGTGTCTATTGGTAAAAAAAAATAAACAAATGTGCAAGACTCGTATCACAAGTAGTAGAAACCATGGTCTTCTAATCAAAAGTCTTCCCAATGCGTGTAAAGAACTCAAGGGATTTGTGGATCACTTGTAGTCAATGCAAGTCTTTCTCTCTATGTGTAATGTGATGTACTCGAGGAAAGGGATTTGTTTAGCGGTCTTGAATGAAAGTCATTTATATGGGTGTATTATGCAAGTCATGATCCCAAGTGAAGGGTTGGAATTTGTGGATGTCTTCAATTGAAGTCATTCTCCATGTGTGTATTATGGACTCAAGAGATGGAATATGTGAGGGCTTATTATGAAAGTAAGAATCTCAAGTGGAAGAAAGGGATGGAGTTTGTAGATGTCTTGGATGGAAGTCATTCTCCATGTTGAACCGAAGTGATGGAGTATGAGGTAGCACTTGTGCTCCATGTTAGTGTGAAAGATACGTGGTACAAAGCACCAAAAGAACACTCGTGCATAGCACCGAGAAAATCTAGGTGTGAAATGCCTAAGGGATGGGAATATGTGAGGCAAACGCTCGCAATGCGAAGACGGGAGGATAATCATTGGTGGAAGGGGCAGCTAACGGAGCAAAGCCAGGCAAGCAAAGCTAAAATGTTGTAGAGCAAGAAGCTCGCCGAGAAGTGCTACCTAAAACACACAGAAGAGAGCAGCAGGCTGCAGCCGTCCTCTTTTTCTGGTGTTTTTATACACAAAAAATCTCTCTCTCTCTCTCTCGCTCGGGCCCCTCCCCTCCTTGGCCTGTGTGGGGGCAGAGTATTCGCTTCTTTCAGAGTGGGACACATGCACAGGGCATTTGTTTTTCAAAGGTCCCGCCCCTTTGTGATTTTGTGAGATCCCGTGGAAAGCAGTTAGCCTATCGCCCCACAAAGAGGACTCTATTCTGTGTGCGTGTGTTCACCATTGTCGGTCTCCTACGTGTGCACTCTTTTCTCCTCAGTCAGTGATTATTATTATCACCATTATTCTATTTGATTTTTTAGATCAGCGGCCATGGAGGACACAGAAGGCCTCGCCAGTGTGCGCGTGCTAGCAGTGATACGCAGGTAGAGGACCAGGGGAATGGAAGAGGGGAGAAAGGGGAGGAATCAAGGGCTGGTTCGACAAGGAGGGAAGGAATGGTGGATTGATAATTGGATAAGGGCCAGGCTTGGATTTGGACGCGGGAGATTGGCCATGTCGGTGCGCAATTTAGGCTGGATTTTATAGAGCTTTTTCACGGCACCAACAAAACTGGTTTTTTCTTTTTCTTCCCGAGAGGAGCAAAAATCAGGGCCGATGAAACAACAGGATCAGTGGCAGTTGCCAGATTGCAGCATGTTTTCAAAAAAAACACATCTTCCTTGCAGGTAAGGGATGCCCTTCCTCCATCGCCTTCTTTGCCCTACCATTGTCCAGAATCCACTCCAGGGTTTGGCGCAAGTCTCTCCTACAGGGCCTGTACAAACTATCGATGTAAACAGATCTAGTGTCGCTCTTGCTCTGCAGGTCGGGTAGCAAGATCCGTGCCATTGTTTCCACAGGATCACTGCTCTGTGAACTTCACTTGGGTCGGGAGCAGACAGTGGAGCACAGGTGCTGCACTCCAAGCCAGACTATTGAAGTGTCAGCTTGTTTTTTTGCTGGCAAGTCCCTTTGAATGCAGTCTTTTTCTATTAGCACCCATAATGTCAGTGGTAGGGCAGTTGGGAGAAGAGAAGGAATCTGTTGCAGCGTCTGAACAGCACGTCATGTTAGCCTCGTGCAATCTGTCGGTGGTATTTGCAATCATAACCTTAGGCTTTGGCCTATGCTCACCTTTAGCTTATGCAGTAAGCTGATGATGCAGCCTACAGTTAGTTGCCACTCTGGTTTCTTCTGATCTCAGTAACATTCTGGTGCAGCATGGGGCCTTTTGGCAAGCTTACCAGTAAGCTGAAAGGGCAGCAAAAGGAGGCATGGAAAAACGGTAAGCATTCTGATGCTAAGGTGGTTTCACAGAAGGAGCAGGATCAGCATCAGAAACTGCAGGTTCTGGCTGCTAGCAAGGTTGAAGATGATGGTAACACGTCAAAGCATTGTCTTCCTGCTCCAAAGGCAGAAGAGAAAGGTGGGCAGAAAAGTTACGTTGTAGCTGGGGAAGCATTAAAGCAACAAAATCTGAGCTCACTCAAAGAAACCTCCAAAGTGTCAGATAAGGTTGGTGAAACCAGGCTGCAGTTTGATACCGATTGTGCTTTTACAGATGGGAAAGAGGCCCCTCCACAGAAAGACGATCGAACTGGAGCCGAAGATGCCAAGTCAAAAAAAGGCTGGAGAGACGGCAACTATAATCTGAGTGTACAGAAAACATGGGATTTTTTTTCTTCAATCCCAAGTCCTGTAAGGAAAGGTGAAAGCAAGGCAGAAGAGAAGGGCAAGGCAAAACATGTTGCTACTGCAGAATCTCCAAATGCTGGTGTGATTGCTCATGAAAGTTCAGATCTGGACACCTCATCTCTGACTCTCTTCTCACGTGGGCTGAATCCAATAAAAACTCGCTCTGGACCTCTGTACAAGGATGGCTTGGAAAGTGGAGGTGAAGCTGGGCAGATAGAAAGTAAGTCTATGAAAGGTGACGCTGGAAGAGTTGGTGTGCAGAAGGCAGACAATCTTTTTTCACAGGACGTAGATTCTAAAGAGAGAGTTGATGCAGATAAACCACATGGTGAGAGTGTGAGTGTAACCCTTCAGGATGGGAAGCATAGTAAAACTCCAGCTGGAAGAGGCTCACGTGATTCAGTAATGACACCACAAAGTTCTGAAGGAAAAAATAGGCGTAAGTTGAAGGCAGATACACAATGGTCTCAAAGGGGGCAGATTGGAAGGAGATCATCAGATTTAGTGGGCAGTCATGCTGCTGCCAGTGATGCAATGAAGAAAAACGATGGTTTCTACTCAATGGAGTATTTTGATATTCCCCCCTACAAATCAGGTGAGGTATACTGGACTATTTTGGCTTCTGTGTAATTAAAGTGACTTGAAGTCTGACTAATCTTAGCTGTGGCCAACTTGGAACTTTTTCACTCATAATCTTAAAAGCAAATGTGAGGAAAAGCCTAGTGATTAGGATTCCTGCTACAGGAACAACGAGAGGTATTGGACATGTTCTGGCAGAGGAAGGTTTCATGGCTGTATGCCTTATTTTGTTGTTGATAGCTAGAACGAAACAAGCTTACTACCAAAGGTAATGTTTTTCTCCAGCCATTAGCTGTGAAAGTAGAGCTGGGAGACTTGGAGCTAATGTAACTAAATTTAACAGTTTTAGCTGTACCTTGAGCTCCATCTGTGTGTATGTGATGGCATCATGGCTGATTTCGTTGCTCCAAGAAGAGCTCCTCAGGGTGTCTCCAGTTGTGAGCTTAGGATACTGCAGTTGTACGGGGATTGGGATGGGAACAGAAGATGGTCAAATCCAGCAGACGTCATGTAAAAATGCAATGCACTAATGATGTATGGCTGAGGTGGGGCTAGAATGGGGCTGATATGGGCTGAAATAGGGATGAGAATGATGTTACGGGCTGTGTATGAGCTGAAATTAGCTAGAAGGGCCTGAAAATGGGCTGACATGCACGGATGAATTGCAAGAAGAGGCTGGATGGCTGAGGCATAAGTTTTGAATAAGTTAAGGTGAGAAGCAAGGTTGCAAGCTACTGTTTGCTTACACAAGTTTCGAGAGACAACACACAAAAAATGGGCTACATTCGCCAAGAAAAGTCCAATAAAAAGGGCCAAAAAGAGGCCAAGAACAAGCATAAAAATGTGCCTGAATTTGGCCAAACCAGGCTAGAATGTCCCTTGCTGACCATCCCCTAATTGGTATCTTGTCTTGGGGATGGGACAATTGTCGGGGACAGATTAAGGGATGTCCCACCTGTCAGGTATGTGTCTCCCCAATGCAATGATGTGTTCCATTGCAGTCTTAGATACCTTCTCCAGCAACACCGGCAGTCCTTCCTTCATCATCAGACACTTTGGAGGCTGTGATCTATGGGTTTTCAGATTCCCTATCTCTATAAGAGGGGGATCCTATTCTCCACTTTTAGAGGGGGTCACTACTCATGGTGTGGTCCTTTGCACACCTTGGCGAAAAGCCTTTGCATTCTTCATCTTCCTTGGATGGGGTTGTTGACATTGAGCTGCCATCTCACCTACCTACCTAGGATCTGTAGGTTCTACCTTGAATGTTTCAGCCGTGACTTGGTGCCTATGCTTTCGTATTCTTGCTAGCATGGAGACGTGAAGTTAGTGGTTTCTCTCCCAAGGTCGCGTTTGTGGCGCCATCTATTGCTCTTAGAGGTTTCCTTTCAGGTGGAATACTTGGATTACAAGGTGGAGAATGTCTCTTTCATTCCTTACAGGGTACCTTTGTGGGCTTGAGATACCAAAGTCATTAAGTTCATTGTATTTTGTCAATTTGTATCTTGGTTTTCATTTACCGCCGTACCCCCAAAAGGCTTTATTTGTATCATTTATTAGTATTTGGGCGCCACTTGAGAGTGGGGCGCCACCCTAGATAGTTCAGTGGCTTATGTGCCTATAAATAGGGCATGGGCAGTCTTCACTCCACACTTACTCTCTCATTTATTCATCATCATTCCCCCATCACACACTGAGCCTCAGCCCTCTACCATTGCTGGCCATACCCCTACCCTAGTAGATATCTCAGTTTGCAGTGCTGTCTAGCTGATCACGATGCCTTATCAGCATGCGATTTCATTTTGGAGGTTGTCTTCACATTGCCATCAGCTCCAGACACTCCAGATTGCTGTGTTTTGAGTCCACCCAGCAGCCTCACAATGTGTTCATCATTTCCATTGCTGCATTTGTTAGTTTCACTCTTCCATGGACAACATATCATCTTCATCATTATTGTGTATTTCCAGCTCTTGCTGCCACTTGAGCACCTAGATGATAGTTCCTAGCCATCACCCACTTTATGGAGGCTGCATTCAGAACAGATTTAGGCTGTCCAGCAGGTTGCACCCTCTTTATCAGCCCCACATTTGATGAAACCAGCCTTTCTTCTTGAGAAGGGTGGTATAAGCCTGATTTAACTCAAATTACAGCAAGCATTAAATGCACATAAACTGAAGGACAAATGTTAAAACTTAACCATGGACAATGGACACTCAGATGGCCCCCAAAATTGGTGCCCCTTGCAGTATTTCATTATCTTGAATTGCAATTGGATGAAGTACACTAATGATATGAGAGTGGTCATTGGGTTTCCCTTTGCTTCCTTTACAAGCGATAATTAGTGTCCCGTGATGGAGCCGATTACGGAGTTGAGAGTGGCAAATAGTTAGTCTCTCAATCTAGGGCACTATGGAGTTAAGGTCCGTAGAGGTTGCTGAACTTGAAAGTAGGCGTGGGAAAACCTTAATGGTTGGTTGCATTGATCTCTAGGAGGGCTTATTGTGCACTAGGGTCTCATGGCCTCTAGGTGCTCAAAAGGGTTTAGCTGTGGAAAAAAACAGTGGAAGCATGAGAGTGTGCACAAGAGGAAGAGAGAGCTCAAGTACAAGAAGAAGATCTTGCTTAGTAAGTTGTTCAAAGGTACAATTGGTACACTCTCCTCTACAGTGAGAGTGACCTTTAGGCAATTTATATAGCCTTTGGAGAAGTTAGGGTTAGGGTTTTCCCTTGCTCTCCTATCCTCCAGTTCATTTACATCTAGCTACCCTTATCCCCTCCAGTATAAGGAGAGTTCATATGCTTACATTCTCAACACCCCCCCTCAATGCCAGGTGGCATTGGATAAAGCATGATAGGACACCCCCCCCCCCCCCCCCCCAATCCACAACGAGATGCCTTTATAAATCAAGCTACAAAAGATGGTTATAGGTAGAGAGTTTACAAGACTCAAAAGAGTTGATCATTTGTGGTAGAGAGTTTACAAGACTCAAAAGAGTTGATCATTTATGGATTGGGAGGCAAAATTGGCCTCTAATTCCTTAGGTACTTCTAGAACATTGGGACACTTACTTGTGATATGCCCAGTGTTTTTGCATTTATTTCACTTCATTTTTTTGGGGTACTTCTTCTAGCAATTACTTACAATATGTCATTTTTTATGACAAAAGGAGCACTTTGTAGAAGCTGTAGGGACTAACACTTGCTCACGTGAAGTAAATGCTGAAGAGCCTTCGTTATGGTTTCTCTTCTTTTCATCTAGGCATGATTGGATGGTACTTGCCAAAGTTGGGTTTGGGATATTAGTAAGGGTAGTAACAAGGGTTGGAAAGACCTTCTTTACAGACTTCAGAAGGATGGCAATGGCATCTTCATCATGAATTGGTGCTTGAAAGGAGGCCAATTGTGCCATGAGCCCCTTCGTATGTGAAATAAACTTGCTTAGATCTTCTCCCTGTTAATACTCCAAGCTAAAAAACTCAATCTTTAGAAAAATCTTGGAGTTCTTCCTTGTAGCGCCATAGAGCCTTTCAAGCTCATCCCACTTTTCCTTGGCAGTGGAGAGTTGGTCAATATGATAAATTAAAGGTTCATCCAAATGAAGTATAATGATGGCCTGAGCTCTTTCATCGTCTTCTACATCAAGGGGATTTGATGGGTCAATAACTTTGGTCCCTTTTATGAAGGGCCAGTAGCCTCATTCCATCATTTTATATTTTACCAGGACTTGCCAGGGATGGAAATCTTTTCCATTAAACTTGTGGATTTAAGGCCTTACATTTGCATAGGCCATGGCCATTATAGGAAGGTCTTACCTATTGCCTTAGGCAATGGCAATGTCTAGTCCTTTTACAGGTGGCCAAGTACGAACCAAATAAGGGAATTGATAGCTCTACAAATGATAACCAACTTTAAAGCTGTAAGGATGAAAAAGGTTGAAAATCATATATATGTAATTCTCTGAGTACAGCGATGTGGAAGCGTAGGATAAAGATTGAGAGAGAGTGAACACAGAGAGAAGAGAGAGAGAGAGAAAAGGAGATTACGAAAAAAAAAAAGAGAGAAAAGGAGAGTGAAACGCAGAAAATCTGCAATGTAGTATGATGTATAGGAGTGCAGAAATATACACGGGTGCAAAGAAAATATCTGCGTGTGTCTCCGCCTTGAGGATCTCGATCTCCGTCAGCTCGCATGCTGTCAATCTTAGCACGCCGTCTCTGTCAGATGTCAGATCAGAATATGCGAGTGTGCCACAAATTGACTATAAATAGCCAAGAAAAAATAGTGCCTAGCACCAGGGCGATTGCAGTAAATGCAGTTGACTGCATAAAATAATGATAAAAACTATCCTATTGATCAAACTGCTGTCCGACTGATGAGTCTGTTGCCAGGTGGCATCTGCAGCAGTTGACGTGGCTCCTCTGCTGTCCGTACCGCTGACGTGGCACTCTACTATCCAGGAAATGACTCTTTTAACACCCCCTCTCAGATCTTGGACAGGTCAAAAGACTGAGGGATCTAGAACGTCTTCGAAGAAGAGCGTGGGGAAGCGCCTTCCTGAACAAATCTGCAAGATTATCCTCCGTCTTGCAGTACTCCACATCAATGGTCCCATCCAAAAGCTTCTCTCGAATGAATGATACTGGATCTCAATGTGCTTTATCCTGGCATGGAATATAGGATTCCATACCAAGGCAATGCAACTCTCATTGTCGCACCCCAGAAGAGTAGGACGAGTTTGGGGCAGCCAAGCTCCTCCAGAAGCCACACAACCTCACATGTGGTAGAAGACGCAACCTGATATTCTGCCTCAGTAGAAGAAAGGGCTATTGTGGGCTGCTTCTTACTACTCCAAGAGATAATACCTGTACCCAAGGTAAAACAATAGCCTGTAGTAGACCGCCGGTGGTCCACATCGCCAGCCCAATTCGAGTCGCTTCAACCTACAAGAATAAGATCGGAAGCATCTGTACCTGCGGGATACGAGATCCCTAAGTCAGAGGTTTCTCTCAAATACCAAAGAATCCTCAGAGCAGCCTGCCAATGCACCTGTTTGGGTTCACTCATGAACTCCGCCAAAAGACCCACATCAAAACAAAGATCAACACTAGTGTTGAGTAGCCAAATCAAGGATCCAATCAACTGACGGTAGCAGAAAGCATCCGTCAAGGGAGAATCGGAGTGTGAAGTGGCCTTCCAGTTCGGATCCATAGAAGTAGAACTGGTCCGACAAGTCTCAATCTCAAAAGTCACCAAGAGCTCCTGAATGTATCGCTGTTGAAAGATGAAAATCCCCCTCTGAGACTGATAAATCTTGTGACCCAAGAAGAAATGAAGAAGCCCCAAATCCATCATCTTGAACGTCTGATGTAAAGCTGTCTTGGTCTCTTGGACCTTCTGTGCATGATCCCCTGTCAGAATCAAATCATCAACATACAACACAAACAACACACGACTAGCCTCGGAAGTGTGTACATAAAGTTGCAGATCGGCCTTGGATCGCCGATATCCCAACTTCGACTGAAGAAACAAGTTAATCTTCTCGTTCCATGCATGCGGAGCTTGCTTGAGGCCATACATGCCTTCTTCAACTTGTAAACTTGCCCATCCGAGGATCCAAAGATAGGAGGCTACTCAACATAGATCTCCTCTTGCAAGTCACCATTGAGAAAGGCCGACTTTACATCCAACTGATAGACATGCCATCCCCTATGGCCAGCCAAGGCAGGAACAACTTGAATAGGCGCCATACAAGCAATGGGGGCAAAAGTATAATGGAAGTCAATGCTTGGACGCTGAGCAAAACCTTTAGCAACAAGGCGAGCCTCGTGCTTGTCCAAAGAACCATCGCTAAGATACTTCGTCTTGAAGACCCACTTGACGCCAATCACCTTCTTGTGAGAGGGATGAGGCACAAGGGACCAAGTGCCATTCCTCTCAATAGCCTCCAGCTCGGCTTCCATAGCCTTCTGCCAATGGTTAGATTGCAAAGCCTCCTTCACTGCAGTGGGCTCGCGATCCTGCATAACATGGGTCATCAAACAATAGTTAGAGCAAACAAGCTCTGTAGAATGTGCCTAGTTTCTCCGTGACCTTCGCGGTCCATCATGTAGTTCCCACTCCTTAGGGACCCCCTCGATCCCTGAATCTTGGAGTGTGTCACGGGCCCAACGAGGGGAAGGCCGGACTTCTCCTCGCCGTTGCTCTCTATCTGTTGAAGACTCGGGAACATCCACTGGCAGAAGCTCCACTGGGGTGGCCGGTGCAAGGAAAGACTCTGAATCAGAAGAAGAATCTTCATCAAGAGGCTCTGGCTCCAAAGGAATTGTCTCGGGAGCCCAACTTTCCCTTGGATCTCCAAGTACAGGGTGCTCCTTACCCCCCTATGTGGCTGGAACTTCCATGAACCGCACATCTCGGCTCGTGTAGACATCTCGCTTGACGAGATCAAACAGACGATAACCTTGGGAGGGGGAGTTGTAGCCAACAAAAATTTGTTGTTGAGAAGCCGGCTCGAACTTGTCACGCTGCATCTTCGGGATGTGCACATAAGCGTCACAGCCAAAGATCCGGAAATAAGAGATATCTGGCTTAGTTCCAAAGTAAGCCTCAGAAGGTGTCATCCTGTCAACAGTCGAAGTGGGAGATTGATTGAGGATGTGAACTGCAGTAGCCACGGCCTTAGCTTGCAGAAACTGAGGTGTTTGTCTGTGCTCCATCATGGTGTGCGCCATCTTGATCACACTTTTGTTCTTCCGCTCCAAAATGCCATTCTCTTGAGGAGTGCTGGTGTTAGCAAACTCCTGGTGAATGCCCCTATCCGCACAAAAACAAGCCAACTCATTAGACATAAATTCACCGCCCTTGTCCGAACGCAAGGTCTTCAGTTGCCAGCCAGATCAATTCTCCTCAAAGAGAAGCCAATCCTTGAAGTGAGAGAAAGTCTTCGACTTCAATGTCAAGAAATAGGCCCAAGTTAGCCTGCTATAGTCATCTACGATCAACATGAAGTACAAGCTCCCCTTTAGGGACTCGGTCCTCATCGGGTCATAAAGATCCGTAGATACAAGCTCCATAGGTGCAGAAGACCGCCTCGAAGCTTTGTTGGGAATTGCATCCCGATGCAGTTTTCCATGAATGCAGGAGACACATGGCTGATGGCTCACAACTATGTCCTCCAAACCTCGGACAAACGATGCTCGCGACGCCTTTCGAAGATACGCATAGTTCAGGTGGCCAAACCGAGTATGCCATAGCTCCGACTGTGTCTAAGGGATAAGAAGAGAGGTAAGAGCTGTAGAAGACTTCAATTTGTAGATGCCATTCTCCTCATACCCTGCAGAGAGTATCTGCCTCGATTCACAATCAAGAACTTGAACAACATCATTGTCAAACTCCACCAAGAGACCAAGAGAACAAATCTCATGGACCGAAAGCAAATGATACCCCAAGCCTGGCACATGTAACACATCGGAAGTATGGGTACCACCACGTCCATCTGGAATCAGTTGCATCTCATCCCGCGTAGCAATACATAGAAGAGCTGTCTCCAATGAGAATCTGCCCACGCGAAGGTCGCGAATGGCAGCAGCAATGGGAGAAGGAGTCATATGCCGTGAGGCACCATTGTCCACGATCCACTCTTGAGCCTAGGGAGCTGTCATCGCAGCATCAGAAGTCTTTGGTGAAGAGTCCTTAATGATTGCTAAGTGCAGAAAAGCAGCTGACGAGGGTGCAGCCACCGCTCCAGAATCCTTTGTGTCCTTCTTCTTGGTGTCCTTCTTGTCTTTGTCGGGGCAATCCTTCTTCCAATGACCGGCCTTACCACAAATATGACAAGTCGATTCCTTCTCCTTGGCTTCTTGGATTTGTTGTCCTCCTTCTTCTTTTGGTCCTTCCCCTTTTTCTGAGAGGCTTGACCAACCAAAGCCTCCGATTTGGAAGCATTCTGTCCAATCAACTGTTTCTCTTGGTCCAAGACCATAGGAACCAACTCTTTTCACCAAAGAGTCGACTCCCGCCCTGATGCAATAAGAGCGGAATAAAAGGTATTGAATCGTGGCGGCAACTGGGACAATAAAGTGATCGCCATGTCTTTGGAGGAAATTGGCTTCCCCGCATTTTGAACCTGCATTTGAAACTGCCAAAGCTTATTGATGTGTTCCCGAAGTGAAGAAGACTTATTCACGGACAAGGTCCACACCTGCACCTCCAAAGAAACCCTCTTCATCAGGGTCATCCGGTTATACATTTGATCAAGCTCTAGCCATATCTCTCGAACCACCATCAAGTGCTTGATGTGAGCTATCACGGCTGTAGTGCAAGACAGAAAAAGAAAAGAACGAATCCTGGCATTTAGTTTGTCCCAATGAGACTGGGCCTTGGTCAACTCCGCACGAGCACTTGAAGAGAGCTTGGACTCATCTCATTGAAGACCTATTAATCTCCTCCATCACAAGCTTCGCCAAATCATAAGACTCTAGAATGGCCAACATCATCACCCGCTAGATGCGGTAATTGTCACCATCAAGCTTCTGATCGATGGAAGAGCTGGTAGGACAAGCACCTTCTTGTCCATTATCTCTTGGAACTCCAAATCAGTTTTTGTAGACATGTTCACCTGCAATGCCTGCACAAACGCAAAATCAGCCCCCTCTGACTGTGTAAGTGACGAACGCAGCTTGTTAGGGCTGTTTCCTCTGCGTCCCGAACCTTCTGCAGCCGCCGGAGGCGATGAAAAGGTAAAATCTGCAGTGGAAGGCCTATAACACAGCCTTCCTCCTCTTTGAACAGCAATAACCTGCAGCAAATTCACCAGCTGGACTCCTTTTCCGCATGCCCACACTTGCTTCAGCCTTGTTCCGATGCTCGCCCTCCCGCTCGCCCTCGAATGCTGAAAATGCAGCCTTGTGTTGCGTTGAAATCTCCTCTTCAGGTAGGTTCTTCAATTAGTGTGTCCGATTTCACTGCTCTGATACCATGTCAGAGTGTAGCGATGCGGAAGTGTAGGACAAAGACTGAGAGAGAGTGAACACAGAGAGAAGAGAGAGAGAGAAAAGGAGATAGTGAAACACAGAAAATCTGCAGTGTAGTATGCTGTATAGGAGTGTAGAAATATACACGGGTGTAGAGAAAATATCTGCGTGTGTCTCTGCCTTGAGGACCTCGATCTCCGTCAGCCCGCGTGCTGTCAGTCTCAGCAGGCCGTCTTTGTCAGATTTCAGATCAGAATATGTGAGAGTGTGCCACAAACTGACTATAAATAGCCAAGAAAAAATAGTGCCCAACACCAAATCGGTTGTAGTAAATGCAGCCGACTGCATAAAATAATGATAAAAATTGTCTGATTGATCAAACTATTGTTTGACTGATGAGTCTGCTGCCAGGTGGCATCTGCGGCAGCTGACGTGGCTCCTGTTGTGCACCTGCTTTGCTGACATGGCTTCTCTGCTGTCCGTACTGCTGACGTGGCACTTTGCTGTCCAGGAAATGACTCTCTAACAGTAATATCTCAAGGTAAGATTTTGGTGGTCCCGTCCTTCAAACAAACCTTGATTTAACTTTTACTGTTTTCCTAGGTTTCAATGAGGTGAACTTTGACTGGACTTTTGGCTCCACCCCACCTGGTGGTTTAGTGTACGAGCATTTGGTTGAGCAAGGTCGATTAATGACTTTGACACTTGGTGAAGAGTTTGAGGAGATTTCAATCACATCAATATTCATGTTTCGACATAAGGCAATAGCACTAATGTCACTAAATGCCCTTTTAGTGCTTAGAAGCACTCATCTCAAGATTGAGATGTTTAGGTATTTACCTTGTCAAGCTTGGTGAGATACTTGACTCATTACCGGTGTTGAGAGCATGCTTCTCGGTGAACTTATGATGTCCCCCGAGTGTTGGAGCTACTTACAGATCGGGAACACACTTTAGAGCATATGCTTCAGTGATTAGAATCACTGTTAATGATTCTAGATTGAAGAAAGCGAAAAATAGGAAGTTTGAAGCTTCTTGGCTATGGCTGCGAGAAAACCGACAGTTAGGGTTTTGGTCACAGCAACCAACAGAGGAGGAATTAGTGCAAGCCCTCTTAGGTAAAGATAGTCCACTATAGGGGCTACAATAGCCCTATGATAGCCGGGAGGATTGTGCCGTCTACAGGTCACGCCAAGCTCTGGGACTTCACGTTGCCAAAACTGCGTCGATTTTTGCGTCTGCTACAATGCTTGTTGGAGCGCGGGGTAGCGGAAGCATGAAGATTTGCAGCAGAGGAAGTGAACAGGTGAGTGAGAGTGAGAGTAAGAGTGACGAACAGATTTGGGTGTACCAACAATGTGTTGGTACACAAAGAATAAAATGTATTTATACTTACGGCCCGTAAGGGTGCATTCACATGTACAACATAACAATACACGTGTAAAATACACGGAGGTGTGAATAAAGGACCTTTACATCCCAACAACCTCCCACTTAAAGGTCCGGAGTGAACCTTTAACCAACTCCCACTAGTCGTATGCAATGCTCATGCTGAGCCTTGCCTAGACTTTTAGTGAGAACATCTGCAGGGTTATCCTGTGTTTTGATCTTGGTCAATGTGATTAGACCATCCTCCAGAATCTGTCTGATAAAGTGATATCGCACATCAATATGCTTTGTGCGTGAATGATACATGGCATTTTTAGCCAGATACACAGCACTCTGGCTATCACATCCCAACACTGGAGTACTCATAGACATGCCGAGATCCTCTGCAAGTCTGCTCAACCATATAGCTTCCTTAGAAGCTTCAGTAGCTGATATGTATTCAGCTTCAGTAGTACTCTGTGCGACAATGTTCTGCAACCTGGGGCACCAAGAGACGGCCCCTCCAGCAACTGTAAAGACATACCCGCTAGTGGACCTGCGAGTGTCTAAGTCACCTGCCATGTTTGCATCACAATAACCCTGCAAATTAAGTGCACCCTGCCCATAGCAAATACACTTTCTTTGTGTACCCTTCAGATATCTAAGAATACTCTTGACAGCCTCCCAATGTGGTTTGCCAGGATTTGACATAAACCTGCTGACAACTCCCACTGCATGAGCAATGTCTGGACGAGTAGCCACCATAGCATACATAAGAGAGCCACAAGCTGATGCATAAGGGACTCCCTTCATAGCATTGGCTTCCATGTCATCTTTTGGGCTGTTGGCTTTACTAAGCTTAAGGTATGGAGGTAAGGGTACTCCGAGAGGCTTAGCTTCAGCCATGTTAAATCTGTCCAGTACCTTTTCAATGTACTTTTCTTGAGATAAGAACAGCAATTTCTGCGTTCTATCCCTACAAATCCTCATGCCCAATATATGCTCTGCATTCCCCAAATCTTTCATGGAAAAAGCTGATTTCAGCTGATCTTTGAGAGCATCCAAGCTAGTCTTTCTCTTCCCAGCTAACAACATATCATCCACATACAAAACAAGTATGATAGGGCTGCCATCTGTATCCTTTTTCATATACAAACAATGATCTGCATGGCTGCGCGTAAACCCATGAGAGAGCATAAAAGTGTCAAACTTTTTGTACCACTGCCGTGGTGCTTGTTTCAGCCCATATAAGCTGCGTTTTAGTTTACACACCAACTGCTCTTTTCCAGGAACCACAAAACCCTCGGGTTGTTTCATGTAGATCTCCTCATCAATGTCACCATGCAGAAAAGCTGTTTTCACATCCATTTGGTACAGCTCTAAATCCAATACAGCAGTGAGAGCAAAAAGCACACGTAGTGTGGTCATCTTCACAACAGGTGAGAAGACCTCCTGGAAGTCAATCCCTTCCTTCTGTGCATAACCTTTGGCAACTAATCTTGCCTTGTACTTGGGTTTCCCATCAACTGTCTTTACTTTGTAAACCCATTTGTTTGGAAGAGGCTTTCTTCCTTTGGGCAATGACACAAGATCCCAAGTATCATTAGCATACAGAGATTTAATCTCTTCCTGCATAGCTAGCTCCCACTTATTACTGAATTTGCATGACTTAGCCTCTTTATATGTCAGAGGCTCACCCTCATCAGGAAGCATCACATAATGCAAAGAGGGGTCATACCTATGTGGCTGCCTTCTTGGGCGTGTAAACCTACGTACCCAATGATCTACATTCTCAGGAATTGAATCTACATCTGGAGGCATGTTATTTTCAGCATTTATTGGCTGCTGTAAGCCATTTTCAGCATGCTGTTCATGCTGTACAGCACCTTCATTTTCATTTCCAGCACCTGCATTTTCATAATCAGCAAGTCTATCTTGCTGTCCATAACCTCCCTGTGCTTCTATTTGCTGTCCATCATCATCTGGCTCAAAGATAACTGGCTGATCATCAGTTTCAGCCTGTGGTACAGCACCATGAGGCTCATCATTTGAAGTAATAGGTGGCTGCAAATTCTGAAATTTGACATTTTTCATGTCTTCATCAGAGGCTAAAGTACCTTTCAGCAACTTTGCCTCATTAAACACAACATTACGACTGCGAACAATTTTCTTGGACTGAGGTAGCCACACTCTATAGCCAAATTCACCCTCATCACCATAGCCCATGAAAATGCCTTTGGTGGATTTCGGGTCAAGTTTATTCCTCAGCTCATTTCTAACATGCACAAAAGCATCACAGCCGAATATTTGTAAATGGTCATATGAGGCCGGTTTGCCAGACCAAACCTCCTCAGGAATGCCATTATTTAGGGACCTGTTTGGAGAGCGGTTGCAAATGTGAAACGCGGTTTTAAGTGCCTCTCCCCAAAATTCATGAGGGAGATTAGCAGTAGACAGCATGCACCGCACTCTCTCACATAGAGTCCTATTGTATCTTTCAGCCACACCATTTGAAGAAGGGCTGTAAGGGGCTGTAAGCTCCCTCTTGATCCCATGCAAGTCACAAGAGGACTTAAATTCATTTGATGTGAACTCACCCCCATTATCAGTTCTCAAGCATTTCAACTTTCTACCTGTCTGAGTGGTCACGAATGCGTGAAATGTTTTAAAAACAGCAAACACTTCACTTTTCTTTTTCAACAAATAAACCCAAATCTTCCTGGAACAATCATCAATAAAAGAGGCAAAGTATGCAGCACCACCCAACGATTTCAAAGGCTTGCTACATACATCAGATGCACCAAGTCCAATACATTTGACTTACGGGAGACACCAGAGTAAAAGGAAATTTTCATTTGCTTTCCAAACTAACAGTCATTACAAAAATCAAGTTTAGAGCCTTTTCCATCAACCCTCTTCAAAGAGGTAAGAACATCAAGACCTTTCTGGCTCATATGGCCCTCTTATGCCATAACTCCAAATGATAGCCAATTTCAGCAACTGCAAGAAACTTGCCATTCAAGGCTTTACAGTGCAGACAATACAAAGTGCCCTTCTTGGTTCCTTTAGCAATCAGCATGGAACCCCTTTTTAATTTCCACAAACCACCACCAAACAGTGTGGTGTAACCATGCAAGTCAAGCTGTCCAACAGATAGTAAACTCTTCTTGATGCCAGACACATATCTGACACCTTTCAACACAAGTTCTTGCCCATTATCCAAAGACAAGTGTATGGTGCCAATCCCATCAATGCTGCAAGCATGATTATTTCCAAGGTGTTTAAACCTTGCCATAACAGCCTGCATCAAAAGTAGCAAAACACTCCAAGCATGGAGTCACATGGAAAGAGGCACCAGAGTCTACAATCCAAGTCTGAGTGACACAATCATCAACTGACAAAAGTGCATCAATCACATCAGCCTTGGTAATCTGCATATCCTGCATGTGACATACAAGGGCATCATAATCCACTGCACATAATACATCAGCCTCTGCATCTGAGAGCTCCTCTATGACAACACTAGAGGCCACATTGGCCTTTTCCTTGCCTTTACCTGCCTCAGATGCATCTGTCCTTTCCTCTTTCTTCTTTTTGTCTCCTGCATTCTTCTTTCTCTCTTGTTCCTTCTTGTAATACCTGCAATCAGGCTTCTTGTGGCCCTTTCTGACCACACTGATAGCATGTAACATCACTCTTTTCTTTTCCTTTGCTCTTGCTCCTACTTCTTTGTCCAGCATTTGCATTTTTCTTTTCAGCCCTGCCTCTAACATTATAAGCTGAGTTGCTGCCTTCTCCACTAGACTTACGTCTAATTTCTTCATTCAAGATGGAACCCCTCACACCATCATATGTGAGATTGGGGTTATTGCTGAGAGAAACAACCAAAGTCTCCCAAGAGTCAGACAATGTCATGATCAAAAAGATCGCCCTCAACTTACTTGAGCTGATTTAAAATGCCAGTAAATGCACTCAAGTGCTCAGCTGCAGGCTTGGACTCATCCAGCCGCATATTCACCAACTTGCGCATTAAATGCACCTGATTAACAGGTGTGGTGATCTCATAGGTAGTCTTCAACTTCTCCCATATTGCATGACCAGTGTCTAAACCCTTAATGTCTGTCAAAATGTCATCAGTGACACCCATCTTTATATAAGCCACAGCCCTTTTATTGACTTTGGCCCAATCCGCCTCAGACATTTGTGCGGGTTTATCCATTTGCAAAGCATCCTCACAATCCTTTAAGAACAGTATGCCCTGCATACGATCTTTCCAAAGATCAAAGCCCTGACCATCAAATCGCTTGATTTCCATCAAACTTTTAATGTCAGAACTGGAAGAAGTTGCAGCCATTTTTTCACAAGTACAAGTGTAAAAGCACTGAACTGCAAGAGCACAAGCTAAATCAGCAAATACACTGCTGTTCTTGCATAACCAGCAATAATCCTTTGCTGTTTTGACATAAACCAGCCATTGCACAGGCAAATAATGCAGAAATTTATCAAATTCTGCACAAAATCCCAAATTTCCAGGTCCAAATGTGCGCAAATGTCACCCAAACTGACTCAGCTGAGAAAAATTGCATCAATACATAAAATGCCCCAATTTTTCTTGGTCCAATGCCAAGAAATTTTACTCGGATGAGCAAAATTCCAACAAATTTTGAAAAATCCCCAAATTAATTGAGGTCAATGCGCACAATGTCTGCAATTTCTGACACAGATGTCACTGTCAAGCATAAACAGCATCAAATCTGGGAAAAGCCCCAAATTTCCAGGTTCAAATTTGACCAAATCTGAGAACTATGCTTGCGCACGTGAACTCCCGTCAGTGGCCAAAGGGTTGCTTGCAGTAAACCTTAGAAAAATGTAAAAATTTCTGGAAGAAAAATGTGTCGAACTGTAGCCGTTGACTGTCGCGCTGCCTGTCAGATGCCACGCAGACTTGCGTGAGCTGTCGCCTGCTCAGAAAACGTGCCGAAAAACTGCATCCCGTGACTGTGCAGCCTGCGCCTGGTGCCACGCAGCCTGTCGCTGCAGTTTTTGTCACCAGCGTTGACCTGTGCAGCCTGCGCGTGGCTGCTCGTGACTTGTTCGTGACTGCCTGCCTGGTCAAAAACGACCTGTCTTGGCTGCTCGTGACCTGTTTGACTGCCGCTTGATCAAAAACGACCTGTCCCTGCCTGCCAGGTCAAAAACGACCCATAGCCTGTCTATCAGGCTGTCGCTTGCACAAAACGTGACCTGCAACAGTGTCGCCTGACTGTCCAGCACATACACGTGCCTGAAACAGTGACGACCTGACCTGTATGAGTGACGACTTACTGATTTCTCGCGAGCGAAGAGCTGGTGATGTCTCACGCGGACTTCGAGGAGCGCGAGCACCTTGACCTCAACACTGATACCAGTTGTTGGAGCGCGCGGGTAGCGGAAGGGTGAAGATTTGCAGCAGAGGAAGTGAACAGGTGAGTGAGAGTGAGAGTAAGAGTGACGAACAGATTTGGGTGTACCAACAATGTGTTGGTACACAAAGAATAAAATGTATTTATACTTAGGGCCCGTAAGGGTGCATTCACATGTACAACATAACAATACACGTGTAAAATACACGGAGGTGAATAAAGGACCTTTACATCCCAACAATGCTGCCCTTCACGTCGCCCAATGTCAACGAGAGATGCGCCGTATTGGAGCACCTTGAGCTGAGGATGAAGTCTTAAGAAAGAAATCAGGAGCTAATACTGCCTCCTTTGCACACATCAGCTCCTCCAAGGTCAGGGGACTAGATTGGCTATGGTGGAAAAGAAGGTAAATGAGAAGATAAAGGATCTTCTTGTGCACTTAGGCTAGGATATGGCTGAAGGAAGCTTATTGAATCAGAGTTGGCTTTGATACCATGTGGAAAGACAAAGTGGAAGCATGAGAGTGTGCACATGAGGGAGAGAGAGAGTTCAAGTATAAGAAGATCTTGCTTAGTAAGTTGTTCAAAGGTACAACTGGTACACTCTCATTCTGCATCTGGAAAAGTTAGGGTTAGGGTTTCTGAAACCAGCCTTCCTCCTCGGATAGGGTGGTAAATCCTTGATTACAACTTAATTACAACATCAAACAATAAATGCAAATCTGAAAATACAAATTTACCTCTTGATCTTGGACAATGCACACCCGATTAGCCCCAAAATTGACGCCCCTTTTTATATTTCTTTAGCTTTATTGAAGAAAAAGTTGACTTACAATGGGATTCTCCCAATCCCTTTCTGTATTTCAACTCCCCTTGCTGTCCAAAGTGACTAGCAAGTCTTCAATCTATTTTGCCCTTGATTCGGGCACTTCATTGGCCTTCACCCACTTCATAGACGATGAAAATGCCCCAAATTCAATGGCTGGCTAGTCCTCCACCTGAATTCAGCTAAAATTCACCTTCAGCCTTGTTGAATCCAAGACTTGGAGCTTCCAATTTTTGGCACCTTCCCAAGGCTGTTGCTAAACCCTAATTTCTGCTGTAAATTAGGGTTTACAGCAGAGAAATTTGCAATTTCTTAGCCTCCAAGGGTCCAAGTACTGAGATCTTCGGAGCAAGGCTGTGAAATGGCTGGGAGATGAGAGGGCAAACTGTAGAGAGAGAAAATTCAGAGTTTTGTCGCGAAGAATGACTGAAAATCAGTGAAGTGCAGCTGTTGCGCTGCCACTACAGCATGTAGATGCAAAGAATTGAAGAAAATCAGTCATTTACTGCTGTTGCCCTGCCTCAACAGCCTGTAGATGCTGTCTCCTGCTGTTGATTGGTCTTCTTTTGCCCCTGGCTGCCTCAGAAGGTCCTCCAATGGCTGCAAATCAGACCAGCAGCCCCCCTCCCTCTCTCTTGCAGGCTGAATTTATAGAAATGCCTCTCTCCAGGCTCTAAAGACGTTTTTCAATCTTGCACGGGCATTTTTCATAAGTGGCAGTCTTTCCAAATGGGTTTTCCAGCATTTTTCATAATTAAATATTAATTTTCAGTCTTAAAATACTGAAACTTAATCTAATAATTATTTCGGTGCCCTGAAAAATGATATGATTGGCCAATAATGGCTAGGCAACTTTCATTCCCGAGTGTCTCTGTGCCATCTTTGACGATTAGATGAGCATTAGGTACCATTAAACACCACTTCTCTGGTGTCACCAATTGACACTTATGGCCAAATGGATGACCTAGACCAACAACTGGCACCAAATACCACCAAGTACTAGTGCGGCATAATTTATAGCAACTTTTGCCTTTGACATCCTGTGATTTTTTCGGGTCCCGGGCTCGTAAATTTACTTTAACCCAGTTGTACCTTACACGTGTATCATTTACTCAATCATGTGATTAAAAATCAATCCACATGTTAAGTGAGGTTTCAAAAATACATGTCCTTATGACAGTTTCCTCTTGTGCCCTTGTCCTCGAGTTCACTTACACCTAGCTACCCTTATCCCCTCCAGTATAAGGAGAGTTCACATGCTTACATTCTCAACATTAGCGTGCTTCGCCAATGTCTTATTGCTTTGTGTAGGTAAAGACTTGGGAGGGGAAACATCTGTAGCAAGTTGCTTTGGGAAGACACATATGCTCCGGTGGTGTAGGAAGCAATGGTTGATGATGACAATGTGAGGCGGAGAGACCTGTCTTACTGCAATAGGTGGATGTAGTGGTTTGTGTGGCAATCAAAGGGGAAGTATAGTGAAGGAATTTGAGTTAGTAGTGATCTCATTGTTTCTTGCAACTTGTGTTCATGGAGAATGAGGATCTTTGGATTTGAGAGCACTTTGCTTAGCCTTCTTTACTATGTAAAGAAACAGTAGGGTTTGCAGTGGAGATGAGAGTGTATGACAAATGCTAGTAGTGAATGAACTCAAAAACACAAAAAATGGAAGAATGATGAATGAAATCAAATGATGATACAATGGTCTTAGGTCCTCGTGTCTTTAGGATGGTGGCTGAGGCATGCACCAAAGATATAGTGATGATGGAGTGACTTGATATGGCTGCGCTGTCCCGGATGATGAAGGGAGGCTGCAGCTGTGAAGGAGTATGCAGTGTGGAGGAAGCAAAATGCAGTCCTCCAAGCAGGGGGTGTTGAAGAAGACACCAGATAGATGCAGACAGCAGTGAAGGGAGCAAACACAGTCCTTTGTAGCTGATGATGATGAAAAAGTGACCTCTAGGGGCAGCAGCGCAGGAGTTTGCTGTGAGAAGGTGACAGCTCCTGGTCAAGAGGCAGCAAAAGGGGTTAGCAGCTGCTGTAAAGGCAGCAGAAGACTGACAAGACTGAGGTGGCAACAGCATTTTAAACTTGGATGACTGGCTGCAGCAGGAGCAGCAGCAGAAATTGCAGGTGGATGAAGTAAGAACCTGCTGGCGACAGCTCCTGTGCACTAAGTAGCAACCTGTTTGTTGTGGTGGCAGCTGGTTGCAGCAGGGAACAGCCTAGAGGACTGGTGGACCTCCTCCTGGTTGGGTGGCAGCATAGGCTGGCTGAAGGGTAGTTGGGTGGCATTATGCCACTCCAAAACGCAAAAGGGAGGCTGGTTGATGGACAGGGAACACTGTAGAAGAGAAGACTGAATGAAGAATGCAAGTGTGGGAGTAGACAAAGGATGTGCATGACATGCTTTTTTGTAGGGGATTTTTGGGGATTTGTCTTATTGCACACAAACAAACTCATTCAACATAAATAAAGCTTTTTGGGGCTGTTTTATGGAGAAAATTTGGCCTTAATGTGTGTCAATTTACTGTTAATACAAACCTTGATTTTTCTGGCTCAAGAGTCTATCTCAGCCATTTGAAAACAATTGTTTTTTTAGTCCCTTTACCTTTGAAGGTTTTCATATAAAAGGGAAATGATTTATTTATGTGCATGCTGTAAGCTTTTGAATTGCTGTAGTGTTTAATGCTTGACCGCCTCTGAAAAGTTTCTGAGTAGGAATGAAATATATGTAATACACATCTATATGCATGTTAGGTACGTGGAAGACCTCTAGTAATTGCATATTCAGTGATATCAGAGCACATGGAGGTGCAGTGCCATTCAAATGGTCACAAGAAGGGGTTCAGTGCCATTCAAATGGTCACAAGAAGGGGTTTACCTGCAAATGAAATCAGAAACTTGAACTTGTAAAAAGATTTGGCATTGATGTAGCCTATCAAGCATCTTATGCCTTTGGCTCTTAGAGTAGCAGTAGTAGACTTACTAAGTGGGACATTCTACACATGCAGCTTCTCATGCATCTTGTGCCTTGGGCTCATAAAGTAGTACTAACGAACTTAGTAAGTGGGAAGATTCCTATGTTCGTTACATGGGCTGCAGCATTTGAACGTTTTGGTAATCTTATGGTTCTTGGAGTGCCAATGATGCATATGAGATTCTCTGCTAAGTGCTTCCTCCACAATCCCGAGAACAGCCTTCAGGGGCTTGCTGAGAAGAACTGCACAGAAGCTGCTTCAGTTTCTGGAGCTACCCAGGACCTAATATTGCTATGTGCCAGCTGTGTGCACACCTTCCAGAACTTGTGTGGGTGGTAGATGATTTTTAATGTATGAAGCACCAATCACTCAGACCTTGACAGTTCATGAAAGTGTTTTAGCCTTTAATTTGATGGCAGGGCCTTCCATTGCTTTCTCTCTTCAGCACTGGTGTTGGAGGCAGATGGTTTTTGACATATTAAGCACCAAAAGCCAAGACCTCTTTGTATGGGCTTGAAGGCCATTTGTTGGGCTTGTTTCTCTCTCTAAAGAAACCAGAGATCTAGAACTACTATACAGTTATGCATAGGGAGCGATTTGTACATATTGAAGGATTCAAGGTATCAGTTTATTCACGTTTGGGACTGTCAAACAGGGTGCATGAAGAGTGCTATTCAGTGAAAATAGTAGTACAACAAGCTGCATGGTTAGATATATGTTGATGAGGGAGGTAGTGATAGGTTGGGAGTCTCATAGAAGTTGGAAAGAATTCAAGGTGTTAAGCACACTGCTACACCTTTTGTGATTTTATGTAATGAACTTGAGATTTATGGCTGCTAACCATGTTATGACCTGTTTCATGAAGATCGTGTGGTGGAGAAGAAGGATCCACCCTCTCTCTTATCGTACCTTGACAGTGAGTTTGATGACAGCTATGAAGTTGAGGTACCGTGTTCAGTTATGAGCACATTTATTGTGATATTATCATTATCCTAAAAATGTTAATTCTCACTAGTTGCAATTCAGTTTCAATTACATAGCGATTGCTTTTGCATGCAGGTTGCTTCAAAACAGCTGGATGTAATTAAAGAAACGGAATCTCCAACATTCCAGTCCGTACCACAGGTCTCTGAGGTCCGTATCTTTAAGAAGTGGCCTAAGGATATAAAAAGTTTCTCACATGAGTTGGGCCCCAGAGGAGGACGTCCATATGATGTTTCTCGCCCGCATAGTGATAATGATATGGAGGTACTTGACATTTTATGAAGTTTGGTCGAATGTCTTAACTTTCACTTTCTTACTTATTGATCCTGCTGCAGTCAATCTATTTATTTTGAGATGGAGTTTGCAGTAGGGACTTGTTTTGCCATTTAGGTTGCCATTTTACATACTGATGTTTTTCATGTATTTGCAGGAATTATTGGCTGCTTTACGGGCAAGATTTAATACTGCTAAGGAAGAAGTGGATGCAGACCTTAATTTGTTTGCAGCTGATCTAGTTGAGATTCTAGACCGCAATGCCGATTCCTTTCCACAGTGGAAGGCAAATGTGGAAGATTTACTGGTTCTAGCTCGGAAGTGCACTTTGTTCTCGCCTGTTGACTTCCGTCGGGAATGTGAAAAGATTGTGCGTGAGCTAGATGAGCGACGGCAGGAGTTACCTATGGGCTTGTTGAAGCAGCTCCATACTCGCATGCTTTTCATACTGACGCGTTGCACTAGGTTGCTTCAATTTCAAAAGGAGTCAAGTCCTGAGGGAGAAGGTTTGCATAAAGTTCAACAGTGCTTGAAAGGTGTTCCATCTGTTGAACGCACATTGACATCTGCTGGTGGAAAGAGAGTACAGGCTGCAGCCACCTCCAGAAAGCTCCTCCCTGAAGTTTTAGAACTATCTGCTAGAAATGATTTAGGTGTGCCACCATCAAAGGTGTTAAAAAAACCTAGAAAGCCTAGGTTTCCTTTAGAAAAAGTAAAGCTCAGGAATGAGCAAACAAGCTCACCTAAAGTCTCTCAAGCTGATTCCAGTGGCCTTGATTTGAGAAAATTGACTGCTGCATTGTCTGAGGGCTTTGATGCGAGGAGTGACTACAACCTGGCTTCAGGACAGGTGCAAGACAAATGGGATCAAACAGAAGGGAAAGTTGCTGAGGTAGATGGACAGTCGGTGTCAAGTCCCTCAAAACATGCCCATAAAGCACCATGGTGTTGGACTGATTCGGAAAGAGAAGAACCTGAATCTGTCATCTGTAGAATTTGTGAAGAAGAGGTTCCCACATTGCGGTTGGAGTCCCATTCTTTACGGTGTACATTAGCTGATTATTGTGATGTTCAAGGATTGAACCTAGATGAACGTTTGAGAATGCTGGCAGATAATTTGGAGAAGATAGCAGAACTGAATACACCAAAAAGCAATCAGACAACTGCTGAAGATAGTCCTGATGGTATGAGACCATTCAAATCAAGTCTACATGATGCATTTGACAATGCATCCCCTCAATCAAATGATCTACAGGGAAGAGTTATCGAGGGCAGATATGATGACATGTGTATAGATAGTGCAAGTATTGAGGAGTTACGAGGACCCAGCCTGATAAATTTCAAGCGGCTTCTTGGATATAAATCAGACCAGGGTGTTGCATCATCTTCTGCAGGAAGTGGAACACCTCGCTCAACTCTAACCACTCCCAGAACCAGCCAGCTTGATCTATTGTGTGCTGAGCGAAACAGTTTTGCAGAGTTAGAAGACATGACACAGGTTGGTCAATTTTTTGTGCATGTCTCTTACATGGATTTTGTGGTGTGTACTGTGTACCAATTCAAAGAAGTTTGTTCAGAAAGTCACTGATGTAGTTCAATTAACGAGGACCAGACATTGCATAGGCAAGTTGTATGTTATGTGTTATGTTCACTTGATCTTTAGTTTTTACGATTTTAGTCAATGGAGCACATTACATATCGCTAACCAGGTAAGATGCACATACAAGAGCTGCTGAGTCAAATTTGACAGCAGAAAGCTACAATAAAATAGAGACATTTTGGCCAAAGTTTGAATCAAGGATTTCCCCACATCCACATTTTTTCCTTCTTGTTTTTAGCTAGTTCTGATGTTATATGCATGGATGATGTACAATGTTTGCAATACAAACTCTAGGGTCAAGGTTTTGGCTAACTAGCCTAGAGACATGGAGCGCTTGGAGCTAAGGGTAGATGATTTTGGAACTAGGTTGGGAGCATAGAAACATGGGATAGGAGATAATAATAGAACTTAGAGGTGAATAGTAACTTAGGAAGAAGAGTGAATAATGAATAATGCAATGCTCAATGTAGTAAACACTATTTTTAACTAAGCTGCCCCCTTGCTTATTTTGCGGGGGAGGGACCAACTGAATAGATTTGCATTAAATGCACTTTGTTTGCAATCCTACTCTCCACAATGCCTTGTTTCTCTCTCAATTCTGATTAGCACACATCCTTACACACTCTCTCAATCTTATTATTTTCTCTTGGCTTATGCGTTCTCTCTTACTATCATGACTTCCTGCGGTGTCTCTCCTTTCGATGCACATATTTCTATCTAACCTCAACATAGGAGGATACCTTTTGATGCATCTGGAAGTGTATTCTTCCTTTAAATCTAATGGAGATTCATTGCTAGTGGTGATTCTCTAAGCTTAAATTAAGGACATGCCACGACAATTGCCCGAATTGTGCACTCCCTATTTTTTGTTTGTGCTTGTAACCATGAGGATGTTGTATTTTAGTTTCAATCTAATCTCCTTAAAGGGGAAAAGATGGAATGTGATGAGACGAGTATTGATTCATGGCAAGCCAAATAAATGGTGTATTTTGATTTGTATCAGTTTGATGATGTTCAATGTATCAGGCAGATACAAATCATGTTATAGGAGAAGATGTATGCTTTGTGGGCAAGGCTATATGCCAAGTTGGAGACATGGATTGATTTTCAATCCATTTTTAGCAACTTTTTGTAACCGATGATGGGATTGAAAAATTTCAACAATTATTTCAGCTAGATATGGGGAAGAAGAGCTTGGATGCATATTCATAGGAGTTTAAAGATTTTTTGTATAAAACAAGGGTCTTGGACGATTCTCAAGCATTGCTCTACATGTCATACCTTTTTGGATTGTCATTGGACTACACCGCTACTCTTATTTGAGGATGTCTATAGATATGCAAAGAAATTGATAATATTTTGGGTATGAATAGGGGTAGCCAATCGTCGATAGGGGATTTCCATCGAGCTGCCTCTATCTTTAAGTCAAGGAAGTCTTCTATCTTGGCAGCAATTTGTCAGCCATATCTGGAGTTGCATAAAAAGAAGAATTGCAAGGTCAGCTCAACAAGAATTGCTGAAAGGATCGTTGATTCACTTGCCATCAAACCTATTACTTCTGCAATGATTGAGAGTGCACCTAGAATAAGAAGGTGAAGCCTACTTCTAAGACTTTAATAAATACTCTTGAAGCTCGAGGTATATCTTCTAAAGTTTTATTGGAAGATTGTTTTGTTAATATGAGTAGTTGCAATGATAGTTATGTTAATAAAATTGTGTTTGGCTTGCATGACCTTTTAAAGGTCATTAGACATATAAATGGCCAAGAAGTTATAGTTTTGTTTGATAATGACTCCACTCATATTTTTATTTTTTCTTTGTTGGTACATAAAGTACAACTCTACACAATACTTGCTAACAGAATTTATTGTGTTCAATTTACGGAGGGCCTTATTGTGGATCGCTCGGATCATGTGGTATCATGTTTAGATCTTTTGATCCGACAGTAATATGAGCTTATGGACTTCCAATCTATGAGCCTTAGCCATATCGATACCATTCTTGGCATACTGTGGTTTTTTGATAAATATTTTTCGTTGTACATTGATTGCAAAAATCATGTATTTTCTTTTGAACTTGATTATCATTTTTATATCATTGAGGGCTATTTATTATTTGGGGTCATTAAAAAAAATATACATATGATTTCAGCATTGGAATTTAGTGAATGTTTTTCCTTTTAAGTGTTACTACTTATATTTGGTTTATTAAAAAAGTTGAATCATCTGATTTGCAATGTAATTCAACTTTTTATTTAAATGTAAGTGGGTATTTGAATATGATATTACTCGAGTATGTTGATGTCTTTCTGTTCACTCTCAGATGGACTTTCTTCATTTGTGGAACCTTAGACTATAGCATTGAGGTGTTGCTCAATAGCCATACCGTCTCTCGACAATTAGAGCATTGGGGATTCTTCTTGGAAGATCACCCGTGGGAACCTTGTTTTGGTATGTGGTGCCAAGGTTGGCACTTTATATCCCTTGGTTATATTTGGATCCGTAGATTATGTTTTGTCAATGGTTGTAGTTTCACATGTATCGCTTTGGTATCATTGCCTTGGGCACATGCCCTCAAAGAAAATGAAAATGCTTACTTGTTTGCAGTATCTTTTGTTTCTTGACTATAAATGTTTTGAGTCATGTGATCATTGTTTGTATGGCAGGTAGACATGTGGTACGCATAAGAAGTCTGACACTCTGTGTATGGGCGAGCCTTTGGCTCTTGTTTATTCTGATGTCTGTGGACCTATGACTTGTCAGTTGTTAGGAGGTGGAAAGTACTTTGTCACATTCATTGATGATTACTCACATAAGGTCTGGGCATATTCCATAAAGTTAAAATCTGATGTTTTGCTACCTTTCGACGTTGGGTTGCATTGGTTGAGAACCAGTCTGGGTATGGGCTGAAATGCTTATGGTCAAATAATGGATGTGAGTATGTCTCTAAAGCCTTTGAGCAATTTTATGATGAGAGGGAGCCTTTGCATATCTTTGGTTATGAGGTTTTTTGCCATGTATCCAAGGACAAGCGACAAAGCTGGATCTTAAGTTTGTGAAATGCATTTTTCTTGGTTATGGGGATGAAGGTGAGATGGACTATTACCTATGGGATCCACAGGCTCGAAAAGTCATCCGTAGCCATAATGTAGTTTTCGATGAGGAAAAGATGCATAAGCAGCCTGAGCGGATAGTTGAGATACGTAGGGTTGTCTTTTAGGAGGAGCCTCTTGCTCCTGTGCAGCCATGTAGACAGCTTGTAGCGGCAATTGATGCTCTAGTTGTCCATGATCATGATGTTAGATAGAATGTGGAGGCTCCTTAGCTTGCCTTGAGACGCTTTGCTAGAGCTAGACGTCCTCCTGAGCAGTTTGAGACATTCGTTGATTATGTGACGGTGACAGATGCATGTGAGTCTCTCACTTATGATGAGGCCATGCGCCGTGGTGATAGTCATTCTTAGGAGAGGGCCATGCAGTCAGAGTTTGACTCTTTACAGAAAAATCATACGTGGGAGTTGGTTCCTTTGCTTAGTAGAAAGTGTGCATTGCGATGCAAGTGGGTGTACAAGTTGAAGAGTATCCTTGGACGCCCCAAGCCTGCTTATAAGGCCAGATTGATTGCTAAGGATTTTAAACAAGAGCATGGTGTTGACTTCAAGGAAGTCTTTTCTCTTATAGTCAAGATGACTACACTATGCTTGGTACTAGCATTGGTTGCTCAGTTAGATCTAGATCTTTATCCGATGGATGTCAATACGACTTTCTTAAATGGGGACTTGCATGCTACCTCCTTTACTAGTAAAAGGTATTGAGAGGGTCTTCGATAGGAGGTCATTCATGGAGGCCATACAAACTTAGATTAATGGAAGGAAAAGGAAAAAAAAGATGAAACATAAAAGGAACGAAGAAGAAGAAGCAAGGAATAGAAAGAAGATGATGAAATATGAGGAGACAAAGCAGAAGCAGAAAAGTATTTAATGGAGGACAATCAAGTGGAAGGAGAAAGAAGTAGAAATGTATTCAATGAAGGGCAATCAAGTAGAAGGACAAAGAAGCTGAAGGAGCAATGGATCTTGGAGACTATGGGCGGGATATCGTGGGCCTGTCGATGGACCTAGATACAGTTGCCAAGAATACAGAGGTGAAGGTCAACCACACATATGCTTGTTGCTAGCCAAGAACAATGCCAAGTTAAAGGAGGCTGCAATATGGACGCATGCTTTGCATGCAGTTGAAAAGAAGTCATAGACAACCTTGCTTCAACTTCATTCATATAGTCTTATATCTTTCATTGCAGCTTGTAGGTTGACTAATCTTCTCAGCTCCACAAACTTATGAACTTCTAGTTGTATGCCTTTAAGAAAAACTCCCTCCTGGAAGCCTTTATCCAAGTTATGGTTGGTCCACCTCTTCGTTATGATTCCATTGTAAAGACATATATTTCCATCCGTTCTCTAGACTACTGCTTAAGTTCATGAACTCCTCTGGCATGTGCTCTTCAAAATCTTCATGCCTGAATTTGGTGAGAAATGCCACCTTCAAGTCATTTCATGTGCCAAAAGTTCTTGTTGTTTGTCTCTTATACCATCGAAACACCATGCCTTTGAAAGTGGTGGGAAATATCGCCAACTAATGCTCTGGGGTCCTAGCATTGTTAGCTACTCAGGCTACATGAACTTGGCTATATGAAGATCATGATCTTCATTGTACTCTATCTTAAAGATTAGCAAGAGGATTATATTTGTTGGCATGCCATCAACATTTCCAAGAGGGGTCTGACTGGGAAGGGGACCTTGATTCACCATTTGGACTTTTGTAAAGAATACCATAAGGGTATCAAAGCAGGCTTCTACTACTAGCTTTTTCTTGGCTTTGATTTTTGCATTTTCTCTTCTCACATATCTCTAGATTGGTGCTAGTGCTTGCCTCTTGATTATATCATTTATCAGGGAATTGACTCCACCCAGTTTGTTTGTACTCAACAGAAGAGAATCAAAGGGGCCTCAATCTCTAGAGAACTTTCTTACTAGTATTTCTTCTACTTTCTTCTTTTCAACGTCTCTGAAATTTTCTTTCATTCCACTATAAAGGGGAAGATATTCAGTTTTGAAGGTATCAAAATTCATTTTTGTTGAATAAAATCACTCAACTACAAATAGATAGCTGATGCAGAGCGTGAAGCATTAAAGAACAAAAAGCTGGCTCAATCCTTACGACGAGGAGATGAATCATTTAGAAGATATTGTGTTCCAAACCGAGAATTTTGTCGAGCAAATATTACAAGAGAAGCAGAACATGGAACAAGTATAGTCACAATTGATGGATCAATTAGCTATGCAGACTGCAATGATCAGTGTTTTTCAAGTAGTAACGAATTCAACATTAAGTCAATGGCCACTTTGGTCTATTGCCTTCAAAATATGTCAAAGTTAAAGTTTATCAACGAGTTTCTCTATGAACACCTAGTGTGCAGATTGAGAAAGAGTCTTTATGGCCTTAAGCAGACACCTAGGAAATGATACCACGAATTTGATGCTTTTATGCATTCACTAGGCTATACACACCGTGATATGGATCTGTATTTATACATGGAGAAGGCTTGTGATGACAGCCTTTTGATTTTTGTACTCTATGTGGATGATATGTTGATTATTGGGAGAGCTCCTAATGAGGTGGATGCTCTAAGAAGTTAGCTCAACAGGAGCTTTGAGATGAAAGACATGGGACATGCCTCACATATTCTTGAGATACGCATTATGTGTGACCGCTCTCAAGGGCTCATTTACTTCTCCACAGGAGTATATCGAGAAGGTTCTTGAGTGGTTTCATATGTAGGATGTTAAGCCTATTGGTTGTCCTCTGCCTTCTCATGTGAAGGTGGGCCAGGCCGGTTGTCCGCAATTTGATGAGTAGAAGGCCCTTATGCATCCACAGTGGGCAGTTTGATGTATGCCATGATAGCTACTCGTCCTGACATAGCTTTTGCTGTGGGAGGTGTGGTACATTATATGGCTACACCTAGCAGGGCATTGGGATGCCGTCAAGGGTATCATGAGGTACCTAAAGGATACAACAGATATGCGTATATGTTATTGTGGCCAAGATATAGAAGTCGTGGGGTACACTGACTCTGATTATGCAAGACATGCAAGAAGTAGGAAATCCACTTGTGGCTATGTGTTTACCTTTGTTGGGGATGCTGTTTCTTGGATGTCCAAGGTGCAAAAATGCATGGCTCTCTCTACTACAGAGGTTGAGTATGTTGCAGCCACTAAGGTTTGCAAGGAGGCTCTTTGGTTAGGCCACCTGGTGGCGATCTTAGTATGATTTACGTGGTCTCTATACTACATTCGGATTCTATGAGTCCTATCTAGTTATCCAAGAATTTGGTCTTCCATGCGAAGATGAAGCACATTGAGATACGGTATCGCTTTATCAGAGAGGTCATTGAGGACAAGTTTGTTGACCTTGTCAAGATCTCAACGGACTAAAATCCTGCAGATTTGCTAATGAAAAGTCTCTCAGTAGAGCGTTTTCCCTTCCTTAGGAAGTTGATGGGCGTTGAATGAGATAACCTCTATTCCTCATCTTCTTGTACTCTATATCACATTGTACTTTGTCATTTTTTTGTTGTTCTCGACGCACATTCACTTTTAAGTTGAAGGTTGTTGGGAGTAAAGGCGCTTGTGCCTAGCTGCCCGTGTATTACTACTCTGACAGTTCCTGCACCTGCACATTGCAGGCGGCGAATGCCCATCACTGTCACTTTATTCTTTATTTTTTCAGTGACATTTGAATAAAGGAAAGACCGGTCATACATTGTGACTATTGGAATTTCCACATCGTGAGTCTCTCTCTCTTGTTTTCTTGGTCCATCTGCTATAGCTCACACCTCTTTTGCTTTCCGTTGCTCATACTTTCACTTGGGCTTCTCCCTTCACTTAACCATTTGATAGATTTTTAGAGTAGAAGGTTTATAAGCTTCTTTCTCTAGAAAAGTGGCATGTGGCATCTAGAATAGGACATGTGTCATTTTGAAGAGACAAGTGTTCCTACACTTGTCATTTTTAACAAACACTCGTCATTTATAATCTCTACTCTTCACTTTTGAGTACCCAAGTCTCACATCTATATATTGGAAGTCTCTCTCTTCATTTGGAATAAGCACTTGTGTTGAAATTTCAGCCATATGCTTTGTACTCTCGTATCTATCTCTCATCCAAGAAGCACTTTCTATTTAGCTTGATCTAATCTAAGCACTAAAGATGAAAATCAGCTTGTTACTTGGATTTTTTAGAAATTAGCGTTTCAAAATCCGAAATTTTAGAATTGTGGCAAATTAATTTTTTTGTATATGGTTTAGGCATTTGGTGCCCGTGGTTTGTTTTAATAAATTTCTATAAAGGGGAAGAGACCTATTTCCCTCTCAATGTTGTGTTGACTTTTCTCTCTCTCTCTCTCTCTCTCTCTCTCTTTCTGTCTCTTTTTATCTTTTAATTTTTATAGTGATAATTGATCTAGTTGGTTAAGCTCAAAGTATTGTCATTCTCATACTCTTTCCTGTGCTTGCATTGGTAGCAGAGCTAGGAATTTTTCTTTGCAAGAACTTTTTTGGGTGACAAGATCTTTGGGCCCAACTTTCTCACCATGTCAAGAGGCGAAGAGGAGAATTTAGGTGAACAACTGAAAGGCTTTCGATATTCTATATTTGTATGCTTGTGTGATTATGAGAAGATACAAAGATACAAGAAGCTAGAAGCTGATTTAGAAATTCGAGCTTTGATGTAGAGAAGGGCTAAAGCATGGGTTTAAGCGAAGGTCTTTGAAAATTTCCTTACAAAGAAGGCTCTTGAGATAGGTGGTATTATAGCCGCGAAGGCCTATCCCAGCGTGGAAGGCACCAATGTTATTGGTGCAACTAAGTATATGAAAGGTAACACATTACCTATCATTCAAAGATCCACCCAAGCATTGACTTCAAAGTCTCATTATACCCAAGCTATTTTCTCTTGTCCCAAGCATCTCTCTATGGAGAAGGATAAGGAGAAAGTCAAAGAATCGGCTATTTCCATGGTAGTTGAATCTCCAAAGATGCTTTTAGTAAAGGAAAACAATGCTAAAAGAGACTTTAAGCTTGGAGAGAAGAGCGTGAAGTTTGATGTTTTCTATGGCAAAAGAGATTCTAAGAAAGTTGTATCTTTTACTCAACAATTTGATGTTGATTTTGGTGGTGAAGATTATATAGAATAATCAAAGAATAAGATGGTTAAAATGCATCTAAAAAATACTGCTTTAAATTGAAGCCGATATGGAAGAAGAATAAACTGAGCTAAAGCAAAGCCATGGAGACAATGTTGAAACATATATCAACAGGTTTGTAGTTGTATCTCTTAAATTTATATCTTTAATGAAGTTCCTTTCAGTATGGAGATGAGAAAGTTTATCCATGGATTCTATCCAATGGTACGATGAGCTATCAAGATGACAAAGCATAATACTTTGGAAGTAGCTCAAGATGTGGCCTTAGAAGCTGAAAGATTGCATATGCCGTGGATTTTTGGTAAGCCTTAAAAGAAGAACCATAAAGAAGAAGACCGAGATATTTGACGAAAAGAAGTTAGATAGACAAGAACCAAAGTATAAGAATGGAGATACACCTTCCTTGCTATCCAAAAAGAAGCTTAACATATCATCACTTAGCAACATTCTTGTGGAGAAAAAGGACACATGGTTGGTCATTGTCCTAATAAGGCAAAGAAGGAAAACCAGTCCCAAGAGACACCTCAAGGGAATGTTGTATTTAAGGAATGCTTGCAATAGGATAAAACTTTGTTAGAGAAAAGGAAGCTTTTCATGATGATGCAACATATGGAGATCTTCAAACAGCAGGGTGATGGTTGGAAATAGGCCGCCTAGGGGGTGGATAGTGATGGGCTGCAAGTGGGTGATGGTTGGACAACAGATGGTAGGTGGTTGATGGCTGAGATCTGCACGGTAGAGTGAGAATCCATGCACAAAAGAATGAAAAGTGAATGGGAGCAGCTTGTCTATTAATAGATATAGATGGATCCTCCCAAATCAAGGTTTCACTAAAACTCTCTTGAACAACGCATCTTCTTTTTTGTTTTTCATTAAATAAGCATGTTTTGGGATTGTGTAAGAGGCTAGTCAGCATGTAATGCATTTTTAAGCTCAACACCCTTTCCCAAGCTCAAAATAGGGCTATAAAGTAAGGCCAACCCGGTTTTGCCCAAGGTATCACACCCCAAAGCGGCTAGGATATCGGGCGAAGGGTGCATGATGGTTGCCTAGTGTCCTACCAAGACTACAAGGGTGATGGTTATATTACCAAGGGAGTCCAAGTAGTCACTAGAGAGGATTGGGCATTGGATGAAGGGTACCCATTGGTTGTTCAGTGGCCTACCAACTTCTTTAAAGGTGGATGGAACCACAATGAACTTGTTTTTTTGGGTTAAAATAAAATAAAGTACTTTGAGAGATGGTTTGTGGTCGAAGTAACTGTATCAAATGGGAGAATGAGAAGGGATGGTTAGGTCCAACCCATCACAAATAGATAAGCTTCCCATTCACTGAAGGGTGCTGATGATGATGGAAGGGTGATGAAGTAATGGTGGTGTGGTGTACAAACCGTTGGTGAAAACAACTTAGGATCCGTTTAGTGTTGCTATGCGTAATGAATATGCTACATGTGAAATGCTCATGCAGTAGGTGCCACTTGGAAAGTGTGTCTTGTGGAAAAATTGTTTACTTGCCCAAGCGCCCTTTACAAAGATAATGAAATCATGCATTGTAAAAGGAGGTGATACAATTGGGGGGAAAGGCCAAGGTTGAAGGCAAGTGCTAAAACTTGTAGAATATTGAGAAGTTTAGGAACCCCCTCTCAACCTTGGATATCGATACCAAAGGAGGAAGAGAAGCCGGATGTTGGTCTTTGTGTGCTGCCAAGAACCATGATGTGAGGAAGCATCCCAACTTAAAGAACATGATAGAAGTTACCGCCATGATAGCATCAAGAGAGATGCTGCACGATCCGCCTTAGGAGGGAAAGTCTCCATGCTGCTAGAAGAGCAAAACTCCTAGGATAAGGAAATGATAAATGGAACAACGTGGATCCCAACTCTCTAGCCTAGGTAAGACTGGTGTAAACCTGCATGTTAGTAGATCTACTTTGAAAACAAAATCCTGCAAAAGAGATGATCTGCAAGCACAAAGGTTAGTAGTCAAATGCTTAAAAAGCCAAAACAAAAGTGAAAGGAAAAGATAATTGAACGAACAATGGAATGATGCAAATGTGTACGTGTATGTGAGTGGATATAGCGGAAGACTTAAGAATAAAAATCTAAGGGAAAAATCATACGGGCACAACTCAATAGCCTGAAGATCTAAGAGTGCAAAGATGGAGAGAAGCTAAGGATATGGCCACCATTGCGTACGTCCATTAATAGGGCCGTGCCAATGAAATGCTTGATGAGGGGTTGAGGTAGTCCCAGATGGAGGTGAATTTGAAGTGGATGTGCAAAGTGCAATGGGATTGGAACTTGTAGACCAATTAGGCTGTATCTCGGAGGTAGCAAAAGAGACTATATGCTAAGGCTGTCCGCGTGTCACAGGTGCTCTAGTTGTGGGGTTCTGAAGGAGGAGATGGGGCAGCAGTGGGAGGTGTAGCCCCGTTGAACTGGCCAATTGGAGTGGAGGCAATTGCTGTGGTTTGCTGTGGTTTTCTAGGTGGAAGAGCATCGGCCTTGCTAAAAAACTTCTCGTCCATATGACTCGATCTTTGGCAGTGTGTGCAAAACCTATTTTTTTAAGGGAGTTGTTACTAGATGGGTTTTGTTTCTTTTGTTCCGTTTAAAGAAGGGTAGTCACTCTTGGTTTGGCTTGCCTTCGCATCTTGCAAGTTGTTGTCACTCTTGGTTTTCCCTCTCGAAGAAGAGGCAACCAACCCCCTCTGTTCGGAGTAAGACTGTGTGGAGCCTTTCTTGTGGACTTTGTCACTCACCCTTGTGTAATGCAAGAATTGACACTCAAACTCCTAGAAGGTCGGCAATATATGTATTGAGATAATGTGTTGGATAAAATGGAAAAATGGAAAACTCTTGAAGTTGAAATTCGAGATTGATAGATCAAGTGTGATCTCTTGCCGCATATTGGTCAATGAGATGACTCCAGTACTCAGATGCGAGGGGAAAATGCTGTAACTGAGAGTGGAACTTAGGAAGCAACGCTTGCATTAACTCAACATTAGTTGTGGCATTGTGGACTCTCCATTGATGGATGTGATGAGGGTAAGCCAATCGAGGGTTTGACATAGGATCTAGACCAATGACAAAGTCCTAAAGGCCTTGAGTTTCGAGCACTTGTTGCATGAATTTCGACTAAGGAGTGAAGTTTAACCCATTGAAACGTGTAAAATCCTTGTTGCATTCTTGGCCGTTGCAATAGGAGCGGTAGTGCTCAGATAAGATGGATAGGGTGGGTAGGGTGGATAGGGTGGGGGAATGGAGTACACTTGGGATTGGGTTCCAAAGTGCCCACCATGCACACGAGAAGTGTGCACAGTGGATCCGAATGTGAGCATGGATTGATGAGGCATGGAAATGGTAATTATGTGGGGAGCCCATGGTGGAGGGATAGGGACATGTGGAGCAGAGGATGGAAATCCTTGCGTAGAAGTGACCATAATTTAAGGATAAAAATCCATGTGTTTGAGAGGTTAAATGATATGTGATTGTGGGTAGTGAGAGGGATGCCCATTATAGCCGTTCCATGGAAAATGATGTGCTAACTTGCGGAAAGGTGGAGAGAAATGTATTAAAGGGTGGCATTCCTTGTAACAAAGCCCTGCGATGGAAAGTGGCTTGAGGGTAAGGGGATAGTACAGTGTGAAAGGGTGGCATTCCTTGTAACGATGCACTGTGATGTGGAGTGGTAGGAAAGTGTGAGTATGGAACGGACAATGAGAATGTGCTAGGAGTGGAGATGAAGATTCCAAGTCCCAATGTAGGGGATGCGGATTTGGATTGTAATCCAAGGTTTTGGAATAAAAAAGAGAGGAAATAGAGGTGTGGGCTAGAAGAGGGTGGGATGTGAGGGATTTGAGAAGAGTGGCTTACACGCTTAAATGAAACAAAAGATGTAGATAAACTTGATGAAGGATGTTTACTTGGAGAGCCCCCTCTATTGAAGTTGTTAATCATCCGGATCCTGCACAGCAAAAGGAGAAATAGTTAGAGGGTTTTGATTTATACGACTCAAAGGGGTTGTATGAACTTGACATTTCCCTGGTTGAGATGAAGAAGATGGGTCACCAGCCATCCCAAATATTATATGTCATCCATGATTAGAGAGGTGGCCAGGTTCACCAATTGGTCTGGATGTAGTAGTAAAGTTGCTAGGAGGGGTGTAAGTTCGAATATACATGATGTGCAAGTACTCTTCAAACTCCTTTGTTATGAGATTGAAATCAGGAACAAGAGAAAACAAAGAAGGTGAAGGTAAAGGTGGGGTGTCGTCTTTCTCACCAAGTCCATAATGCCTCCTCATGGCCTCCAATGATGGAGAAGCTTGATTTACATCATGGGGATTGGAGAAGAAGGTGACCGAGACATTGTGATTTGATTACGAGTTGTTTGTGCGCCTTGCACAAAATCTAGCACTCCACAATATTCGTAGGATACTCTTTACAAGAGTATCAACTTTGATACCATGGTGAAGAAAATTGTGGAGTTGTTGCTAAGGTTTGCAATCGAGAAAAGACAGAGTGTATGACCATGAGAGAGAAACAACAATATAAACACATATATTCAAAACTCAAACCCTAAAGGCAAAACCGAAAATCGTAGCACAGAAATAGACACAAGCAGAAGGAGAGAGAAAGAACATAACTCTAAGGTGAATGAAAATTGTAAATGAATGAGGAGTGTATAGAGTGTCCAAGGGTAGAGTAGTAGTGTCGGAGAGTGATGTCCATTGAAGATGGATCCCAAGTATTGTTGTCTTGAGGACATGTATTTTTGAAACCTCACTTAACATGTGGATTAATTTTTAATCACATGGTTAAGTAAATGTTGCAATGTGAGCTGTAATTGGGGTTAGAGTAAATTAACGAGTATGGGAGCCGAGGAAATCACAGGATGTCAAAGGCAAAAGTTGTTATAAGTTATGCCGCACAAGTATTTGGTGGTATTTGGTGCTAGTTGTTGTCCTAGGTCATTCATTTGGCCATAAGTGTCAGTTGGTGACACTAGAGAAGTGGCGTTTAATGGTAGCTAACACCAATGTGATGATCAAAGATGGCACAGAGACACTCCAGAATGGAAGTTGCCTAGCCAATTTAATTATTGGCCAGTCAGATTATTTTTCAAGGCATCGAAATAATTATTAGATTAATTTTCAGTATTTAAAGACTGAAAATTAATATTTAATTATGGCTAATGTTGGAAAAACCATTTGGGAAGGCTGCCACTTATAAAAAATGCCCATGCAAGTCTGAAAAACGTCTTTAGAGGCTGGAGAGAGGCATTTTTAGTGTATTCAGCTTGTAAGAGAGAGAGAGGAGATGCTATTGGTCTGATTTGGAGCCATTGGAGGACCTTCTGAGGCAACCAGGGGTAGGAGAAGACGAATTAACAGCAAGTGATAGCATCTACATGTTGTTGAGATAGGGCAACAGTAGTAAATGACTAATTTTCTTCAATTCTTTGCATCTACAAGCAGTTGAGACAGGGCAGCAGTAGAAAATGACTGATTTTCTTCAGTTCTTTGCATCTATAAGTTGTTGAGACAGGGCAGCAGTAGTAAATGACAGATTTTCTTTAGTTCTTTGCGAAGAAAGTTTGAATTTTCTCTCTCATCTCCTAGCCTTTCTACAGCCTTGCTCCAAAGATCGTAGCATTGAGATTGCCAGAGGTTGAGAAATTTCAGATTTCTTTGATGTAAACCCTAATTTGCAACTAATTTGTAATAGAAATTAGGGTTTAGCAGAAGCATCGGTTAGCGTGCCAAAAACTGCAAGCTCCAAGACTTGCATTTTTCAAGGCTGAAGGTGAATTTCAACTAAATTCAGGTGGAGGACTAGCCACCCATTGAATTTGGGGCATTTTCATCGTCTATGAAGTGGGTGAAGGGCAATTAAGTGTCCGAATCAAGGTGTAAAATAGATTGAAGACTTGCTGGTCACTTTGGATAGCAAGGGGAGTTTGGATTGCGAAGGGGATCAGGAGAATCCCATTTTAAATCAACTTTTTTTTTTCAATAAAGCTAAAGAAATACCGAAAGGGGCGCCAATTTTGGGGCCAATCGGGTGTCCATTGTCCAAGATCGGTAGGTAAATTTGTATTTTCAGATTTGCATTTATTGTTTGTTGCTGTAATTAAGTTGTAATAAAGGGTTTACCACCCATGCACGGAAGGAACGCTGGTTATAATTGTAATCCCTAGTCATAGATGAGAGAGTGTTGAATATTGAAGGGCGGCAAGTTGGTCACCAAAACATAGTAGTTGAATGTTGAAATTTGGTAAATGTAGTGGTGTACCACCAGAGAAGGCTGAAAACTGATCACCCGAGACAGAGAATTGTTAAGCGACACAGGAGAGGTGTTTGCCGATGTAGACGGCTTGTTGGACATAAAAAGCGCAGGTACTATAGCAGTCACCTGGTGGGAGAGATGGCAATAAATAGCATGTCGCTTGGCACGAGGTGTTGAAAATGTAGTTGATCATGTGCTATGATGACGCAACAAATGGAGACCTCCAAATAATAGGGTGATGGATGGAAACATGCCACCTAGGATTGGATAGTGATGGGCTATAGTCAGTGATGGCTAGATGGCAAGTGGTAGGTGGCTGATAGTTAAAATTTACATGGTAGAGTGAGAAACTTGCACAAAAGGATGAAAACTGAATTGGGATAGTGTGTCTATTTATGGATGTGGATGGACCCTTCCAAATTAGGGTTCACTGAAGCTCTCTTGAACCGCGCATTGTTCTTGCATTCTCAAGTTAATAAGTGTGTTTTGGGGCTGTTTAAGAGGCTAATCAGCATGTAATGCATTTTTTTTCTCAATAGCTTTTTAAGCATGAGACATCTTTGCAGTTATAGGAGAGGCCTCCATTGGAGTGTGGTGCCTCTAGTGACACCCTTAGAGCTTTAGAGAGAGGTGATAGAAGGAAGAAGTCAAAGGCCCAGTGTTATCGAGGAGGAGAAGAAGAAGCATAATACAGACTTCTCCGCCGAGTCATCCACCTCCTCTGACTCTGACTTGAATCCTATGGCCAAGGCTAAGGTGTGGACAATATCATCTTCTTCAGATCAAGGGAGGGGCTTGGTAGCCCCTCTTTCTCTTGCTTTCTAGTGCAAGTGACGTGGTCATACCTTAGGATTGTTAAAGAGCTAGAGCTTCGTTTGGGGCTCCTGAAAGTGTGTGCGTGGGCACTGGCTCTCTATCTACCCCAGAGCCGCATAGCCTTGTGTCAATCTATTCTCCGCTGCTCTCCTCAAAGTGAATCTTGGCCATGAAAATATAATCCCCAACTAAGTATATCTTTGGACCATGTCCACTATCTCTTCTACAGATGTGAAATGGTATATTGATCGCCGAATCCACTGTGAGAAAGTATTAAACACCATAACCTTGGTTTTTTGAAGGTTCACTATGAGATCCCTGTCTTGAGAGAGGGCTTGTAGTGCATCAAGGTGGCATTGCAATTCCTCCAGTATGTTGGAGATCAGGACTATGCTATTAGGATACAATAATATGGGTATCAATGCCCCTCCCAAGCCAGCTCCCTTCCCTCCATGTTGATCAATGTAGTTTGACATCTCATCAATATAAAGGCCGAATAGAGTAGGTGAAAATGGGCATCCTTGTTTCACTCCAATGGTATTGGGGATCTCCTCCGATAGCCTTGTTGGTGCTCGTACCCATCCTATAATAGATACGTACATTGATAGTATCGCCCATCTGATCTCCATTGAGACCTCCAACTCTTGTAGTCTCTAAATGAGCCTAGCACGTGGTACTGTATCAAAGGCCTTTTGGAAATCCACAAAGTAGCAGTAGACCCGTCTCCCTTGTGCCCTGCTCTCCACGATGATGGCTCTGAGTGTGAGGATATGGCGAAGAGTAGAGTAGCCCCTTCTAAACCTTGCTTGTGAACATGCTTGATGGTGGTGCTTCTTTGCCCATTTTCTTAGCTCATACTCTAGTATTGATCCATAAAGCTTGGCTAGCACGTGGCCAACCATGATCGTCCTATAGTTCATAGGAACCGTGGGGTCTCCAACTTTTAGGATTGGTACTGTAGTATTAGCTGACCAACTAGCAGGTAAGTGTTCACATAGGGCCTTGTTGAATAGCTGGGCTAGAAGGGCTGGTAGGATATCTTTGGCATGTGATAGGTGCTCTGCTACTAGTCCATCATGGTCTTGGGTATGGCCATTTTGGAGTCTATCGATGGTGTTACGAACCCTTGCTCTGTTGAAGAAGGTAGATGACATGGGTCTGTCCTCTTGTGGTTGGGGCAATGGTGGTTGCCCATGTACCTAATATAGTGAGGTAGGATATGTGTGCCACGTATATGGGGACATGATGGGTGTATGGGCTCGGGGTTCCTCAAGTGCCTTCCATGTCTCCTTGTAAAACTCATCCTCCAATCTGGATAGAAATGATCTCTTGTTTAGTTGCATTAAGCGGCGAGAGATAGAGCATGTTTGGTTGTTTGCTTCATGTGGCTGGAGATGAAGATAGGTTTCCTTGTAGTCCTCGTGATACCAACTATGGTCTGAAACATTCTTTCTTGGAGGGGGGTGAAATGGGCTTTGGCAAGCTATGTTGTAAAATCCTATAAGCTCCAATAGAGATGATTTGAGTAAGCAGTCGCTATCTTTCTGTTGAAGTGATATTTGGGGAATCTTGGGTGGCTACTCATTGGAGGGATCACATCATGTCTATAGGTGATGGTAAATTGTAGGAATGTGTGGTTGGCTGCCACTTCTAGTGAACAAAGAACATGTTGAAAGACTATGTTGGGGATGAGAAATAAGGCCCCTACGAGGAGATAGTGCACCGTGCTCGTCCTAGTCTTTGTATAGATTCTCCGAAGGAGGTTTCTCATGTACGTTTGGATGCATGCTTATGTGGAAAGCAAGTGAGAGTATTCGATCCATGCCATCTATCCAAGCCGTTAAGTATGGCTAATCCATGTGTGCCTTCCAAGGCTAGGAGGTGGCCATCATAATTTGTAGGCTTAGTTGTGCCTTGTGATGTTAGGCTGAGCCCCATCTCCTTTGGTGCTCTCTTTCTCTCTTTGTGTGTGTGTGTACATGCCCTCGCACTTGAAGAAGGGACCTATCTCTATGGTATGTGAGTATTGAAGTCCCTAGCCAATAGAACATCTCAAATACTGGAATAATGAATAATATCCTCATATAATGGTAGATATGGTGACTCTTACCCTTGCGGTGCATATGGAGAATTTGTTGGAGTAAAGTAGCATATTGCCATGCATATATCACGTGGGCAATTTGTATGTATCTAGATCCACATAGAGCAAGGCTCCTCATCTCTTTGCATGACCTGTACCATATGCTGTAGCCCCTCCCTATACAATATTGCCACTCTTGCAGACCCTTTGGGCCCCCCTTGGTGATGAGCTTTGGAATAGTATGCCGTCTCCCATCTATAGCCTCTCACCTCTTCCAAGTACATACAAAGGAAACAATTTAATATGTAACAGACTATGTAAACATTTTGAAAAGAATACCCGTTTGCTTTTTATTGTGTCTTCACATTCGGACACTTTGGGTGTATTAAGTGTGGGCGTTCAGACACTTCAAGTACTTTTTCTGTCGTGTCTTGGCACCTTCGCACTTTGAGTGTATTAAATCTAGGTGTTAGATACTTTAGGTACATTTTATAGTTGAGTTTTGGGGGTGTTTAATGAGTTGAAAAAAGGAGGTCAAAGTTAATTAACCAGTTGTTCTTTAACACACTGAACTTACTAAAACTAGCCTTTCTCTTCGGATAGGGTGGTAAAACCCGATCTAGCACTCATTGCAACAAACATAAAATTCACGTAAACTGAAAATGCACACTTTACGACTTTAATCTTGGACATTGGACACCCTGTTGGCCCCACAATCGGCACCCCTTATGGTATTCCTTTATCTTATATTGCAAATGGAAGGAGTATAACTGAGATCCTTTGAACTCCTTTGGTAATGCAAGTGCCTCTTGTTGTCAAAACTGACTAGCAAGCCTCCAAACCAATTTGCCCCTTGGTTTGCTTGGAGATTGACCTTTACTCTACTCCTTGAAAGACAAAATCAGTCCCAAATTTAATATTGGTTGGCTGGCCTCTTGAATCTACGTAAAATTTCTCAATTTCAGCTGCCGGAATTCAAGTCCTAGGCCTTCAATTTTGAGCATGCATCTTGAGACGGCTGTCAAAACCTTAATCTTTTTTGTAAATTAGAGTTTATAGCAGAGATTGATTGAAATCTCTTCTTCTAATGGCTCAAATTGCTAGAAAATACTGAGATAACTTGAGAGATGGCTAGGGGATGAGAGTGAATGCTGTAAAGAGAGAAATTTCAGAGTTTCATTGCAAGAAATGCTGATAAACTGTTGCTGTCCTCCTCAAATAGCCATGGAAGTTGTCACCTATAACTTAGGACTACTAGAAAGATTGCTGCCCCCTCTCATATGTTGTCACTTGCACCAAAACGACCTTGGGCTGCTCTCACGTGCTCCTGGAGTGTTCCAAATTGCTGTCACCTGGTGGATTGATCCATGGTGGCTAGAAACCACATCAATAGTCTCTCCTTGCTCTCTAACAGTCTTTTCCTCTGTCACAATGGTTGGAATAAACTTCCACTAGCCTCGAAAAACGTTTCTCCCACTTGCAAGGGCAAGTTTTTCCAAGTGGCAGTCTTTTAATCCCATTTTTCAGCATTATCCAGCTTATTAAATTAATTTTCAGGATATTGATTTTGAAAATTAATTTAATAATTATTCTAGTGTGCTCGAAAAATTAATTCCACTAGCCAATAATTAAATTGGCTAGGCCAATTTGTCTTCCAAGCATCTACGAGTAGTTGTTGACCTTGAGACTGACAATAATTAATTAATTACTGCCTAGTCTGTAATATCACCATTGACATTAGTGGCAAATAAATTGGTCTAGGCCCAAATCCTACACCGGGTATCACCTAGTATCTGTCAGATATAACTTATTGCAACTTTTGCCTTTAGCACACATTGCATCCTCAGGGTCCTTGGTCTATCACCATGAAATAACCACCATGCGTATCACATGTGCTAAGCAATCTTGCATATTTGATCAATAACTTAATTAAATGTTATCGACAAGATTGAAACATGTGAAAATTTCACGTCCTCATGATACTTTTTGCCACCCAACCATCTAGTTGCTGTCGCCTAGCCAGTTGGTGGCTCTTCCTTGTTGATGCTGCTGCCAGCTTTGGTGGTTTCACCTAGTTGTTGCCTTCTCCAAAACAACTGTATTTTGTCTTGGCTTGCTATTGCTTACATCAAGCTTGCAATGTTGCATCCTATAGCTGCGTTTTTGACTTGGTGTTTGTGACAACTATGGTACCTCTCTAGACTAATGCGGTTTCAGCTAGCAAAGTGATAACTAGTGGGTATACTATTTGGTTTTTGCCATTTTAGCCCTATAGATTGCTGAATTTTTACATCCGGTTTGCTACTGTATTGTCTTGAGCTATGCACTCATATGAGGTTTCTGTGAATACAACTTTGGATTAGTTGCTAGGGTTTGCATTGAGGAAACATAGAGTGTATGACCACGACAGAAACACAATGAAAGAGACACAAATGTGCAAAACTCAAACCCTAATAGCGAAACTCAAAACTCAAACATAGAAACAAACATAAGTAAAAGGAGAGAGAAAGAACACAACTTGGAAGTGAATGAACACTGGAAATAAGTGAAGAGTGTACAGAGTGTCCAAGGTCATAGTAATACCGTAACCACCAGTCGGAGATGAGAGAAAGTTGAATAATGAAGGGCAGCAAGCTGGCCACCAAAACACAGCAGTAGGAGGCTGAAATTTGGTAAACGTAGTAGTGTACCACCAGAGAAGGTTGTTAACTGATCACACGAGGTAGAGAGCTTTTAGGCGACAAGATGAGAGGTATTTGGTGATGTAGGCGGCTTGTTGGACAGCAAAAACGCAGGTATTGCAATAGTCACCTGGTGGGAGAGATGGTAGTAGTGTATCCCGTGGCACCAAACACTGAAAACGCAAGCTGATCAGGTGTTATGATGGCGCAGCAGATGGAGACCGCCAAACAGTAGGATGATGGCTTGAAATAGGTCGCCTAGGGTTGGATAGTGATGGGATGCTATTGGTGATGATTGGATAGCAGATGGTAGGTGGCTGATGGCTGAAATTTTCACGGTAGAGTGAGAAACTTGCACAAAATGATGACTAAATGGGGGTGGCCTGTCTATTTATAGGTATGGATGGACCCTTCCAAATTAGGTTCTCACTTAAACTCTCTCAAACCACACATTGTTTTTGTGTTTTTCATTAAGTAAGCATGTTTTGGGGTTGTTTAAGAGACTAATCAACATGTTATGCATTTCTTAGCTGAACACCCTTTCTAAAGCCCAAAACATCATTAGAAAGGAAGACCAATCTAGGTTTGCCCAAGGCATCCCATCCCAAAGTAACGAGGGTATCGGGTAAAGGGTACACGGTGGCTACCCAGTGGCTTACCAAATCCTATAGAGGCCTTGGTTATCTTACCAAGGGAGTCCAAGTAGACACCTTAGAGAGGATAAGGTATCGGACAAAGGGTGTGTGTTGGCTACCCAGTGGCCTACCCAGTCTTGCAAAGGCGGATGTAACCACAATGAACTTTTTGTGTGTGTGTATGTGCGTTTGGTTTTTAAATAAAATTTGTTTGTTTGGTAAAGGTGATTTGAGAGATGATTTGTGGTCGATTAAGTAATTGTACCATATGGGAGAATGAGAAGGGATGGTTAGGTTCAACCCATTATAAAATAGACAAGCTACCTATCCACTTGAGTGTATCGATGATGAGGAAAGGGTGATGAAGTAATGGTGGTGTGGTATATAGACCGCTAGTGGAAACAACTTGATCTGTCAAGAGAGGCTCTACACAATGAGGATGCTACATGATGTGAAATGCTCATGGAGCAGGTTTCACTTGGACAGTGTCCCTCGTGGGAAAATTTTCCACTTTCCCAAGTGCTCTTTAGAAAGATGATGAAATCATGCAATGCAAAAGGAGGAGGTTCAATGGGGGTGGAAAGGCCAATGTTGAAGACAATTGCTGAAACCCATAGAATACCAAGAATGGTAGCAATCCCCTCTCAACTATGGATGTTGAGTGTGAGGGAAGGAAGGGGAGCCCAATGTTGCCAGCCTTCGGGTGGTATCGAGAACCATGATGTGAGTAAGCATCACAATTGGAAGATAAAGGTAGGATTCACTCCCATGATAGCATCAAGAGAGATGTTGCATGATCCGCCTTAGGAGGAGAAGCCTCCATGCTGGCAGAAGAGCAAAACTCTTAGAAAGATGAAATTGAGAATGGAATGATGCACATTCCAAGTCTTTAGCACACTTAGGATTGGTGCAAACCTACATGGTAGCCTTACATGAGAAACAAAACCTTGCAAAAGAGATGAAAATTTGCAAACGCATAGATAAATAGTGAGATGCTTGAAAAAATAAAATAAAACAAAAGTAAAAAGCTAAACGAATAAACAATGCAATGATGCAAATGGTTATGTGTGTGTGGGTAAATACAGAAGAACACTTAAAAATAAAAATCCAAGGATAAAATCCTATGGGCGCAGCTCAATGGCTTAAAGACCTAAGAGTGCAAAGATGGAGATAAGGTACGGATGTGGCCACCATCAAGTCTGCCGACTAGCAGGGTTATGCCAATGAAACGCTTGACGAGGGGTGAGGTAGTCATAGATGGGGGTAAATATGAAGTAAATGTTTAAAGTGCAATTGAATTGGAACTCGTAGATCAATCAAGGAGATCCTCAGGGGTAGTGAGAAAGGTTGTTTGTCGAGGCTAACCGCATGCTACATGTTAAGTAGCTGTTGGGGTCGAAGGAGTCAATGGGGTGGTAGTAGGAGGAGAGCGTCATTGGACTGGCTAGTTAGAGTGGAGACAGTTGCCGTGGTGCAATGTCGTTTTCTAGGTGGAAGACCTTGGGCCTTGGTACGACAGTCCTCATCCACACGGCCCAATTTTTTGCAATTTGTGTGAAACCTATTTTCTTTAGGGAGTTGTTGCTAGATGGGCTTTGTTTCTTTGGTTCCTTTTGAAGAAGAGGAGTCACCCTTGGTTTGGCTTGCCTTTGCATCTTGCAAGTTGTTGTCATTGTTGGTTTTCTCTCTCTCGAAGAGGCAAGCAACCCTCTTTCCTTGGAGTAAGGCTACGTGGAGGCTTTCTTGTGGACTTGATCATGTAGCCTTGCGTAATGCAAGAATTGACACTCGGACTCGTGGAAGGTCGGCAATATAGGTAGTGAGATAATGTGCTGGATAAAATGGAGGTTTTTTTTGGACAAGTTGTTTAGGAACGATGTGACCTAATCATTGTTTGTTGACTTCGGGGAGCCAATAGTGGCAAACTCAGTGAGCAAACATCGATATTTGGCCAAGTTGACTTTCAGATCATCCCCTTCCTTAATGGAAAACTCTTGAAGCTTAAAATCGAGATTAAGACGTCAAGTGCGATATCTTGCTGCATAAAGTCAATGAGATGACTCCAATGCTTAGATGGGAGGGAAAAATGCTGTAATTGAGAGTGGAATTCAGGAAGCAACCCTTGCATTAATTCAACATTGATTGTGGCCTTGCGGGTTCTCTCCATTGTTTGATGTGATCACTGTGAGCTAAAGACCAATAACAAGGTCTCAAAGTCCTTGAGACTCTTGGAGTTGTTGCATGAAGTTCGACTAAGTGGTGAAATTCGACTTTTTAAATTTAGTCTTATCTGTGAAGGCATTCTTGGCTGTTGCAATAGGAGTGATAGTGCTTGGATAAATGGATAGCATGGGTAGGGTGGGGGAATGGAGAACACTTGGGACTAGGTCACAGAGTACTGCCTATGCATGTAAGAAGTGTGCACAGTGGATCCAAAGGTGGGCATACACAGAATAGGCATGGGCATGGTAACCGCATGCAGAGCCATTTGTAAAGAGATAGGGACATGTGGAGTAGAGGATGGGAATCCCTTCGTAGGAATGACCCACGGAAAGTATGATGACGTGCCCTAAGCAGAGGATGTAAATCCCTATGCGTGTGAGCTTAAAGGAGGTATGTAAGTTTTGTTAGTAAGGGGGGTTTCGATCACAGCTCTCCTAGTGGGAAATGATGTGCTCACTTGCGGAAAGGTGGAGGGAACTGTGTCAGAGGGTGGGATTCTTTGTAATGAAGCTCGATACTGCAAAGTGGCTTGAGGGTGAGTGGATGGCACTGTGTTAAAGGGTGGCATTCCCTGTAATGATGTGCTGTGATGTGATGTGGTAGGAAAGTGTTAGTATGGAATGGAGAATGAGAAGTGCTAGTAGCGAAAACTACGGATCCAACTCCCAATTTGAAAGGTGTGGATGTGGAGAGTAATGCAGGGTTTTGCAATGAAGAAGAGAGAAAATCGATATGTGGGCTAGAAGAAGGTTTGATGTGAGGGATTTGAGAAGAGTGGCTTACATGCTCAAGTGAAACAGAAAATGTAGATATACTTAATGGAGGATGTTTGCCTCGAGAGCCCTATCTGTTGAAGTTTACATACAAAAAAACATTTGGATCTTGCACATCAAAAGGAGAAACAGGAGAGGTTTTTGATTCATAAGACGCAAAGGGGTTGTACGAATTTGATAGTGGGCTTGGTTGAGATGAAGGAGATGGGTTGCTAGTCGTCCCAAATGTTGTATGTTGTCCATGATTAGAGAGGTCGCCAGCCTCACCAACCGCTCCGAATGGAGTAGCAAAGTTGGTGGTTTAAGTTCGACTATATGTGATGTGTAAGCACTCTTCAAACTCCTTTGTCATGAGATTGAAATCTGGAGGAGGAGAAAACAAAGAAGGTGAAGGTGAAGTTGGGGTGTCGTCTTTCCCGCAAAGTCCATAATGCCTCCTCAGGGCCTCCAATGATGGAGAAGCTTGATTGACATCATGGGGTTGGGAGAAGGAGGTGATTGAGACATTGTGATTTGGTTACGAGTTGTTTGTGTGTCTCACATAAAACCTAGCACTCCACAATATCCGTAGGATACTCTTTACAAGAGCATTGGCTTTGATACCATGTGAAGAAAATTGTGGAATAGTTGCTAGGGTTTGCACTGTAGCACCATGATAGGAGCACAATGATACAGACACAGACGTGCAAAACTCAAACCCTAAAAGCATAACCGAAAACTGAAACAAACAAACTCAAGTAGAAGGAGAGAGAAATAACACATCTTTGAAGTGAATGAAAATTGTAAATGAATGAAGAGTGTCAAGAGTGCCCAAGGGCAGAGCAAAAGTGTCGAAGAGTGACATCCAATGGAGACAAATCCCAAGTAGTGTACCTACCAGTTGGAGATGAGAGAGTCTTGAATAATGAAGGGCAACATGCTGGTCATGAAAACACAATAGTCAGAGGTTGAAATGTGGCAAATGGAATGGTGTACCACTAGAGAAAGTCGAAAACTCATCACTAGAGGCAAAGATGTGTCAGGTGATAATAGGAGAGGTATTTGTTGATGTAGATGGCCTATTGGACAGAAAAAATGCAAGTATTGCAATAGTCGCTTGGTGTGAGAGATAGTAGCAAGCTTTCGGTTGGTACTAAATGTTGAAAATGTAGGCTGATCAGGTTCTATGATGACGTCCCATATCAAGACCTCCGAATAACAGGGCGATGGTTAGAAACAGGTTGCTTAGCTTTTGATAGTGATGGGCTGCAGTCGATGATGGTTGGACAGCAAATGGTAGGTGGTTGATGGCTGAAATCTACACTGTAGAGTGAGAAACCCGGACAAAAGGGTAAAGACTGAATGGGGCAGCTTGTCTATTTATAGATGTGGATGCATCCTCCCAAATTAAGGTTTCACATAAACTCTCTTGAACTGTGCACCGTTTTTGTGTTTTTCATTAAATAAAGCATGTTTTGGGGCTGTTTAAGAGGTTAATCAGCATGTCATGCTTTTCTTAGCTCAACAATTTCTTGTCCAACATTCATGGTTTGTTGCACCTGCGATCCATTCTTGGAGGATTGTACTCTTTGACGCTCTTTCTCTGCAGGATCCCATTAGAGAAAATGTTTGTTGGACAACCCTAGCTGCTTGTGCCCACACTGTTGTAGTAGTTTCCTTCATCATTCTTTCATTCTTCAGTCTCTTCTTCTTCTTTGGCATTCTTAAGTTAACCGTGTGTTAGTCGGGTTCGTACATCGGTAGTGTTTTCTTTGGTACCCTAGTCTACCTTCATAGCAAGGAGCATCATAGTGCTTGCACTCGCTGTTCCGGCTGCGTAGACTGCTATGTTTTTGAGCTTCAAGTCTCACTCCTGCAATTGTTTAGCTATCTATCTTCACCATGTTGCTTTTTCTCATTTTTACCAATATTCAAACTTTGTCATTCCAACACCTTGTATATGCTGGATTTGGGGATCCATTTCTTTGGACAAGTTTGTTTTAGTTTCTGGCCACACTTTCCCTTATGTGGATGGGCTCCATTTATCCTCTACAGCCTCTCCTACTTAGGACATACTGTGTTTGACATTTATTCCAGCCATTGTTGTTTCCACACATCTTGATCAGCATCTAGCATCAAGCACAAGTGGCTTGCTGCACTCAGGATCCATTCCAGAGGATGACACCCTTTGGCACTCTCTCTCAGCTGATTCCCACAAGAGAGTTGTTGGACAGCTCTCCGCTCTTCCAGCATCTGTTATATCACACCTTGCATACTGAGGTTGGTCATTGAATTTTCAGCATTCACTAATTTCCTCGTCCATTTGTATTTTGTGTGAGTTCATTGTCCTTGTTTTGTTTGCACTCACCAGTGTTTTCCATGCAAATTCTAGTGTATCCTCACTAGTGGCTCCACTAGGATACCCACCACTTATTTGGCTTTGAAGATGCCAAAGCATGTTTCAAAACAACTTCATCTCAACATCTTGTATTACTGTCCACATGTACTGGCAGTAATTTAGTTTTATAACCAGAGCTAATTGCGAAATCACATATGAACCACACGGCAGCAGGATGTATTAATGTGCACAAGGTGTCTCTTTTCATTAATTGCCAGCAGGATAGAACCACAATTGGACTATAATAGGTCCAATCGATGGTTACCTCGTGTCTATCACTTACATTTTTGGTTTGTCAATTCAATTTTACCTTGCACTTTACGTTCAGCCTTAATTAAAGCCATGTCTTGTATCTACCCATGCAATCAGCTGCCATCAGCTTGCCATTGTCATCGGGTTCCCTGTTCTGCATCTGGCATCTTCATAGTCCTGTTACATTGTCATGTCACTTTGTCCACATGTTCAACAGACTGTAGATCAGCATCTCAGACAGTTCTTGCCAATTTCATGCATCAGGATGTATTTTGTAGCTATGTGTACAGACTTAGGTATAGTCTATAATACAATTGTGGATATGTCAACCTGTGGGAGAGGTTCTTACAGTTACCTCTAGGGAGTCAGCCGAAATGCAAAAGTCAGAGACATAGAAGAGCAGTCTCCAGCTACAATTTCAGGACAGTTAAGCAGTGAAGTGGGAGCAGCCAGTAAGAACTGCGCAGCAGTGAGCTGGTGGATTGGCTGGACTGGGTCAAATGTTCTTGCAAACCACACTTAAAGAATTTTGAGTATGAAGAACCTGAGAGGGGAGTATTTAAAGCTTTATGCTAAAATGTTTTGTATGTAAGAAATATATTTATCATTTTATGTGTTTTTTGAGTTAAAAAATGTTCAGGGTTTCCTATATGAGATGCAGCTGTTTGTTTTGTTCATGGGTGCCAGACCCTGGCAAATTCTGGGCATGTTACTGGTACAATTGTAGATGTCCTTTGTTTACAAAGTTCTGCTAGTTTTGAAAGAATTGTCTATTTGACTAATCAATGTTACTATGACAGATATGTGAACTTGCATGTATTGCACGTGATGTAGCTAACAAAGGTGTCTTAGAGGAGGGAGCAGTGGAATTTTTGGCATCTTATCTAGAAGATCTGCACGAACTTCTGGCTCGCAACAAGATCGAGGCTCTCACTGTAGACACATTTGGAAGGCGTATTGATAAGCTTGTGAGGTCGTTTATTCAACATTATCATCTCTTTCTACAACCATGCATGTTTGACACTTGTGTCAAAATCTTTTCGTTTGTTGTCTGTGGAGGAGGGCTAGTTTTACTTAATAAGCACAATTGTGTTGACTGTATTGCTTCTGTCTCGTGTCTAGTGAGTAAGAGGAACTTAATTAAATATATCGCTTGTTTCATGAACCTTGACTATTTTCTGGCCGTTTATGGTGAAGAACTAGTTTCATGAGGCACAGAGAAGAAGTCATTTCAGCAGTTCACTTGAATTGAGCAGGCTTGTACTTGTAAGATAACTGTAGAACATTCTACTTTTCCATACTCGTCCTCTCTATGTATGCATGTGTGCTTATGCTACTGTCCTTTCTTGAGTGTGCTTCTAGACACTTTGGGAAATATCAAGTCTTTTGAACTGGGCTACTTTCGAGGCACTATTTTTGATGGTAACATTTACTTCATGGTGTGACCGCCTCTTACAATTCAGTTCTCTTTGTTGAGCGCACTTAGATAAAACTCAAATTCTAGCCTTTAGTATGTCTTTCCTCTCTTGTGTGTGTGCATACCTGAACATTTGAGTTGAGGGCAATAGGTGGCATGGCGTCTTTGCGTATTTGTGTTGGAGAAGACCTAATTCCAAAGACATTTGTCATGAGGACGTGTATTTTTAAATGCTTAGCTTTGGCATTATTGAGTTGTGCACATGTGAGGAGCATATGTGAAGTGCAAGTCAGTTGAGTAATGGTGATGACCTAAATAACACCAGTGAACAGTGGGTGACATTGGCAAAAGTTGTACAAAGTTATGCTGGACATGTAGTTGTGGGTACTTGGTGCAAGTTTGGGGTCTAGGCCATTAAATGTCCAGTGGTGTCATTGTAGGACTATGCATTAATGATTAAATCATTGCTAGGTCCAAAGCCTATTAATGTTGGGACCATAAAATGTCAGATGGGGGTTAGGACATTAATTGTTAATGGGCACTAGCTAGTTCTTGGGCAGGGTCAAGTGGATAACTAATTAATTTTCAAAATTTAAATTCTGGTAAGAAATTAATTAAAGCTGGAAATTACAATTAGAAGGCTGCTAGGTGCCAAAAGAGGCTGCCACTTGTCAGAATTACCCATACAAACTGAGAGAAGGCTGTTTGGGGGCTGGTTGAGGGTCATTCCGGCTGAGGTTGGAGGGAACTGCCATCGGATGAGCTTTGAGAGAAGCGACAGCTGATTGTGCAGCCTGATAGGACGGGTAGCAGGTTTCCTTGTCTACCTCACTGAGAGGTGGTGATAGAAGAGGAGGACCCATTAGACGCGCTAGGGTTTTATCCCCCTTTTGAAGCAGTTGGCACCATTAGAAATCTCATTAAAGCTACCATTCAAAAGATATTCCTTTCAGCTGATTCTCTCTTATTCTTTGACATTCCCTCAATAATTCTCATCATGCATTGGTGAAGAGCAATTGAAGAAATTGCTGCTGAAACGCTGATTTGCAGCAGCCATTAGGGTTTCCACAGCCACCTTTGGATCTGTGCTCAATTACTGAAGACTGAGGTACTCATGGTTGTAGTTGAAGGCATTAATTTTACAATTGATCTGAGTGGTAGGCCATTCTAAATTATTGTGGCTTGCATGCAAGAAATTGAAGATCTAAACCAAGCCCAAGTTGTTGTACAATCAAGGAGCAAATTATGCCCTCCTAGAAGAGCTAGCCCTCGTTGGGACACCCATCGTTGGGGCCAATTGGTTGTCAAGTGTCCAAGATTATGTGATAAAGTGTGTATTTCCAGATTTGTGTATCTAATGTTGAGAAACCCTTGACCCTTCACCCGTAGTTTGCGTTTTTGTGTTTTTGCGTTTAGGGTTTGCAGCCCCAAAAAGGGGCGCCATCCTAGCTGATGCTACCTATTTATAGGCCACTCTCTCACTTATTCCTCAGGGCTGATTCATTTAGTACGTCACCTCTTCTCTCCAGCCTCCCCACTACCCTAACATCCCTTTAGGAGGACATTGCGATTTGTGGTTCGTGGTTGTCATCATCATCTTCCTTGTGCTACGGCACTCCATGATTCAAGTCTTCATTATTCCATTCATCAGAGTTTCTTCTCTCTTCTCTTCTCTTCTCTTCTCTTCTCTTCTCTTCTTCAATGTTTACCGAGTTCACTCCTTGTTCCTCCCCGCAAACCCTATTGTCTCGCTTGTACATCTTCTTTTGACATCTAATGCTTGGTGTAATTTGAGTTAAATCAGGTTATCACCACCCTTGCCAAGAAGGAAGGCTGATTTCATGGTTCCATTGGTGGCATACATCAATTTCCTTGAGTAGGTGGGGTTGAGGCTGTTGTGTCCAAGTCAGTGAAGTTTCATATTAGTGAAATTGTGATTAGCTGAGTGTGTTACACGAGACATATCATCATATAGTGATTTGGGCATAGTTGTCAGGTATAAAAGATATGATACCATAGGGTACGATAAAATAAGGTACTAATTGGTATTGTAAGATTTTATAAGGTATGATATGATATTAGCACGAAAAAGAACTTCGTAATTTTGGACTACAAATGATAGAATACATTTTTACAACAAAATAGCAATGCCATTAGAATTCATACCATAAATACATGAGGGTAACAAGACAAAACTTGATGTATAACATGCACAACAAGTTACAAGTAGACAAATGGGAGTGGATACATACATAATACATGATACATCATGCAAAAAAGCAAAGTGCAGGGTGATGGAGAGAGAGGCTTTTCATTCTTTTTGAGAGAGAGAGAGAGAGAGAGAGAGAGAGAGAGAGAGAGAGAGGCCCTGTACAGCGGGCGCGCTTCCTTGCCCTGTGCGCAGCAACCTGAGATCTTCCCTCAGGGTTGCGCAAGTCCTGTTCGGCCCAGCGTGCAGAAGGAAAGAGAGAGAGAGAGAGAGAGAGAGAGAGAGAGGCCCTGTACAGCGGGCGCGCTTCCTTGCCCTGTGCGCAGCAACCTGAGATCTTCCCTCAGGGTTGCGCAAGTCCTGTTCGGCCCAGCGTGCAGAAGGAAAGAGAGAGAGAGAGAGAGAGAGAGAGAGAGAGAGAGAGAGAGAGAGAGAGAGCCACACCCTACTCGTTTGTGCCCAGCGCTTCCTACCTGCCCTGCGCCCCCTGTGCTCCCGTGGGGCTGGGACCTGTGTACCACCAGCAGGCATCTCAGCCTCCTGTCGCCTGTTCCTGCAGCGTGCAGGGCAGGCTGTTTGCCCCGTAAGTTCGGGTCTCTGATCCGACCTGCCAGAAGAGGAGAGAGGGCCTCGTCAGGAGCAGGAAATAAGCAGACAGACTGCATGCAGCATGTCGGAGAGCCGTAAGCTCCTTGCGGCGGAAACCCTACCGTCTTTGATAGCCTCTCGCCCCCGCGATTGATTTCCTGTCGAACGGCCGCCCCTATCAGGGCCACATCTGCGCACAAGAAGGCATGCAGGGTTTGCATTTACCTTGAATCGATCGGCACTCAGCAGCAAAGAGGGGACTGTTTCAGGTCCAGGTTGCCTGGGCTTACAGGTTACAGCTAGAAGCTGCCCCACCACTCAGGCGGCTGCACTGCAGACTTCACCTCTTCTAGGTTTCGGGCACAACAGAAAGAATTCTGTGATACAGTAGAGGGTCGTCCTCCGCCGTGTGAGAAACCAGCGTACAGGGGTACAGATATCTAACTCAGCAGACAGCGATCTGCACTGTGCGTCAGTCCTCCTTCGAGATCAGATCGTGATACACGATGGCTGGTTTGGATCTGGATTTCATAGACCAAACGGTGGCAGCACTTGGCCCGGATTCTGATGCTGAGGAACCTGAGGATATGGTTCCGTGCACCGAAGAGATGCCCCCTGGTCCTGACATCCAGCCTGCGGGTAAACGTACCAAGCATACTTCGGAAGAGATAGGTGTTCATCAGGATCGTTCCTATGCTCAGGTTGCTTCGGATTCTGTGGACTCTCAGGATGTTGACTGGGAGCATTTGCTGGAATTTGCCAACACTCTGCTTGGCGATTATGTTCAACATAATCAGGAAGTCTTTTCTGACTCTGCACCTGACGATGTTCCGGAAGCCACCGTGGACCCAAAAAGTGTCCTGCGCTCCTTTTCGGTGTTTTATGATCGCGCCGTGATACTCTTCTTCACTGGTCGAATCCCGCTGCTTTCCCGTATTCGCCAGTGGCTGCACAGTCTGCTACAAGGGGAATGTATTGAAGAGATTTTTGTTGGGTCCCGAGGTTTTTTTGAGGTCCTGTTAAAATCTGAGACGCACCGTGCTGCTCTCCTGTCTAAACTGCCTTTGTTTTTTGATCGCCGGTTGGTTCATGTGGTTTCATGGGGCCCAATGGCAGATTTTCAGCGTCTGCTGCAACGTGAATGCCCTGTGTGGGTAGAAGTGAAAAATTGTCCGGCTGTTTACTGGCCACTATTGAAGGATGCTATGGCCGCTGTGGGCACTGTTCTGGTCCCTCCCAGTCTCAGGGCGGTGAATCGCAACCGCTTGTGTATGTTATGGGACACTGCAAGGAAAAGGCCTGCTTGGTTGCGCCTCAATTGCTCTGGCATGCATTCGTTACACTTTTGTTTGAAATGGGGCAATTTTGCAGGACATTGCTTTTCCTGTGGACAGTTGGGGCATTTTATGGCCGAATGCCCGGAGCAGCAACACACTTCAGATGTTGGCCATGTGGCGCCGCCCATGGAAGATATGGTGTGTGATGCTCCGTTGCTGGATACTATCCACCCGCCCCAAGTTCTGGCCAAAGGTAAACAATAGGTTTCGGGTCTGGATTCCCGTGCCACTGATTGGGTTGAAGTACGTGCAAAAAAAGGCAACAGGGTTGTTGCTGGCATGGAGAATACTGTGCCTACTACATCACAAGATTCCATCCGTACATATATGCGCAGGAAGGAAATGTTGTCTTCCGAGCGCTCTGCTCTTGCTATGCTTTTCTCTGCCCCCCGTCCTCAGCCCGCCAGGAAAATGTATTCGGATCGTCCAAAGGGTCCACCTGCTAAGCTGGCTTTTGATACCAGAGGCAATGTCATTACCCCGTGGGACCGTCGTTATTCCCGTCTACTTCCAAATCTGGTCCTCAGAACTCTTTTGCGGTGTTGGCGGATTTCTTGGACGAGGGAGTCCTGGACATTCTCGCCGACAAAGTCAAATCGAGGCAAGCTGTGCCTCGTACCTGATTTTGTTTTGAATACACATGAAAATAGCCACGTGGAATGTGCGAGGAATTTGTTCTCGACACAAACAACATGCCATGTGGACTGCATTGTATGAGAATCAGTGGGATGTCCTGTGCGCTGTTGAGCACAAGAGTCACGGTGAAGTCGGAAAAGTTATGGATTGCCATGGCTTTCGTTTGTTCTATGCAGGGACACAGGCCATGCATTATTCGGGTGTGCTCATGATTGTACATGACAAATATCAGCCTGTTCTTATTAAAAATGATGTTCATGGCCGCTTTTTGGTGATTGAAATTTTATTCGAAGGGGAAATCTTATGGTTACTTGGCCTCTATGCCCCGAATGAGTCGTTATCTCGTCGGGAGCTTTGGCAGACTTTGCAGTCCTCCTTGTCACTTGGCAGACGGGGCTTTTTCATGGGGGATTTCAATATGTGTGTTGATTCTTCCCAGTCCACATCGGAGCATTCGGTAATGGATGTGCCGGAAAGTCGTATGTGGCAGGAGTTGGCTCTTGCTGTTCTTAAGCAAGATCTTTGGTCCTGGCTACACCCGTCTTCTACAGGGTTTACTTTCCATTCTGCCCAGTATGCAACAACATGGTCGCAGTTAGACCGTATATATATCATGCAGAATGATGATTTTCTTCCCGAGATGCTCGGAATAAAAGTGTTGCAGCAATATGCCTTGTCGGACCATTTCCCTTTGCAACTCGAGCTGCTGGCACAACCCATTGCACCTTTCAAGCAATTTCTGGAGAGACTCCCTTTGCGTTTCAACTCGTCTTACTTGAAGCATGCAATCTTTCAGGGCTATATGCAACAATTGATTGACAGATTCTTCTTGGACTTCTCCTCTCAGGGCACTGCGTCATTTGACAGATTGCTCTCTAATGTGCAGCGGGTTGCTCGGCAGTATGGGATCTATCATGCCTCTCTTTGTCGGCGGCGTCGACAGGCAGCGGAGGACCTGCTGGTTTTGGTTCGTTCTCTGCTGGTGGACACTCCGGATGATGCATTTCTGCTCGCACTGGCCATGTGGGTGGCTGATCTTATTAAAGCGTTCCAGTTGAAATCATATCAGCAGGCCAAATTGCAACATCCGACGGAGACTTTGCAAGATAGTGCATGTCAGACCCATAAGTTCTTTCGAGCTCTCCACGCCTCTCCTGCTCGAGAGAATATGACCAGACTCGAGGATGCAGAAGGCCACCTTATCCTGGATCCGCAGACTATTGTGCATATGTGCAGGAATTATTTCCATGACCTTCTCAGTTCCACTTCTTCACCTTCAGCCCAGATTACTCAGGCCCGTTCGGTTTTTTATGACCTGGTCCGCAATCAGCTTCCGCAGGATATGCAAGCTACTATGGAGTCAGATATTTGTGAGGCAGAGCTCATGGACGTCTTGTTAGACTTGCCCAAGGATAAAAGTCCGGGTTGGGATGGTCTCACCAATGAGCTCTTTGAAGCTTTTGCTACCCAACTGGCGAAACCATTGCAGGCTTTGTTTCAGCAGGTGTGTGAAACGGGGATCATGCCTTCCTCATGGAAAGAAGGACTTATTAAACTGCTTCCAAAAGTTCCTTCGCCATCTAAGTTGACACAGTGGCGCCCAATTTCTTTGATGGGTTCCATGTACAAAATCTTTTCCAAAGTAATGGCGAATCGGCTCCATAAGCATCTCCCTGCCATTGTGCACCCTCTTCAGTATGGTTTCATTAAGGGCCGAAATATTCTGCACAATGTACTGAATGCTCAATTGGCAATTGATTATGCAAGGCATTCTAATCAGGAGGTAGTACTGATTCAACTGAACCTGGAAAAGGCTTTTGACTATCTGGACTGGTCTTTCGTTGCTGAACTTATGTCTGCTATGGGCTTTGGTGCTCGGATGTCTCGTCTAATCTACACCATTAGCGCTGCGGCGTCTTCGCGAGTCATGCTGAACGGAGGAGTTACTGAGCCATTTGTCCTTGCCCGCTCTGTCAGACAGGGGTGCCCTTTGAGCCCTTTATTCTTTGCCCTTGCGACACATCCAGTTCTTTCGATGTTATCTCATATGGCAGCCGCTTCTCAGTTGGCCGGACTGTCGCTTCCTACAGGACAGCACTTCATTAGCCAATCCCTGGCGGATGATAGCTTTATGATTTTGCGTGCGGACAAGGATAACCTTCGAAAAGCATTGGATGTTTGGGGTCTCTTTGGATAGGTGTCCAGCCTTCGGATCAATGCGCTCAAATCAGCCATTCTCAGCTGCACGGAGTCGAATTTGCAGTCCTTGGACTGGCAGGGTCTGGTTGTTCCTGGCTCCATTGTCAGGCATCTTGGGTACCCTTTGGGTGTTGATGTTTCCCCAAAGCAGCTTCTGCAGTGGATTTCTCAGAAAATGGTGGCTAAGTTTATGTATTGGAAGTCTCAGGCCTGGCCCTTCCATGTTCGCCTCAAAATAGCACAGACAATTATGTTGCCAATGCTCACATATTTCTTGCCATTGTTGCCTTGGACTACTACGACTCTGAATGCTCTTACTCAGTCTATTCGTTTCATGCTATGGAAGAAGGACTCATTGCATGCAAGTATTTCCTGGATCTCTTGGTCGCATGCGTGCACCCCCAAACGCATGGGTGGCGGAGCTATTTTAGATGCCCAAAGTCACATGCAGGCACTCCGTTGGTCTCTTTTCCGCGCCATGTGCTCGGATCATCATCCATGGGTCGATATAGCCCGTTATTTCCTTGAGGGCCATGGGCTTCTGCATGGCAATACCCAAATCCGGAGTTCTTGGTGGCATGTTCTTAATGCTGATTCGCGGTTCTCCAGTTCTTCTTCATCGCTGCTTACTCATTTGGTATGTTCCTGGAAACAGGTCCTCCAGAAGGCTCAGTGGCATCCAGCGGAGGATCGCTTAGCTACTAACTCTTTTCGATTGGAATTGCTGGCAGTCTCGCGTTTACTTTCATGGGAAGGTAAACATGAGCTTAGACCACAATTCAACCGGATGGCACGTTTGGGCTTGTCTTCGGTTGCGGATGCCACCCTTGCCAGTCGCAATGTGCTTATATCGTTTCGTACAGCTAGGAGGCTTTTCAGGATCCCTCGTGGATATAGGCCTTTATGGGAACAGCTTTTGAGTGTGCTCCAAAGGAGACAACCCTTTCCTGCCCTTGCTTCGGATCATCCCTGGCAGGATTGGGACCTACAAGGCCGGCTGAATTTAAGCAAAGCTTCTGCTAACCAAGTGTATCATCTTCTGATTAAAGATCATCAATGGCTAGTTACTAAAGCGAATGCTTTATGGGGATTGCGTAAATCCCAGTCATGGTGGAGGGCTACTGTGATGGAGGGCTGGTTGAACAAGACACCCTTCAAATATAAAGTCTTTCTTTGGAGAGTGATGATTGGTGGTCTTCCGCTTGCTTCAGCTCTTTCCAAGCGACGAATCTCCAATGGCAACTGTTTCTTTTGCACCACTACTGTGGAATCCGCCCGCCACCGATTTATTTCTTGCCCCATCGCTAAGAAAGTCTGGTTATTTTTGTCGGCTGTTTGGCAAGGGGTGGTTGGTTTCACCCTACGCCCCTTTGATTGGGTTTTTGGGCAGCCCAAATACCCTACTCCGGCACAGCCACATATGAAGCTCATGTATCACTTTCTTCGATATTGGGGCTGTTGGCACAACTGGACCATTCGGAATGCTTTTCTTTTTGACTCCGCCTATAATGTTCAGCGGCATATTGCGAGGCTTAAGGGCCTCTTGTATTGGCAGTTAGATCTTCTCTAGCATTCTGATTTACTCTCTAGGGAGGACTTACGTCCCTGGCATATGGAAATTTCCTCCGCGTCTTTGCCATGACGTTGTAACTTGTAGTACCTCTTCACATGATGGCTTAGATTGTCGTCATGTATCTTGTAATCAAGTAATCTTGTATTTTTTTCGTAATTAATACAATTACCTTTTACTAAAAAAAAAAAGAGAGAGAGAGAGAGAGAGGACACCCAAGAGGCTTGGGATTATGATTATAAATGTAAGATTTGGAAGTTGGAATATTTTATGGTTAAGTTTGCATGGCCCAAAAATAGCCTATTTTTTGGTATGAATTGGTATGGATACACATAGTATGGGAACCATATCAAATGGACCGGTCTGTATGTAGTACGAGTGCAACTATGGATTTAACATCAAGTCATGACGATGCTTCATGTTCTAAAGGTAGAAAAAGCAATAGGGAAAATGTAATGCTTTATCTTGAAACTGGCTTTTTGCGTGGGCAGCAAGAAAAAAATGTAAATTTAGAGCAAGCAGTGGATTCTTGTAGGCCAAAGATGCTGATGACCAGGAAGGAGATGAAGAATTTGATGACCATTTTAAGGCTTAGCTGAGGACAACAACAAATATTTTGGCTTAGTTGGCCAAGGATCCTCAATTCATGAGATTCTTGAACTCTCCAAAGAAGGACAACGAGAGCGAGAAGAATTGTCATCCTCTGAGGGTTTGGGACAGCCAAAAGCTTGAAAGAAGAGCCACCGCAACCTCAAGATACTAGATGTTGGTAATGAGTAGAAGCAACTAGTGCTAGTTTAGAAGGACACACAAATATAAGGCTATCTTGGTAGTGCCAATCCAATGGATTTCGAACAACAAGATATGCATGCAAATATGGAGCACGTGGGGTACTTTGGTGGTGGTATGATATTCCATGCTATGGCTAGTTGAGGACATACATGGTACAAATCTTTATGATATGTAGCAACCAATGCATGGAATGCAAAGTTCAATGTATCCAGATATGGCAAGTGGAATGCAAAACCCGATGTATTGTAGTATGTACATGATGCTTGGGGCACAAAGTGGCATATATGGTAATGCTTTTGCACTTGCTGGTGTGTATGGGCCTCAAGGAATGAATGCTGGTCATGGAAATGCTTCATACAATTCTGATTATAATGCAAATACAACAAATGAATGCTTTTTGCAACTACTAGTTTATGATAACTTGACTCAAAAGGGCAAATGAAGGATTATGATGAGGGTGGTAAGGGGTTGAAGGTTTGAGGTGTTTAGTGGTGTGCAAGATGGATTGAAAGCCTTGACTTTCATTTAAGAGTTTGATGTTACTTACTTGAAGAGGCAACTTCATCAAGTATTCTAAGATTCGATAGGCAGCTATCTTTTTGAATGGAAAGGTACTGCAATAGTTGTCCATACTTCTAATGCAAGGTAGAGCACCAACAACTTGGATACAATTTAAGCAAATGTTTACTCCTAATTGGTTGATGAGTACCTTTGAAGGTGATGTTAAGACTACTTGTGATAAGTTGGATGTATCACAATGCAAAAATTTGGAGCAATATAATTAGTAGTTTTGGGAGGCATTGCTGCCCGTTACTTCTTATCGTGCTATTATTTTTCATGAGAAAATTGTGAAGTATTATTGTGGGCTCTTGAAAGGAGAAATGAATTTTTGTGTCAAAACTATTTTGACCAATGTTTCACTGCTCATAGGGATGGCAAGTATAGTCAATTCTTTGTTGTGTGGAAAGGATTTGGGCTTCCAAGATGATGATGAGAAGCCATCCAAAAAGTTTTTGAAAGCTGGTTAGAAAAGTAGATTTAAAAATAGGACTTAGAAGAGACAAAGGACTATCCCAATAGGTAGCAAGTTGTAAAAGCTGAAAATAAGGGAGATCTCAAGGGGAAAACCTAAAACATCGGCTGGTTTGGTGTCTGATATGATATAGTTAGTGGTTAACCCAATGATGTTGCTATTGAGTTTTGTAGAGTATGGGGGAAGATCAAGGATCAATATGCATTGATTTTCTTTGATAATGAGGCGAGAGCCAATTTTATCTCCACAAATATAGCAGCCTCTCTCGGCATCAACAGGATGAGATGGGATCTTTGGGAGAGATTGATATGGCATGCAAGGGCCTTGTAGACCTAGTCACACCTCTTATTGGGAAGCTTTGCTTGCATATTGAGAGTTACGTGGACAACTGCACCACTTGAGGGTTGTGACGTATCGAAACTAGCCTTCGTTCCGTGGGTGGGTTGTAGTTCATTGATTACAACTTAGTTCCTGCAGTAATATTTATTACAAAACTGAGTAATATTTATTACAAAACTGAGAAATGCAAATTAACGTACAATCTTGGACAATGGATACCCTATTGGCCCCAAAACTGGCACCCCTTTCGGTACTTCTTTAACTTAATTGAAGAAAAAATTGAAGTACAATGGGATTCTTTCAATCCCTTTCGATATTTCAACTCCCCTTGCTGTTGTCCAAAATGACAAGCAAGTCTTCAATCTAATTTGCCCCTTGATTCGGGCAACCAATTTGCCTTCACCCGCTTTGATGGAGATGGAAAATGCCCCAAATTCATTGATTTTCTGGTCCCTCAACTTGCATTTGACTGAAAACAGCTTCAGCCTTATTGAATCCAAGCCTTGGAGCTTCCAATTTTTAGCACGCTTCTTGAGGCTGTTGCTAAACCCTAATTTCTGCTGCAGATTAGGGTTTACAGCAGAGAAATTTGAAATTTCTCAGCCTGTGGTGATCTCAATGCTGTAATCTTCGGAGCAAGGCTGCAGAAAGGTTGGGAGATGAGTGAGAATGCTGAGGAGAGAGAAAATTCAGACTTCTTCGCGAAGAACTGAAGAAAATCTGTCATTTATTAATGTTGCCTTGTCTCAACACCCTATAGATGCTGTCACTTGTTGTTGGTTGGTCTTCTCCTGCCCCTAGCTGCCTCAGAAGGTCTTGCAATGGCTGCAAATGAGACCAGCAGCATCTCCTCTCTCTCTCTTGCAAGTTGAATATACTAAAATGCCTCTGTCTAGCCTCTAAAGACGTTTTTGAGTCTTGCATGAGCATTTTTGACAAGTGGCAATGTTCCCAAATGGTTTTTTCAACATTATCCATACTTAAATATTAATTTTCATTGATTAAATACTAAAAAAATCTAATAACAATTTCGATGCCTTGAAAAATAATCAGACCGGCCAATAATTTAGTTGGCTAGGCAACTCCCATTCATGAGTGTCTTTGCACCATCTTTGATCATTAGATTGGCATTAGGTATTATTAAATACCACTTTTGTAATGTCACCAACTGACACTTATGGCCAGATGAATGACCTAGGCTAGCAATTGACAACGGATACCACCAAGTACCTGTGCGGCATAACTAATAGCAACTTTTGCCTTTGATATCCCATGATTTCCTCTGGTTTCGAGCTCGTAGATTTACTCTAACCTTAGGTACACCTCAGATGTGCAACATCTACTTAACCATGTGATTATAAATTAATCCACATGTTAAGAGAGTTTTAAAAAATACATGTCCTCAAGACAAGTATTCCTTGGTGTCATCGTGTGCATGTAGGGATTGACTCCCATGACAAAGTCATTAGTATTTGGTGTAAGAGCAAGGGCCATATCTTGGATGTAAAAGTAAAAGGGAAATATGTCCATGTTGTATTAACTTTTGGCATTTCAAAGTAAAGAAAAATAATCTTTTAGCATACTTGGCTTTTACGAAGTATGAATATGATAATAAAAATGTAGAGAATATATCTAAGTTGGATAGGGATCACATATTTGGAAATGTATGCTAATTGCTTTTGTTAGTTACTTTTGAGGCAGCAACTGTCTGAACAATCGGAAGATTGTGTCGTGGTATAAATTTGATCGTCGGAAGCAGCCCTCTAAGCCAGCCACTGTATAGTGTGAGTGCAGTCTAACATGAGGAGATTATGAGCCAAGTTAATGAGTGGGATGAAATGGGACCAATTTAGCCCAGCTCATCTCCTTATTGTTGCTAATACTTTTGGTCTAAAAGAAGGATGGCTTGTGGTGTATGTGCATTGACTACCATGCATTGAAGAAGATCACGATGAAGAATGAATTTCCAATTCCTAGGATTGATGATGTTATTGATAGATTGTAGGGGTCAACCATTTTGAGCCATTTTGATGTGAAAGGTGGGTTTCAACAAATTTGTATAAGGCTAGGAATGTGCTAATGACACCATTTAGGTCATCTTTTGGGCTTTATGAGTTTGTTGTCATGCCATTTGGGTTTACAAATGCTCTTGCCACGCTCAACTGGATGACGGATAATATATTTAGATCACATAAAGCATTTGTGGGTACATTGCCTGATGAGATGATTGCGCGTTGAAAGAATAAGGAGAAGCATAGAAAGCACTTAGACATAGTGTTTAATGAGCTTCGTAAGCATGGGTTAGTGATCGATGGCAAGAAGAGTGAGTTCTTTTTACATAAAATCCACTTTTTGGGGCATATTGTATCAAGTGATGGGATATGCATGGATCCCATGAAATTTTAGGCAATATAGTCAAGGGCACACTTGTGAAATGTACATGAAGTTTACCGCTTTTTGAGCTTATCTTCTTATTACAAAAGGTATGTTTGGCACTTTGGTGAAATTGCTTCTCTGTTGGATGCTTTGTAAAGGAAGGGTGTTCCATTTAGATAGGTAGTAGTAGAAAGTGTGATCCATATAGTAATAGCATTGGGGTTGTTTCAATGCAAGATGGTCATGTGGTATGAAAGTCATGTCCTCCATGGTACAGAGAAGAATTACAGGTTTATGAAAAGGAATTACTTATTGTGATTCATGCTCCTTCCACCTAGAAACACTATTCTCTAGGGGTTGATTTCATTGTACAAATAGATGATAAGACATTGTGTTACTTTTTGACCAAAACAAAGTTATTTGAGAAGCATATGAGATGGGAAAACTTCCTCTTAATGGTTTACTTTCAGATTGTGCATATTGATGGCAAAGAGAATGTAGTGTTTGATGCACTATCAAGAAAGTTTGAGATTTCAATAGTAACTACGGTCTATCATCTTGAGTCGGATGCCATGAAAAATCTGCATGGTGCTGATTCGGACTTTACCAATGTTTATGATCAAATTGTACACAAATGCATTGTTTATTAGAAGGTCAAGTATGAGAGACAAAAGATCCTAGGTTTATTATAGCCCATGTCTATACCTAATAGACCTTGGCAAGCATTGCTATGGATTTTTATATTTGATTTTCCTAAGATATCTGCAGGGAATGAAGGGATATTGACAATCATTAGGTTTAGTAAGTAGATCTATTTCATTGCTGTGAGGAAGGAGATAAAGGTTGATGAAGAAGCAAACTCCACAGTCTTAGATCTCTTGAGGTGCTATATGTTAGAGTGTAAGACAAAGTGGAAGCAATGCTTGTCTTTGGTAGAGATTGGATATAAGAATATGGTGTATAGTTCCATTGGTAAGGCTCCATTTGAGGTTATGGAGGATGGCAAGAAAGCGCCTCCTATTTTGCACACTAAGAATAAGATCTTTGAGACTAATTGTTATGTGGAGAACATGGATGGAGTTTATGAGAAGGTTAAGTATGCATTTCAGAGATCATAGGAAAATCAAAAGAGGGTGATGATCATCATTAATGAGTGGTATTCAGTTGGTTTTTGTGGACGATAGTGTTATTGGATGCCATTGGTAGTTCAACCAGGTTTATGCTTTGTTTTTCCTTTACTAGGTTGTTTGATCACAACAATTCTGGTTTAGAGTTAATGGATGCATCCCATGTGGTTCTAATAGTAGTTATGATTCATTTTTAATGAGTTATGGCTAAGTAATATTGGCACAAGGATGTGTATTATTTATGCTTGCCCATCTCTAAGTGGTTGTAAGTGAGAGATGCTAACATGAAGGGATTGTTGAAAGGGTGGTAATGTGTGCATGGCGATTCCATGTAATTGAAACCATGATGCCATCTAAGCATATCAACATGAAGTATCATCCTCATTAGCAAGTTCTTGTGAGGACTCAAGGGCCAGCCATGCATATCATGTTTGGGGAGCTCTCAATTTATGTATGAGAATGATACTGATTGGGTAAAAGCCTCTATCACAATGGAGGAGCTCCAAACATAGCTCTACTAATCTGGTGCAAGACCAATGCCTTACTCAGATCTACTTCTCATGAAACATCATCATTTTCAGCCACCTAAGTCTTGTAAAGTTATTGCAGGTGGTTCGTTAGGAGCATGCTGCTCTCAATAGATTTGGGAGTAAGAAGACATATTTTGTTTCAAACAATCGATCTCTTTCTCCAAGTGATTGGAAAAAAAAAAGGCCATTATTAAAGCCATTAAGAATGTCAGGACACCTCATTTTAAAAAGAGTGTAAGATACTGATGGCCCCCAATGGTTGAGTGGTGCCATCTTCACACATTGCTCGAGAGAATAAAGACCCATTAAATGTTGGTATGACCATACTTTGACTCGATTGCTTGAGTCTACACTTGGGGTGCTCTAGTGGCATAGTTTTTGCTTGACTACATGCCCTCAAGCCTACTGATATAAAACCCTAAAGCAAGTGAGAGGGGCACTCTTAGTTGAGTAGGCACAAAGTGAGAAAGAGTAAATGAGAGGAGAGGTGGTTGAGAATGAGAAGAGCGAATGAGAGTAAGAGCTTATAAGAAGAGAGGCTTTTGGGGTTGAATTCAAGTTGTGACTGCTAGGTGAAACACCCTTGTCCAATGAAGGAGAGCATACAATAAATGGCAATAAACTTGGGGACCTTACAAACATCAGAATTTCGTATGACGCCATCTAACACTCTCCATAGGGTTTTGAAGGTGCTAGAAAGGAAAAGTTAGGTTTTAGATTTTTTTTTCGGGGTTTTTTTTTTGGGCCAAATCCTTTTGCTTGGAATTTCCCTAAAAAGAAAAAAGGGAAACGTAAACGTTTTTGCCAAGGAAACAAATATGAAGATATTATGTGGCAATCCTCATTTGGGTCACATGAGTTTAGTAAGATTTTCTGATGAGTAGGAGGGCATAGGGTCAAGGTCATGATTGATGACATGGGTACACATAAATTTAATATAAACCCTTCATACGTTTGCCAAAGTGTCGTCTGTTGGATTTGGCATCGACACATGTATGTACGCATCACATTTGAATACCCAAAAACGGGCAAAAGGAGCTTCCACCTAAATAGGTCTAATTTGGGGTCTTCCAAGTTACTACAACTATAGGGGAGCAATTGTGGATATGGGCGGTTGTGGCAATAACCTTGGCCCAAGGGCTACAAGGTAGCCATTTGTGCAAAAGCATGAACTAGCCATCTCCAACATGGTTTGATTTTGTCGCTCTATAATACCTGTTACCCTAGCTAGGATCAAGATTGAGTGCAGAAAGAAGAGTAGAAAGAGTGAGTAGAAGGAGAGTGAGAGCACTACACAATCAGTATTTGGTACAATGATGGGTGTACGACTTTAGGTTTAGATAATATATAAAGTATAAGAGTGTAAGGGTGCGTTCACATCCGAAGACCATAAAAGGCACGATGAGTCTTTATTTCCAACAACCTGCCACCTAAAGGCAACATGCTTGAAGGTAGAGAAAAGAATGAGCTAGGTCTATGTACGTACAAAGCTGAAATACACATATATACTATCCAACCCCCATTATCAGGCGGCAATGAGCAAACGGCTCTTCTCGAAGACCCTTTGTGAGAAGGTTTGCAAGGTTATCATCTGTACATCCTTGATAAAATGATACTTCACCTGTATGTGCTTTCTATTTGCTTGAAATGCAGGATTCCGTGCTAGCATGATAGCACTCCGACTGTCACAATGGAGGATGGGAACCTCTGTAATATCAAGCTTTCTCACCAGACGTGAAAGCTATAAAGCTTCTTTGCATGCCTCAGTGGTAGCCACATATTCTACCTCTGTAGTAGATAATGCAATACACTTTTGCAACTTGGATATCGAAGAGATTGCTCCACTTGTGAACTTGAACACATATCTTGAAGTAGACTTTCCGCAGTTAGGATGACTAGCATAGTCTTCATCCATGAAGCCAACAACAGATGACTTCTGCTTACCAAAGCAGATACACAAATCCTTTGTGCCCTTAAGGTATCTCATGATATCCTTCACTGCTTCCCAATGCTTTTTGCTAGGATATGCCATGTATTTGTTAACCACTCCCAATGCAAATGCAATGTTAGGTAGTGTAGCAACCATAGCATACATCAAGCTACCAATTGCTGAAGCATAAGGTAACTTGGCCATTTCAGCCTTTCCATCATTAGATATTGGATTGTCATTGGCACTAAGTTTCACATATGGAGGCAATGGTACACCAATGGCTTCCCCCCTCCATATTGAAATGTTGCAAACCCTTAGTGACATACTCCTGTTGTGACAAATAAAGAAGACCCTTCGATCTGTCTCTGAGTACATGCATACCAAGAATGTGATTGGCCTCATCAAGATCCTTCATAGCAAAGCTATTGTGTAAACTTTGCTTCAAGGAGTCCAAGGAATGAACATCCTTCCTTGCAATGAGTATGCCATCCACATACAAAACGAAGAGAATAAAGTTGCCATTTGTTGCCTTCTTGGTGTATAAGCAGTGATCAACTTTAGAGCAATGAAATCACTAAGATTGCATAAATGTATCAAATTTGTGATACCATTCTCGTGGTGCCTGTTTTAGCCCATACAAACGCTTCTTGAGCTTACAAACCATGTGCTCTTTTCCTTTAGTAAAACCCTCAGGTTGCTGCATATAGATCTCCTCATGCAGATCACCATGTAAGAAAGTGGTTTTCGCATCCATCTGTACGAGCTCCATATCTTGAGATGTAACTAAGCACAAGATGGTTCACAACGTAGTCATTTTGACTATTGGAGAAAGGATTTCATCAAAATCAATTCCATGTTCTTGCGTGTACCCTTAGCAACCGGTTGTGCCTTGTACTTTGGCAAAGAACCAAAAGCGACTTTCATTTTGTAAACCCATTTGCATGGTAGTACTTTTTGCCCTTTAGGCAAATCCACTAAATCCCAAGTGCCATTTTTTATGAGAGATTCCATCTCTGACAGCATAGCCTTATGCCATTTCTTACTATCATTTCTATCCATTGCTTCTTGGAAGCATGATGGCTCACCACAATCTGTTAACATGACATAATCAGCCCCATGATTGACACCAAGAACAAACCTATCTTGCTGTCTTTGCACTTTGCTCGACCTACGGACCCAATGGTCAAGATTTGTTGGCTGTTTAACCTGCAAATCTGTATTAACAGCTTGCTTTTCTGCATGTTCAGCATGCTGTACAACCGGTTCTGGTTGTTCCAAAGGCATCTGTTCTTGCTGAATTTGTGGTACATCATGGGCAAGATCTTATTGATCATTTGCAGTATCATTCCCTGCATTTTCAAGGACATTTATAGCAGGTATATGTTGCTGTCTAATGGGCATTCTGTACATCCTCTTGGAGTACAACCCTCTTGACCTCCTCTGTCTTTTTAGCCTGTTTGTGCATGCGATGTTCTCGGAAGATAACATCATTGCTGCATACTACTTTTCTTTTCTTGGGATCCCATAATCGATACCCCATCTCACCTTAATCACCATATCCTAGGAAAATACATTTACAAGACTTTGGCTCAAGTTTTCTATGTTCTTCCTTGCGAATGTGCACCAAGGTATTACAACCAAACACTCTTAAGTGAGCATATAAAGGTGGCTTGGTCGACCATGCTTCTTGAGGGACTCCTCTCCCCCACCCAAAAAGACTTGTTTGGTGATCGATTAATCAACCATATGGCTATCATAATAGCCTCTGCCCAAAGTCCACAAGGTAAAGTAGCATGTGACAACATTGTACGGACCTTGTCTTGAATGGTTCTATTCATACGCTGTGCAACATTATTTTGGGATGGATTAGGAGCAGTGAGTTTCCTTTTAATTCCTTTGCTGTCACAAAACTCCCGAAAGGCTTTGGATACATATTCTCCACCATTGTTAGAGCGAAGACACTTTGATGTTTTGCTGGTCTGATTTTAAACAAGTGTCTAGAATTTTTTTAATTTATCCAAGGCCTTGTTTTTGCGATGGATTAAATAAACCTATACTTTGCGTGTGACATCATTAACAAAGGTAATGAAATACTTCTCTTCCCATAGAGATAATCCTGGCATTTAACATATATGTAAATGTACCAACTCTAAGGGTAAAGACTTTAGAGAAATAGATTTTTTATATGACGTTTGAGCATGTTTACCATAAATACAATGATAACAATGTTCAAAATCAACATACCTCCAAGATCGCAAATAACCCAGGCGAGAAAGTACTTTCATTATAGTTTGACTGGCTATGCCACAAAGAAACACTTGGTTGCTCGGTTATGGCGACTACATGGTCACGCACACTAGATACATGCAAAGGAAACAAAGTATCACTTTTGGAGCCCTTGGCAACAATACAAGAGCCCCTACAAATTTTCCAGTTGTTATCCCCAAAGGTGGTGTGATAGCCTTCATCATCTAGCTATCTTGTGCTTATCAAGCTCTTCTTGAGTTGAGGTACATGTTTCACATTATGCAAAATAAACATGAAGCCATGTTGAAATTCCAGTTTTACATTGGCAATGTGTGCAATTTTACATGCATAGTTATCCCCCAAGTGGACAATACCATGTGCACCACCATTACAGTTAGAAAACCACTCATGATGTGGTGTGACATGAAAAAACGTACATGAATCAAGTATCCAAGTGTGCATGTCACCCTTAGAATTTGCAATCAATGCATGTGCACTCAAAGAAGAAGCAAGAAGTACATCACCGTCATTGTCATTCTCATGAGTGATTACATTGACCTCTTGTATTTTCACATTGCTCTTTGTTGTAGGTTGGCTGTCCTTTTTCTCAACCTTGCTGTCTTTAGTGTTTTTGTTTTTGCCTCTCTCTCTCTTCAATTGAAAAGAGTTCGGTTTGTAGTGCCCTTTTTTGCCACAATGATGACACTCCACATTTTTGCCACGAGACTTATTGTGTGCTCTATTTTCAGAACTACCCTTTTGTTGAAATCTGCCTCTAGTGTGCAATGCATTAGAAGACTTGTTTGTTGAATTATTTTGCCTTTTGAGTTCTTCCATTAGCAAAGAGCTCTCCATATCAGAATACAATAGTTGAGCATTCAAATTACTCAAAGCTATTGTGAAAGTATCTCAACTTTTAGGAAAAGTGCATAGCAAGAAAGTAGCCTTGAACTCATCATCAATATGGAAATCCAAAGCAATCAGCTGATTGAAAATTGAGTTGAACTCGTTCAAATGTACAAACATGGTTGTACCTTCTTTCATGTGAAAGTTCATTAATTTTTTCAGCCAATAAACTTTGTTGGCTGCACTTTTCTAGGCATACAATTCTTGAAGCCTTTGCCACATTGCATAGGCTGAATTCAGCTTCTCAATGTTAAAGAGCAAGTTGTCTGACACTAAGAGCTCAATGGTAGAGTGGGGAAGCTCATCCAAGTCATCCCGCTCTTCTTGTTCCATGGTTGCTGGTTTTATTCCCTTTAGTTTGATGGGCTTCACGTGTTTCTTCTGCACCAAGACATTGTAGCACTGTTTTTGCTATATTGCAAAATTATGTGCACTCTCAAGCTTCTTGATGTGCAAAAGATTGCTGCTGTCATTGTTTCCAGCCAAAATTTGCAATACTAAATTAACTAAAAAAGTCACCAAAGGCAAGCCCAAACGTAAGACAAGTAACCACGGTACATTGCCAGTACCAACCAGCAATGAAAATCACGAGATTGTAGAAGTTTTAGATCTACAAATGGATTTTGAGAATTAGAGTGTCTATTGCTGCACTCCTCAAGAAATTACTGACACATCTAGAGACCAAGGCACCGATTACATGTGAAATCCCCAAAATTTCATTGCAATTTCTGCTCCAAAAGCATTGCCGGGCACAAATTCAACAATTTTGATCAAAAGTCCTAAATTTTCAGAACGAAATCTGTTGAGATTATATCAATACATGTACCCAAGTGCATATACCAAATAGTTGTTGGACAAATTGAAGGGAATTTGCAAATTGAAGAAATTCCACGAAAATGTGAAAAACCCCAAAATTTGTCAGGCAAATGTGCACAGAATGTGCGATTTCTGAGTCAGATTCTCTTGTTCTGCGTTGAAGTCCCCCAATCCAGGAAATCCCTAGTTTCTTTGTCAAAATTGCACATTGTACTTGTGCATGTGAATGCCCGGCAAAGGGGAGAAAGAAAAATGGTAGAAAGTAAAAAAAATTGAGAAAAAAGAGAGCAAGCCTGTCCTGGCGTTGACCCGGACCTGGTCTCCCACCTGTTGGACTTGTTTCCGTGTTGCCTTGGCAAGCTGAGTAGGTTGACCTCTTGCGTTGCGTGTCTGTTTGTGACATGTTGCTTGTGCCCGCTGTCTCCTACTGGGAGCATGCCATAGGTGCCCACGGCATGAGTGGAGGCGTATGCACCTCTTTTGGCACGAGTCTCACTGCCTGTGTAGGAGACCACAGGACGATAGTGGCAGGGAGGGTTTTATGGATCAGACTAGACATTGGGGACTCGTGCTTGGGAGTCCTCAATGTCTATGCCCCTATGAAGGTTAGGGCACGCAGCAGGTTTTGGGTGGAGATCGCCGAGAGACTCCCAGAGGTGGACTCTTGGATTGTTGGAGGAGACTTCAACAACTTGGAGGCGTTGGAGGACCAACAAGGCAGAGGTAGAAACTACCAGGGCATGACCGGGGAGGAGTAGGAGGCATGGGAGGTATTTCTACTAGTAGTAGGTGCACGCGATGCCTGGAGAGACCCTGCCTTCCGTAGGATGGAGAGGTCGCTGGACTTCTCCTGGGGATACAGGCGGCTAGGCGGAGTCCTAGTGGAGCAGTTGGACAGATTTTATGTGGGAGAGTGCGGAGGTTCTCGTGGAGGCCAGATCGGGCAGTTTGCGAGCACCACGTGTCTGCACTACCCGGTTCTCCTGACACTAGACCCCCAACTGCCCTAGATACACGATCCTGTCGGATCCCTGACTGAATCTATAGGAGGGAGGAGGTGGCAAGACAGATAGAGCTGCTTTGGACTAGGGAATGGGGTAGGAGGGATCGGATCGTAGAGGAGGTTGCAGAGGTCCTAGCCGAATCATGCAATATTTGCTAAGAGGTAGCCATACAGGCCAGGCAACAGAGTTGGGAAGAGGAGAGAGCACTACGGCGGGACTTTGCAGCCACGCAGAGATTACTACAGGAGGCACCAGGGGATCCCACTCTCCACGCACAGGAGATGCGAGTGCAAGTAGCCATTGCGGGCCTAGAGGACAGGTGCTCAGAGTTCTCTTTCCGCACCTCAGCAGATTTTTGGGGGCGGAAGGGGGATACGATGTGCAAGGAGTTATTCCATGTGCACCAGCCTCGCACCTCAAGAGTGCAGATACGCAGCCTCCGTGATCCGTATGGGAGGACTCGTTCTAGCTCAGACGAGGTGATGTAGATTGCCATTGACTACTACGTTCGCCTTTTCGAGCAGGAGACAACCTCAGCTAGAGGACATCAAAATGTAGACAGCAGGTGTGGGATCACATCCCGTCCCTTGTTATAGAGGAGATGGGACGCTCCCTCCTAGCCCCCTTCACAGAGAAGGAACTAGAAGAGGCTTTCCATACACAGGACGGGCAGAAATGCCCGGGAGAGGATGGCCTCTCCAAGGTCTTCTTTACCACCTACTGGGAAGTGGTGAAGGACCCCTTACTGATGGTGTTGCAAGAGATTTTCACTTCAGGACAGATCACAGGGATCCTTTCGGCAGGCCTTATCAGTCTTCTCCCCAAAGGGGGAGATCGATTGGAGGTTTCCCAGTGGAGATCGATCACCTTATTTTCAGTGGCCTATAAGGCATTGGCAAAGATGATTGGTAGACGACTATGCCCTGTGCTGCCAGACATCATCCATGACACACAGACAGGCTTTGTCCAGGATAGGAGCATCCTGGACAATGTATTTACCTTCTTCGAGGCGACAGAGTGGGCTCAGCACAGTGGACAGAGACTAGCCGTACTTCTCTTGGATTGGGAGAAAGCTTATGACAGGGTGGACTGGGATTTTCTAGAGGGCACCATGGTGAGGTTGGGTTTTGCCACAGGCTTGGATTCACGGGGTCTCCGCAATTTATTGATCGGCCACCAGCAGGGTTCTTATAGGTGGTAGGCGTGGAGAGGAGTTTCGGTTGGAGAGATTGGTCCGACAGGGCTGCCCCCTAGCTCCGTACCTGTTACTACTCTTTGCAAAGGCTATGTCTCACTTCCTCGGGTCCGGTGTGAGGGGTTTACGCGGCCTCCGACTTCCGGTGAGAGAGGAGACTGAGTTTCTAGACTTATGCAGACGATACAACACTCTACATAGACGATGATGAGTTGATGTTGGAGAGAGTGAGCCTGGCTCTTGAGCTGCTCTGTTCAGCAGCGGGAGCGAAAATCAACTGGCGAAAGTCGGTTGGTTTTCTCACAGACTCGGACTCTAGCACAAAGTGGGGCGTCCACCTTGGATTTAGATGAGTGAGCAGAGAGCAGACCATCTGGTACCTAGGATTCTAGGTGGGACTCAACATCACTCCCGCCAAGAGTTTCTTCCAGTCCTCGATTCTATTCGGATTGCTGACCTAATGGAGGATGGCTCGTTTCTCACTAGCCGGCCAAGCCCTGGTGGTTAACCAGGTCCTAGCGACGTTCTAGTACATCGTCTCATGTTGGTGTTTCTCCTCGTCTTGTGTAGTCCGCGGCCTCACATCGGGAGGGTAGACCTGGAAGGTCCTAGTGCAAGAGGGTCTTCAGGATTGTAGACCGAGACTTGGTGGGGAGTGGAGGCCGTCCCTGAGATGGATCTTCACGTCAGCCCAGATTCCCCCCCCCCTCCCGGGCCCAACAGATCAACTTTTCTACATAGCTTAGTCCGCGTGTGGTAGGGCCTCTGTAAGGCCCCAATCCAGAGCACCCCAGGCTGCCAAGAGGAGATAGATCGTCAGCCGGTGAATGGAACCCCTAGGTCAAAGATCGGGAAGGGGCACAGATTGGCGAGCGCCCCCACATCTAGTGGGCTAGTTGGGAGGCCGGCCTGGCTCGTACCATCAGGACATGGCGGGAGGTGTACAGGATGGCGGACGAGGAGGTGTTGCAGTGAGTATTAGGTTGCGAGAGAGGAGTGGAGTTGAGGCGAAGGGAGATAGGCGTAGAAATACCTGTGGAGTGGCTTGCTCCCTTGATATGAGTGCCGATAGAGCCCGGGGAGGTATGGGTCCTAGGTTTTCACCAGCAGGCATCACCCTACAGGTGGCAGGTAGAGTGGGCGGCGCCCCGCAGGGGACTTTCTTTACTATTCAAGAGGGGGGCGTCTGGCCCTTGACAGAGGGCAACAAGATGAGGGATTAATTAGTCCTCGGGAGACTTGTTCGGATCATTGCTCTCTTTCCTATAAACAATGATACAAAATAAGGTAAGAGAGAGAGATAAAGCGGCCATAATAAAAATCAAGAGAGGGGTTGCTTACTGTCAATTCTATTGGCCATTATACAATTGCATTTTCGTCAAAGTCAATCTCAGTATTACCTATGACACAGGCCTTCGCACCTCTTCGATGCACACTGATGACAAGAACTCCCACTCATTAGGGAGCAAGCTTAATGAGGGAAATGCCTAATGGATTAAATCTTCTCTTATGCTTTCATCACCCTCCAAAAGGGTGATATGATATTGTCTTTTGAAATCCCATCTGGCCATGATGGAGGAGTTTACATTTACTTCTTATAGATACATTGCTTCCATGGAGGAGGATTCGAGTGGTGGGCCTTTAGGGGAAGACATGGCGACTGGACCCCTATGTTTTCTGGAAGGAGCTCTGGGAGTGGTGCCTTTGGATTTGGGAGGGGAGACCACTTGATGAGCTGGAATGGAATCCAGGAGAGTGGCTATGGCCGGCCACGGCAGTCGCCAAGAAGCCACCGAGGTTCCTGTAATACATTGTCAGGATTGGCAGACACGTACTGATGCAGAAGGACATGGATTGAGCGCCATCACGTAGCAAGCATTGGGTGGAGCGGAGCATCACGGAGCCGTTCTGACGGACCTTCTTGCACCGCCTATGGGATAGCTGGAGGTCGATGAGGGTATCGTACTTCTTATGGCTGGTGGCACATGGAGGCTTGGTGGTGGGAAGTTGGCTTGCCTAGATGCAGAAGTAGGGAGGGTGTAAGGGTTGGACACAGCAGCCTCTGGAAACCCTTAAGCACTGCCTTTGGTCATGTGAGGAGGCGCAGCTCGTGTGGGGAGGAGCATGAGGCATCCTTCGCCATATAGCACTTAGCCTTAGATATATCTCATGGGGAGCTTTGTGTTGGCAGGTAGTCAGCTAGGGCCAACACCTTCTGTATGAGGCCGGGATGCAGGACACGATATTCATCATCAAGGCAGGGTCATGCGCAGTGGTTGGCTAGGAGGCGCTACGCATCCATCAGGTATTGGAGCCCATAGTAGACCACTCCGAGGTATGGGAGATCATAGGGAGTCTTACTGGATGGCATATCTGGAAGGCGCAGTGTCAGGAGACTTTCGGCGGAGAGAGACTTTCAGCATAGGCGACCTTAGCAGAGCTTTGGACCTGCACCATCCACTCCCTCCGCGGCTGTTGGGATTAGGTGCAAGGTGAGTCCCGGGCTCGTCAGGAACTCCATAGTCATTTCATGCATATTGGGTTTGGCCAGGACCTGTTTTTTGTGATGCTGGCAGGCAGCCCCAGATGGTGATACACCCCCCCTCCATGGCTTCTTGCCCCCATCCCCCCTAGACCGCCTTGAGAGGCTTGTATTCATGATGTATTTGTGACTTCGCATCAGCTCCAGCTAGTCTGTTGAGCATGAGCACTCCGTTGTAATTAGTTTTTTTGAGTAATATAATCAGCCACATTTTATCGGGAAAAAAATGTTCTTAAGCATTGTTAGTGTTTTATTGTTAAATGTTAAATGTTTGAATGTAAGGTTTTCTTTAAAACTTATAACATTAAATAGTTGTTGAATATTTAATGTTGAAATGTTAAATGTTTCATTAATTAAGCTTAAATCCTTAAATATTTAATGTTTAGTCATTTAAAATGATAGAGTCCTCTCTATCTGTTTCAACTTTATTCGTTAATGAGGAGGAGGATAATGAAGAGGATTTGCCTACAACAACTGAAGACTATGACATGGATGAGGAAGAGGGAGACAGAGAGTAAGAGAAACTAAGAGGCAATAAATAGTTATCACTCACTGTCTTGTATGGTTTTGCACTTATTTACAATCGTTCTTTCTTTGCAATCAGCATATTTATAATGTGTCAAAATTCTTGTATGCATCAGAAAGCTGCTCTGAAGTTATGCCTTTTGTAGAACTCTTTTAAAGCTTGGAAATTAGAAAGCCTTAATTTTGAGTATGAAACTTGTATTCTAAGTCTTAGCTTCTAAGCACCTAGACCCTAAGCCACCACACCAAAAAGCAGGTTATATAGAGTCTGATTAGGCTGAAAACAGCAACAAATGACTACTCCTAGTTTATGCACACACAATGGCATGTCAGAGCTCCTCCATCTCCATCAAACTCCGATCGAGGTTAGGATCATTGCGTTTGTCAAACCATTGCGTTTGCTGGACTTTATGTTGAGTGTGAGGAAGTGATTTACTGTTGCTTAGAAAATAAAGCTGGCTGTTGAATGTAAAACTTTTATGTAGCATGCTTTTGTCCTGGACTGTGGTCAGTTTGAATGGTCTATGCAAATCGACAACCAAGTGATGTGAACATTCTGTTTCTGGAGGGGTTCTCTTTTTCCCGGTCTGTGATTTGAGTTCACCTTTCCAAGCTTGTGGAGACTAGCAGAGTTGCTTTAGTCATGAGTTCACCTTTCCAAGCTCATGGAGATTAGCAGAGTTGATTTTATCCATGAATACAATGTTTGCTGAGTGTATCTCATAGTGGAGATTGGAAGGGTATGAGTAAGAGCTATGTTAAAATGCTTTACCTTTCACCTCTTTTATTGGCCTAGAATTGGATGTCTATTCAAGTGATAAGGGGCTGTGCAGGTTTTGCAGCGTTAAGTGCTGCACAACTGGGAGAAAAAATTCCAGTTGCGTAGATATGTTAGTGTGCATGCTTTTCAATCAGTTTGTTTCGTTTCATAGAGTTGTTTAGAACCCTTGAGCTGTGAGTGCAAATTGACCTGAAATGACAAACTTGAAAACTAGATTGGTCACTAACCGTATCAGTGTCAGCTCTGAAGAATGCTTATCTATTTCTGCAGGGAGAAGATCTACTTAATAAGTGGATCAAGTGATCATAGGAGGACTGATTCAATGGGTGGTCTCTTTGAAGATGATGGCATGTCAACAGATGATGGGTTTCAAAGCTTCAAATCGACTCCGACTCATTCTTCTCATAATGACAGGATCAGTATTGAGGATTTTGAGATCTTGAAGCTAATTAGTCGTGGTGCTTTTGGAAGGGTATTTCTTGCACGGAAGCGGACAACTGGAGACCTTTTTGCAATCAAAGTGAGCTGAAGTTTGTTGGTGCTTTTTTCTTTACTCATGAAGTGCTTATGCTCCTCAAGATTGTTTCAATTTATTTTGCTTGGATAAGTTTTTCTGTTCTTTTCAGTTTGGAAGTCTTTATGAGTGATTTTGGGAAATGAAGGGTTCTTCATTGGTTAAGTTCAACTGGAACTGGTTGATGGGCTACAAGTTATGTAAGATACTTACCAAAGGGGAAATAAAAAAGTGACAATACATACTTGTAGATTTCTCTCTGAGTGCCAGAAAAACTTTCATAACTGATACAATTGTTCCAGAATGCACTGCCTAAACACTAGTCTGTGATTGATGGAAGTGGTCAGACATACCAAACAAGGATGTATGAGAACTTAATATTATCAGTCCAAATTGGCAAGGGGAGTTGTGATCTGATCTAGAAGGAGCCTTGGTTAAGTGCTTGAGGTTTCGTTGGTTAGACAATGCCTATGCCCATCTAGATTGGTTAGTTCATTGGTTTTTATAAGTCTTTCATGGTCTCAGTAAGTGCTGATAAGCGAGTCTGGGGAGCAAAAGGGTTCTGTTAGTTCAGTTTTATTTGAAACTTGCTGGCAGGTGGCAAGTCACATAAAGATACTCCCAAAAGAGGGAAATAAAAGTTTGAAAGTTAGGATACTAGTAGAATTCTCATCAGACAACCCTGTTAAGCAATACAATCTTTCCAGAGTGCCTAAAGACAAGTCTTTGATCGATGGATGTGATCAGACATACAAAACAAGAAGGTATAATAACTAGGCATTGTCGGTCCCAATTGGCAAGGGGAGTCAACCTGATCTAAGAACAACGTCAAGGATTTACACCGGACACACTTTGATCTGCATGCAACTGTCCTCCAAGGGCCAATAGAAAGACTTTGTGGGTGAGAAGTGAAAGAAACAAAAATCAACCTTTAGTGAAATGAATGCAGCACAAATGTGCTTCCCTAAATCCAGGAAGAAAGTGAATACACCGTTTCCTCCAACAATGGAGGCTGATGTATCAATGGAAAAGGAGAGCCCAAAGGAAATAAGGGATTTGAGAAGTTTTTGACACTTACCATTATATTTTGTAAAATTTCACTATAGCTATAAGAAGGCTGTCATGTAAACTCTGGCCTAATTTGAAACCGGTCTATGACTCACATAAAGCGGTAGTCCCTTCAATTAATACTTGGTCTTTTCACATACACACACAAATAGAGACCTCAGTCCCTCGCTCAACACCAGATTGGCCCCGAAGACCGGCGCCCCTCTCAACATTTCTTTATCAATTAAAAGATGGAAGGTTACAAAAAAAAAGAAGTGTTCCAAAGTACAAAACCTGTGAACAATTGGATTTCATATTTTTTGAGTAAATTTCAGGTGCATAAGGACAATACAGCATATCCAGAACAACATCCCAAGCAGGAAAACACTTTTTGTGAGTATAACTAAATAATTTAAGTGTAGAATTGCAATCTGCAGAACTCTGTATTTACTGTTTTTCACTTGTTTCTTGACCTGTTCTCAGCCTTATTCCATTCCAGTTCTGTTCCATACTAGTTGAACTACAAACCCTTTAGCCTTGATATCATTCCAACAATAAAACGGTCCCACAAACAACACTAAATCAAAGCTGAAAACCTTGTTCTTGTGTGGCGTGGTCAACACTTTCTTTAGTTCCTGCATTGTCGGAGCAATCAGCTGCTCCTGAACTTAAACAGTGAGGCTCTTGCCTCAGCAGAAGAGCAAAGAAACACAAAACTGTACATTCGATTAAATCAGCCCATCATGCAGAGCATTTCCTCTGAGAATTGAGAGAGGGTTGACCAGAGGGAGCAAGCTCTACCTCCGTACATGAGCTAGAGATGAAGAAGTACTCTCCATAGCTGATGTACTTGCAACAATCTGCCCTCAGCCCCTGAAAACTGCACGCTCAGATCTGCCCCTTCTACCTATTACATTTTTTCTTTAAATGCTCTCTCTCTCTCTCTCTTTTGGAAATTTGTGCCCAAATTGTGACACATGGCATAAATGTAGCAATTTTTATGTTTAAACCTTTGGGTCTAAAATTCTCCATGATCGGTGCAAAATTTGAGCTCGGCATAAACCATAGAATTAATCCTTGTGTAAAATATAAGATAATGATGCGAAGAGATTCTGGGGTCCAAAAATAGTAACTCCCTAAATTATAGGGATGGTGGACCTTGCATTCTTCTAGTTATTCTAAGCACCTTTTATGATTGCAACCACATCAAAAAGTGTAATGTGGCTCAGTTATGGTGACTTTTATTCTGTGGACATTCTCACATGTGCATCTTCTGTCTTGGCCAGACTCAGTCCTGCACCATCTCCAGACCTCAGCACAAACCACAGAATTAATCCTCGTGTAAAATATAAGATAATGACGCAAAGAGATTCTGGGGTCCAAGAATAGTAACTCCCTAAATTGTAGGGATGGTGGACCTTGCATTCTTCTAGTTATTCTAAGCACCTTTTATGATTGCAACCACATCAAAAAGTGTAATGTGGCTCAGTTATGGTGACTTTTATTCCGTGGGCATTCTCACATGTGCATCTTCTGTCTTGGCCAGACTCATTGTCCTGCACCATCTCCAGTGGCTAAGCATATAGTCCCAAGCCATTGGCATTCTATTCTTCAGTGCCCATTCAATCCAGTCCCAAGGCTCAGACAAACCATTAGTCAAATTTGTCCCAATGGTTGCCTCTTTTGGCCATGCAAAGATCCCGGCTAAATCCAAGAGAACTCTTGGGGTAAAAGGCAATAGCAACTAAAGAAAAGAAAAATAAAATATTTCTATAAGTAACTAAGGAAAGCAACTGCAAAAAGTATCATCACCTGGTGACATAATTTGCAAAACAGCAAGAAGCATAGCAACCTTGACACTAGAATGTGTGCTGCTTAGCTTGGCAGGCCTGATGGAGACTGCCACCTTGGTTTTTTGGCCTCCAGCTGCAGTGGTTCCTTCGGTGCTCATGCTGCTCCATCTCTGAGGGTGGTGTGCTTTTGGTGCACCAGCCTGTGTTATGCGAAAACAGCCAAAAGAAAAGGTGTTTCCAGTTGTGTCATCCCCTATCTTGCCGGTCCAGGTGTGTAGATGGTATGAATTTTTGTAGATTCTAAGTCCGTTTTAGGTTGCGAGTGTTGACTTGGAAAGTATGACATCATGGTGGATTCCCTACATTTGTTGGTCCATCCATAGTTGAGGAGTGTTCACAAGGGAGTGTGCACATCATGGCATTTTATTAATGGTTTACATAGGGTTTCCTATCTGTCTAGGTAAACTCTTACACTTGATATGTATCCCATTTTCTCAGGTGTACAGTTTCATTATCTATTTTTCTGGCTTAGGTCTCCAGTGGTTTGCATCTGCCGATTATGGATGAGGATTAATAACAATGGCAAAAACAATGCTGAGAAATGGGTGGGGACAGTCCAGTAGTGGAGAAAAAAGATCGGTTGTCTTGAGACTGTCCATCCAACATCTACTGGCTGTTGTCAGAATTCTTCTCTGTCAGCATGCAACACTATATGGGTAAGTTCGTATTACTTCTAGTGCTTCGATAATGACGGAAGCTCCTGGGTTCTGTTGCTGGCTAAGCAAAGTTTCTGTGGTGAAAAAAATTGGGTATTGCCATCAGCATACCATACCTGAAATTTTCTTGGCTGTCATATGGAATGGGTCTCTTTCCTCTGTGGTCTTCAGCTTATTGGTCTTTGATGCTCAAATAGGTCCTAGGGTTGAGCTGGTCATAGAAGGTCTGTGGCTAGGCTGATGTAAGTGTCATAGAAGGTCTGTGGCTAGGCTGATGTAAGTGAACCTCGCTGTCTCTGCTACTTTTTGTGCTAGCAGACTAACTTGACAATTTTTAGGATATGATATAAACAATCTTATTTCGATGGAGTATACTAACAGCTTAGACATTGCCTGATCAAGTGATTGAACACCACCTATAACACTTGTGATGATATTCCGGCGATTGAATTCCCTGTCTTAACCTCCGCCTCTTTCTCTATACTAATAAGGGTAGCACACTGTTGCCTTGATGAAATCCCTAGTTTCATTCTGTCTTGTACATGTATGCAGATTTCTCTCCAACAGAAGAAATTTGCTGAACTTCTTTGCTAAAGGGTAGTCGTCTTTGTTTGTATGTACTTTCTGGTGTTTATAAATGTGCTTGGTGTATGTAGCTGTTAATATGTAAGTTCAGGGGACTTGGGTACCGAAATCAGATCGTCAGTAAGTTGAGGGTTTCTTTATTGGATTAACAAGCAAGAGCTCAAGCTTTGAGAGAAAAGAGAGTGACTTTTCATATGGCCAACCAAGAAGACATCTCTTGTCCACGACTAGGTGCCCTCCTCTCCCCTTCTTCCTCCCCTCTCTGCCTTGTCTCTCCTCACTCTGCTTCCTGTTTGCGGCAGGAACCATGCAAAACTCTCAGTACCTCTTTTCTTGTGATGGAAAAGCGTCACTTGTTTGTCCGCTGGTTGGTTCACAGCTCTTTTTTAGAAGTCTCTCATGAGCTGTTTCCTTTTTTTAAATTCATAGATTGGTTCACATGAAATATAGTACAACTTCAATTTATTACTGCAACATTTGTCACCCATTAACTTTGGCAATCGTGTTGTGCTGAATCTTCTTTCTTAAAGGTATTATTGAAGACTTTTTGATTACTTTGTCCAAGTTTTTGCAAACAAGAGTGTGAATTTCCCTTCTTATGTTTTTAAACTTTGGGAAATTACCTGTTTGCAGGTTCTGCGGAAGATTGACATGATTAGGAAGAACGCAGTAGAGAATATCTTAGCCGAGCGTGACATATTAATTACAGTGTGCAATCCTTTTGTGGTAAGTGATCAGATTTACTGAAGCTTAGTTTATTTGGAAGCTCAGTTGATGTTGGAGGCATTGTTCTCGACAATACTCTTACATTGAGTCTTCTTTTTGAATTTCTTCAACTGATAGTCAGTGTTCTTTACAAGAAGGAATGCTGGAGAATTAGTATGAAAGTATCTTGTTTTATGCATGCATAGCTGACATGGCAAGGAAACAGACATTACAGAATGACATGTTGAATTGCGGCTGATTGTTTACATGCTGATTATCTTTTCTTGCAAAAGAAAAGAAAATCAAGTGACACAAGCTCTTGTATATTTTATTCTCTTCAAAAGAAGAGAGGAAGATGTTGAGGGTATTTACAGTTACTCTACATGTAATTTCCACTGTTGTGTTTGTTTGGGGCTGTAGGTGCGTTTTTTCTACTCTTTCACTTGTAGAGACAATCTTTATCTTGTTATGGAGTATCTAAATGGAGGTGATCTGTACTCCTTGCTGAGACACCTGGGTTGCTTGGATGAACATGTGGCTCGAGTGTACATAGCAGAACTTGTAAGTGAGCCTTTGAGCCTCTGCTTGTTGTAGCTCCGTCTTGTATTATGTACATCTCATTGTGGCCAAGTGTGTTGAGCTTTTGTATTCAGGTTCTAGCATTGGAGTACTTACATTCACTAGGTGTTGTACATCGAGACCTGAAGCCAGACAACATTCTTATTGCTCGAGATGGGCACATCAAGGTGGCTTTCAAAACTCCTCTTAATTGCATTGTGATCATGCCCAGTTTTGAAGTATAGATGAAACAGATACACACCCGGATATGCAGGGGCAGGATCAAAAACTGTAGGCACATTTTAGCACTATAAAAAGAACTGTGATACATGCTGTGGGTAAATTATTTGCAAAATAGTGAGAGTCCTGCTCCCCTGCTAGTCATGTACCCGAATGTCACAAATGTCAGTACTTGTAGAATTGGCATGTTCTGCTACGAAGCTGTGCCATTTGGTTGTGGGATGATTTGTTGGAGTGCTGGTTCTGTGCAAATTTTTACTGGTTCGAATGTAATTTGTATTCCACTAAAGAAATAAATTTCCAGGAGGCGTAATCCATCTCAGTATTTGTGGCGACAAGGATGTCAGCTTGTGATAACTGAACTGGGAAAGGCTTGATGACTATCACAGCTTTCGACCTAAATCACTTGTTTTGCTGATCATGCTTTTCTTACTGGAACACTTTGATATATACAAACACATTTGAGCCTTTCAACAAGATGCAAACGCATCTTAGGGATATATGCAATTCTAAGCACAATTGTGGCATTATCTCAATTTACCTGAAAGAATATGCACTTTCTCATTTTGCTTGAGTGAATTTGGAAGGACTTAAGTTCAGGATCATTTATTTGCGACCCAAAGGCTGCATTACAAAAGAAAAACAAGTGAAACCCCCCCCCCTTTCTGATGACAATGTGGTTGGGTTGGACAGTTGACAGACTTTGGCCTCTCAAAAGTTGGCCTAATTGATAGTACAGATGACCTGTCTGGTCCTGGTGCAAATGGCCCTGTTCCTATGGATGAAACAATTTTCAAAGATGCAGGGGAACAAGCAATGCAGAGAGAGCGTCGGAAAGGACGGTCAGCTGTCGGCACACCAGATTATCTGGCACCTGAAATTCTTCTAGGGACAGAGCATGGTATGCACTGTTTGTACTCTCTGTAAAGTGTTTGATGATTCAACATATCAATCTGTTTAGAATAGTCTTACATGAATTTGATATGCTTATGGAGGGATTCGACTTCTACACTTGAATTAGGTTATACGGCTGATTGGTGGTCAGTTGGTGTCGTCCTTTATGAATGTCTCGCTGGTGTGCCACCTTTCAATGCGGATCATCCTCAGGTAATCTAGAAGCTTGAAGCATCCGTTGTGCCTTATATGGGAATTAGTTCTGATTCCTGAAAGGATGTTAAGGACAGCAAGCATATAACATTAATTGGCTTTTAAATCTTGCATGTTCTAGGTTTTTATTACAGGCCATCTCTAAGAGCATGCTATTGAAAGGTCTTTGTATTTCATCATTTGTTTATTGATAAAGATGATGCCATCTTCCTCTAGAAGGCAGGTCCAAGGTGCTGTACATATAGTATCACGGCCTAGACTGTTTTGTAATTTGGTCAAATAAACTCAAACCTTGTCGAACTTTTATATAGAGGTGCACCATGTTGAAATTTGACCAGCTGGTTTTGCATAATTATCTTTAATGTAAGGCCTATGACAGATGATTTTTGATAACATACTTAATCGGAACATTCTGTGGCCACACATTCCGGAAGAAATGTCCTACCAGGCTAAAGACTTGATTGACAAGTGAGTCTTTCTTTCATCATCCTGTGGAATTGGCTGGCTCAGTAACTTTCTTTCTTTTGATTCTCTGGTGGAGTTAAATGCTAAATTGCTTGCAAAGCTTCAGAAATCTTTTAAGAGTGGTGTCTATCTGCCTCGCAACAAGTGACTTATGAATTTCCAAGGAAAAGTAGTGTGTAACTAGAATGGAAATGGGAATGCTAGAGGACTGACAGTAGTATGCAGCACCAGTATTAGTGTGTGTCATATCTTCAGTTGGCATTGCGAAAATGGACAGCTGTTCTCCTTTCTGGGTATGATATCTATGGGTTGACTATAGTCGTAATGGGCTCTATCTTTTTCTTTCCTACTTCCAATATTCTTATCTAATAATCCTCATGTTCCTTGTTATAATGGCCATCACGTAGGTCTTATGCCTTCTGAAGTTACTTTGTGTAGATGCCCACATTTGGAAGGCCTTTGAGGAGTATGTTTGGTCCAAGTTTACATGTGCTCTTAGGGTGGTTGATGGTAGCATAGTTTTTGTGTATGCAAAAGTATGATTTGAACCCTGGACCTGAATCATATGTGACCCTAAATCTTTAGCATATTTTAACATTTTATGAGAGAAGTACTAAATTTAAAAGCATCTTTAAAGAACTTTAAAAAAAATCATACTAGATACAAAAGCGCACAAGACACAAATTATAAAATTGAAGTCTGAGTCAATATAAAAGTAAGTGCAATCAGGCCAACTAGACAATCATATGTACTAGATGAAGGAATTGAGCTGTAAGAGCTTGCTGCCATTGATTACAGGAAAGCCACAATTTCCAACTTCCAAATTTCAAGGGGAGGGAATGTGTGTGTGTGTGTGTATGTGTGTGTGTGTGTGTTAAAACGTCTTCTAAGGCCCAAATCAGCCTATGAAACAAAATCATGTCCAATGTTGATCGTCATTGGACATCAAAATGTGACGTGCTTGATTATGATTAGTGATATACTATAAAAGAAGCTAAGGCAGTGTACAAGACAAAATAGTGCTCACGTAGGGATACAATGGGAGGTGCTCACATGCATTGAATGGTTGAAAGGCAGGGTTCATTCTCTTTAGGAAGAGGAACATGCAAAATAGAGACTGCTGGCCAGAGCTGAAGCTTTATATGATAATAACTGTCAATCCCATCAATTCTGTGCTCTCTTGCACCAGAAATATGCTCGGGAAAATATTGCGCGTTTAATGGATGAATAGGGTGTTATGGTGACTGATCTGGCCTCCATCATTCGTATGTGTGTTGGCTTTTATAAGTCCTTGTTGGGTCCACAAGGAAATTTTTCTGATGTTGTTGTTTGTGCTTGGGTCCACAAGGAAATTTTTCTGATGTTGTTGTTTGTGCTCACCAATATATTTGTGAGTTGGTCAGCAACCAGGTCAAAGGAGAATGGGGGGGTTTAACGGAGGCGGATATTTCAGAAGATGAAGTGGAAGAAGTGCTATCCCACCTACCTCAAAGGAATAGCCCTGTTTGGGATGGGCTTCCTAATGAGCTATTTTTAGCTAATGTGCAACAGCTTAAAGACCCATTGACTCACCTATGTCATCAAGTGTGGAATTCTGGTATCATGCTATTAGACTGGAAGATTGTTGTCATGAGGTTGTTGCCCAAGGTTCCCTCTCCAATCTCTTTGAAACAATGGAGACCTATTTTCGATGGGTTTGTTATATAAAATTTTCTCCAAAATTATTGGCAACAGATTGCATAAAGTTTTTCCACACCTGATTCATCCACGTCAATATGGTTTCATTAAAGGTTGAAATATAATTACATAACATCTTGAATGTTCAACTGGGAATTGACTATGCTAAAACTTCAAGACAGCAAGTACTTATGCTTCAGTTCAATATTGAGAAGGCATTTGATCACGTTAGCTGGTCCTTTTTGCGGCAATTATTGTCTGCAATGGGATTTGGCCCTCGCATGGTTTCTCTTGTTAATACTATTGGTCAGGGAGATGTGGCTTGTATTGCTCTTAATGGAGGGATCACGGAAGAAATTGCCTTATCTTAGTCTCTAAGGCAAGGCTACCCTCTCAACCCTTTGCTCTTTGCTTTGGTCGCTCACCCGATGCTCTCATTGTTGGATAAGTTGGCTGATCAAAGTGAGATAGTTGGCTTGTGTCTTACCATAGTGCTCAACTTGTGGGCCAATCTTTGGCAGATGATTCTTTTATGTTCCTTAAGGCTGATCGCACTATGGTTAATCGGGCAATGGTGGTGTGGAATCTTTTAGCTTTGGCATTTGGTCTTCGTATTAATAGTCAGAAATCTACACTTTTATCTAGTACGGAGACTAATTTGCAGGCCTTGGGCTGGCATGGAATTGTGATCTCAAAGGGAAATATCACTAGACACATGGGATATCCTATTGGTGTGGAGGCAGCACCCCGAGCCTTATGGATTGGATGGCCCCCCGGATTCATCACACGTTCGTGTACTCGAAATCTCAAGGTTGGCCTTTACATGTCAGACTGAAAGTTGCTCAAAGTATTATGATTAGTATGATATCATTCTTTTTGCCACTGCTTCCCTGGACTAAGAAGTCCCTTTTGGAACTAGTTCAGCCTATCAGGTTTATGTTGTGGAAAAAAAAAGGGAATCGTTTGGGTCAGGTCTGGGATTTCTTGGCAGCATGTGACTACGCCTAAACTAATGGGGGGAGCAGCTTTGTTGGATGTTAGTTTGCATATGAAACCCTTGAGGTTGGGCCTTTTGCAGGCGTTATGTGTACAGAGTCATCCTTGGTCAGACGTTGCAAAAGTTTTGATTGAAAAGATTGGCATCTCTCATGGTAACACAATTATTCGTGCCTCCTGGTAGCATGTTCTTAATTCCTCGAGGCCTATTAAGATCACCCATTTTTTTCTCCCTTCTCATGTGATTACATCGTGGTAGGAGATCTTACGTTTTTCAGTTTGGCGTCCCTCTGAGATTCGCAAGGAGGCGAATTCGCTGCAAGGAGAAGGCTAGGCCTCCTTCAGGTTGTTGGATTGGCCGGACAAAGGTTTGCATAGACTCAAGTTTAATCGGATGGCTCGTTTAGGGTTGCAGACAGTTTTTGAGGGTGTTATTCTTGGGTAGTCCCGGATTTACTCTTTTCGGCGTATTCGTCAACACTTTCGGGTACCCCGTGGATATTGTGATATCTGGTCATCGATACAGGTCAAACTTCAAAGGTTCTCTCTTTTACCGGTGCTATAGACATTGTTTCCATGGCATGACTAGAAGTTTGTGATCCTGGATGATTTCGAGGAGAGGTGTGCTAATCAGATATACCATCAGATGGTGGAGGCCAAGAGATGGGTCACTACAAAGGTGAATAAATTATGGCATATTAGGGATGGCAAAAAGAAGTGGCAGGAAAGATTCCTTCAGCTTTGGAAGTCTAAGGTTTCCTATCAGGGTAAATTCTTATTATGGAGACTCGTGATTGGTGGTCTTCCAATTGGAGAGGTGTTGCGTGCTCGAAAGATCTCTGCTGGTCGTTGTGTATTCTGCACTACATGTGATGAAACTTTGCTTCATCTTTTTGCCTCTTGTCTAGTTGTGAGACAGATTTGGTGTTTTTTTTCTCATGTGTGGATCTCAGCGACTCAGGTCCGGATAACAGCCCATTCACGGATTATGGGAAAGCTGCCCTCTGTGCCTTCTTTGCATTCTGATTATTCCTGCCATTTCTAGTTCCTTAGATGGACTGCCTTAACAGATATTCCTTTCATATAGTGCCCTAACAAGAAAATATGCTTTGAGATAGAACTTCGTGCTTGCTTGAGAGAGTTCTTGCTTGAGAGGCCTTCTTGATTGGCTACTCCACATGATTGAGATGGCGGCTATCGTCCTGAGACAAGATCTGGTTTCTTGGCACACTCTAGCTTCTTCAGCCCGCGTGCCCATGCATGCCATCTGGTTCATTTGTACTTTTGATCGTGATTCTATCTTTGTATTCTTGGACATGCCGAACTTTTGAGATTTTGTAAAATGGTCTAGAGCCATCCTACATCTTGTAATCTTGTAATCCTGTACCTTTTTTTCATAATTAATACAATTACCTATTATGAAAAAAGAGAGACAGAAAAAGGCCCCTCATGCAGCTTGAAATAGATGGAGACCCATTTCTATTATGGGTCCCTTGTAGAAAAGTATGTTAAATTTTCAGGTCACATATGGTTCAAATTTTGTCAAGTTTTCACATTATAATATATGTTTTAAAATGTGTGTGTCTTGGGAAAATGTGGTTAATTAAATGTATACTTGTAGAAAAGCATGTTAATTTTTCAGGTCACAAATGCTTCAAATAGTAACGGTGAAACATACTTTTATACCCATATGTGTATGCCTATGAAAAGCATATGAAAAGACTATGGATGTTATCGTTTGTCAACAACCCCGCCTTGATATTTTTTCTGCGGCATTTGCTAGTACCTTTGGGTACCTAGAGGCTATAGCCAGATTTGGTTGATGTTGTAGGAGCAGCTTCAGTGGCATACTCAGTTGGCTTCTTTTCAACCTTTTTCCTCTTGGCAAGATTGGGTGTTTGTGAAACTAGATGACTTCTTGAAAAGGTCAGCTAATTAGATTTCCCATGAGATGGTAGAGGATAACAGATGGGTTAATGAGAAACCCAACAAAGCATGGCGTGTTCGGTATAGTAGAGGGAGGCTGCTGGACAGACATTTTCAATTGTGAAAGTCTAAGATTCCTTTATAGGAGAAAGTTTTCATATGGAGGCTGCTTTTGGGGGGTCTTCCCACTTGGCATGTGCTGTGTTTTTGCAAGAGCTCCCATGGCCGTTGTATCGTTTGTATTACATGTGAAGAGCTCTCGATTCATCTCTTCATCTCTTGCCTTGTTACTAGAAAGATTTGGGGCTTTACTTCCTTCTTTGGACCTCCGTGACTCAGCTGCTGCAAATGGCCATTCATTCTTGGGTGATGGGCAAGGGGCCTTTGACCACATTGGAGCCAGGTCATCCTTGTCTCTTCCAGTTTCTTTGATGGATTGCTCTTTAGTACATTTGGTGAACTTGTAATGCCTTTATTTTTTATTCTAGGTATCCATGGTCACGTGACCCATGTCTCTTCCATGGTTTTGGCAGACCTAGTTCTCCTTGAAGTGGTTGCTGGGTGGCTGCATATTGTTTGCTCCACTCCTGTTGTGCGCTTCGCATGATATTTGTGTATTGCGTTTGGTGGCCTTCTGGCTTGCTGTAGACTCAGATGTGAGGCAGGTGTAGTCCAGGGAATTGAAGCAAGTTGCTGTAGACTCAGATGTGAGGCAGGTGTAGTCTGCAGGGCAGTGTGCATTTTACTGTGATCACTAGGGTTTCATTTTGCCATAGGTTTCTTGGGCTTCCTGGAGCCATATTTGCTCCCTAGAATACATTGATATTGGTGCTGTTTTCTGGATGTGGAGAGTCATATGGTTGCCCTTTGTTCATCATTGTTTCAAGCAATGATCGATCTATGCTGGTCAACAACGTTGGGTCTCTATTGCCCTCTATTTTCTTGAGGACTAGGGTGCTGTGCACAGGAGCACTAAAATCCAAGGCTCCTAGTGGCATATGCTCAACATTGATTACCCAAATACTGTACTGTCTTCTCTTCTATTTACTCATTTTGTTTGCTTATGGAAGGTTGTGCTTCAGAAGGTGCTTTGGCGTTTAGTGGAGGATCGATTGCATGCCAACACCATAGGTTAGTCTTGCAGGAAGGACAACAAGATGGCTGCCCAAGGTTCAATAGGATGGCAGGAGTAAGAATGGTTTATATTGCTGATGTCACACCATAGAAACAGGGAATGGCAGTTCTGGAACTTAGGAACGGATTAATGCAGTCTTGCAGCTTGTAGGCATCCAGAGGTGAAATGCTGCAAGTACGCTCCCTGGCATTCCTTGTCCCATTCCAGCCTTTTGCAGCATGTTCCTGCTGTTGTTCCGTGTTTGGAGTGGCTATTCCCTTTTTAAACTTTCAAATCAACCCTAACATCGAAAATCTTTTTTGAAGTGATTGAAGAGTAATCAAGCAATATGACGCATTATGACCAACCCATGTGCTTGCTGGTTTTTGATCAACATTCTTTGATTCACCTTGAGATTTTCCTTTTCCTTTTTGTTGGGGTTAGGCTTGCTCGAATGCCATTGTTGCATTGCGAATGACACAGGTTTGCTCTTGTTGTAATAACAAAGAAAGAAGTTGGTCAAAGGTGTAGTTGACTTGGTTATCCATAGTCATGGTAGCAAAACCTGGATAAGATTCAGACCATGGTTGCACTCCATCTGCAGATAGATCCATATAGTACAATCCGCCTAGCTACCTCCCCCCCCTCCCCCTTTTTTTTTTTTTGAATTATTCAAAGAAAAGTCATTTTCTGCTCTACCCTTTTCCCCTTTCTCCTAATTGACCTCTGCCTATACCTCACTTACCACCTCCTCTTCTTCTACCTCTCTCTTACAAGCTCGTCTATTACTCCATCTACTTCTCTCTAGACTCTACCTCTACATCCTCTTCCTCTTGTGTCTCATCCCGTATAGCTCTATTTCCATTTCCTCTTCCTTTACCTCCTCTTCTTTCCCTTCCCTTCCCTCTACCTATATCTCCTTATTCTTTACTCCTCTTACAATACCCAAGTCTCTTCATGAAGCCTTCCCATTATACATAGTTCACCTTAAGTCTTAGCCTTAAGTTTCTTTTTGTATGTACTATCTACTACTTTTGGCACTTGCTACTTGGCACTTGTGACTTGCTATATCCTAATCCATGAACCATGATGCATCATTGCAGCTAACTTTTTTTAAAATCCATTGTACATGTCTTCAATCTTATAAATAACATTGGATCTTGGAAATTACTTGTGATTAAAGTCTTGGATTTACAATTTGTCTCAACCTCTAGTCATTTGTGGTTTGTAAATTGTATTAATATCGGATTTGTAATATCTTATGATACTCTATCTCATGGGTAGTTACTCTCATGCTAAAACAAGTAATATTTACTAGCCTAACCCTTTTTTTAATGTATTTTTTAATGACCGTATGGAACATCGGATTTTATTTGAGGTTTTTTTGTGTACGTTTGGTACTATACCAAGTCCACAGACTGGACGGATCGGACGAATCGTACTTGTCTACCCTGATCGAGACAAACCGTGAAGTATAGTTGATACAAGCTGATTGTTAGGATTAACTTGATCAATGTTTAACAATTGCTCCTAAGATATTTAATTCTTGGTAAAAAAAGAATCCATATTACCTCCTTCATCCATGTGAAGGATCTTGAGTTCCTTACAAAGTTAATGAGCATGTGCCTCATTCAATACTTGATAAAGGCAAGCAAGCTGATCCCATGCTTGCTTTGTTGGTTGACATGACCTAATGTGAGAGACAATTGCTGTGCTTACTAATATAGCCATGAGATCATGTGCTTAGGCATTCATGATTATCCCAACAAATGTGCTTTTGTGTAGGAAGGGTTAGAGTAGCTGACTATGCATCATGATCACCACTGAGTAACGGAGAGCTCATGGTCACGGGTGTGTGAGGGGCTAGAGATGTGGTCCTCCCCTTAGTGCTAGATTCTATTTTTCCATAAGTTCCTGGCAACAAGGTCTTGTTGCATCAGATGAACCCACATAGGATAATTGGAGGTGTCTAAGCATGCCATGTTCATAGTCATTGTGATTGATCATCAAAGATGACAATAGATAGATGAAGAGAATGAAATTATCACCCTAGAGAAGATAGGTGTTCAACCAAGTATAGAATAGCTTGCTACCTGCCTTAAATGCCAGGTTTAAGGACACACACTGCCTATCTCTTTCTTGAATCAAATAAATAAAGAGAGAGAAATGATGCTGAAATTAGAAATACAAATTGGTATATTTTATTTGAGATAGTGACCGGCAAATAAAGTGCTGATGAAGTGTCTGAAGGCTGTAGACATCCTCAATAAAATGGCAGCAGCAGGTGCTTGATTGGGATGCCTTAGAAAATATGCAAGTGCTCAGTTTTGCTTCAATGTGTGACCGATTCAGCTCTGAGAATCCTGAAAATGTTCAAATGCTCAATTTCGCTTTGATGCGTGCTTGAATCAGCTCCGAGAATCTGGAAAATGACATCCTCAATGCACCGTAGCAACTACCCCAAAGTTTGTGGGCTCAGGGTGAGAGATAACAAAGACAATGTAAGGGAGGATGATTTGAGGGCTGAGGAAGGCAGTTTGAGGAAAAGCCCCAATTTGTAATGTGTTCAGATTAGAAAATTGATGAAATAGATACTACTGTGTGCTGAATGTTGGCTGATCTCAAAGGAATTGCCAAATTGGATGCTGATATTTGCCAATGTCTTTAAATTGGTCGAAAGTCCAAAAGTATAGGGGTGAAATTGCCGCAAATGTTTGAAAAGACCCATAAGTCTGAGATGGATTCTGCAAAGAAGTGGCTGGCTGAAATGGACAGTGCTGAAGGACTGAGCCGAGGCAGAGCTGCTGCATGGGTAGCTGGCAGGGAACAGAAGCCACAGCAGACCTTCAGAAGGGTGGCAGTGTCTCAGCTGCTGGATGTGGACTGGGGCAGCATTGAGGAGGCAGGGTGCTGACCTGCAGGTAAGGGCGTTGCTGTACAGGCTGGAGAGGCAGGTGGAAATGAACAAGATTAAGGCAGTGGTAGTGGAGCCGGCTAGGGCGATGCAATCTGCTGGTGCTAGCAGGAGGTGTCTCAGCTGTAGCTTCTGCAAATGGTGGTGTTGGAAGCTGAGTCAGCGGGCAGCAGAATGGTGACTGCCGGTGAACTGGTGAATGTTGTAGGACTATCAGTGAATGGATGACAAGAGCCACGCCAAAGGTAATATCTTGAATGGTGGCTAGGACTGGCCAAGTGTTGAGCTGAATAGCAATGTTGGTGAGGTCCGATGGTGGTGAGTGTTGGAGGGCTGTAATACCACTTTTTCTTGGGGGGGAATGCACAGAGAGAGAGAGAGAGAGCAAGAGAGAGCTTAATCTTTGAGACAAGCATATAACTACTGGTAGGATCAACTTGGTAAAATCATAACTGATTTAATCAGCCATTCACAGTTTCATAGTACAAGAGGGAGCTAGCTTGCAGTTTGTTATGATCCAATTGGATATTGAAAAGAATTATGATCATGTTAGTTGGTCTTTCCTACGACAACTGATGTCTACCATGGGTTTTGGTCAAATATGACTTCTCTTATTGATTTCAAAAACTTTGATGAAATTGGTACAAAAGGATAATCTTTCTAAAAAGAAAAACTTCGATGCGGCAAACAGAAGCATCATCTTGTTAATTAGATTGGAAGCGAGATAGCCCAATAAAAGGTGTCTCATAGGTAAAACCAAGACCCAAGAAATAAAAACCATCACATAAAAATCACGGAAAACCTATGCTTGTGAGCTTAGGGCTTAGACGCTAGGACGCTATGGTTTATATTGTTCTAAATGGGGGGTTCATAGATGAGATTGCTTTGTCCTATTCTCTCAGTCAAGGATTCCCTCTTAGTCCTTCATAGTTTGCATTGATCATCACCGGATTCTGTCTTTATTGAATAGGCTAGCTGATGATGGAAAGATTGTTGGTTTGACTCTTCTTAGTGTTGCTCAACTTTTGGGTCAATCTTTGGCAAACCATTTCTTTATGTTACTTAGGGCTGACTGGACCAATGTGAATCGGGCAATGGCTCTTTGGAGTTTGTTTGGTTTAGCTTTGGCGCTTTATACTAATCTCGAGAAGTCTACAATGATTTCTTGTAGACTAATTTGCAAGTTTTGGGTTGGCAAGGAATTGTTGTCTATAAAGGCAAAATTCCTTGACACTTAGGATATCCCATTAATGTGGATATGGCTCCTTGGGCCTTGCTTGAGTGGATGTCCTCCTGGATTCATGATAGGCTTGTGTATTGGAAATATCAAGGCTAGCCTCTTCATGTGTGGTTCAAAGTGGCTTATTCCATCATGAGTATTATGGTCTTGTATTTTTGGCCCATAGTTCCTTAGACCAAGAAGTCTCTGTTGGAATTGGTGCAGCCTATCCACTTTATGCTCTGTAAAACAAAAGGGAATCACTTGGGCTAGGTGTCGATTTGTTGGTGGTATTTTACTACAAAACGGTTGGGGGAGCAGTTTTGTTGGATCTCTCTCCATGTGGTAGCTGTAAGAATGTTGCTTTTGCAAGCCCTATGTGTGCAGAGTCATCCTTGGACTGATATTGCGGGACTTTTTGTTGAGGAGATTGGTCTCTTAAATCTTTACAAATGTTACTCAATTGATTGGTTCTTAGTAGGATATTCCTTTTCATAGTCTAGTGTCCTAATCATCTTTGAAAGGAGGGGAATTCATTATAGGCAGAAGTGTTGGCCACTTCTAGGCTATTAGATTTGCCTAATGAAGACTTGCAGCAATATACATTTAATTGGATCACTCGATTGGAATTGTACACAATCGATGATGTTGTTGTTATTGGGCAACCACATCTTTATTCTTTCTGTTGCATTTGCTAGTACTTTCACGTGCCGAAAGGCTGCAACCAAGTTTGGTCGTCCTTACAAGAGCAGATTTAGTAGTATACTCTGTGTGTACTTTTCAGCCTTCTTCACCTTGGTAGAATTGGATGTTTGTATGATCTTTTAGAAAAGATCAGCTAATCAAATCTAGCATAAGATGGCAGAGGACAAGAGAAGGGTCACTATGAAAGCCAATAAAGTATGGCATGTCCATCATTCAAGAGGGAAATGGAGGGATATATTTCTCCAATTGTGGAATTCTACCATAACATGCTCTCTTTGTATATGCTCTAGTTAGATCATCTGTGCCTCTTACATTTTCTTAGATGTTGGCACATTTGGCACACTCAGAATGCCTTCATTTTTTATTCAGCCTCGTAGCCGTGTGGCTTGTGTTTCAGGATTATTGTTATTGAGGATCTCGTCCATGGTTTTGGTGGATGTGGTTCTCCCTAACATGGCTGCTCCTTGGCTCGACGTTGTTCCCTCTACTTATATTATGGTGCCTATGTGATATTTGTTTGCTATGTTTTTGTAGTCTTTTGGCTTTACTTGTAATTGTTGGCATTTTCATGGGTTTTATGGCTGGCTAGAAGGGGTGATGTAAATTCTTTCATTTTATTTAAGGTTCTTCACTCACTCACTCACACACACACACACACACACACACACACACACACACACAAAGCACATGAATGAATATACTCATTAGAATGAATTAGAGTACAATGAATAACGTTTACTATGGGTGTGTTAAAATGCACAAAATTTTATTGAATAGAAAAACTTAAGATTACTAGTACTAAGGCTCCTAAGAGAACTTAGCCCTAATTGTGCTATGTGTATTGTCATCACTATCCTAAGTGAGAGTTAAGTTGAGGATGTTTATTACTAGTACTAAGTCTCCATAGAAAACTTAGCCCTAATTGTGCTATGTGTAGTGTCGTCACTATCCTAAGTGAGTGTTAAGTCTCCTAAGAAAACTTAGCCCTAATTGTGCTATGTGTACTGTCGTCACTATCCTAAGTGAGAGTTAAGTTGAGGATGGTTATTACTAGTACTAAGTCTCCTAACAAAACTTAGCCCTAATTGTGCTATGTGCACTATCATCACTATCCTAAGAGTTGAGGGTGGTTGAGAGGGGACTTTTATTTTTGGGTTTTGAGTTTTCAGCCTTCATCCTCTAGGTTGTTAACTATGTTAATTAAATTTGTTTCCTCCCCTTGTCACACTTACATGCTTAAAATCTACATACTTTCTAATGGAGCCGTACCAAATCAGCCCACATGATACACAGATTTTCTACAATGGAAAGAGCACGTATGTGTGGATGCACATGCACATATTCTGTGATAAGAGACATTTACCCACCTTGTGGAGATAGAATTGGCAAAGTGTATGACCATGACTAAAACATAGTGAACAAAGTTGCTAATGCAAACAATAAAATTGAAGGTGAACTGAATGCATGAAAAGAGCTGAGTAATGAATGAATGCATACACACTGCTCAAGGATAGGGCTGTCCAATAGCTGATGGCTCTCATGGGAGTAGGTTGAGGGAGGTGTTGGAATGTTTCATCCACCATAGGTGGATCTCCCAAGTGTAGAAAAACTAGTTGGAGGAAACGCTGATGATGGAGTAGGCAGGCAGCAAAAATACAACTGGAACGAGGAGTGTCAGCAGGATGATTCACCATGACCAAGGTGACAACCATAGGCCCTAATGCGGAGCAAAATGCAGCAGTGCACCATGTCATGGATGTCAAGGAGGCAATCCATTAGATGCAGATGTTGACCAGCAGGCAGGCATCAGCCGGAACAGCAAAAACCTAGGCTAGTGTTGATGGTGATAGGGGCTGGAGGGCCTGACTACACCAAGTCAGGTTGGGTAGCAGCTGCTGGAGCAGATGCTATAGAAAGTGTAGGTAGAAGAACGCAGATGGAGAAGACTCCACCAGATTAGGCCGGCATCAGGATTCAGATAGGCCACTTTAACAGCAGGAATTTGACGGTGTTAGAAGGCTGGGAAGAAACGCAGTGCAGCCACTGAATGGGGTAGGCACTAGAAAGCATGCTAAGTCCATTTGATATTTTGGGCTGTTTGATTAGCACATGAAGGTTTAATGTGTAGTGCACCTTTTTTAGCACAACTACACCTCCATCCAATATATCAAACGCATGCATTCAGTAACCTTGGAATTTAAAATGTTATTGTGTATGCCATCCCACCCCTTGTCCAACTCTTCCATCCATGTTCCCTACTTTTGGCCGACCTTCATCCCCGACCCATCCCTGTTCCTGCCCCTGTCCCACGTTACTGTGGCTGCACATCTGTTACATATTTTTTTGCATGCACAATTTGACCCATCTGACACTTCCAAGGATCAACACCTCAAAAATGCCTCAAAACTGGAAAATGTTCTATTTTGAGCTCTCTCTCTCTCTCTCTCTCTCATGCATGTGCACGCGCACACAAAATTGAATTTTCTGAATGGAGTCCAATGCTCATTAAGTCATTTATTTACAAATGGGCATGTGCACACACATGCTCACACATGCACAAACACACGTAGACATGCATCTATGCACATATGACACATTCTTTGCCTTCCCTGGTCTCTTGTTCTACTACTCCTTTTATCTTGTTCATTTGTTTGCTTCCCTAGTAATGTTTGCATATGAGGTGGTGGTGAACTGTAATTGCCATTAATGCAGACTACTTACTGAAGATCCAAACGAGCGGCTGGGAGCAAAAGGTGCTGCTGAGGTATAGTGTAGTTGTTAATTGTTGTAGCATGCTAAGAATTCGAAAGGTATATTGTGTAGTTGTAAATTGTCATAGCATGCTGAGAATTCGAATCTAAAATTGGACATCAATAGCTTTTGGAGAGCTTTTAATAAATTCTGACAATAGTGTGTTTGAATGCATCTTATTAGTAAACCTGGTCTGTCATTGTCAGAGGGTTGATTGATTGAGGCACTCAGAAGCCTGCAGAATTATTTGAAAATTTAGAGAAGGCAGGGGCAGGAGTGAGTGGAGAGAGTACTTCGGATGGTCTCTAAATCTGGAGAGAGTACTTTGGATGGTATCTAAATCTAGGCTTCAGACTTGAAGAATTTCCCTTGATTTCATTTGAATGTAATCTTGAAATTTACAGTCAGTCTGGAACTTTTTAAACTAAAGTTCTTTATACATGATTTTCACCTCCCTGTTTAAATGTAGAAAATATGGGGAATGAAATAGCTGCTTCCTGCTTAACAAGCAAGGAAAATGCTATCGTAAAATTACTAGATTAAGTATTCTGGAAAACAAGCTCGTCAGCTTATGGAACAACAACGGTATTGTGATAGCAGGTATCGGGTCAGAGTGTGTGGAAACATAATTTACTGATTCAAGTCTGTTCTGTGAAGAATGAAGTTGAAACTTGCAAATCCAAATTGTAAGGCTCATGGTCATGGCAATATGTGCAGAAAGATGCTCCAGGAATGTGATGAATCTTGGTGTAGGTTTTGTTTATCCCTAGTGGGTGAAAGGTGAGTATGTTAATAGCATTTCTTTGGAATGTGAGCTTTGGTATGGGCATACTTATATTCAAATGAGCTAGCATTTCATTGAAGTTTCTTGCTGCAAAAGAGGCACTTTCTACAAAAGTTCCTTTCAAAAGAGCTTTGAGTTGGTGCCCAGAACCACTGTTGCAGGCATCTCTTAGTGGAGGCAAGAGGGCAAGAGGTTGATGGAGGGGAGTTCAAAATATTTGGCTGAGTATTTGGCCAAACATTTTGAATATCCAATTGTGCAAGTCATGAGCAGCAAATGAAACCAGTTGCTACAAACTTCAAGCCAAACTTGGCCATTATTTTTGTTAGTTTGACATAGCCAACTGCCCTTTGTGTGGTTTTTTTTCACTTTGTAGAAAAATACTTGGGACTCTCAGAACCCTTGACAAGGAGTTTGTGTATTTGGCTCAAATATACAAAGTTGTTGGACCAAATATATCCACACACACAAAAAAAGGTACAAGTTCACATGATTACAGGATACATGATGGCTCTAAACCATCAAGTTACAAAGGTCATGGCAAAGACGCAGAGGAAATTGCCATATGCTAGGGAAGTAAGTCCTCCCGAGGGAGTAAGTCAGAGTGGCGAATGAGATCTATCTGCCAATGCAGGAGACCTTTAAGCCTCGCAATATGTCCAGGAACATTAGAGGCCGAATCGAAAAGAAAGGCATTCCGAGTGGTCCATTTGTGCCAGCAGCCCCAGTATCTAAGAAAGTGAAACAAGATCTTCATATGCAACTGTGCCTGTGCGGGGTATTTGGGCCATACAAAAACCCAATCAAAAGGGCTAAGCGAGAAACCAACCACTGCTTGCCAAACCGCTAACAAGAGTGCCCAAATATTCTTAGCGAGAGGGCAAGAAATAAATCAATGACGGGCCGATTCCACGCTGGTGGTGCAAAAGAAACAATTGCCGTTAGAGATTCGGCGCTTAGAAAGGGCTGAAGCAAGAGGAAGACCACCAATCATCACCCTCCAAAGAAAGACCTTGCATTTGAAAGGTGTCTTGTTCAACCAGCCCTCCATCACAGTTGCCTTCCACCATGACTGAGATTTACGCAATCCCCATACAGTATTAGGTTTAGTAACCAGCCATTGATGATCTTTAATCAGAAGATGATACACCTGGTTAGCTGAGGCCTTTTCCAAATTCAACCAACGTGCAAGGTCCCAATCCTGCCAAGGACGATCCAAAGCAAGGGCAAGAAACAGTTGTCTGCTCTGGAGCATTAGCAAAAGCTATTCCCATAAATCACGGTATCCACGAGGGATTTTGAAAAGCCTCCTGGCTGTACGAAACGATATCAACACATTGCGACTGGCAAGGGTAGCATCTGCAAACAACTGAAGTCAAGCCCAAACGTGCCATGCGGTTAAATTTTGGTGTGAGCTCATGTTTACCTTCCCAAGAAAGTAATCGCGAGGCTGCCAACAATTCCAGTTGAAAAGAGTTAGTATGTAAGTGGTCCTCAGCTGGATGCCACCGAGCCTTCTGGAGAACCAATTTCCAAGAGCATACCAAATGAGCAAGCAGGGATGAGGAAGGACTAGAAAACCGAGAGTCTGCATTAAGAACATGCCACTAGGAGCTCCGAATTTGGGTATTACCATGCACAAGCCCGTGATCCTCAAGAAAATAATGGGCTATAACGACCCACGGGTGATGATCAAGCACATGCCACGAAACAGAGACCAACGAAGTGCGAGCATATGAGTTTCGGCATCCAAAATAGCCCCACCACCCATGTGTTTGGGGATACATGCATGCACCAAGAAATCCATGAAATGCCTGCATGCAAGGAGTCCTTCTTCCATAACATGAAAGGAATGTACTGAGTAAGAGCATTCAAAGTAGTAGTAGTCCAAGGCAGCAATGGCAAGAAATATGTGAGCATTGACAACATAATTGTCTGAGCCACTTTGAGGCAAACATGAAAGGGCCGAACCTGCGACTTCCAATACAGAAACTTGGCTGCCAATTTTTGTGAAATCCAATCTAGTAGTTGCTTTGGCCGAACATCAATACCCAACGGGTACCCAAGATGCCTGACAATGGAACCATGGGGAACAACCATTCCCTGCCAGCCCAATGACTGTACATCTGACTCCGTGCAACTGAGAGTGGCTGATTTGAAAGCATTAATATGAAGACCAGACGCCTGACCAAAGAGCGTCCAAACCTCTAATGCTTTGCGAAGATTATCCTTGTCTGTACGCAAAATCATAAAACTATCATCAGCCAAAGATTGACTAATGAAGTGCTGTCCAAAAGGATGCGACAATCCAGCCAACTGAGTCGAAGCTGCCATAGAAGATAACATCGAAAGAACCGGATGAGTTGCAAGGGCAAAGAAGAGAGGACTCAAAGGGCAACCGTGTCTCACAGAGCGTGCAAGGATAAATGGCTCGGTAACACCGCCATTTAACATAACTCGCGAAGAGGCTGCAGCACTAATAGTGTAGATCAAGCAGGACATCCAAGTACTAAAGCCCATATTGGACATCAGTTGTGCAATGAAAGACCAGTCTAAATAATCAAAACCCTTTTCTAGGTCCAATTGAATCAATACCACTTCCTGATTAGAGTGCCTTGCATAGTCAATAGCCATTTGCACATTCAAGATATTATGCAAAATGTTTCAGCCCTTAATGAAACCATATTGAAGAGGATGCACAATGGCCGGAAGATGCTTGTGGAGCCGATTCGCCATCACTTTGGAAAAGATTTTATACATCGAACCAATCAAAGAAATTGGTCTCCAATGGTTCAACATGGACGGCGAAGGAACTTTTGAAAGCAGTTTGATAAGACCTTCTTTCCATGAGGAAGGCATGAACCCCATTTCCCAAACCTGCTGAAACATAGTCGTCAATGGTTTCACCAGTTGAGTAGCAAAAACCTCAAAGAATTCATTGGTAAGACCATCCCAACCGGGACTTTTATCCTTGGGAAGGTGTAACAAAATATCCATAATCTCTGCCTCACAAATATCTGTCTCCGAAGTAGTTTGCATATCCTGTGGAACGTGATTGTGGAGCAAATAATAGAAAATTGAACGTGCATGAGTAGCTTGGTCAAAAGGTGAAGGAGAAGAACCAAGAAGGTCGAGAAAATAATTCCTGCACATATTCACAATAGTCTCAGGATCAATGATCATTTAACCTTCTGGATCTTGGAGTCTAGTCATATTTTCTCGAGCAAGAGAAGCATGTAGAGCTCGAAAGAACTTATGAGTCTGACAAGCATTATCTTGCAAATTCTCAGTCAAATTTTGCAATTCGGCCTGCTGATATGATTTCAACTGAAACTCTTTAATAAGATCAGCCAAACGCATCGCCAGTGGCAGCAAAAATACATCATCTGGAGAGTCCACCAGGAGAGAACGAACCAAAGCCAGTAAGTTTTCCGCTGCTTGTCGACGCCGCCGACAAAGAGAGGCATGATGGATCCCATACTGCCGAACAACCCGCTGCACATTAGAGAGCAATTGTTCAAACGAAACATTGCCCTCAGAGGAGAAGTCCAATAAGAATCTATCAATCAATTGTTGCATATAGCCCTAAAAGATTGAATGTTTCAAATAAGACGAGTTGAAACGCAAAGGTAGTCTATCCAGAAATTGCTTAAAAGGTGCAATGGGTTGTGCAAGCATCTTAAGCTGTAGAGGGAAATGGTCTGACAAGGCATATTGTTGCAACACTTTCATTTCGAGCATCTCAGGAAGAAAATAATCATTCTGCATGATGTACATGCGGTTCAACCGCGACCATGTAGTTGCATACTGCGCAGAATGGAAAGTAAACCCTATAGAAGAAGGGTGTAGCCAAGACCAGAGATCTTGCTTAAGTACGGCCAGAGCAAACGCATTCCACACACGACTTTCCGGAGCGTCCATCACCGAATGCTCTGATGTGGACTGTGAAGAATCAACACACATATTAAAATCCCCCATTCGAAAACCCCGTCTGCCAAGTGACAAGGAGGTCTGCAAAGTATTCCAAAGATCCCGGCGGGATAAAGGATCATTCGGAGCATAGAGGCCAAGTAACCATAAGATCTCTCCTTCAAATAGAACTTCAATCACCACAAAATGGCCATGTACATCATTTTTAAGAAGAATAGGCTGATATTTCTCATGTACAATCATAAGCACACCAGAATAATGCATGGCATGTGTCCTTGCATAAAATAAGCGAAACCCATGGCAATCCACAACTTTGCCTGCTTCACCGTGACCCTTGTACTCAACAGCACACAAGACATCCCACTGATTCTCATGCAATACAGTCCACATGCCATGTTGCTTATGGCGAGAACAAATACCTCGCACATTTCACGTGGCTATCTTTATGTGTATTCAAAAAAGAAAATCAAGTACAAGGTACAGCTTGCCTCGATTTAACCTTTTCTACTAGAATGTCAAGGACTCCCTCATCCAAAAAATCAGCTAACATGGCAAAAGAGTTCTGGCAGCCAGATTTGGAGGTAGACGGTACATCCACTGTCTTGGGGATGGAACGGGGATAACGACCATCCCATCGGGTAATCACGTTACCTCTAGTATCAAAAGCCAACTTAGCAGGTGGACCCTTTGGGCCGTCCGTATATACTCTCCTAGTAGGCTGATTACGGGGAGCAGAAGAAACCATAGCTTGAGCAGGGTGCTCCAAAGACAACATTTCTTTCCTGCACATATAAGTGCGCATGGACTCTTGTGAAGCAGTAGGCACAGTATCTGCCATGCCAGCATCAAACCTTTTACTTTTTTTTGCACGTACATCTACCCAGTCATTGCCACGGGAATCCAAACCCGAAACCTGTTGTTTACCTTTATCCAGAACTATAGGTGGCTGGGTTGCATCCTGCGATGGAGCATCAAGCACCATATCTTCCATGGGCAGCACAACATGCTCAGCATCTGAAGTCAGTTGCTTCTCTGGGCATTCGGCCATAAAATGCCCCAATTTTCCACTCGAAAAGCAATGCACCGCAAAGTTACCCCATTTCAAACGAAAGTGCAAAGGATGCATGCCAGAGCAATTAAGACCTAACCAAGCAGGCCTTTTCCGAGCAGTGTCCCATAACATACACAAACGGTTACGATTCATGGCCCTAAGGCTCGGGGGGACCAGAACAGAGCCCACCACGGATTTTTCGGGTCCACAATGGCTTCCAGAACATCTTCAGTTCCAGAGTCAGAAAATGCTTCATGATTATGTTGAACATAATCGCCAAGCAAAGTGTTGGCAAACTCCAGCAAATGCTCCCAGTCAACATCCTGAGAATCCGCAGAATCAGAGGCAACTTGAGCATAAGAACATTTCTGATTATCCATTGTCGCTTCCGAAGTATGCTTGGTGCGTTTGCCCACAGGCTGGAAGTTAGGACTAGGGGGCATCTCCTCTGTGCAAGGAACCATATCCTCTGGTTCCTTTGTATCGGAATCCGGACCAAGAGCTGCCACTGTTTGGTCTATAAAAGCCATATCTAGACTAGCCATGTTGTGTCAATATTTGTGCCGGTCAGAGGGCGAGCCAGGAGCTCACAGGGGGCAAAAACGACGCAGGCCTCTCTCTCCGTCTCTCGGGCAGAACGGACCCTGCACTCTTTAGGGCCCAGGTCTGACCTTCAAGCTACCTGCAGGTCGTCACCTGAATAGCACCCACCACCTGATCTGCGCCCGCAACCAATTATTCTCCTGCACTCACCTCCTGTCTGTACTGCACCCGCTAGCTGGTTCACTCCCTCGCCTCCTGGTGATGAGATCGTAGCCAGACTCGCAGTGCCTATAACTGTCTGGCTGAGTAACAGCGCCCCCGCCAACAGCACCACGTCAGTGGTGAACCTTCTCTGGCTAATCGTGGCGATGTTAGAACTGGTGAGGAGGAACAGACAGAGGGCTGCTACAAGAGTGACCAATGTGTTCTCTCTCTCTCTCTCTCTCTTTCTCTCTCTCTCTCTCTCTCTCTCTCTCTTTTTCGTAAAAGGTAATTGTATTAATTACGAAAAAAATACAAGATTACTTGATTACAAGATACATGACGACAATCTAAGCCATCATGTGAAGAGATACTACAAGTTACAACGTCATGGCAAAGACGCGGAGGAAATTTCCATATGCCAGGGACGTAAGTCCTCCCTAGAGAGTAAATCAAAATGCTGGAGAAGATCTAACTGCCAATACAAGAGGCCCTTAAGCCTCGCAATATGCCGCTGAACATTATAGGCGGAGTCAAAAAGAAAAGCATTCCGAATGGTCCAGTTGTGCCAACAGCCCCAATATCGAAGCAAGTGATACATGAGCTTCATATGTGGCTGTGCCGGAGTAGGGTATTTGGGCTGCCCAAAAACCCAATCAAAGGGGTGCAGGGTGAAACCAACCACCCTTTGCCAAACAGCCGACAAAAATAACCAGACTTTCTTAGCGATGGGGCAAGAAATAAATCGGTGGCGGGCGGATTCCACAGTAGTGGTGCAAAAGAAACAGTTGCCATTGGAGATTCGTCGCTTGGAAAGAGCTGAAGCAAGCGGAAGACCACCAATCATCACTCTCCAAAGAAAGACTTTATATTTGAAGGGTGTCTTGTTCAACCAGCCCTCCATCACAGTAGCCCTCCACCATGACTGGGATTTACGCAATCCCCATAAAGCATTCGCTTTAGTAACTAGCCATTGATGATCTTTAATCAGAAGATGATACACTTGGTTACCAGAAGCTTTGCTTAAATTCAGCCGGCCTTGTAGGTCCCAATCCTGCCAGGGATGATCGGAAGCAAGGGCAGGAAAGGGTTGTCTGCTTTGGAGCACCCTCAAAAGCTGTTCCCATAAAGGCCTATATCCACGAGGGATCCTGAAAAGCCTCCTAGCTGTACGAAACGATATAAGCACATTGCGACTGGCAAGGGTGGCATCCGCAACCGAAGACAAGCCCAAACGTGCCATCCGGTTGAATTGTGGTCTAAGCTCATGTTTACCTTCCCATGAAAGTAAACGCGAGACTGCCAGCAATTCCAATCGAAAAGAGTTAGTAGCTAAGCGATCCTCCGTTGGATGCCACTGAGCCTTCTGGAGGACTTGTTTCCAGGAACATACCAAATGAGTAAGCAGCGATGAAGAAGAACTGGAGAACCGTGAATCAGCATTAAGAACATGCCACCAAGAACTCCGGATTTGGGTATTGCCATGCAGAAGCCCATGGCCCTCAAGGAAATAACGGGCTATATCGACCCATGGATGATGATCCGAGCACATGGCGCAGAAAAGAGACGAACGGAGTGCCTGCATGTGACTTTGGGCATCTAAAATAGCTCCGCCACCCATGCGTTTGGGGGTGCACGCATGCGACCAAGAGATCCAGGAAATACCTGCATGCAATGAGTCCTTCTTCCATAGCATGAAACGAATAGACTGAGTAAGAGCATTCAGAGTCGTAGTAGTCCAAGGCAACAATGGCAAGAAATATGTGAGCATTGGCAACATAATTGTCTGTGCTATTTTGAGGCGAACATGGAAGGGCCAGGCCTGAGACTTCCAATACATAAACTTAGCCACCATTTTCTGAGAAATCCACTGCAGAAGCTGCTTTGGGGAAACAGCAACACCCAAAGGGTACCCAAGATGCCTGACAATGAAGCCACGAGGAACAACCAGACCCTGCCAGTCCAAGGACTGCAAATCCGACTCCGTGCAGCTGAGAATGGCTGATTTGAGCGCATTGATCCGAAGGCCCGACGCCTGACCAAAGAGACCCCAAACATCCAATGCTTTTCGAAGGTTATCCTTGTCCGCACTCAAAATCATAAAGCTATCATCCGCCAGGGATTGGCGAATGAAGTGATGTCCTGTAGGAAGCGACAATCCGGCCAACTGAGAAGAGGCTGCCATATGAGATAACATCGAAAGAACTGGATGTGTCGCAAGGGCAAAGAATAAAGGGCTCAAAGGGCACCCCTGTCTGACAGAGCGGGCAAGGACAAATGGCTCAGTAACTCCTCCGTTCAGCATGACTTGCGAAGACGCCGCAGCGCTAATGGTGTAGATTAGACGAGACATCCGAGCACCAAAGCCCATAGCAGACATAAGTTCAGCAACGAAAGACCAGTCCAGATAGTTAAAAGCCTTTTCCAGGTCCAGTTGAATCAGTACTACCTCCTGGTTAGAATGCCTTGCATAATCAATTGCCAGTTGAGCATTCAGTACATTGTGCAGAATATTTCGGCCCTTAATGAAACCATACTGAAGAGGGTGCACAATGGCAGGGAGATGCTTAGGGAGCCGATTCGCCATTACTTTGGAAAAGATTTTGTACATGGAACCCATCAAAGAAATTGGGCGCCACTGTGTCAACTTAGATGGCGAATGAACTTTTGGAAGCAGTTTAATAAGTCCTTCTTTCCATGAGGAAGGCATGATCCCCGTTTCCCACACCTGCTGAAACAAAGCCTGCAATGGTTTCGCCAGTTAGGTAGCAAAAGCTTCAAAGAACTCATTGGTGAGACCATCCCAACCCGGACTTTTATCCTTGGGCAAGTGTAACAAGACGTCCATGACCTCTGCCTCACAAATATCTGACTCCATAGTAGCTTGCATGTCCTGCGGAAGCTGATTGCGGACCAGGTCATAAAAAACCGAACGGGCCTGAGTAATTTGGGCTGAAGGTGGAGAAGTGGAACCGAGAAGGTCACGGAAAAAATTCCTGCACATATGCACAATAGTCTGCGGATCCAGGATAAGGTGACCTTCTGCATCTTCGAGTCTGGTCATATTCTCTCGAGCAGGAGAGGCGTGGAGAGCTCGAAAGAACTTATGTGTCTGACATGCACTATCTTGTAAAGTCTCTGTCAGATGTTGCAATTTGGCCTACTGATATGATTTCAACTGGAACGCTTTAATAAGATCAGCCACACGCATGGCCAGTGCGAGCAGAAATGCATCATCCGGAGTGTCCACCACAGCAGAGAACGAACCAAAACCAGCAGGTCTTCCGCTGCCTGTCGACGCTGCCGACAAAGAGAGGCATGATAGATCCCATACTGCCGAGCAACCCGCTACACATTAGAGAGCAATCTGTCAAATGACGCAGTGCCCTGAGAGGAGAAGTCCAAGAAGAATCTGTCAATCAATTGCTGCATATAGCCCTGAAAGATTGCATGCTTCAAGTAAGACGAGTTGAAACGCAAAGGGAGTCTCTCCAGAAATTGCTTGAAAGGTCCGACAAGGCATATTGCTGCAACACTTTTATTCCAAGCATCTCGGGAAGAAAATCATCATTCTGCATGATATATATACGGTCTAACCGCGACCATGTTGTTGCATACTGGGCAGAATGGAAAGTAAACCCTGTAGAAGACGGGTGTAGCCAGGACCAGAGATCTTGCTTAAGAACAGCAAGAGCCAACTCCTGCCACATACGACTTTCCGGCGCATCGATTACCGAATGCTCCGATGTGGACTGGGAAGAATCAACACACATATTGAAATCCCCCATGAAGAAGCCCCGTCTGCCAAGTGACAAGGAGGACTGCAAAGTCTGCCAAAGCTCCCGACGAGATAACGAATCATTCGGGGCATAGAGGCCAAGTAACCATAAGATTTCCCCTTCGAATAAAATTTCAATCACCAAAAAGCGGCCATGAACATCATTTTTAATAAGAACAGGCTGATATTTGTCATGTACAATCATGAGCACACCCGAATAATGCATGGCCTGTGTCCCTGCATAGAACAAACGAAAGCCATGGCAATCCACAACTTTTCCGGCTTCACCGTGAGTCTTGTGCTCAACAGCGCACAGGACATCCCACTGATTCTCATACAATGCAGTCCACATGGCATGTTGTTTGTGTCGAGAACAAATTCCTCGCACATTCCACGTGGCTATTTTCATGTGTATTCAAAACAAAATCAGGTACGAGGCACAGCTTGCCTCGATTTGACTTTGTCGGCGAGAATGTCCAGGAGTCCCTCGTCCAAGAAATCCACCAACACCGCAAAAGAGTTCTGAGGACCAGATTTGGAAGTAGACGGCATATCTGCAGGCTTGGAGTAGGAACGAGGATAACGACGGTCCCACGGGGTAATGACATTGCCTCTAGTATCAAAAGCCAGCTTAGCAGGTGGACCCTTTGGACGATCCGAATACATTTTCCTGGCGGGCTGAGGACGGGGGGCAGAGGAAAGCATAGCAGGAGCAGAGTGCTCGGAAGACAACATTTCCTTCCTGCGCATATATGTACGCATGGAATCTTGTGATGTAGTAGGCACAGTATTCTCCATGCCAGCAACAACCCTGTTGCCTTTTTTTGCACGTACTTCAACCCAATCAGTGGCACGGGAATCCAGACCCAAAACCTGTTGTTTACCTTTGGCCAGAACTTGGGGCGGGTGGATAGTATCCAGCGTCGGAGCATCACACACCATATCTTCCATGGACGGCGCCACATGGCCAACATCTGAAGTGTGTTGCTGCTCCGGGCATTCGGCCATAAAATGCCCCAACTGTCCACAGGAAAAGCAATGTCCTGCAAAATTGCCCCATTTCAAACGAAAGTGTAACGGATTCATGCCAGAGCAATTGAGGCGTAACCAAGCAAGCCTTTTCCTTGCAGTGTCCCATAACATACACAAGCGGTTGCGATTCACTGCCCTGAGACTGGGAGGGACCAGAACAGTGCCCACAGCGGCCATAGCATCCTTCAATAGTGGCCAGTAAACAGCCGGACAATTTTCCACTTCTACCCACACAGGGCATTCACGTTGCAGCAGACGCTGAAAATCTGCCATTGGGCGCCATGGAACCACATGAACCAACCGGCGATCAAAAAACAAAGGCAGTTTAGACAGGACAGCAGCACGGTGCGTCTCAGATTTCAACAGGACCTCAAAAAAACCTCGGGACCCAACAAAAATCTCTTCAACACATTCCCCTTGTAGCAGACTGTGCAGCCACTGGCGAATACGGGAAAGCAGCGGGATTCGACCAGTGAAGAAGAGTATCACGGCGCGATCATAAAACACCGAAAAGGAGCGCAGGACACTTTTTGGGTCCACGGTGGCTTCCGGAACATCGTCAGGTGCAGAGTCAGAAAAGACTTCCTGATTATGTTGAACATAATCGCCAAGCAGAGTGTTGGCAAATTCCAGCAAATGCTCCCAGTCAACATCCTGAGAGTCCACAGAATCCGAAGCAACCTGAGCATAGGAACGATCCTGATGAACACCTATCTCTTCCGAAGTATGCTTGGTACGTTTACCCGCAGGCTAGATGTCAGGACCAGGGGGCATCTCTTCGGTGCACGGAACCATATCCTCAGGTTCCTCAGCATCAGAATCCGGGCCAAGTGCTGCCACCGTTTGGTCTATGAAATCCAGATCCAAACCAGCCATCGTGTATCACGATCTGATCTCGAAGGAGGACTGACGCACAGTGCAGATCGCTGTCTGCTGAGTTAGATATCTGTACCCCTGTACGCTGGTTTCTCACACGGCGGAGGACGACCCTCTACTGTATCACAGAATTCTTTCTGTTGTGCCCGAAACCTAGAAGAGGTGAAGTCTGCAGTGCAGCCGCCTGAGTGGTGGGGCAGCTTCTAGCTGTAACCTGTAAGCCCAGGCAACCTGGACCTGAAACAGTCCCCTCTTTGCTGCTGAGTGCCGATCGATTCAAGGTAAATGCAAACCCTGCATGCCTTCTTGTGCGCAGATGTGGCCCTGATAGGGGCGGCCGTTCGACAGGAAATCAATCGCGGGGGCCAGAGGCTATCGACGACGGTAGGGTTTCCGCCGCGAGGAGCTTATGGCTCTCCGACCTGCTGCATGCAGTCTGTCTGCTTATTTCCTGCTCCTGACGAGGCCCTCTCTCCTCTTCTGGCAGGTCGGATCAGAGACGCGAGCTTACGGGGCAAACAGCCTGCCCTGCACGCTGCAGGAACAGGCGACAGGAGGCTGAGATGCCTGCTGGTGGTACACAGGTCCCAGCCCCACGGGAGCACAGGGGGCGCAGGGCAGGTAGGAAGCGCTGGGCACAAACGAGTAGGGTGTGGCTCTCTCTCTCTCTCTCTCTCTCTCTCTCTCTCATTCCTTCTGCACGCTGGGCCGAACAGGACTTGCGCAACCCTGAGGGAAGATCTCAGGTTGCTGCACTGTTTTTTTTTTTTTTTTTTTTCGTAAAAGGTAATTATATTAATTACGAAAAAAATACTGGATTACAAGATACATGATGACACAAAGCCATCATGTGAAGAGGTTCTCTCTTTCTCTCTCTCTCTCTTTTCTCTGATTACAAGATACACGAGGGCCCTAGGCCAACGTGTGGGGAAGCCTCGTAGTAATGCACTGAAAAAGTTACACCAATCATGGCAACGACCCAGAGGCAATTGCCATATGCCACGGATGCAAATCCTCTCGAGGGAGCAAGTCGGAGTGTCGGATGATATCCAGCTGCCAATGCAAGAGCCCTTTAAGCCTGGCAATATGTCGGGGTACATTAGAGGCCGAATCAAAGAGAAAAGCATTGCGCGTTGTCCAAATGTGCCAGCATCCCCAATATCTGAAAAAGTGAAATAAGATCTTCTCATGCAACTGTGGCGGTGCGGAATACATCGGGCGCACAAAAACCCAATCGAAAGGAGTTAGCGAGGATCCCACCACCGCGCGCCAAATGTGCGACAAGAGTGACCAGATATTCTTGGCGAGCGGGTAAGAGAGAAAACGATGTCGGGCCGATTCCGCCGGTGTGGTACAGAAGAAACAATTGCCATTCGAGATGCGACGCTTGGCAAGGGCCGAGGCCAGAGGAAGACCACCAATCATTACCCGCCAAAGAAAAACCTTGCATTAGAAAGGTGTCTTATTTTGCCAGCCCTCCATCAGCGTTTTGTGCCACCATGACAGCGATTTCCGCAGTCCCCAAACAGTGTTAGCTTTCTCTCCCAGCCATTGGTAATCTTGAACAAGAAGATGATACACCTGATTAGTGGAGGCCTTTTCCAGACTCAGGCGGCCTGCAAGATCCCAGTCCTGCCAAGGGCGATCCACCGTCAAGGCAGGAAAGGGTTGCCGATCCTGAAGCTTCGACGAAAGCAGCTCCCACAAATCACGGTATCCACGCGGGATCTTAAAGAGTCGCCGAGCAGTCCGAAATGAGACGAGGACATTGCGAGTAGCAAGGGTAGCATCCGCAACCGACATCACACCTAAACGGGCCATGCGATTAAATCTTGGTCTGAGTTGATGTTTATCTTCCCATGAAAGGAGTCTCGATACTGCCAACAATTCCAGCTGAAAGGAATTAGTCTGCAAGCGGTCCCCCACTAGGTGCCAGCGGGCCTTTTGGAGCACTACTTTCCAAGAGGCGACCAAGTGCAGTAACAACGAGGAAGAGGGACTGGAAACACGAGAGTCAGCATTAAGGACATGCCACCAGGAAGCCCGAAGCCGTGTGTTGCCATGGCGGAGCCCGCTGTCCTCAAGAAAATAACGGGCTATGATGGACCAAGGGTGGTGATCCACACACATGGCACGAAAAAGGGACCAACGGAGAGCTAACATATGAGTGTGTGCATCCAAAATCGCTCCGCCACCCATGCGCTTAGGGGTACATGCGTGTGACCAAGAAATCCAGGAAATGCCGGCCTGCAGTGAGTCCTTCTTCCATAGCATGAAACGGATGGGCTGAGTGAGGGCCTTCAAAGTAGTAGGAGTCCATGGCAACAATGGCAGGAAATACGTTAGCATTGGAAGCATGATTGTCTGGGCCACTTTGAGGCGGACATGGAATGGCCACGCTTGCGACTTCCAATACATAAACTTTGCTGCCAATTTTTGTGAAATCCACTCCAGCAGGGCTTTTGGCCGTACATCCACCCCCAATGGGTATCCAAGATGCCTGACAATGGAGCCACGGGAAACCACCCGGCCTTGCCAGCCTAAGGACTGCAAATCAGGCTCCGTACAACTGAGAAGGGCTGACTTAAGGGCATTGATGCGAAGCCCAGAGGCCTGACCAAAGAGTGTCCAAACATCTAATGCCCTTCGAATGTTGTCCCTGTCCGCCTGCAAAATCATAAAGGTGTCATCCGCCAAAGATTGGCTAACGAAGTGCTGACCCAACGGAAGAGACAGACCGGCCAGCTGGGCAGAGGCTGCCATGGAGGATAACATTGAAAGGACCGGGTGAGTCGCCAGGGCAAAGAAGAGAGGGCTCAAAGGACAACCCTGTCGGACCGAGCATGCAAGGACAAATGGCTCTGTAACTCCACCATTAAGCATAACTCTGGAGGAAGCCTCAGCACTAATGGTGTAGATCAATCGGGACATTCGGGTACCAAAGCCCATAGCCGACATGAGGTTTGCAATGAAAGACCAGTCCACATAATCAAATGCCTTTTCCAAGTCCAATTGGATCAATACCACTTCCTGACCGGAGTGCCGCGCATAGTCAATGGCCATTTGCACATTTAAGATATTATGCAGAATGTTGCGGCCCTTAATGAAACCATATTGGAGAGGATGCACAATAGCTGGAAGGTGCTTGTGGAGCCGATTCGCCAGCACTTTGGAGTAGATTTTATACATGGAGCCCATCAACGAGATTGGTCGCCAGTGTTGCAACTTTGACGGCGAAGGGACCTTTGGAATTAGTTTGATAAGGCCTTCTTTCCATGAGGAGGGCATGACCCCCGTTTCCCACACCTGCTGAAACATGGCCACCAATGGCTTCGCCAACTGCGTGGCCGAGGTCTAAAAGAATTCATTAGTGAGACCATCCCAGCCAGGGCTTTTATCATTCAGCAGGTGCAACAAAACATCCATAACCTCGTCCTCGCAAATATCCGTCTCCAAAGCGGCTTGCATATCAACTGGAACCTGCTGGCGGACCAGATGATAGAAGACCGCACGGGCATGCGTAACCTGGCCAGAAGGCGAGGAAGAGGAACCAAGAAGATCCATAAAATAGTTTCTGCACATAGTGACAATGGTCTGTGGATCCGTGACCATGCGACCTTCTGAATCCTGGAGTCTGGTCATATTTTCGCGGGGCGGAGATGCATGCAAGGCGCGAAAGAACTTATGAGACTGGCAGGTGCTATCTTGCATTGTGTCCATCAAGTTGTGCAGCTTGGCCTGTTGATAAGATTTCAACTGAAACACTTGAATAAGATGGGCCAACCGCCTCTCCAGAGACAGCAGAAAATCATCATCAGGGGAATCCAGGAGCAAGGAACGGACCAAGGCCAGTAAGTCTTCGGCTGTTTTCTCTCTCTCTCTCTCTCTCTCTCTCTCGTTCCTTCTGCACGGTGGGCCGAACAGAACTTGCGCAGCCCCGAGGAAAGATCTCAGGTTGCTGCGCACAGGGCAAGGAAGCGCGCCCACTGTACAGGGCAAGTCGCCAGGGCCAGACCTCGATGTTCAGCCGTCACTCGCCAGACCTCGATGTTCAGCCATCGCGCCTCTCTCTCTCTCTCTCTCTCTCTCTCTCTCTCTCTCTCGTAGTGCGTGTGCGCATGCACGTGTGCATGTGTGTGTGTGCACACAAATCACTGTCCAAGCCCAGTATCCTTTCCCCACTAGTAGCACCTTCTTAAGTAATTCCATGGCAATTACTTCAATAGTCATGGCTTTGTTCAATATTGCATTTGCATTATAAATTTCCTGGCAGATAGTTGATGGCTATAAATTTATAGCTGGTTCTGTGCAAGATTGAATTGGCATTATGACTTAGAAGGTAGTTGCAAGTAGTTTTGTGGCTATGCTTGCAATTTTGGCGCTAGCTTTGTATAAGCTTGCATTTGCATGATGACTTTCTTAGCAAAGAGAGAACTAGGTCCAGCAAGGTTGTATTGAAGTAGTCACTACTACAACACAACAAATCCTTCTCTATGTAGTCATTGAAGCAATCCAGCAAAGTATGTCACGTTTGTTATGTGTTTGGTGCATTTACTGTACATTAGAATTGAGAAACAAGCTTCTTTATCATAAGTGGTTTCAAGGGTGCCAAGGAGATGAGATTAAAAGAGAGTCTAGATATTTGTCACAGTTGTGGACATCAAGCTGACAATTGTGTAAGGCATAATTGTGCATTGGTGAATGTGCATAGGTTGGGCATCCCAACTTGGATGAAAAATGATAAGAGAAGCCTACATAAGTTCTTTCTATGGAAGCACAAGATTGACACCTAGAGCTAAGCACCCAGCCTAGATGACCACACTCTTAAGTTCATGTGGCATATAAAATATTTCAATTCTTGGCACCAGGTAGGGGGGGCATTTCGAAGGACTGGGTCTCATCTGTGAGAAGATCACTTGATCAGAGTGTGTGATTTGTTCAAAAGGCTGAGCAGATAGCTTGATCAGAGGGTATAATTTGATCAAAAGGCTTTTGAACCCAAGTTTCTTAAAGTTTATTGCCTTCTTCAATAAGAAGAGAGAGTACTGAGATAGTCTTTCTATACTTAATAAATTAATTGCCTCCTAATCATTCTCAGATGGACAGGCTTTTTATACAGTCCAGTTGTTGATTAAGAGTGGCAACTGTGGTGACATGCTCTGTGGTGAATCGACTAAACTATTATCGAGTCAAAAAAAATCTCTCTTGAAAAATACTTCAAGGTTCCTAACTGCTGAAGCATCTAGCCCCGGGCGAAAGCTATTAAAACGTTATGGTTTGTTCTCTACTAATAATTATCCAAAAATAGAGTTACACTTTCCCATTCCAAGCACGAGGCAGGATATTTGAGATTACCAATGGACTTTTCCACCTGATTTTGGTAGCTGCCTCTAAGAAAAATGTGAATAGGGCATACAAGGTGCCCCTAAGCACCTCTAGATCATCCTCAATAGAAAGGGTTGTGTCATCAACAGGCTTTGCATCAAACATCTCAACATGTGGCCAAAGAGCCAAGAGTGCTTGCTGAATGCATGTTTTGAAGACCAAAGGTATGGTACAAAAATATACAATACGAAATAGTACCTTACGATTTTATATGGTAGGGTACAATATTAGTACGAAAAGAAAAATTACCTCGGTTTTTAAAAAAAAGCTATAAATGATAGAACACATGTTTTAAGGTGAAAATAGCAATGCCATTACTAAATAAGAATCAAGATGAATACATGATGTTAAAAGCCAAAATTAGCATATGCTAGGTCCTAGTAGTCACATCTGCAACATGCAGTACAACGAAATACATCAAACATGGATCATAGATCATAGGTAGGAATCAAGAGTGGATACAATCATATAGAAAAGAGAGAGGCCTATGATGAGCCATCACTATCATCATCATCATCATCATAACTATTTGGAGTGCTTATCAAGAGAGTCTGAAGATGAGTAATCAACATTGAGTGGTGAGACCCTTCATACTCATTCTGATTGATGAAGTTACCATCATCATCAAATGATGGCTCCCTAGGCAATGGCTATGTATGCAAAGGAGGCATGGGATGAGAGCTACTAGAGTCCCCCTGGCATGTCTGCAAGGCACTTGAACCACCCCTCATCGATGTTGAAGGGTGTAGAATGACCATGCCCCTACGACCACCTACTCGAATTCCTTGTGCTCATACCCCTCTCATATGTCTGCAAACCACTTGAACTACCCTTGATCGATGTCCAAGGATGCAGACTGAACCCCTACTACCACCTACCCGAAGTCCTTGCCCACCAACACACTAACTATGAATGTAACGAGTGTCATAAGGTCAAAACAACAAATTAAAACTTGACCTATCATTTGAAATTTATGAATCATGATTCATGGTTAAGTGTTTACTTGCTTTGGACCACCCATGCTCGTCATGATCCTCATGATGCATAAGCAAATGCGGCAAGAGACTAGTTGCTTTTATTGTCATATGCTAAGCTGATTCCGAATCTATATGTGAATGAGAGAATATACACTCCATTTTTTGTCACACGTACCCAAAGAGCAATTCTAAGAAAAGAGTCTCATGGCAAAGGGATGAAGAGTCTCTAGTGTGCATCCAAAATTCTGCCACCAAAAGAGAGGCCTATTAGTGACTCTCTCCTCCAACAAGTGGCATAAACAAATGCCACAGGCCCTCTCTCATCTGTGTAGCATCCTAGCTCCTCTAACACTACGTTGCAGTCATCCATGGGAACCACACGAGTGAAATATGCAAGCTGGTTTAGACAATGCTTTCTATCATCCATGACCGCTCGCCATTTGTAGGACAGATATACGAATGTTGCAAAACCACGGATGGCCCATCTCCTCTCTTCTATCTCTAGAAGATGTGCATGTTGTGTCACTATGATTAGCGTGCAAGCATGTGCCTCCACCAATGTCGATTTAAGGAAGTGTAGTGACAAGACAACCCATGGTGAACCCCTTGCAATCGCTCGTACGCAACAGCCTATAAAAGGGAGTCACAACAATAACAATGGCATGGACTTTTTGCCAAAATTGCTTGTTAAGACATAGGCATTGAATGACTTTGGCCCTTTTTGTCTCGTGCTTCTTCCACTCATTCCATAGAGTGGACACCATTGTTTGGCATAGGGGAGACCATACCTCATGAATGCGTTTCAAGAACAACCACGTGTAAGCAAACTGAATTGAAGAAGGCTCCTTTAATTCAACTGCCCACACAACCATAGGAAACTTAACCTCAAGCAAACGGCCATGCACTGACAATTAAGTGCATTGTTGGTAACAACCTGCACCACATTTGAGGGGCCCATCTGCAACCACAAATTATAGTTTACACACACACACACACACACAAGGAGAGAGAGAGAGAGAGAAAATGGCCCATTCTTGCTCAAACTCCCGTTCCTGCTCGAACCCTACCCTAGCACACCTATTGCACCCAGTCGCAAGTAGCCCAACCCTGCTCTGCGACCTGTGCCTAGCCTTGCATTTGAGAGAGAGGGCAAATAAGGATTAGCTACGCCCTTTCGACTGCCCATCGTCTTGCTAAACTATCATGTGCCACCTGGTGCTGGGTACTTGCTATAGCTCCTCGTGACAGAGTGTGTCTTGACAAACTTGCAACAAGGGGCAGAAAGAAGTTCTTGCTCGCTGGGTGATGGATAATCTGCAGGTGACAAATGGTATCGATATGACTTTTCTTGACCAGCAAATAGAGAATGGGAATGACCAAGTCCTGTCGGACTCAGATAGCGATTCACTAGCTAAGGATTCTGGGTGGCGTATTGGCACCAACACCCATGGCTACTTATGAGGAAGTCTCGAATGCAGGTGTATCTTTAACTGATGCAAGTGACTTTCTCCTCCTCTAGTGGATCCCCCTCTCATCTTGTTGAGAATCTTGTCTATGATGTTTTGAGGGATTTCTTTGCATGGAGCAAACTCACTCTAGTGGGGTCTTGGAAAGATGTTGGAGAAGTCAGCTCTCAACACTTGTGTACCGCTTCTTGCAATATTTGCATGTCCATTGGTGGGAGTTGAACTTGTTTGTGTGCTTCTCGACATGCATGGCATGGAAATTGAAGGGCTCATGCTTCTCACATGTCATAATACCGTGAGAGAGAGAGGGGGAGAGAGAGAGAGAGAGAGAAAGAGAGAGCTGAAAGAAGAAAAGATTGGGAGACCTTAATAGGCCTTGTGGAATCAAGCACATGCCACCAAAGCATAAATAACCATGCTACCATGAGATATGCCTATCTTTTCTATGAAAAATTCAGCAATATCTAACCAAGGATGACTCTGTATACATAGAGCTTGCAAAAGGGTTAGCCTCAAAGTAGCCATATGTAAGTTAACATCCAACAAAGCTGCATCCCCCATTCTTCTAGGAGTAGTCGCATGCTGCCACGAAATCCACACCTGTCTCAAACAATTGCCTTTTTTTTTCCACAACATGAATCTGATAGGCTGAACCTATTCCGAAAGGGACTTCTTAGTCAAGGGAAACAATGGCAAAAAGAACGAAATCATACTGATCATAATGCATTGAGCAACTTTTAGTCTGACAGGTAGAGCTCAGCTTTGATTGAGATTTCTAGTACATGAACCTATCATAAATCCGAGAGGCCATCCAATCGAGTAAGGCACAGGGAGCTACCTCCACACCAATAGCATATCCCAAGTGTCTAGTTATATTTCCCCATGGAATCACAATTCCATTCCAGCCCAAGGCCTGCAGATCATTCTTTGTACAGGAGAGTAGAGTAGATTTATGAGTGTTAATATGAAGACTCGATGCCAAAGAAAAAAGATTCCACGCCACCATTGCCTGATTAACATTAGTGTGATCAGCCTTGAGGAACATAAAAGAATCATCCGCCAAAGATTGACCCACAAGATGGGCACCACAGGGAAGAGATAAGCCAACTATCTCGTCTTGATCAGCCAACTTATCCAACAGTGAGAGCATTGGGTGGGTGACTAATGCAAACAGCAAAGGTCTGACAGGGCAGCCTTGCCAAAGAGACCGAGATAAGGCAATTCCCTCCGCGATCCCTCCATTAAGTGCAATACGAGCCACGGCACCTTGACTAATGGTATCAACCAAAAAAATCATGCGAGGGCCGAATCCCGCTGTAGACATTAATTGCCGCAAAAATGACCAACTATCATGAATATACTCTTGTTCACAAAAGAGAGAGAGAGAGAGAGAGAGAGAGAGAGAGAGAGAGAGAGAGAGAGAGAGCTATTCTAGGCTTTCTGTGAGGGAAGGCAACCTTGGTCTTTGACTGCCAAGTTTTTAATTTAGACTCGGGGTATTAAGCTTGGGAACACTAGGATTTTTGCCTCATCGTGGCACGTGGTTAACGCTGAACCACCTTTCCATCTTAAGTCTTCCATGCTGTTAAATCATTTGGTCCACTCTTGGAGATGGGTCCTTGTTATTCCTTCTTGGCACCCACCTCCGGATCGAGAGGCAACAAATTCTCTGAGAGCCGAAGTGCTGGCTATTTCAAAGCTTCTCTCCTAGCAAGGCACATAAGAACAAAGGCTGATGTTGTTTAGGATGGCATGCCTGGGACTAGTCACTATTGTTGATGCTCTTCTCCTTGCCAATGGGGCTTTTATGTCCTTTAGATCAATTCGAGGCTACTTTCTATGGAACCAAAGGTTTCTTACTTACTCAGTGGTATAGAAGGTTTAGTCACTACTATTGGCCATTTGGTTCCGAGTGGTTGGGCTATCGATGCTTTCACAAGGGATAGTGTCTTTGAAGTTTGGACATCCTAGGTTTAGAGATTTGATGCAAACTGATATGAAAGTACTCTTTCACTTCTTATGCTTCTGGGGTTGTTCACATATATGGAGCACAAGGAATGCATTCATCTTTGATGTTTCATTGGGGATGTTGAGTTATGTAGTCTGCTTTAAAGGACTTCTTCATTGGCAGCCCCGACTTGATTGATCAATGTTAGCAAATATTCTCCCTAGATAGGATTTGCCTTCTTGGCATGCTACACTTTCTTCTACCCCCCTCTAGTCACTCTACTTCCTTTGCACTTGAATGTGTTGTCTCATTTTATGCATGATGGCCTAGAGCCATCCTGTATCTTATAATCAAGTAATTTTGTACTTTTTTCATAAATAATACAATCGTCTATTACGCGAGAGAGAGAGAGAGAGGCATTGCCATGATCCATACATAGAACACACAAGAGTACAAAATATTGTGATTTTGATCCCAAATTTGAGCTCATAAGGCCCAAAACCTTCAAAATGACCATAAACATGACCTAGTTTAGTTCTAGATAGAGCTATCTTAATTGTCTATGGTAGATGAGGACATTGCAAATTTATGGGAGTTGGGAATCAAATGCATGCACCTCTGCTCACAATCAGTAGCTTTAACGAGCTCAGCTACACTCTTGACCTCATCTCCAAATAAAGTTTTTGGGATGCAAGTGCAGGCCATGCCATAGCTCAAAAAGTTGCTTCCCTATGACTATATTGGAGTACAAAGATATTGAAAAAAAGAAACTTCTCATTCATGAATATGAAAGAAATAACATGAATGTCTATGTTAGATGATTTTTAAAAGATAACATTTGAAGAGGCTATGAGCTCAAGGTTGGTCTACTTTAGAGCAAACCATCCCAAAGCATGGAATCTTGGGTCAAGCAGAGCAAGTCTATGAGCATGGGGATGGTTTGCTTGTAGACCTGCTCATAAACCTACTTGGGGCAAGGCACGTCTACGAGCTTTGGCATGGACTCCCTTTCAATAATGCAAATTCTTAAGAAGAAGTTATGCTAAACCATAAGCTCCAATCAGATTCTAGAGCTTGTAGACTTGCCTTGGACCTACGAATGACCCAAGTAAGTCATCTTGCAACTCGTAGATTTACCTTGGCCTTAGCCAACAAGTCTACAAGCTCTGGCATGGTCCTCATTAGGGTAGACCATCTTGGAGCTTTTAGACTTGCCTTGGTCCCACTAGGTTGATGAGCTTTAGCATGGTCTCCTATAGGGCAAACCATCCCAAAGCTTGCAAATCTTCCTTGCTCCATGCAGGTCTATAGGCTTTAGCATGGTCCAGTCTATAGTAGATTATCTCGCGGCTTGTAAACCTACCTTGCACCACATGGGTCTACGAGCTTTGTTATGGTGCTCTCAGAGTGAACCATCCCAAAGCTCGTAGATGTAGCTTGGATCCAAGGCAAGTGTAAGAGCTTTGGGATAGTTGGACCTAGGCAAGTTTATGAGCTCTAGCATGGTCCTATAGCGGGACCATCCCTAAGGTTGTAAATGTGCCTTTCCACCAACCATGTGTATGAGCTATGGGATGGTTTGCTCTAGAGTGCACCATCCTAGAGCTTGTAGACTTGCCCTTCCCTAACGAAGTCTACAAGTTTTTGGACTTGCCTTACCCTAGGTAGATACGAGAGCTTCGGCATGGTCTGCTCTTGAGGGGGCCATCGTGAGCCTCGTAGACTTGCCTTGTCCTAGGCAAGTCTATGAGCTCTAGCATGGTCCGCTCTAGAGCATGCTATCCTAAAGCTTTTCTTGTCGTTTCTGCTACATAGAATTGCCATTTTCGATCCCCCTCCCCCTTTTTTTTGACTTTTCAACACATTCTTTGCAGGCCTTTTTAGGCAATTTTGCCCTACGTTTTTGAGCCCCCACGTGAAAAAACGAGAGCCCCGATTTGAAAATTGCTGCAGCCTGCGCATGCTCGTTTCTCAAATGCTGCCGGCAGCCATGGGCTCTGCACACACCTGCGTTTTGGCCTTCTCTCTCTCTCTCTCTCTCTCTCTCTCTCTCTCTCTCTCTCTAGACTCTCACACACAGTGCACACACAATCGTGGGCAATGGAGTCTCAGCCTTGGCACTTGCAAGTCTCTCTCTCTCTCTCTCTCACACACACACACATGCGCGCGCGCGACCCAGCAAACTCAGGATTCCGGTGGGATTCGGGAATAATCAACATGCCAAAGGATCAAGCATGGAGTCATGTCACAGTGCTCCAAGCTTACGGAGGTGGTGGTGGCTCCAAGCAGTGGCAATGCAATTATTGCGGCATTCAAAGAGGAGGGGCAGCCACAAGGATCAAAGATCATCTTGCCCATGTGCCCAATAAAGACATTGGTCCATGTGAACATGTGCTTGCTGATGTTAAGGCTTCCATGGAGCATTGATTCCCCCTTTTCCCCTTCAAAGGTTTGGAGACAATCAAAGAGGTTTCCTTTTGCTACTCTATCTAGGACTGGAGTAGACTTGCCGCCACAGGCAAGATGATCATGGTCCCATGAGCTTCAAGTGGTTTCATGCACGTTTCCATGGTAGATGGTAGAGTGTAGTAGGTTACTTTGATACTAATGAAACACCCATATCATATCAAATGAACCTACTCATTGGACATGATATACATATAAAAGTGTACCATGGAAGTATAGAAGAATGGTTATCAAGCCCACCACTCTGCCATAAAACCAATATAAACTATGCCTTAAGCTTTGGGCTAGTAGCGGGGCATAGTCACAAGGAATGACAATTCTTGGCCAGTCACATTTTTGTTCTATGTCAAGATGTTTGTTCCCATGCATAATTGCCAAAAAACCTGTTTCATAGGGTTAGGAAATTCATTTCATACTTAATCATTTAATAAATGCTATTTGAAACCCTTAAGAGAGGAAAACTCTATCCTAAAAAAAGTTTTTCACTTTTGTAATTAACACTTGCCATGGATTCCTTAGATACAATGACATGGATATAATTAATAATGTGTATTGGTTTATTTGCCATCCAGGATTCTTCTACAGGCAAAGTGGATGATAGTCATGGATAATGAATCATAATGCAAGTAAATATTGATGTTATGCTGAATGTTTGTTTGTATGGTACAAAATGACGAATCATCATCAATGTGTGTTTGCTATGTCATATGAGTTGTCTTCTGTATGGATATGAAGTAACATAGTTTTTTTCCATCTTGAAGGAAGCCCATTTTTTACGTTTTTAGTGAAACATATGAGATCATTCCTCCGTTTTTAGAAAGCCCTGGCAACTATGGTCCTGTTTTGAAGGAAGCCCATTTTTGACGTTTTTAGTGAAACGTATGAGATCATTCCTCCTGTTTTAGAAACCCCTGGCAACTATGGTCCTTTTGTTATTAAGACCCCCAAAGGGTCTAGATCCAAAACCAATGGGCCTAGAAGTCATTTGTATAGGAATTCTAGGGCTGTTCGTGCAGTGGTCTGAGTGGTCAAGGCTGCTGTGTCTCATCCAAGTTGTTCAAAAATTTAGCACAAGCTTTATGGCTTCCACAATGACATCCTAGTCATCTAGTGTAGGTACAGATGATGACAATTGCAGGCCCAGGCTTGAAGGCTCACAGGCTGTACCTGGAGAGCTGACAATGGTGGAGCCATGCTGGACGTCCCACCAGATGAATTGCATAACCTTGACAGGTTATGCACTACCAGCAGGGCATACCTTTTTGTTCCTTAAGAGTGTAACACATTTTTTGATGCTTGATCCTTCAATTCTTACTTAGCATAATGAAATGCATTAGCATGGCCTGTTTAACGAAAAGTTTGGAGCTTTTCCATGGGAGCTAACAAGTAGGTTTAATTGTTCAATTCTTACTAAGCATAATTAAATTCATTGTCCTATTTTGTTTAGTAAAAGTTGGAGCTTTGCCATGTGAGCTAATGATTTTTGTATAGCAGGTAAAAGCACATCCTTTCTTTAAAGATATAAGCTGGGACAACCTTGCAAGACAGAAGGTACATCTTTTATTAATCAGGAAAAGAACTTCCTGGATGCAAAATCTATAAAGCCAGCTGGAGTAAATGGAGTGTCCATCTGGTTGCAGGCTGCTTTTGTTCCAAGTCCTGAAAGTGTTGAAGATACCAGCTATTTCACCTCTAGACACTTGGAAGGATACTCTCACTTATCCCCTCAGTTTGGAGATTCAAGTGATTGCTCAACAAGTTCTTCAAGTACCAGTTCATTGAGGGCGATACTGAACGAAGGGGTATGAGCAACTGTACTTTGATGTGTGCACATGTTTTTGGAAAATGACAGTGGCAGACCACTCTAGGTGTTGTTAATTTGATATGTTTTGTGCTCGACTTGGATAAGATCTTTATGTGAAATGATATCTGTATCAGGCTCTGTACCATGTAGACTTCTTTTTTTTCGTGAAGATAATTGAATTAAGTAGTAAATATTTACATGAGACCATCAGGTCAACATTCTCACTGTATCTCTTACATGCTATTACATCAGACCATCAGTCTCTCTCACACTGTCACTGTAGAAATTTACAAGATGTGAGCAGGCTTCTCAGAACAACGTATTACATAACCAATTCTAATAAATCAGACAGAAAGAACAGCGGGAGTAGAGCGAACAATCGCCAGCCAGGGAGCAGCAATGTCCAGAAGGACCAGGTCTGCTGACAACATAGAAGTGATTTGCCATAAGACCAATCCACGCACACAGACCACATGCCCATGGATGCCCGATGCCAAATCAAAAATAAAGGCATTGCGAGTACGCCATATGTGCCACAGGGCTGTCCATCTAAGAAAATGGAACAGGTAGGAACAATCTCAAGACAAAGAGGGCATAGAGGACATATTTCCCATAATCCATGAACGAACAAGTATGCGGTGCTGGCACACCAAGAACCACACGGGGGAAATGAAATTCCAAATTTGTCTCGCCACAGGGCAAGAGACAAAGAGGTGAAGCAATGTCTCATCGCAGGTAGTACAGAAACACAGCGGCCTGCAGAGATCTTTTGGGCACGGAGCACTTCTGCCGTTGAAAGACCCCCAATGAGCAGCCTCCACATGAACACTTTACCCTAATATGGAACCTTAGACTTCCAAAGCTGATAAATGTTTCTTGCCACTTCTTTTTGCTATCCCTGAGATGCCAAAACTTATTAACCTTCCGCGTGACCCATCTTTTAGCTTCCACCATCTAATGATATATCTGATTTGCTAACCTTTTCTGAAAATCATCAGGAAGCACAAACTTCCAGTCAGGCATGGATGCAATGGTTGTAACACAGGCAAAGGAGAGAACCTCTGAAGACAATCTTGTATTGATGACCAAATCTCCTTCTATCCACGAGGCACCCTAAAGTACTCACGAATACATCTAAAGGCGGGGCTGCCCCGGAACAACCCCATCACAGACTGTCTTCAACCCTAACCTAGCCATCCGATCAAACTTATCTCGTTGCAAATCCTTGTGTGGCCGATCGAACAACCTTGAGGAAGCCAATATTTCTTCTTGCAGCAAATTTTCCTCCTTACGAATATCCGAAGCACGCCAGACAGCAAAACGAAGTATCTCCTACCATGAAGCAATTAAATGAGAAAGCAGAAAAGATTGGGAGACCTTTATGGGCCTCGTAGAATTAAGTGCATGCCACCAAGAAGCATGAATAATTGTGCTTCCATGAGAGATGCCAGTCTTTTCTATGAAGAATTTGGCAATATCTGACCAAGGATGACACTGAATTCATAGACTCTGCAAAAGAGACAGCCTCAAAGTGGCCATATGCAAATTAACATCCAACAAAGCTGCACCCCCCATCCTTTTCAGAGTGGTCACATACTGCTAGGAGATCCATACTTGCCCCAAACGATTGCCTTTTTTTTTCCACAGCATAAATCTGATAGGCTGGACCAATTCCAAAAGGGACTTCTTAGTCCAACGCAACAACGGCAGAAAGAACGAAATCATACTGATCATTTTGCATTGAGCCACTTTTAGTCTAACATGAATAGGCCAACTCTGAGATTTCCAATACATGAACCTGTCATGGATTCGAGATGCCATCCAATCCAACAAAGCATGAGGAGCAACCCCCACACCAATAGGATATCCCAGGTGTCTAGTTATATTGCCCCTCGGGATCAAAAATTCCATTGCATCCCAAGGCCTGCAGCTCATTCTCCGTACAGGAGAGAAAGATGGATTTCTGAGTATTAATGTGAAGACCCGATGCCAAAGCAAAAAGGTTCCAGGCCATCATTGCCTGATTGACATTAATAGGATCCGCCTTGAGGAACATAAAAGAATCATTTGCCAGAGATTGGCCCACCAGCTAATCACCGCCAGGAAGAGATAAGCCAACTATCTCACCTTGACCTGCCAACTTATCCAATAAAGAGAGCATCGGGTGAGTTACCAAAGCAAACAGCAAGGGGCTGAGTGGACAGCCTTGCGGAAGAGACTGAGATAAGGCAATTTCCTCCGTAATCCCTCCATTAAGAGCAATATGGGCCACAGCATCATGACTAATGGTATCAACTAGAGAAATCATACATGGTCAAAATCCATTGTAGACATTAATTGCCGCAAAATTGACCAACTAACATGATCAAATGCCTTCTCAATATCCAGTTGAAGCATAACAACCTGCTGGCTAGAAGCTTTGGCATAATCGATTCCTAGCTGGACATTCAAAATGTTGTGCATTATATTCCGACCTTTAATGAAACTGTATTGATGTGGATGAATGAGGTGCTGAAATACATTCTGCAATGTGTTGGCAATGATCTTAGAGAAGATTTTACATAACGATCCCATAACTGAAATGGGTCTCCATTCTTTCAAAGAGGACGGAGAGGGAACTTTGGGCAACAACCTAATGACTACAATCTTCCAATCTGAAGGCATCATACCCGAGTTCCACACCTGTTAACACAATCGAGTTAATGGGTTCTTAAGCAGTTGCACATTGGCTGAAAACAACTCATTAGAAAGCCCATCCCAGCCTAGACTTATTCTTCGAGGCAAGTGAGATAGCACTTCTTCCACTTCCTCTTCAGAAATATCAGCCTCCATTAGATTCACCCATTCTGGTGCGACCTGATTACTAACCATGCCACAAATGTATGTTCGAGCAGAGAGAACGACGTCTGTAAGGATCTCTTGCGGACCCAACAAGGCCCTATAAATGTCTACAGTCATCCGAATAATGGAGGCAAGATCAATCACCATATCACCTTGCCCATCCTTTAAGCGCACAATATTTTCCCACGCATATTTCTAATACAGACGAGCAAAAAATTGATGAGTTTGACTATTGTTATCATGTAAAGCTTTGGCTCTGGCTAACAGTTTGTATTTTGCATACTCCTCTTCCTGAAGAGATTGGACCCTACCTTTCAGCCATTCAATGCAAGTGAGCAAGTCATCATCGGAATCCCTAGTCTAACACAAAGCCAAGGAATGGGCTAAAAAAGCTTGAGCATGTTGCAATTCAGCTTGAAACAAGGAAGCATGCTGAATACCATATTGTCGAGATAAGGCTCACGCATTATTCCTAAAAACCGCCCATGCTTCCATTCCTGTAGATAGAACCTTCAAGCTAAAAGAAGTTATCAGGTGTTGAACATCTACCAAAAACTGATTTTGCTTCAAAAAAGATTGATTAAACCGAAGAGGCAAATGGGCAAGGAGAACCTTGAATGCATGAACAGGTCTGTGGCTCATTTCCAGGACCAAAGGGGAATGATCTGACAGAACATGTTGTCTTTCCATCCGCATTACAATTACTGCAGGAAGAAAGAAGTCACTTTGGCAGATGTAGATTCTATCCAGTCTGGCCCAAGTATTTGGATGCTGAAAAGAGCGATAAGTATATCCAGCTTGTGATGGATACATCCAAGACCACATGTCTTGTTTCAAAGATGCCACTACAAAAGCATCCCAAGCTTGCCGCTCAGGACCATCCATAACCAAATGTGGAGGTCGCCTGATCTACAGAAACACATGCATTAAAGTCACCCATAACAAAGCCTTAACGAGCCAAGGCAATGCAGTGCAGGTCATCCCAAAGCTGAGAACGATCCCTTGCATTAGAAGGAGCATATATGCCTACAATCCACAGAACCTCCCCCTCATAACATATTTCCAGGTTCAGAAATCGGCCGCGGGTATCTTGAGAAACCAATGCTGGTTGCAAGGAGGATTTGATAGCCAACATAACTCTTGATTTGTATAGAGCGCAACCACTAAATAAGACCGCATAATCATCAGAAGATCCAGCCAAAGAATGTTGTTTGTGCTCCACAGCACAAAAAACATCCCAAGTTCCAGCAAGCATAACTTTCCACCACCAATACTGCTTGTTGCCCGAAGAAATACCTTTTACATTCCACAAAGCAAGTTTCATGATCAATCAAAAAATAAGAAAAACTACTAAACCTTCACTTTCCCTTTCCCTTTTACATCTATAGCCTTGGCAGCTTGGAATCTCTCCATTTCAATACGTATAACATCTACAAGATCTACTCTCTGCAGACCCGCAATCGAAGCTCGGGAAGGCAACTGCCATTGCTGGGAGCAGAAAACGTCTCGAGGAGGCACAAGCCTTCCATGAGCATCGAATTGCAAGGCTGAATCATAAGTCCTTTTAACTTCCACTGTTGGGGTACGCAAAGATTTGAGGTTTCATATAAGAACCCTACCTCTGCATTAGAAGGTTTGAGTGATTGGGGGCGGCGAAGGATGGGCAGGAATCAATCCAAAATCTTGCCTAGCATTACGACGAACCACAATGACCCAAGAATCCTCTCGAGGAGACAAATTCCGCCCTATCACAGTCGAAGGACGCTCCCCACCCTCGTGAGGGTCATTCTACTTGCCTTCCTCACGACCTTGTTGGGGAAGGTGCTATGGATCAAGTACTGTTTGCTGAAACATGTGCTGAGGGTGGTGGTCTTGCATTTCCATATCTTAATCCATAGGGCCGTGCACTACCTCCGTATTTTTGTCGCATTCCGAAACGAAATGGCCCAACTAACCGCATCTGAAACAGTGTCCTACAAAAGTACCCCAAATCTTTATTAGTGTGTTTTCTAGGCATCTCAAGACTAGGGTATGAAGACACCATATCAGATTTTTATTGGCACATCAAACCCTCTAAATTTAGATGACTAAAACACACATGTCGAAGTTTTGCATCTAAAATTGCTTGGGAATTTACCTGCATGTGCCATGTCTTCCCTAGATTTATCATAGTTATTGAGCTTATATAGCCCACGACATAGTGAACTAGATGAAATAATTGTTTCTCCATAAGAGAGATCAAGAACTATACATCTGTCATCAACAAACTTCACAATCAAGCCAATCTTAGCAAGTTCAAAAATTGACTATAAATTCTTGTTGATCTTTGGTACATACGAAGCATCTGTAATTAAGAAAGTACTAGCATTAACAATAGTCAACACAATTTTTTCAACTCCTTTCATATAATGAAGAGTTATTGGCACATGTCACAATACTACCCTTAACCGGCATGCTCAAGAAAAGTGAACAGACTATGTAAAGAAGTAATATGTTTAGGGGCACGTTTTTTGAAACCCCACATATTTGAATCCACAAGAGATATACAAGAATCATGTTAAGAAGGGTCATAATTACACATTAAATTCCCACTCCGTATCTTGCACAACATTTGCAGATTTTCACTTAGAATTAGAGGCATCTCTAACAAGCATACTAGCCTCTTCCCTCTTAGTATCGGTTACAACCATTTTAGGATTGTCCTTAATTACATGATCTTTTGTTTTACAATAATTGCAAATGTTTAACTCTCTTTTTTCTTCTCATTCTTATCAACCTTCTTTGTTTGAAGAGCATTTGTAAATTTTTGTTGACTAGCAGAATATAAGATTTTTCTTCACCTTTTTGACTAGCCACAAAAGCTTGGTCCGCAACACACATAATGGACTTGTTTTACTTGGATTGTTCTTTCTTGCAACAAAACGGAAACCAACTCATGACAAAGGATTCATATTGCCTTTCATCATGAAACAAAGCGCAAATGCAAAACTTTGATAAACCCCACATATGTCATAATGTCAAAACACAACGCCTATTCACCTATACGTGCATACACATGTAAGCAAGGCTTTTCTTGGGAGCTTTTTTTAAAATTAATGGAATTAGAATTAGTAGATGCATTTTTGCAATTCTAGAACATAGTTGCAAATACGATGAAATGGATTTTCAAATAAAGGTTATAGAGCTTGCAATATGTTTTAGGAACATATTGCTTTCAAATGCTTTGTGATGAATAGGGGCATTGTACATTATAGTCATTTGTAGTCTCATTCTCTACCTAGGATCTACACATGAATAGAAAGTCAAGTTCCATAGTGATTTGAATTTTGCTTTGGTTCTACAATTGATGTCAAGCTATCTTTTACATAGCCAATTCAGGTTATTTGTATCTATTATTGTAAACATGGGCTCTCCCTGTCTTTCCTCCTAACGAGGTTGGACGAATCGTCAGCAGCTGTTGGGAAGCACGAGCAGGCCTCCAGTTAAAGGTGTACAAGTATACACATTAAATCATTTGTTTTTAGTTCATAATCCACATAAGCTTATTCACCTTTGAACGACCAATGATTGTGATTTCTCACCCACATCAATGTGACAAGCAGAAATGCTTTTTGCATTTGTCGAAACATCAAGATATGGAAACACTGTTTTCCAGGAACGAAATGAGATTTCGTGCAACTCCTGTACTCTATAGCCTAAGAGCACACTCTCACACTAAGAACCTTAGGGCATGTCCAGACTCCACTGTGCAAGGGTACAGTGCCTTGATCAGCCACGATTACCTGCTGATCAGTCTCACTTGGCCTGACTAATGTGCTTTGTGAAATTTCTGTGTCCTTTTGGTAGTAGAAAATGATGTAGAAGCGTGAAGGGATGCTGTGGCACAGACAATGGGTCTGCAAGCGCCTATGTAGATGAGGGTGTACATCCTTCTCTGTAAATGCTTGTTTTACTTATGTTTGTATCTCTCCTGCTTTGTTGTACTTCAGTTTTCCCTCGACTTTTACAATTGTTCCTTTCAATTAATATCATATGACAGCTGTATCAGGGGCAACAATAGAGAAGTTAGTTTCTAACTTTCTTGTAACAGGATGATGAATGTGGGGAGCTTGCTGAATTTGAAAGCAGCCCTTCTGTGGAACAGACTTTCAGCAATTTCTCCTTCAAGGTATTATATTATCAATACAGGAAATATTTCAACTCTCTTAGGCCCTTACCTACTGGTCTGCTACCGAGCACATAATTAGATTCTGCTGCTAATTTGCATAAGGACTATCTGTGCATGTGCAGAATTTGTCGCAACTCGTCCATATGAATTATGACCTTCTTTCACAAACCGGAAGGGACTCTTCCAAGGGTCATTCTCGGAATCAATCAGCATCATGAATTTTTCTACTAATGGATGAATCCAGTCTAATGTAAATTATGTGCAAATACTGAACCGTTTCTTCTGACCACTGCCACACGTTGGAGCCACTCACTAGCAATCCAATTTTGACTCTGATATCCTTGTCAGCACTTGACCCAGTTGTGCACTGCCACTGGATTCAGTTGAGTGCAGTAGAGTGTATATTGGCCCTTAGTGAAAAGTAGAGTTTTTGGGGGCAAGTCCCTTACTGTAATGTACAGAACAGCATAGCATCAGCAAATGTATTTTTCCGATCGATGTACTGGATAAGTGTTCAGCAACTAGCAATTACAGCATCCGTTAAAAGTCCCCAAAAACTGGTGCGCTAGCTTTCAGAGGATGGTTGAGAAGATTCTGGAAAGTTACAGGACAGAAATACGCATGATCGTACGCATATGGGACATTTATGATGTAGCTCATTGTATACTTACTGGCAATGCGTGGAAGTATCTGGACTAACGCGTTCCTCCTGAGTGGAGGTAGCAGAATGCAGCTATATCATTACTCCTTACCACATTTAGATTATTGGCAATCACGAAAGGTAATTCTCAATCTACCACGGGATTGGTCTTGCTTCAACTAGTTTGGCAAAGGGCATCTCTCTCTCTCTCTCTCTCTCAATGTGCTTATTTCAACGAGGTTCCTTGGAAGTCGCTGGTCCAAAATGCAAAATGTTCCGTGGCGTAAATACACTATCAAGCTCAACGATCGGATCTTTTTTCTTTTGCTTGGAAGCACTCGCCAGACATGAATTAAAGGAGAAGATGACCAACACGCCCCTGAATTCTGTCAATTTGACAGCCATATAAGGGCGTCTATCAACTTTACAGCAACTTTGTAGCAAAAGGACACAGGAGTAACCTTGAGGATGTCCCGAAATTCTATGCTTAATGATTTGATTGCCAAATGCATTCATGCACAAGGCAGCCAGCATTTGAATTCAAGGTTTTTGATCATTAGCAAAATTTGTGCAATTAAGCCAATTTTCATGTTAGTACTCAAAGATGAATGTTAACAGCACTCAATCCACCCAGCAATTTCAGGGAGAAAACCTTTTCACAGGATAATCTAAAACGTCTAGAAATAGTATATGACACTGAAATCTCGCTCGGATAAAAAGTGGTACTAATTATTCACATTCACTCGAGCAAGTTAAGATTTCTTGAAATTGGCTTTGTAGGTTTGCAACCCATAGATAAGTTATGCTTCACAACTATTGGATTTTTTGTCATCATTTTTTCCAACAATCGCATTGCATTTATTGCAACCATTTTTTGCGCATTTGTTATAGCTTGATAGATTTAGGGCCTCTTGCAGTAGTCAATCAAATTTGGAGGATGTTGGCTATTTCTAGCCACCTCATTGATGGCTCACTTCTACAAGTTATCATTAGCACACTCCTCTCCAACACTCTTTGACATTGGTGCTACCTTCATCATCTCAGCTTAATCTAGTGCCCCCACTAACACTTCGGGTTGTGTGCAGTGATTGATCAATCTTAATCATTGTACTTAAAATTCTTCTTCAATTAGTGTAGTATTTCTTTCTTCATCTTTTGCTTCCTCCCCCTTGCCTCTCTCTCTCTCTCTCTCTCTCTCTCTCTCTCTCTCTCTCTCTCTCTGCTTGTTTCTTCTTCTATCGTGTGCTCTCGCATGATATCATAGCTTAACTAAGAGAATGGAGGTGAGATCTCTTGCAAAGGAGGTCAATCATCAAACACAACCTTTAGTCCTTGCATTTGTTGCAAATGTATGTGAGATTTTTGGTGTTATTGTCTGCGTTTTGTTGCAAAGGCAACCATCCAAGAGGAGGCGACATCATCTCAAGAGGAGGTGTTCGATATCCTCTACAAAAGCTTGCCACCTAGCAAACCCATGAGAGACTTTTATGGAAGAAGCTTTCACTACTTGTCTTGGAGCATGACGAGCAACTCAAAGAGGTGGCACCCAATGGTTTTGGCTCCACCAAGGCATTTATTGCTAATACATGAGGTGGGAAGAAGTAACAGCAAAAGGATAAGGCTAAGGAAAAGAAGGAAGAGGATAAAAAGGACTTGAAGGAGAAAAAGCCCTAGTGTCCACACTATGGAAAGAGCATTGACTCAAGGAGAAGGGTTGGCAAAAGTACCTCCATTTGAAGCCAAAGAAGGATCTGAAGCATTTGAAGGTGACCCCCCACAAGGACAATCTATCTTTGTGCATATACTTATCGAGGAGGATATGGTTTTTATTTCTTCCCAGGAGAACCCTTGGCTTATGGATAGTTGTGTTTCTTCTCATATGACCTATAGATAGGATTGGCTTCAGGATTTGACATACAGAGGAGGCATTGTGACCATTGGTGACAACTCTATAGTTTCAATTCGTGGAATGGAGACCATTCTCTTATTTGCAGACAAACAATCTTCTTATGTTAAGAGTTCTTTATGTTTTGAAGCTACGCTTTAACCTCTTATCTTTTTATGGCCTTACCTAGCTAGGCACTCGTGTGGTCTTTACCATATATGCAATGATTGTAGAGCATGAGTGTACGAGAGCAGCTCTTTGGACTGGTACATAGGAGGGTGGGCTTTACACACTTACAATCTTAGTTGCAAGGCCTATCCACGAGCTTGGCCTGCCTTGTCATGCTCATTACAATTTATCCCAACATCGACATGATTCGTTGAGCTTCTTGAAGGAAGATGGTAGAGCAACTTTGTGATTTCCCTCCTCTTCACCCCCTTTGCTCTACTAGTTTGAGGGGCAAGTAGCATCATAGCCACATCTCCAGGTTGCCATGTGGAGGGCTTCTTCACCGCTTGAGTTGGTTCACGTCGACCTTTGTGGACCTATGGTCATGTCCTCCCTTGGGAAGGTCAAATATTTGAATTTGATTGTTGCCTACTTCAATTATTATGTGCAGCCTTTTTTTTAAGAGTATAAAAGCTATGTATACTTTGCTTTTTCCATGAATGGAAGGTGTTTGTGGAGGCAAACAACTTTCAAGATTCAAGGCATATGGGTAGATCCTCTTTTTTGAGTTTTCCTAGGTTCATGGGATTCGGGTGGAGTACTCCCATCCGAACACCATCTGAGAATGTTGTGGTAGAGTGAGCAAATTGGACCATGCTAAATATGGCCCAGTCCATGTTGGAGCATAGGGGTCTACCTTATTCCCTTTAGGGTGAGTTGGTGCCTACAGTAGTTTACATTCACAACATATCTTCAACTTCTTCCTTGGTGGATATGACCCCCCATGAGGCTCTCTTTGGGAAGAAGCCTTCTATGTCCCATTTTTTTCTATGTCCCATTTTCACATCTTCCCGTGCAAGGCATATGGACAGAAAGAAGAGGCAGATGAAGCTTGAATTGAAGTCGCATAAGCTTATCTTCATGGGCTACATCATGACCAAGAAGGGCTATCGGCTCTACAACCCATCCACACTAAAGATTCTTAGGTGGCCTCTAACGATCAGGTTGATGGTTCTTATGAAGGTGATACCTCCTCATTAACTGGTCCTCCACCCTCAGTTCCTCCTCTTGCCAAGATTCCTATTAGTACCCCTCCCTCATCATTGGCTTCTCCGTCTCCACTTACTCCATCTACCCCTACTTCCCTTCCACCTCTAATGGATGCTACTTCATCGAGCAAGATTTTGGTGTTTCTCACTTTCTTGCTATCCTTTCGAGTCCATGCAGATCCACTTGATTACAAGCCTAGTGGGATAGTTCATTATGTGTGAACTATGCTCTTATGTCAAATTCTTCAAGGTAGAGAGCCTACTACAAGTGATGATGCTCTTGCATAGGATGTTTGGAGGTAGGCTATGCATATTGAACTTGATTCTATCAAGTGAAATCAGGCTTGAGAATTGGTTTTGCATCCTCGAAAACAGAAGGTGATTGGTGTGAAGTGTGTTTTTAATACCAAATATCTTGTAGATGGTTCCTTGGGCAAGCACAAAGACAGGCTTGTTGTTAAGGGTTTTTGCAAAACACGTAGGATTGGACTTTTTTGAGACTTTCGCACCTACATCTTGGATGTCTACTATTTGGGCTATCGCTACCCATCATCATTGGCATGTTTACTAGATGGATGTCAAGTTCGCTTTCTTGAATGGCATCCTAGAGGAGATTTATGATTCCCAGCCTCCAAGTTTTCTTGTGCAAGGGAGGATGACCATGTCTATAGGTTGCAAAAGCCCCTTTATTGCTTGAAGCAACCTCTCAAGGCTTGGTACTAAAGGATTGATCAATTCTTCTTACACACTGGCTTCCATTGATCGGTACATGACCCCAACTTGTATTGTAAGGTTACGGGTGATAGCTATGTTCTGATTATTTTGTATGTGGATGATCTTTTAATCATTGGGAGTTCTACATAGGAGGTTGATCAGACTCGGGGGATTTTGAGACAAGAGTTTGACATGATGGATCTTGGGATCCTTCACTTTTTCCTTCCTTGGATTAGAGATCTATCAAATGGCACATGACATTTTTATTTCCCAACACAACTACATCTTCAAGCTTCTTTCAGAGTTTGATATAGCCAAGTGTCAGTTTATTTCTTACCCCATTGACCTTGAGTCCAAGCTTGTGGCAACAAGAGATTCCCTTACAAATGCTACCCATTATAGGTGTCTTATTGGCTCTTTGATCTCACTTATTCATACTTAGTCGAACATCTCTTTTGTGGTAGCTTTGTTGTCTTCTTTTATGAAGACTCCTATACACGATCACTGGAGAGCAACCTTGCATGTTCTTCGATATTTACAAGGGAGTTGGTCCTACGGGAAATCGTGTATGGAGAGGGGGTTACTCTTTTTAGATGGAGTGACTCTGATTAGGCAAGTTATGTGGATTCTAGATGGTCCACTATATTATCCTTTCTTCCTTGGATCCAGAGCTATCTCTTGGAGCAGCAAGAAGTAGTCTATTGTGGCTCTTTCTTCTATAGAGGGCTAAGTATCATGCTCTATGTTCTACAGCCATGGAGACAGTTTGGGTCTATCGTATGTTGGTGGAGATTGGCTTTCCTTTGACAGGACCTATGGAGCTACGTGTGGACACAATCAAAGTGCCCTTGCTCTAACCAAGGACCCGATCTTTTATGCTTGCACAAGGCACATTGAGCTTCAGTATCACTATGTTCGGGAACAGATTGTGGATTTCGAGTTAATGGTGGCCTACTATCCCATGGAGAATGATGGCACAGATCTCTTCACGAAGCCTTTGTCTCATGCTTCTATACTTCATCATATGAGATTGTTGGGTCTTCGAACACTCCCAAGATTTGAGAGGCAATGTTAGCTTGCCTAATTTAGTCATGTTAGTCTATCATCTCCTGGTTGTGAGCTTCTGTCAGAGTCTAATGGAGACATGGAAGCTTTGGTAGTTTAGTGTGCATTTCTCCCATTTTAGGCACATTTCTTGTGCATTTCCCTAATCTACTAGGAGGTTTTCCGCTCTAGTTAGTGCCAGACTACTCCACAACTACTAGATATTTTTGTCATCATTTTTTCTACTTTTTTTTGCAGTCAGAATGCATTTAGTGCAACCATTTTTTGTGCATTTGTTAAAATCTGACTGATTTAGGGTATCCTACAGCAATCCATCAGATTTGGAGAATGTTGGCTATTTATAGCCACCTCACTAATGCCTCACTTACAATTGCAAGTTACCTTCAATACACTCCTCTCAAACACTCTCCGACATTGGTGTTGCCTTCATCATCTTAGCCTAATTTGATGCCCCCACTAATGCTTCGAGCTGCATGCAAGGACTGATCAATCCTCATCATTGTATTCAATATTCTTTTTCAATCAGTGCAATAGACATTGGCCTTATAAGGTCTAGGCCTTAGGTCACCATTAACTTTTGCAAAGCTATTATCTTACTCTTTCCAACTCTTGTAGGAGGTTGGCTTCTTTTTCTCATCTTTCTCATTATGCATCTAATCTCTCATGTTTGAGCTCTTTCTTTGCCTCTCTCTTTAAATAGATCATCTACTTGAATGGCTTCTTCAAAAAATCCTCCTAAATTAACTTGGTTCAAGGTTTAATTGCCAACTAGGACTATACAACTCCATTGATAAAGAGTATAAAGACAATCTTTTGATTAGTTATGTGAGCTATACAAATTTCCTTTAAGTATGTGAGTCTACTATACCCTCTTGAGTTTTTTTATGTTCTTCCTTGTGTTGGGGTGCAAGAAGAGAACACCATAACTTGGAGTTTTGAGTGTCAATGAATTAGGTGAGATGGTTGAGTAGTGAGTGTGCTGAACTATTGAAAGAATAAGAGCCTCTATTTAATAACCCACTATTGAGCTATAAGGAAGGCCAAGGAGCCTTATAGGCCATGTACAAAATAGATTATGCTTTGTGCATTGAGAAGCCCAACCCATATGTGCAACACTCCAATTCACACCTCTCACCTCTTAGTTGATTTAAAGGAAAAAGACTAGTCACTCACCGCACTCTCTATCTCACTCTTGTTTGATAGATATAGAGGGTAGAGTAAGCCTTTGGCTCTTGTTCATTTGGATATATGTGATCTCATGCTCTGCAAGTTGTTAGGTGGTGCGAAATATTTCGTTACCTTTATTCATGACTATACGCATAAGGTCTAGGTATATCTTATTTAGCAAAAATCGGAAGTCTTGGCTACATTTCAGCATTAGCTTGCTTTAGTTGAGAACCGATCTAGGTATAGTCTGAAATACCTAATGTCAAATAATGGGGGTGAATATGTCTCCAAAGCCTTTAAGTGATTTTGTGATGAGAGGGATATTAAGCGTCAATTGACCACCCCATATACCCCACCCTAGAATGGTATGGTTGAGACAATAAATATGACAATTCAAGAGCAAGATCACGATATGCTCAGCCAAGCAAACTTACCATAGCATTTTTGGGTTGAGGCAATTACTACTACCATATACTTGATAAATTAATCCCCATGTACTACTCTTGACTATTAGGTTATAGAGGAGATACTAGAAAACCTCCCTCGTATACTCATCTGCGCATCTTTGGTTATGAGGCTTTTTGCCATGTTTCTAAGGGCAAGCACAATAAGTTAGATTCTAAGTCTAGAACATGTATCGGATGTAGGTGAGATGGGCTATTGCCTATGGGATCCACAGGTTCGGAAGGTGATCAATATCCATGATGTTGTTTTCCATGAAGAGAATGTATAAGCAGCCTAAGCATGTCATTAAGGTATGCAAGGTGATATTTTAGGAGGAGCCTTCAACTACTGTACAACTAGCTTGACAACTTGCAGTAGTAGATAATGCTTTAATGGCCTAGGTCCACGATGCTCCAAAAGATGTACAAGCCCTACAGCCTCGATCTACTAGAGATAGATGACAGCTTGTATGGTTTGAGCCCTCTATAGATTATGTTATGGTGACAGATGTTGATGAGCCTCTTACCTATAATGAGGCTATGCGCAGAGCTGATAGTTATACTTGGGAGAGAGCCATGAACCAAAGTATACTCATTGGAGAAAAATTATATATAGAATTTGGTTCCTTTGCCTAGTGGCAAGTGTGCTTTTCCATGCAAGTAGGTGTACAAGTTGAAAAGTATCCCTGGATGCCCCAAGCCGGGATACAAGGCCAAATTGGCTGCTAAGGCCTTCAAGCAGGAACATGGTGTTGGACTTTGATGAAGTTTTTTCTCCTGTTGTGAAGATGACTATCCTATGGCTTTAGTTGCTCAAGTTGACTTGGATCTTTATCAAATGGATGTCAAGAAGGATTTTCTTCATGGGGATTTGCATGATGAGATTTACATGGAGCAACCTAAGGGTTTTTCAAACCTTGGTAGGGAATACCTAGTGTGCAGATTGCAAAAGAGACTTTACGGCATTAAGAAGGTACCTAGGCAATGGTATCACAAGTTTGATACCTTTATGCACTCACAAGGATATTCCCACAGTGATATGGATCCATGTTTATACACGAAGAAGGCTCGTGATGAGAGCCTTATGATTTTGATCCTTCATGTGGATGATATATTGATTGATGGAGTACTCATGATGAGTTGGATACTTTGAAAGGTTAGGTTAAGAAGAGCTTTGAGATGAAGGACATGGAATAGACCTCACATATTCTTAGGATGCGCACTATGTGCAATCGCTCTAATAAGGGACTCCTCTACTTGTCAAGGAAGTACATCTAAAAGGTCCTTAAATCGTTTCATCTGCAGGATGTCAAGCCTATTGGTTGTTCTTTACCTTCTCACGGCCTCACATATTCTTAGGATACGCACTATGTGCAATCGCTCTAATAAGGGACTCCTCTACTTGTCAAGGAAGTACATCTAAAAGGTCCTTAAATCGTTTCATCTACATGATGTTAAGCCTATTGGTTGTTCTTTACCTTCTCACGTAAAGGTTAGTCATGCTGATTGTCCACAGTCTGATGAGTAGAAGGCTAAGATGGCCAAGATTTCTTATGCATCCGTAGTGGGTAGTTTGATGTATGCCATGATAACCACTCGTCCTGACATATCATTTGCAGTGGGAGTTGTGGCACGCTATATGGCTACATCTAGTAGATATCATTGGGATGCCATCAAGGGTATCATGAGGTACCTGAAGGGTGCAGCAACTATGTGCATATATTATGGTGGCTAGGATACAAGCGTCGTACATTGACTCTAATTATGCAGGACATGTAGACATTAAAAAGTTCACCTTTCGCTATGTTTTTACTTTTGTTGAAGGTGTTGTTTCTTGGTTATCCATGGTACAACAATGAACAACTTATCTATTGTAGAGGCAAAGTATGTTGCAACCATTGAGGCTTGTAAGAAGACTCTCTGGTTAGGCCCAAACTTGGCATTACTGATGTGGTCCCTACACTATATCTGGATTCTAGGAGTGCTATTTAGTTGGCCAAGAATCCAGTCTTCCATGCAAAGATGGAGCACATTGTAGCATTTCACTTTATTCGAGAAGTCATTGAGGACAAGTCCATTGAGCTTGTCAAGTTCTTACCAAATCAAAATCTTGCCAATTTGCTCACTAAAAGTCTCTCAATAGAGAGTTTTGCCCTCATTAGGAAGTTGATGGGCGTTGAATGAAATGATGTCTTTCCTCATCCTCTTGTACTTATGTACATTTGTACTTTGTCACTTTTTTCTTGTTCTCTCCTTACTAGGACACATTCTCCTTTAAGTTGAAGGTTGTTGGGAGTAAAGGCACTTATTTCTAGTCGCTCGTGTATTAGTTACATTGATAGTACCCACATGCCTGTATACATGCACACTACATGTAGCAAATGCCCATTACTATCACTTCATTCTTTATTCTTTCAGTGACATTTGAATAAAGAAAAGGCTAGTGACACATTGTGACTATTGGAGTTCCCACATTATATGTGTTTCTTTCTCTTACTCTTGCTCCTTCTACCATAGCTCTTGCTTCTACTCCATGCTTTCACTTCATGGCTCCTTCTGTCACTTGCATACATCACGTAGCGAAATAGTAGAGATACACATGCATATCAACTCTAAAATGTGCAAAACTATATATATATATATATACTTTTGTTGGTTTTAAAAAAATTATTTAGATCTTGCAGCCCAAAAAAAGTATTATTATATTTCATTTTTGTGAATTATATTGGAGCACAAACAAAGCATTAATAATAGATAATCAAATGCACTTATATCTTTCTATACAAATCATAAGAGCCATTGTTAGATAGAGCACATGTGGTATGAGATTGAATTAGTAGAGGAATGTATTAAATGGTGATGAATATTGAATACACACTAGGGCTTGTTATTGTGTTACAAATTCTTAGTACATAGCAAAGGCCCCACATTGTGGAAAGAAAATAGTGAAAGGTAAGATATACTCCCCACACACGAAGGAAGACTTTCACATGCAAACAACCATGAGATTGTAGTGGAAGGGGGAGAGAGAGAACTCTTACATGTCTAAGGAACTCTTGCATGTGCATAAGTCTCGTACAAATAATGTACCAATATTATTTTTATCAATTTAAAGTAAAAGGTAGAAAAAAGTACAAAGCAAAAAAATAGCAGGTAGCACCATCATCATCATCATCATTCGGATGATCCTCATTGTCTTATTCATCATGTTGCCACTCAGTTTCTCTTGGTTATTGACCCTCACTAGGGCTTTTCATCACCACCAATACCCTAATGCTCATCTCCTTGGCCTACAAAGACTTTGTGTCCATCATGGTGATCATCAACTACCTTCTCGCCATTGCCATCATCGTTGATTGTTAGGTAGTCCTTCCAACACATGTTAGTCATCATCTTTGCCATCCTTACCATATTGTTAGCCTATGATTTGTCTAAAGAGAAGTTTTCACTACCTATGGTGGGCCATTTAAGATAATGGAAAGGCCTACAAAAATTTCCACACCCTCTATGCTACCTTCCACTCTCTACCTTCCCCCCCATCCCCTATATAAAATTCCTCCACTACTCTTCTCTACCATCTCTGCCATATAGCTACCCATACCACCACCAACAACCATGACCCTCCCCCCCACCCCTTCTCCTTCCTTATCCTTCTAACTCAAAAGCTACCAATTTCCCCTCAACCATCTCTTTGCCACTCTTAAGCCTTGAAGAGGGGCCATGGACGACAAGAGGAAGAGAGGTAAGGAACCACCAATAGAGAGGAGGAGCACATCAAGAAAAAGAGCCAATAAATGAGTTGCAACCATCACATCATGAACAAGTTATGAATTTATCATCATAATTTGCTATGCATTAAAATCGGTGAGGCACAATCATTGAAGGATTGGGTAGTGGTGCAATAACAATAAGAGAAGAGAAGAGTGTGTGGGGGAAAAGGGCCACCTAACACCCTGGCTCTTCTAACTCTCCCTCTGTTCGCAAGGGGGAGATGAGAGAGGATATTTAAACAAGTGGAGGGTGGGTAGTGAATGAATTCAATTGTTTGACAATTAGTAAAAGCTCATTATTCTCTACTAGGTTGTGGTGACTTAAATTCTTAGCTTTTTCTAATCACCGCCCTGTGTAGAGTGCACAATGCCTCGTGCACACATAATGCACACACATTTGTGCTTCTAACACATTGCATTAGTGCACTACCCTCATCCACATCACTATACGCTAGCCATCACCCTAGTGCACATGTACATGTAGACATGTCCTTGCAGCTAGGGTAACAACACAGTTGTGCATCCACTATGTCTCTTTATTTCCACTCTCATCCAACACCCACCTTGTTCGCAAGGGGGGACCAAAGGAAAGGAGGAGAAAGGAAGTGGCACCTTACAGTGCACTCACTGCACCCTAGTGCACTTACCCCATCCTTAGACACCAACCCTATTGCATTGCATTAGCGCACATGTATATGCACACGTGCATAGTGCACACATACACACATCATAACTCAATGATTTTTCCTTGCCAAGGCTCTTCAATGTTGTTGTAAGCTCCTTCTCGACAAAATTGATCTTCAAATGTTTATTATCTTTCTCCAAAAATACGTTCCTAACATGTTTCGGTAGTGATTCAAAGGCTCCTTGATCTACGAGTTCTTGTTGATCATATAAAGATTTGAAATAATCTTTACAAAAAGCCACTATGCTTTTCTACTTGGTGATCCATCTATCATTGTTTAACCAAAGTAAAACCAAGATTTCCCTTGATCTTTTATGCTACAAAAATCTAGGGAAATGCAATCCAAGTTCAACACCATCCTTTTGTCGTAAAGAAGACTTGATTTCTCCATTTCCCTAACTATTTTTTCACTCAACTCTACTAGTCTTATGTTCTATCTTCTATGCATCATAGAAAGAAATGAACATCATGTATGCTTGTAGAATTTCTCCCATGGTTATTGGATTGTCAACATGATCTATTTAAAATGAAAAGAAAAAACTGACTTGACTTAATTTATTCATTTGCCTAACTAATGCACATACTCTTTATGAACGAATGTAGTGTTGGACCATGATGGAGGATCTCTTCCCAAGAATGTTCTACCTTTTTCCAAGCTAGCTTTTTTACAAGTCCCTACACAACATAGTTCAAGGTTGCTTGGTTAGAATGTCTAACATTGGCCATAAACCATTTAGGTTGCCCTTGGAATCTCTTTAACTCAAAGCATCTTAGCACTAAAATATTGAGGCATGTTAAAAGGTTACACAACTAAAATCCACCTCCATGTAACTATAGTAACCGGCTACCTTCCTTTGTGCAATAGTAAAATGATGGTAGAGAAGCCTATATGCAAATAATCATTCATATCCCTTAGGCCTAGTTGAGGACAAGCAAAATCCCATGCTTCTTACTCTTCCCTTATAAGCAAAAAGAGGGTTAGGAGGCGTTTAATTCCACCTGCCTATAATAAAGTCACCACATAGTAATCCTTTAGCACAATCCAAGCTACCAAAGCTAATCCGTAAGCCTTTCCTTAACCTTGCCTCATTGTAGCCATTGACATTGATTAAGCTAAATGAATAAATTCCTAGTTGATGGTGAGTACAATTTTGTTGTGCATATTATGCTCCTAAACTAGCTCTATATTAATATTCATTTTAGTCACCCACTTACAAAAACAACTCATTTTGATGTATCTTTATCATTCCTTTAAGAGAGTCATGGTACATACCATTGTTTCCCAATTGTTGGCTACTTCTAACCACCTATGGCCAGAAGGCTTTATTAGTGAGTGGCTTTGTTGATTCATTCACTTTTGTAGTAGATAGACATTCTTGAAGTAGCAAACCTAGATGCCATAGTCATAGCATGTTGTAGTGAATTTTCTCAAAACCAATCACACATAATCATCCAGGCATTCTAGATTGGTTTCTCTCATGTTTGAAAGAAAACACGACTTATTTTTGAAAGAGCTAGCCAAAGGCTGCATGGAATGGGGTTTCTCGAACCCTTTTCCAATATTAGGCAAGAAATTTTGTAAGTATGTGAGCAACTCGGGGATTTTCGCCCACATAGGGCACTTCTTTTCAAGGATGTCTTAGGCATGATATAGATCCACTCAAGTGTATTCTTTGAGCCAATATTGTATGCATGGCCTCTCTCCTATCAAAAAATTAATTGAAGAGGCTTTTTCCTTCATAGTAAATTTGGTCCACTACACATTTGTTCTTGAGAATCATAGCACTGCATCCATCACCTTTGGAAACCATAGCTTGTTTACATCCAAAACAACCTTATTCGGAATTCCATTTACCTTCTCATCATATTTTTTTTCGTTGATTTTGTGACTATTTTAGATATTCAGGTAAGGGATTGTCTTTGACTCTAAGCTTGCTCTTTTCTTATGTATCAGTAGGAGACTTCCTCATAGGTATTACTTCCCCACCAATAGCATTTTTGAGTGTGTACTCTCACCATGTGTGTCATCATCACTTGTCTTATGCTTATGAGAAGCAATGGCAAAGTTGCCAACACTAGTAAATTCTTCATTATCATCGATGGTCTCGACATCCATAGATTCCTCTTGATAGCCTTAAGAAGGAACACATTGGCAAGATCCCATGTGGAGAGCTAAGTGCAACGAACTGGACTTATGTTTCCATGTTGCTAATTTAATTAGCCTTTAATTAAAATAATTGATAATTAAATTTGTAATTAGAACCCCACTAGCTCACTCACACATAGACCTCCCTCAATCCCATTCTTAAGAACATAGTAAATGGAAGGAAATCTTATCTAATCTTGCAACAAATTTGCACTAAAAGCTACATATATAAATCCAAGAAAGATTGAACTATATGAATGTATTTAGGCATAGGCTACACAAGGATTATGTCTACCTTTTTGCTATGACTTTGATACCTTCTCCTTGAGACAATGGGAATGAATGATTCAATTTCTCATTTGAGAAATCAACTCTTGTTATGGTTATTTCCACCTTTTGGCATTGACATTAATACCTTCTCTCTTGAAACAATGTGAATCGATTATTCAACTTTAGATTATAGAAATCTATCCTTTTAATATTAGCACATAATATATAATTTTTTCTTAATAGATGAAGGAGACTAAAGATAAATTATATTTGTGTTCAACTCAAATAGTTTGATGACTAGCACCATTTGAATTGTCTAAGTATCATAATCTATGTGTGTATCACATTGATGTTTGCAAGGCATTCCCAACATTAAACAATTGTAGTGTGGTAACTAAGAAAGGTCATTTTTCTACACGTTAGCCAATATATGTATGTATATATCACATTGATGTTTGCAAGGCATTCCCAATTGGAGTGTGGTAACTAAGAAATTTCATTTTTCTACACATTAACCAATATAAACTTCTAGACCATTAACAAAAGTATTACCAAACTATTGTGCTTGTTTTTCATCTTTATTGTTCCTACACTTTGCATTGTTTGATAATTTGTCTAAAGCAATTGGTTCGACTATATTGTTTTTAGCTCAATGAGAAGAAATCAAACAAAAGGTATGATTCAATCATTATGAAGAGTATCCTCAAATGCAACATCCACCATTTGAAGTTGCAATAAGTTAAATGCTTGAGATATTAAGGAATGGACTCTCACTTGCATTGTGGGAAAGAAACCTTTTATTGGAATGATTCCTATACAATAGGCTTATCAATGTGAGTGATATTCCACCATAAAGAAGCCTTTTCAACAAAATGATGTGAAGCACATACATTTTCTTTTGCTAGCTTTCAAATTGACAACCATGCAAGAACTTCTTAATAACTGTGTTACCATCAAATTTCAATAAGATTGAGATGATTGTGTTGAGGACGACAAGCTTTTGCTCCAACATGAACCATGATTGAAAAGAAATAAAAGAGAAATTTTGAAGATATTTAATTGTTTGAATTTTAGTCCTTGCTTCGTAAGAGAAATCCACATTTTAAATACCTAAGATATAAAAATGACTATTGCAAAATAAATTGATGATGAAAATATAATAATTGTATAGAAGCCATCATTTAGAATGATTAAAATTGAGTTAGACACATTTGGTTACCATTTTCGAGCAGATCGACTCTAAAGCTTTCAACATAAAAATTTGCAAAAATTAGAGTCCTTTTCGAACTCTTTTGAAAGAGTGTTTATTTAAGAAGGACAAATGCCTAAGCTTAATTAAGCAAGATAGAACTAAAGGGTTTTAAAACTCATTATTAAGTAATAGAGTCATTTCTAAAGAAGAATGAGAGAATAGAAGCATTCTAATCACTGTGTATACATGTGTATGAATATCCAACAATAAACAACATGGCGTAGTAGTATTGTTAAAAGCTCAAACAAAGAAGTAAATAATAAAATGGAGCATCATGAGTGCCTTTTTTTTTGGTGAAGGTAAATGCCTTAAGTCACACAAGTCATGAATATAAGTTTCCAAGCTCACCCTCATGTAAGCCAAAGTGATGTGGATATGCAGTCGATGCCTATGTCTAATACAGAAGTATTATAGCAAGTAAAGGAGGGCCAAAAGGCTAAATGAGAGGGTGAACCCTAACCATATCCAAACTTGCTTATAAAGTTTCCAACCATAGAATGAAAGGTTAGATCATTGGTACCAATGTGAAACTTGTGGAGCTTCTTCTCTCTACCTTTTTCTCTCTTCGCTCTAGTCCATATATAGACCTTCAGAGTGAGCCTTGCTTGCTTGTGTAAGGGACTGTAGTTGGCTCACTTGAGATTGTTAGAGCTTCTCCTCTTGCTCACTTGATCATTCTCCCTTCTTTCTTCTCTCTTGCTTGCTCATGGGAGCATGATGTGATGTTGCATGTCTAGAGGGGGTGGATAGAGAGGATATCAATGAGTCATTGCCATTGATTGAAGCTTATTGAATGCATCTCTCCTTCCTCAAGAGTATCATCATGGAATTTAAGATGAAGGCAATTCATCATTATGCTTGTTAAGCATTCTATATAATTTCTCATATTCTTATGAGAAGAATAGTGAGAATGACTAAGAGTGAAGGAAGCAAAATAGAGAGCCACCTAGGTGAGAGATAGGTGAATGGTGAGTGTATAGAACCATTTGAATCGAAAAGTGGTCCACCAAGCCCCCATCATTGGATTGAGCTAGTTTGCAACAACATTTGGTTTCATTGCTAGACTTCTCTACACACTCATTAGTGAGCTTGATATTCTTACCAATGTGGTGGACTAAGATGTGCTATTATTGTGAATGTTGGGTTATGTTTACTCCCAAAAGATGATGTGTATAACACTTTTATATTGGAAATAGGCCCTTCCAATAGGCTCACAAGAACCAGCTCTTAGTTAGGGAGAACAATGTATGAAATCTATGATGTCACTATGCAACTCAATTTGCAACTTGTAAAGCCCTGTAAAAGAGCATGTGGATCCTCACTTTGTATGAGAGCTACATGAGAACATGGGAGCTAGCTAGTGCATCAATCTTGCTACATCTAGCTTGACAAGAGCTTATCCATTGTGTCTTCTCCACTCATTAACACATTTTTCATTTTAGCACATCTCTTAAGTTCAAATTAGTCATGTGACTTGTCAATTATGATCAAGTTTCATTTCTTTCCTCCATAACTATAACTAGTGTTAGTGTGATTAAATGCAATGAGGATCCATGCTTCCAACATGGTATTACAGCAAATCCATGCCATGAGCATGTATTTGTAGCTAACATTTAGGAGAATGAATCTTTATCCACACACTTTAGAATTTATAGTCAACTTTTTCATGCACAATAATAGGCAACTAATTCTACCACCCCCACTTGGAGGCCTTGATTTCCTCCAATCACAAAGCTATTTGCAACAAGACTTTAAAGCCACCTCACCCACATTAGGCCTCGCACCCTCCTTTATCACAAAAATTGGAGGCTTTACAAAAGCTTATTTTCTCTCATTTCTCTCACTTGTTGAGACTTTCCACTAAATAATTTTTTTTTCAAAATAATTTTTCCAACCCCTTTTCACTTTGATTACTCCCTGCTTCTCACTCCAAAATTCCAAGCTTAATGGAGTCCAAAAATGTAGAGCATCTCAAGACATAAAGCATTAGAAGCTCGAAAAAAAATAGAGGAACGACAACCTAGACAAGGAAGGCTACTTAGATTTCGTATTGACCATTGGAAGTTGTATGGTATATGAGTTCTTAATAAAAAATTTCCATATGGTACATACTATTATCGAGCCACCATTGACTACTTTCGTCATTGTAATGGCTAGGTTTTTTTGCTATTGGTATATCCTCATTATTTTTTGTAATCTTGTACTTGTTATTTAAGTTCTTGATGTTTCTTTTCCTTGCAATCCTGGACCTTTAAAGATGTTTTGTAGTAATCGTAGTCTTCATGATGCCAAATGTAATTGAACCTTGTAATTCTAGAATTATTATGTAAGGTCAAAGTGTCTTGTCTTCTATAATTTCAGAGTGAGTATCACCTAGCCCATTTATCACATTTATCATGTCTAAGTATCTATCCTATTTATTTTCTAGAATGAACAAGATGGTATCAAATGTCCATCAAGGATTATTCCCTTAGAGCAACACTCCTAACCAACCTTTTGAATAAACATACCTAGATCATGTGGGTGATAGAGCATCAAATAAAGCACCTCTAACCAACCTTTTCAAGAAACATACCTAGATCATATGGGCATTAGAGCATCAATAAAGCTTTGATAAACTCTAAGAATGTGTTTCTAGGACTTTAGTGCCAAAACTCTTGGAGTTCACCTGAGAGTTTGCAGTAATTACTAATGCAAGTGGTCTTGCTATTAGAGGAGTCTTAGTGTCATGGATCCTCACTTTATATGAGAGCTACATACGAGAGCATGAGAGCTAGCTAGTGCATCAATCTTGCTACTTCCAACTTGACAAGACCTCATCAATTGTACCTCCTCCAATCATTACCATGTTTTTTATTTAGGACATCTCTTGAATTCAATTTAGTTGTGTGACTCGTTAGTTATGACTAAGTTTCATTCCTTTCCTCCATAGCTGTAACTAGTGTTAGTGTGATTAAATGTAGTGAGGATCCATGCTTGCAACATTTTAGACCCACTTCAACGAGTTTAGGATGTGGCAAATTAGGGGAAAGCTTTGATTGAAATGAAAAATAGACATAATTGAATTGAATTCCTATGCATTTTACATTTCGTCATCTTCATTTTGAGCATAAGATTGGATTCAAAGTTAGTTAAACAAAGTGAAAATCACTCATTATTACTTGTAGAACTAATAAATTATGACCTCATGCTATTAAAAATAATACAATCTCACAAATGTTAATACCACAAGTTCAAAATATTCATTTTTGCATAGCTTTTGACTATGGGGCATGGTTGAGGCAATCAATAAGTTGGATAATTAGAGCATCTAAGGGTTGAGCTTTGTCCAAGCGAGGTTCATCCCTCAAAACGTGGGGCTTCATCTCAAAGAATGGAACTTGTCAATTGGTTGCCCATGCATTAAACTTAGCTACTAGCATTACCTCCCCCAACTACAAGTACCTCAGGATATCTTGGTATAGTGGCATGCATGATGACCTAAGAAAAGGAGTTATCCAATATGAAAGAATCCCTTGTACCCATGGAGGACAATGAAATAGTCCCCACTATGGAGGATTTGCGAGGAAAAATGTGGAGGACGTAGTTGCTCTCAAAGATGAGATGAAAAAGAAATTGAACGAGACCAAGTAGGAGGCCAAACCAGAATGAAAGGAGGTGGTTCAAAGGTCTACATTGCCTAAGAGCAAGACCACCATTGTGACAATGAAGCAATAGAGGAGGAGAAAAGGGTGAAGGGATGGGCTCTCCATGTATGATAGTGGGTTGGACGAAAAAGACGGAAGCACACAAGGATAGCAAGGCACTTTGCACCAAAAGGGGTTCCTTTCTCATATGCTTGGAGGATGGGGAAAGATAATAAGGGATCAGGCACTCATCTAAAAGTTTCAAGATGTAGTGGCACATCAAGGATTCCTTAGACACCATTAGGCTTTCAAAGGGGAGAAGATCACCTAGATGCCACCTTCACACCAACCCAAGAGGCACACCATGCCATGGATTCTCACGACACGTCAGAAGGGCAAGTGGGTGGTCTATCAAGGTGAGTGGTAGATCATGACAGAGAGGTGCACCACATGGCAGTGCAGGGCTTGTGGGACATAGGCGGTCCTTCTACAATAGGCACTTGTCATACTCCAACGTCTTGCTTTTCACGTTTTAAGAGGCATTCTTCTAGCTGAGTGATTTTCCCTTGGAATCCCAACATCCAAGACTTTGGAGTGGAGGTCTTCGGTACAACACACACCTACATAAAGTTCTCCATCTACACCATCTTTTAAAACCCAAGCACATATATATACCTTTTGAATGCTTTGTACTTCAATGTGATAGAAAGGAAGTGAACTTGCCAGGTTTACCCAGCCTTATTTGTATGTACTGGTTTTATAGAGAAACAGAAAGGTACGTACTTGTTTGTAGACATGCACTGATAGGAAACAAAGTTGCCAATGCCGTACATGCCCATATAGTAGTGGGTTTATGCAGAAAAGAGAGGTGTACTAAAGGTTCATAGTTCCATCTCAGGCCATTGACGCAGGTTGTAAAGTTCTCATACGAATTCTTGGGGCAGACTGATACACTGAGACTGACAATGACAGGCATGGATTAGTTCTTACATGAGGAGTTATCGGCTTGCGAACAAGCACTGGGCCGGGCGATCGCTCAGCATGCTGCTGGGATGCCACCAGCCTCGTCCTGCATTCCCGCTTCTCCCAGTTACTGTAAAGTCTATCACATTCCTCAGCTCATCAGGTGCTTTTTTCCCCCCCGCGATCCATATCGGGTTTTCTTTGACCCCACGTTGTGCTTTGGGACTTATCCAGGTTGTTTGCAACTCCTCTCATCAGATGATCAATCTAAACCCGTAGTTGTGGCCAAGAGGAGGCGAGAAGCTGCATTGAAACATAAAGCTGCTTTGGAGATTTCTCGGAATAAGTGGTTGGCTGCTTTATCCCCAGCTCAAGATTCTGCATTGCCTTGCAGGTTTGATGGCCAGAATCTGTTTACACGTCCAGATACAGGAGCTGGAGTGCAGAGAGCGTCGGAATTTCGAGTTATTGCAGCAGAACGAGAATCAGATTTAGAGTCAGAATGTGAAGCAGATTTTGGAAGAGCGTCAGCTTCCTTTGTGCAAGTACCTCATGCCAAGCAAGGCACTGTAGTTCTCGGCATTGATCCTGATGTTGGAGGTGCTATGGCTATATTACGTGGTGATAATATTATGGAGTCACAGGTACTCCGCAACTGATGATATCTAGGTTCTCAATTTCTGCTTGCGCACTTGTATGTCTTGCTGTACTTAAGAAGATGTGGATGAAAAGAATAACTTGTACCTCTGTGCAGGCAAGTGGAGAGGAACTAACCCTAAACTTAGTATGACCTTCTCCATGGGGGTGTTGTTTATTTCTAAACCTCAAAGACCCTTCTTTGGTTGTATACATCCACCATGGTTGCTCAAACAACCATTCTGGAAGAGCCGATGTCGGCTACTAATGGGATCAATTATAGTAGGATTGAACTCTTTTAACCCAGTTGTATTAGAGGGCAAGGATACGACTCCCTTTGAAAGTGTTTTGATGTCCTCTTGAACGCCAAGCTTTCCTAACCAAGGCTTAGATGTTGGCCAAGAGCACCTGGTTCTGATGCCAAGGAAATGCTAGGACAAATACAGAAGGCACAGAGTGTACAACACACAATGTGACAATACACAATCTAATGAATGCTCAATGAGAGATGTCTCGAGGACATGGGCTGAGGTGAGGTAATGAAGGAGTGGGTGATAAGGGGAACAACCCCAGAGTTTGTTGTACCAGAGACAATCCCAACACAGCGGCAGTCTACCTATAAGAGCTAGGGGATGTCAGAGATGAGCTGTCCTGTCATGCAGCAGATGTGAACCAGCGTAATGTAGTGGTGGCAGGCCTAAAAATGATGATGTGTAGCCTAGAAGAGGTGGCAATGGTGACAGCAGTTTTCTTATGGGTAAACGCAGCAGTGTGGACCTGTAGAAGGTAGTGATCAGCAGAGCATTTCAGTTTTAGTGTCTTTGAGAGTGTTCACACTGCCAGACAGTGATCCAGCTCCAGTGCATTTCAGTTTTTAGCCATTTACTGGCTGTATTCACACTGGAGCAGGCTGCAGGCAGTTTTTTGTGCAGGTCTGACTAGAATCAATGCAGCCGACTGGCTGGTCAGCCCAACTATCCTGGGGCTGGTAAGTGATCAGTCCATTGTGTATTCAGCATTCATTTTCAGATCAATGTGGTCCATTCTTTCTCTTTGTTGCATTCATTTCAGTATCTCTCTATCTTCTCTCTTCGTGTTTGTGTTTCTCTTCTGTTGCGCACTCTCACATGGTATCATTGCCAAAAGAGAGAACTTGAAGCATCTACAAAGAGGAGACCATGCTTTTCGTGCTGTAATTTTACAGGTCTTTGTGTTTTCCAGCCATCCAAAAGTGGATGAGTGCTGCAAACTGTTGGCGATAGTTCTTCTTTCCAGGGCGACCTGAAAATCCAAGGTTTCTTGCTGTGTTGGTGCATCTTCTGGCGACTGCCAAGCATCTCTAGGCCGTTTAACAGCAATGTAGTGGATTTCTCCTTCCTCCAGGCAGGCCGACACAAAAACACAGCATATTTCTTTGTGTGCTTGTGCAAATACTTTGATGAAGGATAGATGGATTGCTGGTTTGATTGCTTGATGATTTGGATGAGGATTGACAAAGTTCTGAAGACTGACATTCCTGTCAAACAAATTGTCACAAAGATCGAGAGGATCAACACAAAGAAGACCAAAGATGGAAAGATCCAACGGGGATCGGCAATTTGATTGGTCTAGAAGATTTAAACATTCACGCCCTCATTCACTTCCTCCTTCTCTCTTTGTCTCTACAAGGGCTCCTATTGAAGGAGCTCTGTTGGCCATCGTGGCACCCTCGTGCAGGTGCCTATACTTCCTACATTGTTTGAGAAGGATCATCTGGATTGGGGGTAATCTAGCTCAAAGTGGTAAAGTGGCTCAATTCTAAGTTATCTTATTGCTTGCTGTAAATTAGTGCATTGTAGGGTTGTACCAGCCTTTTGTGAAAGGGAAGGTTGGTTTCACCATCTCCTCATGTGCCGAGGGGTGTTGAGCCATTAGGGGGGGAGCTATCCTTCTTTGATGAGAGGGAGTCCCTTCCCCATAGAGGTGTTGTAAATGCTTCAAACAATGTAGGCTGAATAAATAACTATATTATTTGTTTGTTTTGGAGACTTAATATTTGAAGAAATGGAGAAAACAAGTACTTAAGTTGAATATGACAATTATTTAGAAAATTACAGCCATGGAAACGTAAAGGTAATGGAGATAAGATTGAGGGTTGAAGATGGGCAACTCCCCCCTCTTGAAGGAATTATTTGTGCTTAACCCAAGTCCTTTAGAGAAGAGCTTAGCTACAATCAACGCGAGAGTGAGAAAAAGTTGTTCTCTCCCTTATAAGATCATGTAAAGATATGCATGCACACATGTATAACTTACAATGCATTAAAACAATTGATTTCTTTACAAGATGAAAGTAGAAAGAGGAAAAATCAATCTTTCTCTTTGATGAACAACAATACATCAATAAGCTTTTTTCTTGTTTTTTCAAATGGAAGAAGAGCTCGAGAAAAAGATTTTGCAATGAATTTACAGGTCTGCTAGTTGTGTAAAATAGCAGTGAAAGAAGAGAGAATATGAAGGTACTTGATGATGCAGGAATGGAGGATGATGATAGAGATAGATAGAGTCAACTTTAGGCTATGTTCAACCTACTGTACAAGAGTTTACAATCGAGAAAAATAATATAGAGTGATGAAAAACGAGTTCTCTTTGTAGGAGAAAAGAAAAAAGCTAGTGCAAAAAGGAAAAGTGGAGCAATATAAGACAAGTGTCCAACCACATGTCATGAGGTGTGACAAGTGTTAGTACACTTGGAAGCTCGTGTGATAAGTGTCTTGACATTTCTCTTCTTTATGGCCTTCCTTTTTGGGCTATATACTATCAAGAATAAAAACAATCAAAGCTAGCAAGCATTGTTAGAACACAAAACATGCTTAGAATGTCATTTTTATTTTTTAAGATAGCATTTTTCGGTCAATCTGAGGCTCCTAAAATTTAATGACTCCCTAATATGAGTGTCATGTAAAAGCTCTTCACTAGTACATTACAAAAATAGTGTTGAAGCCTTAATACAGGGTTTCTATGCAAAGATATATGCATTTTAAGCTTTCAGTCTACACATGCACATTGTACAAATATTTAATAATCATGCAATTTTGTTGATTATAATTGTTTGTTTGAGTGATCTAGCCCACACTTCAAGCATTAATCCTTTCTGTGTGCAAGCATGATTCTAATATGCTTGAGTCACAGGCGCCCAATTGGATCATATAGGTAGAAGTGTTTACTATCTTTTGTTTAATCCACTACATGGATCCACCATAACTTGTGATTACTTATCAAGGACTAGCTCTAATACACTTTTTTTTATATCTAGTACATGAAAAGGAAATAAATTTAATAAATAAATAAATATGTAAAATAATAGAAAGGATACAAATTCTTTTTTGTTGTGTTATAATAGGTCTATTGAGTCCAAGTTTAGAATCTAGAGAACAGGCTTTTTGAGTAGTAATAATTGCATAAGAAATTCAGTAATAATAAAGAAATTTTGCAAGGGATGTCAAGCTTTGGGGTTAATCTTTCTTTGTGTTTGGGTGAAAGCATTGTAGCTCCATTGTTTGGTCTATTTGTCAATTGGTGAATTTTTGTTTTTAAGATTAATTGCTTATAAGTAATAGTTCATTGCTCTTTGCTTCACCAAAGGTTGGTTTCATGTTTTGTTGCTAGACACTAGCGACTTCCTTAAGGGGGTGAGTCCATAGTTGCTTAGGGTGCAAGCAGTTAATTCGTAGATTCAGCCACATAAGAGTGATACTCCGCGAGGAAGAGGTTATGGATGTTTTGTTGCAATTATCCAAGAACAAAAGTCCTGGGTGGGATGGCTTGACTAATGAATTCTTTGAGGCTTATACTACTAGTTTGGCGAAACCCTTGATAGCCATGTGCTAGTAGGTTTGGGAAATTGGGATCATGCGTGCATCATGAAAGGCGGGAGTATTAGAAGCTGATTCCAAAAGTGTCCTCACCCTCGATGTTGAAACATTGGCGACACATTTCTTTGATGGGATCTATGTATAAAATCTTCTCTAAAGTGATGGCTAATTGGCTTTATAAGCATCTTCTTACCATTGTGCACCCTAATCAATATGGATTTATCAAGGATAGGGATATCTTGCACAATGTGTTGAATGTTCAGATGGGCATGGACTATGCTAAGCACTCTAAGCAGGAAGTTGTGTTGGTTATTACTTGGATTGGTCTTTTGTGGTAGAGCTGATGCACGTTATGGGTTTTGGTCCATGGTTGTCTTGTTTGATATACATTGTTAGCACAAATGCCTTTTTGCGGGTCATGTTGAATGGTGGGTCATCGAGCCATTCACTCTTGCACGCTTAGTCAGATAGGGCTGCCCTTTGAGCCCCTTCCTCTTTGCCTTGGAAACCTATCCGGTTCTCTCTATGTTATCTCATTTGGTGGACATGGGACAATTGATTGGTCTTTCTTTTCCTTTTGGCCAACATTTTGTTGGCCAATCATTAGCAGATAACACTTTTATGATTCTCAAAGCATAATGAGATAACCTCCACAAGGCATTGGGACACTTGGAATCTTTTTGGACAGGCTTCTAGTCTTCGTATTAATGCAGCCAAATCCTTCCTCATTAGCTGTACTGAATCGGATTTGTAGTCCTTGGAATGGCAAGGTATGGTGATTTCCCATGGTGTTGATGTTCAGTTCAAGAGATTCTTACAATGGATTTCCTACAAATTGGATGCCAATTTTCTTTATTCGAAATCACAGGCTTGATCTTTTCATGCACGCCTTAAAGTGGCATAGTCCATCATGCTATCTACGCTCACTAATTTTTTTGCCACTCTTGCCTTGGATTGGCTTTATCTTGAAGGATCTTACTAGATACATTCGTTTTATGCTATGGAAATAGGACGCTTTGCACATTGGTATCTCTTGGATCTCTTGGAGCCATGTTTCCACTCCTAAAAGTATGGTAGTGGGGTTATTCTGGATGTGCACACTCACATGGTTGCTCGTTGGTGGTTCCTCTTTTGTGCTTTGTGCATCGATTGGCACCCTTGGCTCTTTGTTGCTTGTTTCTTTTTGGAAAACTTGGGTATGGTGCATGGTAATATGAGCATTCAGGGCTCGTGATGGTATGTTATTATTGTTGATATCCCTTTCTCATCATCTTTCTCTTTCTTGGAGACTAAGTTGGTATGCTCATGGAAGCCGGTTCTTCAAAAGGTGCAATGGCATACGCAGGATCGCTTAGTTAGCTAATTCTTTTCAGATGGAATTGTTGGGTATGTCCAAGCTCCTCTTGTGGGATGAGAAACAAGAGGGCTGCCCCAAATTTACTCGTATGGCATGCCTGGGCTTATCTTTTGCTTTTGATGCCACTCTGGTGAGTCACGGTGGGTTGATGCCACTCTGGTGAGTCGCAATGGGTTGATGTCATTTCATTGCTAGGATGCTTTTTCTAATCCCTTAAGGATATTCGGATTTGTGGGATTAACTTTTGATAGCATTGCAATCTAGGAAGCCCTTTCTTGCCCCTGATTCAGATCGTCCATGGCAAGATTGGAATCTTGTGGGTTGACTTCGTCTTCAAAAGGCTTTGGCTAACCAAGTGTATCACCTTATGATGAAGGGCCACCATTGGCTGGCTACCAAGGCTAATATTGTTTGGGGCTTGCATAAATCTTAGGCTTGGTGGCAAAGGATTGTCATGGAGGGTTGGTTCAACAAGACATTTGTATAAATGTAAAGTCTTTCTTTGGCGCGTGATGGTTGGTGGGCTTCCCCTTCCCACGTCACTTACAAAATGCCGAATCTCCAATGGCAATTGCTTTTTTTGTCTCACTAGTGCAGCCATTTTTCTTTTATGCCCTTTGGCTCAAAAAATTTGGACACTTTTGTGTGATATTTGGAGGGCTATGATTGGTACATCGTTGTGTCCTTTTGATTGGGTCTTTGCTCGGCCCAAACACCCCACTTCAGTACGTCCACATATGAAGATTTTGTTTTCTTTTCTCCATTTTTGGGGCTATTGGCACAATTGGATTACTCGGAACGTTTTGTTTTTGTTTTTGTGTTTGGTTTTTAGAGAAACCTTGCTAAGTTGAAAGGTCTCCTACATTGGCAGCTGGATCTTATTCGTCAACACATTGATGTTCTTTCCAAGGAGGACTTGGTTCCTTGGCATACGGCAATTTTCGCCACTTCTTTGTTGTGACCTTTGCACTCTTCTAGTCATGTGACTTTTGTACTCTTTTAGTTAGATGATATAATATAAATACTCATTATAAAAAAAAAGAGAGAAGATGCTATGTTTGTGGTGCCTCCAATCGCTCTCTTGTGAGCAACACCTTATCATCTTATCGCTCAAAGAATACAAAATGAGTGTGTACATATATAATTAGGGGTAGCAAGTAAGATGGGAGGTTGGCCCTATTGGCATTTATTTCATTAACCTTCCACTAAGCCATATGGCTTCTTTGCGTACCTTTGTTACAATATACTCGGCTTCAGCGGTAGATAATGTCATATATTTTTGCAAATGAGACATCCATGAGATTGTACCACCGTACAAAGTAAAAATGTATCATGTGGTTGACTTTCTATTGCCAATATTCCTTGCGTAGTTTGCATGTGTGTACCCAAGTATACCACTACTCCTCCCAAAGCATACACACATATCTCTTGTACCACTTAAGTACCTCAAGATACCTTTAACTGCTTCTCAATGCTTTTTGCCAAGATAAGACATGTATTTGTTCACTACTTGCATTGTAAAAGCAATGTCCAAGCGAGTGTTATAAGTATGAAAGTGCTTTTCGAGAGTGAGGATATTGCTCTCATAACTTACAAGAGAAAAACTTGAAAGAGAAATTGAACTAGAAGTTGATTGCGAGATAACTCGATTACAAGAGAATCCTCACAAGAGCGTGGCTTGATTACAAGACAAGACTCAATACAAGACAAGACTAGAACAATGCGAGAATTCGAAAAGGACCTACCTTGCAGGAGCCTCACAACTGGTATTGGTAAGACTGAAGGGCTTGTAGCCCATGACCCCTATTTATACTATAGCCTAGGGAGGTTAAGGGGAACACATGTTACGAGAGGATGCGACATGGGGATGACATGCATATCAACACATGGCATGACATGCATGTTGATACCATGGACATCAACAATGACATAGCGATGGTACAAACGTCTTCTAGAATGTTCTAGAATTTTCTAGAAACTTTATATAACTACGGCATGTCCCAGCTTGCATACAAACCAAGGGCTGTCCTTGCTTAAGCGTCCATTACATTACCCCCCCTTCTAGCACTGAGTTCCACAAGGGGTGGAGGTGTGCTTTTGAATAGGCCTTGGCTTGATTGGGTGTTGAAGATGAAATTCGCAAACCTTAATAGGGGCTTTTTGGAGATGTAAGCTGGTTCCCATGTTCGTTCACTTGCATCATAGCCCTTCCAATGGACAAGATACTGTAATCTTCCTCAAATTCTCGAATCTAGGATTTTATTTGCTTCATATTCTTGGTGATCTTCAATTATGATTGGAGATGATGGCTTTGGTATTCTTCCAAGGATACTAGATGTATGACATGGCTCCAAGATTGAAACAAGAATACAAGATGGATTTTCATGGATTGGGAAAGCTGGAGATGATAAGTGATTGGATTTACTTGGCCAAGAATCTTGAAGGACCCAAGTCGTTGATAATTCAAGTTTTGGGAGGGGTGAGAAGAACGTAGATAACGTTGAAGAAGCTAACCTTGGTCTCCAATTTTGTATGATGGATGTTGCATGCAAAGCTTATTTTCATTTTTCTTATATTTCTCTTGAGCTTGTTTGATCTATGCTTGCGGCTCTTTATGAATATCAAAGAGATATTGAGCAAAGTATGTAGCAGCTAGATTCTTCTCTTGTGATCTTACGTGATTATCTATCCTTGGGTGTTGACCATAATTAGCAAAGAGTGGTGTGAATTGAGTGGATGCATGTGAGGAATTATTGTATGCTAACTCAGCAAGGGGTAATAGATCCACCCAATTGTCTTGATGATAGTTGATTGTGCATCCAAGGTATTGCTCCAAGACTTGATTGACTCTTTCTATTTGTCCACTTTGTGGGTGATTGGCTAAAGAAAGATTCACTTGTACTTCTAGAAGTTTAAAGAGGCTTCTGTGACCTAGGTATAAAGTGGGGGTTGTGATCGCATACAATATCATCAGGTAACCCGTGGTGTTGATATACTTGTTCCATGAAGAGCCTTGTTGTTCCTTCTCCATTGATACTCTTGTTTGTTAGGATAAAGTGTGCAATTTTTGTGAATCAATCAATCACTACTAAGAGTGTATCATATTGTTTGGAAGAAGATAGTTCAACAATGAAGTCCATAGATAAGGATGTCCATGGCTTACTTGGAATAGGTAATGGTTGAAGAAGACCATGAGATCGATGACGAGGGACTTAAGCTCAATTACAAGTGTCACAAAAATGCACAAGTCTTTGACTAGTTTTCGAATTTGTGGCCACAAAGAATTCCCTTGAAACTAGCTCGATTGTCTTGTTAACCCCAAAATGGCTTGAGGGGAGATCATATCTCTTCTTGAGTATATCCACTTGCAAAGGATTGGGAGGAACGCAAAGGAGTCCTTTATAAAAGAGTCCATCAATGTCTTGAAAATCCCTTTCAGTTTGTTCTTGGCCTTGATGTAATTGCTTTATGTCCTAGGCAAATGAGTCTTTTGTAATTTCCTTCTTGACCTTTAACAAGAATCCAAAGTCTTCTGGGGCTTTGCTGATAATTGTCCTTAACTTTAGTTGCTCAGGTTTCAAGATTACCAAAATCCTGTTGGTCATGGGCTTTATTGCCTTCTTTTGGTGCCAAGTAGGTTCTTCGAGATAAAGCATCTGGCTTTTTGTGTTGGTGGCCAAGCCTATAGGTATTGATGAAGTCAAATCTGAATAGGGAACCACTCCATCTTGCTTGGAGACAATTCAAGATACAAAAAGTCATAAGATATTCCAGATTCTTGTGATTAGTATAGATAGTTATCTTATAAGGAATGCCTTCAAGACTCAAGTAGGTGTCACCAAGTC